>NC_081298.1:43912500-44515000 GCF_030435805.1 Mustela lutreola
AATGTCCTGGATTATTTTTAGAAATCTTAAAATTCTGATCCATGTGTATTTAAGACATCAAAAAAGAATGTAATTACTTTTGGAAATTTTCCATTAAAATTTTCTACTTTCAAAAAAAAAAAAAAGAGTTCAATTCTTAATTAGGGGTAAAGTTTAGATACCTGAAAAATCCCACTTAAATGAAATCACTCATTCCCTGACAATGCAGGATACATGAGATACCATTTTAATAAGCATTTCTAGTTAGTGGATGACTTGGCTTCAGCATTTTCAGGCTATTTTTACGTGTATTGCTTTAGGGTTTGGGGGAAGGGATTTTGGGCTGGAATCACCCGACTTTGGATTCTGTCTAGTTCATCCATTTGTTGTGTGTGACCATGGGGACTTTTCTTGATCTGTTTGAGCTTGATGTCTTTATGTGACAGGTGAGAATGATGATACCTAGAATATAGGCTTTTTGTACAAGATAAATCGAATAAAGGTTTTCCCCACCATCTGAAAGTAGAGCATTCCTGTGAAACTGTTTGTAAGCCCAAATGGCAAAGTGAAGAAATAATTACCATTAATCTATACGGAAAAAAAAAATGTGTGAGCATTCCCAGACCCCAAGAATAACCACTTTGGCTTTTCTGGTTCCTTGGGACACAACATGTTAAGGAATGCACAAAACAAATCGAGGTAAAGCACAGATGCTCACAGACACAGTTGAAAGTTCTGGGGGCTTGATGCTGCGATGCTGAGTGTCGTTCCCGGGGGAGGCGCTGTGTGGCGCTGCTCCTACAACTCCAGGGTGTATGTTGCCTCCATACAAACGGTCAAAGCTATGCCCACTTTTGGCCTTTCTTCATGGAGTGAAAATCCTCTTTGGATTTCTGTCAGTTAGTGAAAACAAGTACTAATGTTGTTCTTTCGCAAAAGTAAAGTGGTTAACATGAACTTTCAAAAACGAGGGGATACCCGTTATGCAGGCAAAGCACAGTAAAAGAGGCTAACATATAATAGGTTCTTAATCCGGTGGAGTTCTCAGCCTCCTGAAATCCCTATGAGGGGTCCCCTTTGTCCACAACCTCTTTAACATTTGTTGCTTCTTGTTAGTTTTTGCAGTTCTAACTGGTGGAAGGTAGTATCTTAGGGTGGTTTTGATTTGAATTCCCCTGGTGGCTAATGATGTGGAACAAAGAAGCGCCACATGCACCCCAATGTTCACAGCAGCAAGGTCCATAATCACTAAACTGTGGAAGTAGCCGAGATGCCCTTCAACAGATAAACGGATAAAGAAGATATGGTCCATAAATACAATGGAGTATTATGCCTCCATCAGAAAGGATGAATACCCAACTTTGCATCAATATGGACAGACATGGAGGAGATTATACTAAGTGAAATAAGTCAAGCAGAGAAAGACAGTTATCATATGGTTTCACTTATTTGTGGAGCATAAGGAATAACATGGAGGACATTGGGAGAAGGAAGGGAAAAATGAAGGCGGGGAAATCAGAGGGGGAGACAGACTGTGGACTCCGGGAATCAAACTGAGGGTTTTACAGGGGAGGAGAGTGGGGGAATGGGTGGGCCCATTGGGTATTAAGGAGGGCATAGACTGCATGGAGCATTGGGTGTTATACACAAATAATGAATCATGGAACACAGCATTAAAAATGATGTACTGTATGGTGACAAACATAACATAATAAAAAAATTAAGAAAAAGTCCCTATGAAATTTCTAGGCAGGAGAATGTATATTGCCTTATGCATTTTCCAGAGAAGATAACTAGTGTTTGTGGAGGTGCAGTGACATGTAGACCTCTAACCATGTGGATATTCCAAAGTAGATGGAGGACTCAAGCCAGCATGTGTGAGTCCGTTGCTTTTTTTTACTTTAGCCAGTGGTGGTAGGTCAGTAGGGTAGAAGTGGCTTTCCAGAGCCCTGGGTCCTTTTCAAATGCACTTCCCTTTGCTTCCTTTCCTTTGGCCAAAGCTGTGGAATTTCCACATATAGTGGTCAAAGAAGAGTTCTGTTACTGGGCCATTCCCTCTGAGACATCAAATCTGCCCCACAGCTGGTTGTCTTAGACAGCCTTTAATGAAGATATGCCCATCTCTTAGGTCCGTCATCCAGAATTGGCTTCCTGGCCTTATTTGCAACATTAAGGAAGAAAAAAGTGCCCATCTGAAAGTAGTGTGAGCTATTTGAGGGCTCCCTCAATGCTGAAAGAGAGCCCCAGAGCCCAGCATGCACGTCTGGTGGGGGATGCCCACTCAGGGTGCTATGTGGTATGATAGAAACCATGGTAGGAACAAAGTACAGTCCAACCAACCCTTGGAGCACAGCCACAGCCAAAGAACACACACCCTCGTGGGGCTTATTGTTTTTAGAGCATGCTAGGGAATTACAACAGACTGTTTGGAGCCTTCACAATCGCTTATTTTGTATTGGATGTTTTAAAAAAAGCAAAGGATTTTTTCTTTGTATGTGACAAATATGCCAGGAAAAATAGTTCCTGGAGAATGAAAACATCTCGAGGGGCAGTTTGCAACTTGAGAGGGGCAGTTGGGCCCAGTTGCAGAGATGGCATTTTCTCCCAAGCAGTGAGCGTCCAGGGAGGAAACAGACGTGGTCAGGCAGATGGGCTGATGTCAGGAGGTTTCCGGTCTTTAGCAAGGGCCCAGCTGGGTCTTCAGTGGGAGCTGCGGGTGCAGCAGTGACCTTGCCCTTGGCCATCAGAGACATGGGCTCCAGAGCAGCTGGGTCCAAACCCTAATGGGGAACAGGGTGATGGGAGTTCCACACTGGGCTGATGTCCTGCAGCCTGGCCTGGCGTCCAGCTAACTTTGAAACCACTTATTGCCTCAGCACCACGTGGGTGCCACCAGTTTCTCTGTGGGCAGTGAGATCGTCCACCGGGCTGAGAATCTGCCAGGTCAAGGGCCTCAGGGGAATAGGCACAGAGAGACAGTAGGAGAAATGAAAAGAAGGAAGTAGCAGGAAGAGCCCAGCCTGCAGACTGCCCTGGGCTCTGTGGGGCAGCGCCCCCTGTAGACCACAGAGAAGGCTTCTCGGGGCTTGTGAACATCACCTGCTAGGAAGGATGCCCACCGCTTGGCACCTCCCTTTGTGCAGCCACGTGGCTGTGCTGGGTGCTGACAAATGCTGTCCTAGGAGGCTTTGCATTTTGACACCACTGACAAGTGAGGAGAGGGATGTTCCTCTACTGGCGACTTCAGCTTGACTCTCCTTCCAGGAGTAAAAGGAATCATGAAAACCAAGAGCATTTCTCAAAGAGCCATTCCTGGACCACCAGCCTCAGTTACCCCTCGGGAGCCTATGGGACATGCACATTCTTCAGCTCCTCCCCAGACCTGCTGAATCAGCAGTTCCGGGAGTGGGTCTGGGAATCTGAGGTTTCAAAGTCCTCCAGGTGAGTGGGATTAGCACTCCTAGTCTGGGATCTGCAGGTGGAGAGGAACCCAGCTAGCTCCCGGAGGATATGGGTAGGGATGGGCATTCCACCGTAGGGTGTCTCCTACGGTCACCCCCATTCTAGTTGCTCTCCATAGGCTTCAGTGGGGTTTCTACATGGGATGGCCTTTAGGAAGATTCGAGGTAGTGATCTGCCTGGAGTGGGGCACTGGGATTATTTATTTATTTATTTATTTTAAAGCTGCTCTATAGGAAAGCACAAGGTCAGTATTTAAATGATATGTCGATAAAAGCAGTAATGATTTTGTAATACTGCTTCTGTTCACATTTTACGTAAGGACGAGAAGGATGGTGTCTTCTACTCTAGGACTAGTGATCCTTGTCATGGGACATGGTGCTAGAGCGTCTGTCCCCCCACCTCCTCCTGGAGGTTCCATAGTGAATACATCCAATGCCAAAGGTTGCCTACTGTGTTGTTCAGGACACTGTCCTGTGAAAATGAAGATCCTTGTGTTTGGTTTTTTTTTTTTTTTTCCTTCTTCCTGACTTTCCCCTGACATGTGGGTCCAGGTATTATTTATTATCTGGTTTTGCTCCCTGCCTCCAGGCAAGGACTATTCAAAGCCAATTCAAACTTTGTAAGTCTTAAAAATAACTCTCTCTTTGCTAACCCCTTCCAGGTTTGGCAGGGCTTTCCTTCAAGCAGGAAATCCATCTATTTCTACCTGCCCAACCCTCATGCTTAACTCACCCCAGGATCTGTTCTTACTTTTTCAAGCTACAAGTCAACATGGTGATTTTGTGTGTGTGTGTGTGTGTGTGTGTGTGTGTGTGTGTTATAGGGGTGCAGGGGTCCTGTTTTCCCCTTCCCTTGCCAAGAGTCCTGATTTTCAGTGTCAAGGTTAACCTCTTCAAAGTCAAAACAGTCCTCATGGCTCATTGTGAGCCGATGCGTTTCCCATGAGTTCATCTTCAACTTACTGTTCCTAAAAGTCATCCCAGGCATCTGGAAGTAAAAGTTACTGCGACTGTTTTGAAGAGTGACTTAAATACTGCATGTTCACAGCAGACATTTAAGCTGATCATGATCTCCAAAGTGAATTCCTTTCATACTGAGACTTGACCTCTGGAGATTTGACTTTTCTTTTAGTTTCTTCATTTTAGTGACTATTTTGACCATGATTGTGTGCTCTAGTCTCTCTTTCTCAACTGTCTCCCCATCCATCCTGATGACTAGAGTCATCAGGACATCCTCCAGACATCATTGTAATAAACCGACTCTCCATCCCTGGGAGGGGCCCCCAAACCACGCCTTTTTCTTCACAAAACCCCGAGTAATAATGAGTGGGAATCTTTGGTCTCAGAGAGATCTTGGGTATGGTCAAACTTAAAAATATCTTTAAATTATAAATAATTAAGGGGGAAAAGAGACCAACATTGGACTTCATATTGAAGGGGATGTTTTATCTTGTGGAGAAATGAAGAGTGGAAAGTATGTGGAAGGTAAAAAAAAGATCCGTAGAAGAAAGATAACGCCACATACCTCCCATTCCCACATCTCCACCCCTCAAGTGTACGTCCTTTACACCTGCTCTGAGCCCAGGCTCTCTCTCCTATGAAATAGAAGGGTCCTTTGGCCAGCCCTGCCCTCTAATAGAACTCCTGTTACAGGATGTTCTCTGCACTGTTAGGAAGCTGCTTGCCACATGTGTCTCTTGAACACTTGACATGTGGCTAGGGCTACTGATGAGCTTCATTCTGAATTTCATTTCGTTCTATTTAATTTACTTTTAAATGGCCACACATGGCTAACGACTGCCATGCTGGGCAGCACAGAGCTGGAGGGAAGGAAGTGAAGTTGCCCGGGCAGTGCCTGCTCCAGATAATTCCTCTGGATAGTGGCAGCAAGGACCAGACTAGCTCCCTGAAGAGTACTTCCTCCCCCAAATTATTAAATCTGGAGGCGGAAAAAGGAGAAGATCACTGTTTTACAAAGAAATTGAGGTAATTGAGGCTTGAAATTTTCACTGAGGTGAAACGGAGCCTTCCTTCATTATTAACAAGTAGGCTTGGGATAAAAGCAAAAGACTAAACAGGAAGCCCTGAAAATTTTTTTTTCTTTTTAAAATCCCATTTCGTCAACCAGGGATGAATTGCAGAAAACTCTGTGAGTATGCAAGGGTTTTTGTTTGTTTTTGTTTTTCTTTTTGTTTTGCCTGGGAAAAGGGCAATATAGACAGTTGTCCACTTAGATGCCCAAGTTCTCAGAACCTGGTGGTCTATCTGCCTTTGGTTTTACCATGTGTGGAGCCATGGAGCCATTCCTGGGGAGTGAGAAAAAGAGAGAGAATGAGAACCAGCTGATTTGACCTCATTGGCCAAGTTCAGGAGAGCGTCTGATGGAAAGTGCTTGAAACATCCCAAGGACTGGAAGATCCTGAGTAGCCTGCACCTGGTACCATTTGACATTGGTGTCTTGGCAGTTTTTGTCTGAGAAAACCAGCTCTATTTTGGAACATTCCTTAGTAACGACCACCCAGCATCCATCGCTGATGTGTGCTGAATAGCAGGCTCTACATTTCATGCTAGGAGCTTCAGGAGCTTCAAGAGAAACATCATTTATTACCACAGGAATACATCATTTACTACCACAGGCAGGAAAGGTAGTTATGGAAGTGTTAATTTTTCAGTAAAGAATGAGAGTGTGAGTGTAATTGTGTGTGTGTATGTGTGTGTGTGGGTGGGTGCATGTACAATCTTAGTTAACACACTGGTGGCAGCAAGTGAGATAAAGACTTTGTTACTAGAGAGTTGCTGGGTTCCTTTTAAATTGAAGCCCTCTTGCTGGTGTCTTTATTGAGGACAGAACAGTAAGTGGTGACCATGAATGCTGACACTTTAAGACAGAGTACAGCCTGAGAGAAAATGGAGCAGACAGAGTTAAAAGCAGAAAGGCAAGGTCCCCAGACTGCCCTGGGAACCTGGCACCCATATTTGCCTGTCCCTCCCCTGTATGTTGGCTCTGCATCATGGTCCTTCTTGGCACATGCCTTTGGCTGGGTGTCTCTGCTAGCAGCATTCTCCAGCTTGGCTCTGGTTTCTGGGCTGGTGTTTGCCCTCTGTCCACGCTCTTGGCTGGCACCCCCCCAGCAGTGGGCCACTGCATTCAACCGAGGTCCAGGCAGTGACCCTCCTTCCTGCTCCGTGGGCACCACCCCATTCCCTGTGCTGTCCCAGGCCCATCTGCTTCACCTCTCTCCCTAGGGCAAGCAGCCGTGACAGCTGCTGGCCCCAGTCCCCAGCAGTGTAGCCAAATGATGCTTCACTGAAAGAAAGCATTTAACAGAAACTTAAATCTATTCTGGAACAAAAATGAGGCCCATGGTTTCTTAGCATCCAGGAGAATTTCTCGACATGTAGAGACGACAAAGCGGCCAGCTTGAAGGAGCCCTTACTGGCCAAATCTGGGACAGTTTGAACATCAAAATAAGTAATGACAGTAGCAGGTAATGAATAAAGTATAGGACTAAAGAATCTGTGAGTCCACACTTGAATGAATGAATGAGTGAATGAGATGGAAATAACCTCCTTTGACAAGAAGAAATGACGGAATAAGAAAAATCCCCATATGGCAACCATCATAGTAATTGACTCAGTCAATAACCATAAACTGATACCATAACTAGGTGGCTATATGTGTGATAAGCAGGTATTACATTGCCTCAGGGCATATCCCCAGTAGTAACTTTACAGTGGAGGAAAGTGGGTGGACTGACTCCACTCTAACCTGTGGGCTGACGGAACACATTGGAATTGTGTGCTTTGGGATGGGCTGCCCTGGGAGGGGTGCAGTGTCACTTCTGGGGCACTCCTTTCAAGAGAAATCAGCAGGAAAACCCAGACTGAGGGGTGTTCTACAAATAATTGGCCTACAAGGACATGAAAGACAAAGGCCGAGCAAGAGTGAGGAGCTGTCCTAGTTTGGAGACCAAGGATAGAGGACAGTTAAGTACAGCTTGTGACCCTTGATTGAATCCTATGCAGAATTTTTTTCTTTTCCTATAAAAGATATTAACGAGATAGGGAACAAAACGAATGAGGTCTGTGGATTATAGCATTGTGATCATTGTTAATTTCCATAGTTTGACAGTTTTTCTGTGCTTATGTAAGGGAATGTCCTCATTCTTAGGAAATACACTAGACCAGGCAGATGCAAAGGACCTGGTACCCAGATTGACTGGAAAGGGGTACAGAGGATCTGCCTGGGGTGACAAGGTACTCTAACTCTTGGTTGAGTATTGTGGATACTCTTGGTTGAGGTTGTGGATTACAGGAGCATGTACAATTATTGAAACTTCCTGAACTGTACATCTGAACATCTGTGCATTTTCCCATGTATAAGTTATGCCTTGCTGAAAAGTTAAATCAGAAAATAACTAAAATTTTTAAAAGACAATTCTAAAATTGTTCAGTGTGTAAAGCCATTGAAATGAGTATCAATCTTTCCAAATAGCTCTCTTGAAATTCCAGGGTATTCCCTGATCTAAGCATATTCCTTTTAAAAAAATAATTCACTATTTCATGGTCATATATTATTTCTTCTCATAGCATTTGGCACCATATGACACAGAATAAGTATTAGCCAGCTGTTTTGATGGCCTGTATCTTGGACTTTATAGTAAATACACTTTATTGTGTTTGAGATCTGGTGGAAAAGTAAGACATTTGTGTATCTAGGGTGGCAGCAGAAAGAGACCCTGGGTCAGAACTTTCCAGACACTCACAACCACAGTGGAAACATTTTTCCACCTTAGGAAATGTTCCTGCCACCCAATAGGCTGCAGAATGGCAAGCCCAGGTTTGGAGCCACACAGTCTGCTTTTTGGAGTTTCCTTGTTTCCTTTTAAGGGTCCCCAGCCAGCTTCCCACCTTATTTGCAGAGGCTGGAAAATGTATCTGTTGCTTTTTAAGTTCCCCTCCTGTGCCAGGAAGCTTTAGGATGTTGTAATCCTTCCACCTCCAGGTCAAATGGAGTAAAATATGGATGCGAAGTCGGGACTCTGAACCCAGAGCAGAGTTCCGGTCTGGGAAGCAGGTTCAGGATCTCACCCTGGCAGTCTTTCACTGGTTCTGGCTCTGGTTACTCAGAAAAAGAAACCCGCCTCTCAGTCTGATCAGCACATGGTGTCAGGGGACTGGCAGGTCTCCATGGTCATCCTACCTTTATCACACTCTGGAGACACCCAGGCAACATTGTGATCTTTATTGCAGATGACAAAACTGAAGCTCAGAGAGGTCAAGTCCACTAGAACCTGGGCTTTCTCCCCTCCTCTCTGAGGATCTTTCCCGCATATCACATAATCTTGGAGGGAGTCTCCCTGGAAGCAGACACTGAGCAAAGACTTGAGTATAGGTCATCTGTTTGAGAAGAGTCCCAAGGAAGAGAAGGAAGCCCTGGTGGTACCTCACCCTTCTGGGGATTTGGGGAAGGAGCAGAGAACCCGTATATGAGCATTCTCCAATCCATGGGGGAGGGAGCAGGGGTATGTATACCCCAGTTCTTATTACTTGTTGGTTGAAGGCTGTTGGGAGAAGGCTGTGTTTATTCTTGGTACATCACTCTGTCCATCACACATTTGTACAGAGAGATGCTGGTACTTGTAGGTGGAGATGGAGCTGGCAGGGACTGAAGTGGTGGACACTGAGGTGTGGGAAGGGTACCCACAGGGTCTTCCAGGCTACCTTTCAAGGACCAGACCATATGGAATCGACTTTGAGAGCTTTGAGGGAAAAAAGGCATTATGGGCTGGACTTGCAGCCAGATCTTGAAGTAGGTTGACTCTGCCCTTGCCACTGGTAAAAGGAGTGGGGAGGACAGGATTCTCCAGTTAGTTTATTAAGTGGGCCAAATCCTCCCAGTGCTTTCCATCAGGAATAACCCTCACTGTCCCCAAAATATGGGGCATGAATCCTGACAACACCCCTCCTACACCTCCTCATGGGAATAGCCTCAGGCTGCCATGCCTTTTAGTGATGTCCTGACATCCTTGTTCAGTGCCATGACTCAGTCTCACTCAGCCATGGCAGCCCCCTGAGGGTGAGGGATGCTCTGGGAGGCCAGAGAGCACACTGAAAATAAAACAACAACAGAGGCTCTCAGGGAAGAAAGGCCGTGAACTTGGCCTCATTAGCACTATCTGGCAGTGGATCCAATTATCTCCCTCACACGCTTATTATGGAAATGGTTAAACACAAAAAGAAACAGACCAATACACAGACTACTTAGCCTGGGGGAAGCTTCCTGTCTATTTACTAGTAGTGGAATTGTACTGTGGTGAGAAATCAGGGTTCCCTTGTCTGAGCCCCACTGGTCTCCCATTATTGAGACTAGGAGGTAAGAGTCTCCATGAAGAAACAGGACAACATTAGTGAGTCCAGGTCTTTCACTTCATGCGCTCCACACCATCAAGCAGAGGACATGGGGAACCACCAGTGAATTTCTGCCTTTCTCTGTGGTGGCCACAGATTTAATCAGGTGGCATCAGGAGGCAAATATTTGGACCTGCCTATGGAAAGTTCTTCTGCTCCACCATTTCCTGTGGTGGCCTGGGGCTGGTCGGGACCACAAGGGAAGTGAATTACCCAGAGAGGGCACATGCCTGACTTAGTTACCAAAAAGGAAAGAAAGAAATCCTTTAGCTTTGTGATTTTTTTTTTTTTTTTTTGTCCCTTTTCATTGAAGGGAGATCCTGGCAATTAGCTCTGGTCAGGGGCCTATGCGTTGGCTCTCTGCCTTTGCCCCACTTTGTCTTTTCAAACGGATGCTTTTCGGTCTGGTTTTTGTTTGCTGCTGGTGTTTAGTTCCTGAGAGAGGATCTGACTTATACAAGCTAATTTCTCCTTCAGCAGACCCCAGAGGAAATCAAGCCAGAAGCAGAGACCTCTTAGGGGGAGTCTCTGCTCTATGCCGGCCAACATCAACCCTGTTGTCACCTCCTCTGCAAAAGCAGGGTCCTAGGCTGTGCAGAATTCTTCTTGAACCTGGCTGGGAAGTTGGATGGGAGACTAATAGTCTGGAAAAAGCAGTGCACTGTAATGGTTTATGGTATCAAGTTTGGAACACCAGAGAGGAATGGAAGTAAAAAGAAAAAAGAAAAAAAAAAAGAGTGGGGGTAGAAAAAGAAAAAAAAAGACTCATTTCTCACAGAAGAAGGGGATAGGCCTTTGTGAGAAAAGCCCTATAAGGACTCATAGTCATAATCTTCATTTTCAGCTTACCACATGACTTTGGAAAATCACAAGTTTCTGGATCTTATTTCCTCATTGAAGAATAAGAGTATAGGGCTGTATGACGTCTAATCCCCAACGGGAAAACCAAGAACAAGGGCAAAGGACATGGGCTGAACCTGCTTCCAGCCTTGACTGGGTCACTTAACTGCTCAGAACCTCAGTGGGTCTCCCTTGCATCTTCCTGAGTGTTGAAGACATTTAGGGGGACCCTCTGAAGATCACCCATGGATAACATGAGAACTTCTCAAACCCCTTGACTGCTGGGGTTATCTCCCTATCTTTCACTGAGTACATGAAGCCAATAAAACTGAGTACATGAAGCCAATAAGCCTTCTGAGGTATCAGATTTACTAGAAGATTTGAGGGAGAAGGATCACTTCTTAAGCCAAAACAAACAGTGGCACATTTATGCTGTTCATGTAAAATGTACTTGAATTTTAAAGACAGATACTTGAACAATAAGAACTGGAAATGGATTCCATGCCGCCCTTAAACCACGTTCTACAAGAGCCCGGTCATGGTCATGAACATACCTGTCCTTCATTTCTCTGTTCAGGGACACCTGGTGGTACATTAGAGAAGCCACTGCTTTTCTCTGTGCCTTGGAGATCAGAACAGCTCTTATGTACCTGAGTACCATAGTGGAGAACATGACCGAGCACTATGACTTTCCAGAGGTCACTTTGGTCTAGGATGGTGGTTCCTGGTTCTTAGGGGAAGACTGCCTATTTGGAAGACCTGGTGATAGCAGATTTAAATTCTGATTTAGATTTTATGTGGAATTTGAGGGCACTCCAGGATCCATTTCATGCCCACTCAGTAGACCACTACTGCCTGGATGCCAGGTTAAGAGGACTTTGTCCAGAGGAATATGGGTGGGCAAAGGAAAAAACCTGGGTGGGGGAAGAGCTTTAGCTACTGCTTTATATCATTTTTCCGAAGTGGGTGGGCTTCTGGATTTGAAGGTGTCTGCTGAGGGATGACCTGTTTTGAGGCCGAGAAAGCATGAAACTTTTAGAGGTGGTGGGAGGTAAGGTATGTGTGTAGGGGGAAGGACTGTGTGTCTGTGCATATCTCCTAGTTGCCTGTTAGGGTTAGTCACAGCTCTTTTGGGTTTTTCTTGGATAGGCTAAATACTTGGATTAGGTTGTAAGGATTTTTTTTTTTTTTAAAATCTGGGTGCTTGTAACCTAGCTACTGACATCAGCTCTCAAACCGTCTTTTAAGATAACACGAGTACTTTGATGTCACGGTGTCTTTGCCTGAGAAGAGGCTTCAGTTTGGAGAAGTGAGGAGTGGATGTTTATCTCATGGTCAGAAGGCAAAGCAGGGAGCCCTGATCATGCTTTGAAAATGGGAAAGTCCTCTAGTTTCTTTGCTTACTGGCCCCAGTATATTACTCAGATGTTACCTGGCTATGACTCTCCCTCTGCTCGAGTTGTCTTCTCTTTCTGATCTTATATGAGTAACCCCAATCTTGTCGAAATGTGATGTTTCCCCTGAGTTGGGATGCTGGTGAAGCAGGTTGGATTCACACCCCTGAAAGTTTTAGGCAGAGTGCTTTCCCCCTACACATCTCAACAAGCAGGATCCTGACTACAGTCTCAAGCTCCCCTTAGGTGCTCTGTGTAAGACACAGAGAAACAAAGCCTGTGGCTCCTCTCTTATCGTTCTTGGAGCTCTGGGCACACGGTGGGCTCCCAGCCTACCCTGTAGGCTTGGGGGAGTTCATGATTTCACAGGCCTTTCTAAATTGCACAGTTATTTACAGAATCATCTGACTTAATTCTCACCACGAGCATGGGGGTGGGTATAATGGTATAATTTTTCTGGATGGGGATCTGAGGTATAGGTTAGAGAAGTCAGGAGGTATTTCTCAAGTGCCAGCCTGATCAATGGCAGGACACAAGAATTCAGTGACTGTCATGCCCTGCCTGTATCCTTCACCTATACCCATCAGGACTTATATTCTTTGCCTGATGGGCTTTCTCTGGCCATGTAAGTGTGCTTTGCCTGCCTTTGTGGTAGACCAGAAGTCAGAGGAATGAATTCTTCTTGGGGCAGCCCAGGACCTGTGACAGATGGGAGCTGGTGTATAACTATCCCAGATCCCTTACGCCTTGGAGGAGATAACACTGAGGTACCTGGTCTATGCATTTTCCCCAGAATTCCCCTAGGGATGGGATTAAAAAGTCCGTTGCCCACAGTGATAATGAGTTTGTGGACCAACTGGACACCTTCCCTTCCACATGTCATTTCCACACTCCCCTGCTGGCTCTCCTCCACCTCACAAATTAGCCCCTTGCACCTGAATCCTTGTCTTAAGAGTCTGCTTCTAAGACCCAGATTCTTGGGCACCAAATTCTGGCTATTCCCATCTGGACAGCAGGGCTCCTCTCGCTTACTTCTAGTGTAACGGCTCACCAGGCTCCTCAGAGAGAATCAAGCTGTGTTCTGAGGCTAAGAACAGCCTGTCAGTGCTGTGGTACATGGTGTGTAGTTGGTGAATTTTCTTTCTTTTACTCTGAGGAGAAAGAAAACCAACTGGTACTCCCTGGTACATCCTCCCACCCGCCCCACAGATCAGCACTGTTTCTTCTCCATAAAGGGAAGTTGTCTGAAATGGAGATGGGGAGGTCAGAGACCCAGGAGAAAACCCCACGGTCAGAGCCTCTGGTAGGGAAGACAGATTGGACCCAGAGAGGTTATAGAGTTCACCAAGTTGCTGCATTTGTTCTGCACATTGCCTACATTATGAAAGGGGAGGAAGTGCCATTTCACACTTGTGGCAGATGTTGTAAATCATGGGAAGTGTGCTGCGGCCACCTCTGTGAGGTGGCTTGGAAATGAAGCCATCTATCAGAACCGGAAGCCAGACTGCCTGACCCTCACTCCCCTAGGTTTTGCTTTGGTGGAGAGAGGGGGCGCTATTGAGGTGTTGGTGGGGGTGGGATTCTGCAACTCCTTTCAACACCCTTGAGCATCAGAGAAGTTGAGAAAAGCATGTCAAGATTCCCTGAGAAATTTTGACTGCATATGGCAAAGGTGAATTAGAATTTTCCATGTGAGTGGGGAGGGATTTTTAAATAAAGCAAGAGCTCCAAAATTCATATCCCTGTCCAGAAGCTTCTCTTGTATATCTTTAAAAAGATTGAAATCAAAGATGTCGAGGACAGCCTGGCTTTCTTATTTAAAACTGATTATTACCAGTTGGCTTGCTCTAACCCAGTATGAGAACTCTGTGTGTGTGTCTGTGTGTGCAAGGGCAAGTGCTGGAAGAAGATATATGAAGGTGAAGGAAAGTGGCATAAAAGGACATTTCCTAAAATACACTGTGTACCTGTTTGTTTTTCCTATAATATCATATACTTTTAATTGTATTATTGACCAAACTGCTGGTGTGGGAACAATGTTTTAGGTCCTAGGTGCCACTTCCAACAAGATAATGTTTTAGGTGCTAGGTGCCATTTCCAATAAGAAAACAAAAACTGGTAGAAAAACAAGGTGGAAGATTATCTGTGTTCAAGGTTGCTACCTGCTGGTTGTTCTGGTGAGTAATAGTACAGAAAGGAAGATAGATACGAATAAATGGGAAACGAGGCATGGGATTCATCTCTGGATTACTTGTTCCCTGCTCTGTGTGTCCTTAATCGTGGGCAGACTGTCATTCTAGCCTTCCTGGGAGGCTGTTCCCAATTTATTCTTTCCCTCTCTGCCATGAGCAAACCAGAAAAGATTATTTCCAGAACCAGAGTGTTCCAGGTTTTCTGAAAGGTCATTGCCACTTTTTTTTTTTTTTTTTTTTTTTTTTGGTAGCTCCCAGCACGGCAGAAATGCTTGGATGTCAACCCTGTCCCTTTCACCACTGCTGCAAGCTGACTCCATTTATTTGAGATAAAACTTTCCTCCTGGTCCAGTAGCATTCAAGGCTGAATTGGCCATGAGACAGAGGGCCCTGTGTTCCTAATTATTTCTGGATGAAAAGTCCTGCAGGCGAGTGGAGATTCAGGGCAAGGATGGCCAGGTGGAGCAGTCACCAGTGTGCAGTGGATTGTAGAAATGGAGAGATAATTAAATTAAGAGGGCCAGGTGCAGGCATTGAAAAATAACCCTGGGTGTTAATTATGCAGCCCGGCTTTAGAGTCCAGTGTTAGCAGAGGAAATGCCACGGGACAGTTGGTCACATGGCAGCTTGAAAGGCTTAGGAGAGACACATTCATGATTTCTAGAGAATTTGCCAGCGCTGCCTACTTGGGATTCTGGGGAAGCAAGATTATTTATTAGTTGGAGTGTGTGTATTTTTTCTGTTTTACACTGAGCCAAGGTGGGAACTTGGTGCATGTGTGTGGGGTGGGGGGCGAAGTTTGAGCCCCATGGAAATTTGAGTGTAGTGGGAATCGTGGTGGAGTATGTCGTTTCTGGCATAGGCCCTTCTAGAAGGACTTACCCTCCCTCTGATTTGAAATGATTTTGATCTTAGGGATCTAGGGCAATGTGTCCCTGTTGGGAAGATGAAAGGATAAGTCATGACTTAGTCTCAGAGCGGACAAGGGGGTGGAAGCTGATAGTGCGGAACAGCAGCACAGCTGGGGTGCTGGTATTTTGAGAGACAGAAGCCACAACTCTAGGTCCTTTCTGCCTGATTCCATTTTGCTGAAGTTCTAGGTCAGGCTAAATCGAGCTCTGGGGATGCATGGCAGGGCTGGGGTTTGCATAAGGGAACTTTATAAGGTAGTGGGGGAATGTTCTGTTTCTTTCTTGGACCAAGTGTTAGATGATGTGAACATTTTTCAAAATACATGGGATAGACACTTAAAATCTGTGCATTTCATTGCACGCCAATTGCTCCCTGATGAAAGAAACATGAAAAGACCTTCCAGCGCTGCGCCTTTCCATGGATTTCAAGCCCTAATGGGTCTATCCCATATCTCGTGTTCATGGTCATTCCTGACCACCCAGGCTTTCCCCATGCACAGAGCTGTTCACAAAAGCCTCTCATTAGAGGGAGGCCGAGTCTAAAGCACAGACAGTGCACTGTGGCCCTCAGGCCAAACCCACTCACCCTCATTTTTGCAAATACAATTGTACTGGAACACAGCCACGCCTGTTCATTTATGTGTCCTCTGTTGCTGCTCTCATGGCATAGTGACAGCTGATTTGTGGCGGAGCAGGCTGCTGGCCCACCAGCCCGAAATCCTTACCGTCTGTCCCTTTGCAGAAAAGGTTTGTGGCAACCTGGTCTAAAGTACCATTACTTTGGGAGCGTCTCATGACAGCTGGGGCAGAGGATGCTGTCCTGGAAGGGGTCAGGTCTAGCTGTCGAGTTGTGGTCGCAGTGTGGATAAGTCATTCTTCATCCCCTGGGTTTTGCTGGATGTGCATGGTGTCACGGATCTACAGTGGAGAACAGCTTGGCCTAGATAGAGTAGCAAAAAAAAGAAAAAAAAAAGTTTTCTGGGTCGTTGCTTTTAGGGAGGGAGACATAAGTAAGGCCTGGAAGCTCTCTGTGGCCAAAGCAAGACTCCTGTTTTAAACCCCTTAAACTTCAGCGATAAATGATGCCCGCTTGGAAAATGAAAGTCAGCTAATTGATTTTGATAAAAGTAGGCGTGCTCTGGTGAGAGCTGATCAGGGTGATTGACAATATTCGTTAAGTAAATGAAGGAACTAACTGGATGTATGAACCAATGTCAGAATTTGGGTTTGTATTTGGAGCTAAAGGAGCTGTTCTGTTGAAGATACTTTTTTATTTTATTTATTTATTTATTTTTAAAGATTTATTTATTTGTCAGAGAGAGAGCGAGCGAGAGCGAGCACAGGCAGACACAGTGGAAGGCAGAGTCAGAGGGAGAAGCAGGCTCCCTGCGGAGCAAGGAGCCCGATGTAGGACTCGATCCCAGGACGCTGGGATCATGACCTGGGCCGAAGGCAGCTGCTTAACCAACTGAGCCACCCAGGCGTCCCGAAGATACTTTTTTAAACGGTTGTTTAAAAACACTCTCTCCCCGAGATGAACACTTGTGACCAGGCAGGCGGTCCCTGGAGACTCTGGTAATGTGGCACACGGGTCCCAAAGCTTAGGCTTTTGTCATTTTGCAATTGTTATTTCCTTCATGCATCTGGTTTTCTTATTCTGTGGTTACCAGAATTAAAGAGTTCAGTCTTGGGAAAGAGGGGAAGAGTTATTTTTTAATGAAAATAACTAAATGTGAAGTAGATTTTTGTTCTCTTTAAAAATATGTGTGTGTGTGTGTGTATGAATATATCATATGTTAATGAGGCATCGCATATCAATATGCAAATGACCATGTGCATGTGATGAATATGTAAATGAGAAATATAGTAATGATATAGCTATGTAATCGGGGCCTTAAAATACCCTGGCAGCCCTTGAGTGTTTGGTTAGGCTGTTCCTTCGTGGCCCCAGGTTACAGGGCTGGGAGCTGGTCAGGCAGAATTGCCGGAACTGATGAATTGCTGTCTGACCAAGAGGAATTCACAAACAAGCAGATGGATTCTGAGCCGTGGAGATGTGTTGTTCCACAGAGCAGGGAATTACCGGTTTGATCAGGTGGCTGGCGCTGTGCAGTTCGTTCACTTAGTCGTATATGTTAGGGCCTCCTCTGTGTGCCATGTCTTATGTCAGTAGAGGTGAGAGGCCATGGGTCTGAGCTCACACTTACACGCCTCGCAGCTACCTCTGTTAACTGGGAGCTAGTCAAGGACTGGATGCTCAGCAGAATTAAGCCAGCTGCTCCTTCTGCTGCACGGGAATGTCAAAAATAATTACATGTCTATAAAGGCCTCCCCTCCTCTCTTTTGGGTTGCTGTGCCCGACAGTGAGAACCGCAGCAACACCAACACACATGCACACACATGCACACACACACCCCGTCATCTCATGGCAGTTTCCTTAAAACTTTAGATACGGATTTGGGATTGAGGGAGAATGTGATTTTTTCCTTACCTTTTATAAAGTATTTATTTTGTAAGTATTTAAATAGCAGTGTTAACAATAACCCCGTGATACGGACACTGACTGGGTAGTATGTATATGCATTCCTTTATTGACCCATGCATTCATTAACTCATCTTTACAGATCACATTGCCATCTGCCAGGGGCCATGCTTGGTACTGGGAATGAGAGGGGGAAAAAAAAAAAAAGAAAAAAAAAAGCCCAGTTCTTGCCCACAGAGAACTCATAGCTTCCTAGGAGACAGATAACCATCAAATAATATTGAATTACATGCTTGCCAGTTTAGAAGAGTATTATAAATTATTCAGTACCATAAGATCACACAGTAGGTCTGGGGGTTAGGACATACGTCACAGAGAAGAAAGTGGATGGGGTTGGAATCTACAGGGAGAATTTTGACCCTTGAGGGTTAAGGGAAGTTGCGCAAGGGCCCTGTAGTCCAAAGGAACGGGGCATATAGGAGGAACTGAGACAAGACTGCAGAGTGAGAGAAATGCGGAGTGTAATGCAAGATGGCTTCAGTATGGCCAAAGACATTGGCAGTGACCTGGCAATGCAGGGTTCTTGCTGCTTATGATAAGGAGGTGAACTTGAGTCTAAGGATGGCGAGCAGTTGCTGTAGTGCTTTAATCAAGGTGGATTTACATTGGGAAAATGTAATTTGGATTTACATTTCGGGACACTTCCTCTGGCTGTGGTGCTGGTGTGGACCAGAAGGGGAAAACTCAGCCTGCAATGATGACTTTCTGTGGGTTTGTTTTTCTTCTTTCACTTTTCCTCTGAGTTGTGGGGCACTGGGCTGATTTAGTCTCTGATGGTCTCAGAGCAGAAGGACTGGTAATAAAAGGTCATAAGCAGAAAGAAAGGTGGGATGGAATATTCTAGAAAGGTATTCCTTGGACTGTGGGATGAGTAGGAATACCATATGTCAGCAGCAGTGGCCTAAATGGGAGAATTATGGTGCTAACAAGTCAACCGATGTCTGAAATGATTCCATCCATCAAACCTTGGCCTTAAAGAGTAAGTTCCTGTTTTAAACCAGTTTTTCCTTTGACATCCAGAATGAAATGTAGGAGGATTTCCTTGGCAGCAACTCTTTAACCATAGGGCATTGGGGAATGATCTTCGACTCTGACATAATGAGCCAGACAAAGATCAAAATAGTGAGACACCTGGGTGACCCAGACACTAAGTTGTGGGGAGGAGAAGTATGAAAGTGCTGACCTCCGTGTCCTACCCAGTTGCTAGCTGTTATTATATGGCTGTTATTAATATCATTACCACTGTTACCAATAGGAATGTCCTGCATTACTCTCTCACCCTTTACTATTCATTCATTTGTTTGTTCATTGATTCATTCATTCATTTCACCCTTTAAAAAAAAAGATTTTATTTATTTATTTGACAGAGATCATAAGTAGACAGATAGGCAGAGGGTGGGGGGGAAGCAGGCTCCTCGCTGAGAAGACACCCTGATGCGGGGCTCGATCCTAGGACCCTGGGATCATGACCTGAGCCGAAGGCAGAGACTTTAACCCACTGAGCCACTCAGGCACCCCCATTTCACCCTTTTAACAAACATTATCGAGAATGAGAACCAACTACACCAGGTATTATTATAGGTGTTGGGGCTGTAGCAGTGAACAAAAACTTCATTGCACTCTCCATGCAGCTTATACTCTAGTTCAGGGAGGCAAATAAATAAATAAAAGCCAAATAAATAAATAAATGCATTAGCTGACTGATGAGAATGAGAGCTGATAAGAAAAACCAGGCAGGAAAAGAGGCTGGAGAGTGATGGATAAGATGGTTCAGGCAGCCCCTCTGAGCCAAGAACAGAACAGAAGGCATAGACTCTGCCAATGACTAGGGAAACTGAAAAGCGGGTGCAATAGCCCTGTGGCAGGAAGTGCTTTCAGTACTTGAGGGAGGAAGCTAGTGTGCCTTGGGGAGTGCTCTCCACTGTGTGCTTAGGCTTTCATTTTTACCTAACCAGGAATCCCTAATAATGGGAGTGGGCTCCTCTTTCAGGTGCAGGAGGCAAAGCAACTCTGATAGAAGTGATGGGCACCTACTTTTGATTTTTTTCCCCCCTTGGGGCTCTGATCCCACCTCCCTTTCACCATTTATGCATAGGTTAGTCCTGCAGCCATTCATACCCTCTGCAAAGGTTCCCAGAAGAAACCTCATGGGAGGTCTAACAAGTTAAGGTATTACTGTGTCTCCTTTCTGACCATTTTCAAGATTGACAAAATTCCCCAGTTGTCTAGCAGCATGGTCGCTGGAGGGGCAGGTGTCCTGTTAAACGTGGAATACATAAATAAGCAGTGGGCGTTGACAAGATGAAATAAAAATGGAAGGAAATACATTTCTGGATGAAATGGAGCCACTCCAGTGACATTCGGAATGTCTGCTCTGCATTCAATAGATGATGTTCTCTGCCACGAGCATCTCTTCCAACATTGATGTGGACATCTGCCACGTGCCTGTTCTCTGCTGGGGCTGGAAAGTATTCTTCAGTGTGTCAGCGTCTTGGTAAACATGTCAACAATTTGTGTGATTCACTACGCGTGAATAAATGCTATGAATTTGGCTGATCGATGGGTGTGTGAGGGCCTGCAGACGTGGGAGAAAATGCCACTTCTTATCTGTGGGCGGACGCGGAAAAAAGCAGAAGTTCTCCCCAGGATGATAATTACACAACGAACGATGCAAGTCTGTGAAAAGTTCCAGAAACTCGATTACTGTTGATGGTGATAATATGATTAATTAAAGCCACTCAGGAATTAGTCTATTTTACTGTAGTAGGAGGAAGGGGAAAAAAATAGGTTTAAAAGGAAAATAGTTTTAGGTTTTTTTTTTTTTGTTTTTTGTTTTTTTGGGGCTTTTTGTTTTGTTTTGTTTTGTTTTTACATCTAAGAGTCAGAATGATTAAAATTACGCAGCTTCCTCTTCTTTTTCAAAGGGAACCAGGAAAGTCTGTTGTCTTTGCTTCTGGGGCTGGCGGCTGGCAGATAGGTGAAGTGAGTGCATGTGTCCCTCCTGATTCAGGAGCTGTCCAAAGCGTAGCTGTGACCAGTCTCTCTGCACAGCACCCCTCTCCCTGGCCTTGTCAGGCAGCACAGAAACCTCCAGAGTGCACTCGGACGAAATAACAAGACTGCCCAGATGTGAAGGGGAAGAAGAGGGTTTAATTCCAGCTTCCCTCCTTTGCTTGTTATGTTTGTCCCCATCTAGAAATTCATTTGTGAGCAAATGGCATTTTCGGAGCCGAAGAGGGTCAACCAGGACGCTGTTGGCCACAACCAGCCTAGGTGATGGGGCTGCAGCTTACTCAAACGCTCTAATACATTCCCTCGAGTGTCTGCCCCATGTCTCTATGGCAAAGCCTGCAAAATTGTGAGCATTCAACTCTTGCAATTACCACTGACTCAGCTGCCAAAACATATTTTCCGTCCATTTCTGACAGAGGCTTCTGTTTAAATAGAGAGGAGGAGAGATGATCTCTTTTCAAAGTGATTCCAGCCTGATTCTCAGAGTGCAAGTGGTAAAGTCACCAAGTCCAATTGGAATGAATTGATTTATCTTTTTTGGCAGCCCTGATCAGCACCCTCCCAAGAGGCTGGGCTATAAATGGGAGGTAATCATGATGATATACATATTTCTCTGGATTCTGCTTGGCTAATCCAGTCCATTTTCCATAGATATTATCACTTCAGACAGCTGCTATTCCATTGCTGGTCTTGAATTTTTGTTTAACCCTGTGCTTCAGGAAGAGAAATCTGGTGGTTTTAAAAAATGCAATTGAATTGCCAGAAAAGATAGAGGAGTTCATTCCCCTTTAACATTTTTCGGTGGAAGTTTTATTCTTTTCACCTGGACAAAAATGGAATGATCTGTGAAATGACATAAGCACATGCAAAACGTGCACATAATTATCAACTCACATGCATGTACTGATATTCTATGTTTATACTGTAAACTGATGGATCCTCAGCTTGTCATTTTGCCTGTTTTCTTTGACTCGCTGGGTTAGGGGCTTGATTGGGATGAAACTTGGTATTTGTATGACTCCCCCCCCCCCCACCATTACCCCTGTTGAGTCCTAGTTAGAACCCTTGAGAACTGTTGGCATATGACCTATTTTACCCACCACCTGCTTGTACCCCAAATCTCACAAAACAAACTGAGGGTTGCTGGGGGGGAGGGGAGTAGGGAGAGGGGGGTGAGGTTATGGACATTGGGGAGGGTATGTGCTATGGTGAGTGCTATGAAGTGTGTAAACCTGGCGATTCACAGAACTGTACCCCTGAGGCTAATAGTACATTATATGTTAATTAAAAAAAGAAAAGAAAAAGAAAAAGAGTATAAAATAAAAAAAAAAAAAACAAAAAAAGAATGCAAAAAGAAAAAGAGTATAAAATTAAAAAACAAAAAAAGAATGCCTTCTTTGGCCACTTCTACTCAACAGAGTACTGGAAGTACTAACCAGAGCAATCAGACAAGAAAAAGAAATAAAATCCATCCAACTTGGAAAGGAAGAAGTAAATTTTTCTGATGTTGCAGGAATGTAAAATGGTGTTGCTGCTGTTAAGCAGATTTCACAAAACAACTACTGGAACTAATAAATCAATTTGGCAAAGTTACAGGATAGAAAATCAACATACAAAAGTAACTCATGTGTCTGTACATTAACAATGAAATTAAGGAAGTTAAGGAAATAATCTGATTTATAATGACATACAAAGAAACAAAATATTTAGAAAGAAACTTAGCCAAGGAGGCAAAAGAATTGAAAACTACAAAACATTGCTAAAAGAATTTTTAATAGACATGAATGAATGGAAAGACAGCTCATATTTATGAGTTAGAAAACTTAGCATTGTTAAGATGTCAATACTATCCCCAAAGAATTTACAGATTTAATGCAATCTCTTTCAAAATCCTGATAAGCAATTTTTTGCAGAAACAGAAAAGTGCATCCTAAAATTCCTATGCAGTCTCAAAGGACCCCTGACCCTGAATAGCGCCCTCCCCCTCAAAAAAGCAAAAAAAAAAAAAAAAAAACAAAAAAAAACAAAAACTTGAAAAATAAGGACAAAGTTGGAGATATTACACTTTCTTATTTCAAAACTTATTACAAAGCTACAATAATTAAGACAGTGGAGTGTTGGCTTCATGACAGACATATTGACCACTGGGTAGAAGAGAGAGCCCAGAAATCAACCCCTGCACACATGGTTAAATGATTTTGACAAGGACACCAACATCATACACTGGCAAAAGGACAATCTTTTCAACAAATGGTGTTGGGAATACTGGCTATCCACATGCAAAAGAATGAAGTTGGATCCATAACTTACCTTATACTATATACAAAAATTAACTCAGAATGGACCAAAGAGTTAAATGTAAGACTTAAAACTATAAAAATCTTAGAGGAAACATATGGCAAAAGCTTCACAACATTGGATTTGGCAATGATTTCTTGGATGTGATACCAAAAGTAAAAATGGGTACATTGGTCTTTGACAAGATTGAAAACTTCTGGGCATCTAAGGACACAATCAGTTGAGTGAAAAGGCAGCCTACAGAATGGAATGAAATATTTGCAAATCATTTATCTTTCGAAGGGCTACTACTCAGAATATATAAAGAACTCCTACAAGGGAAAAACAAACAAACAAACAAAACCTAAATTTAAAAATGAGCAAAGGGCTTAAAGAGATTTTTCTTGAAATAAGATACACAAATAACAATCTTATGAAAGATGCTCAATATTACCAATCATTAGAGAAATGCAAATCAGAACCACAGTGAGACGCCACCTTACATCCATTATGATGGCTACTATTAAAGCAATAATAACAACAGCAACAACAACAATAAAATATAAATACACCTATTTGAGTGTAAATTATCAATGTTGAGAAATTGGTAACCCCCGTGTACTGTTGGTGGGAATGTAAAATGGTGTTGCTGCTGTGGTAAATGGTATGGTCATTCCTCACAAAAATTAAAAATAGGATTACCATATAACCCAAAAGTCCCACTGCTGGGTATACATTCAAAATAATTGAAAGCAGGCTCTCTCTTTATTTGTAAACTCATGTTTATAGCAACATTATTCACAATAGCCAGAAGAAGCAACCTGAATGTCCAGTGACAAATCAGTGGATAAATGAAATGTCATGTATACATATGATGGAATATTATTCAGCCTTTAAAAAGAAGGAAATTGTGACACGTGCTGCAAAAAATGGATGAACCTTGAGGATGTAATGCTGAGTTAAATAAGCCTATCATAAAAAGACAAATACTGTATGATTTCACTTACATGGGGATAACTAGAAGAGTCAAACTCACAGAAATAGAAAGTGGTATGGTGGCTGCCAGGGACTGGGGTTGGGGGTAGGGAGCAGAGTCACTAGATGGGAACACAGCTTCTGTTTTGCAAGATAGAAAATTTCTGGAAATGTGTTGTAAAACAATGTGAATAAGCTTAACACTAATGAACTCTATACTTAAAAATGGTTAAGATGATACAATTTATGTTATATGCATTTTACCACAATTTTTAAAAATCGCCTATAATCCCACCACCACCAGAATTAACCACTCTTAACATGAACATTTCTTTCCTCTGCATGTGTGTTTGGAAATGTGTACATGTACACACACACACACACACATCCCAACCATTTGTTGGCTTGAGAGCATTGAAGTCACATGGAGAGATAGAGATGAAAGGAGAACAGAAAGGTATCGGAGTAAGTGGCATAGTTGGTGAGTGTCTGACTCTTGATTTCAGCTCAAGATCTCATGGTCCTGGGATCGGCCCTGTGTCAGGCCCCACACTCACTGCAGAGTCTGCTTGACTTTCTGTTTCCCTCTCTCTGCATCTCCCTGCTAACTCTCTCTAAAGCAAATAAATAAATCTTTAAAAAAAGAAGAAGAAACCTAGTGTGCCATGGTAATTAAATGCTAAGAATGTCAAAACACTTTGGGAGGAGAAAGGAATGATTTTGCCAAGGAGGAGGCATCTGAGTTAATTGGGTTTTAATGTATGAGTAAGAGTTTTATGAGCAGAGAAGGAGGATCAAGGAGAGTATGTTAAAAGGCAGAAAGGAGTTTGGAAAGCAATGAATAAGGAAATGTTGGGAATATTGGGAGCAGGAGGCAGCAGTGGGGCCTGAGCCCAGAGAAAGTGGTTCGAGGACACATTGGGGGGCTTTAATCTTCTAGCTGTCAGCCAATGGAGTTGTCCTTCTTCCCTGCCCCAGATGTGTTTGTTTGTGTGTTTGTTTTTTGAATAATGAGAATGACATTTGGGCTGCATGACATTGAAATAATCACCACAAACCCATTGTCACTGCAGGAGATGCAAAGTAACCCTTGAAGATGACCATTTGCCCTCAAATAGGAAATTACCCATGTTCTGATGCTTCCAGAGGATTAAACGTTAAATGTGTGTGGGGATTGACACAAAGGGTAGTCCGCTTTTTCTGTGGCTTTTCATATCCTATATAATTAAAAATAGATGAAGCAGAGAGTCCAAGGACTTATTTTTTATTAATCCTTATTATCTAGAATGACACTATCTAATAAAGATATACTGCAAGACACATATGTACTTTTGAATTTTCTAATAGTTACATTAAGAATGGTGAAATTAACTTTGATAATGTATTTTATTTAAACCATTTTATTGCTTGTTGAAATAATATCATTTCAACATATAATCAATATAAAGTTATTAATGAAGTCTTTACATTCTCCTTTTTATATGAAGTCTTCAAAATCCAGTGTGTATTTTGCGCTTACAGAATGTCTCAATTCAAACTAGTCTCCTTTTCAGTGCTCAGTAGCCATAGGTCATTGGTGACTCCTCTACGAGACAGAGCCAAGTCCAGGGCAAACATGCTGTGGTTGAAAAGAAATGAGCACTAGCCATGTGTTCTCTAAAACATGATCAGGATCATCACCCTTTTTTAACAACTTTGCTCACAGTAGAGATCAAATTCCTTCTCTGGAATTTAGGAAAGTTTAAGCTGATGAAGTATAATTTTCACTGACACTCTCGTTTGCCAGGATCATATGGTGTCTCAAAAATATGCAGTCATGTCAAATCATGGTAATTAGTGCCAGAAAAAAACTTGTCAGGGGTATGCATTGCAAACTCTGTCACCTCCACTTGCCAACCTTGCATACGGATGTTCTTTTGCATTTTCATCGCAGCCAACAGAATTGAATTCTGCTTCAAGACACATACACGTGGCCTGTATTAGTATGGGTGGAATTGAACTTAGAAGAGAATTTGTCCTGAAGGGTAAATGAGAAAGTGATTATTAATGTCATTGAATATTTGAAGTAGCAAACACACAAGGATAAGAGTAAACACTGGATGTGTGTTTGTATGTATATGTGCATTTCAACCCAACTCAATAGAATTAATGCTTTAGTCTCCACTTTTCAAATTTCCCCTCCTTCTGAATCTTGCAAATTTTTTTACATACAGATTTGGAATGCTAACATAATGCATTATCTTTTTCTCATTAGCAAAATTTCTTTCACAAGGCATATGTTTTTCTCCCCTCAAAATACAAATGATTTGTTTTTCATCCTAACCAGTTAGATCTTGCCAAAGGTATATGCAATAATCATTTGAGATGCATATCGTGAAGTTCTGTTCTCCAATCAAGATAACAAACTAGTTGGAAACCATAGCAGCTGGAAAGAAAATAAGACCTGGGCTCAGGAGTTTAACAGTGTTTTCAAGCTTTGAATGAAAACAAAATCCTAAAAACTTATTAGAGAAGAGACATTTGTTGTCTTTAAAAGTAGGACTAGGTTTTTTCCTTGTCTCTTATTTCATTTTACCTTGAAAATATTGGCTTTCCTTTTTTTTTTTTTTAAGATTTTATTTATTTATTAGGCAGAGAGGTAGGCAGAGAGAAAGAGAGGAGGAAGCAGGCTCCCTACTGAGCAGAGAGCCCGATGTGGGGCTCAATCCCAGGACCCTGGGATCACGACCCAAGCTGAAGGCAGAGGCTTTAGCCTACTGAGCCACCCAGGCACCCCGAAAATATTAGGCTTTCTTAAAATGTGAATGGTTATAAAGGGAAAGACTGTGCTTTAAAAAAAAAATGTGGTTGTTAAATGGATAAAGAGAATAGGGTGAAGATTTTAAAGTTGAGGCTGGAGAAAACAGTAAGACTCTTTACATCTGTTGTATAAGGTGGAAATATCCAAGAAAGAACTATTTTTATGATGACAAAAGGGCTGTTAATTCTTGACACAGTCTTATAAGAATCTCAAAGATGAGAAGGAGAAGTATTACATCACTCTCTTAGAACCTTGCAACAGGACGTAAGATTCCAATAGGAAGTGAGATGCTAATAGGAAGTGAGAAACCTGTTTTAATGTCAAGTTTTGATTGTTCATTGCTAGCACTTAAAAATGCAATAGGTTCCTGCATATTGATCTTATATCCTGCAACATGCTAAATTCACACTTAGTTCTAGTAGCTTTTTGCATATTAACATTAGTTTTCTGCCTAGAGGATCATGTTGTCTGCAAATAAATACAGTTTGACCTTTTTCTTTTCAGTCCAAGTGCATTTTCTTTTTCTTGCCTTATTGCTCTGGCTAGAACCACTGTGATTTAAATGGAAGTGAAGAGAGTAGACATTCTTGTCTTATTCTTTATCAGGGGAAAAGCATTCAGTCTTTCACCATTGAGTGTGATATAAATTATAGGATTTTTCTAGATGTCTTTATCAAGTGAGGAACTTCCTTGTATTTTTAGTATGCTGTGAATTTTTATCAAGGATGGATATTGAATTTTGTTAAATGCTTTTTATACATCTATTGAAATGATCATGTGGTTCTTATTTTTAATTTGTTAATATGATGAATTATATCAATTGATTTTGAATGTCAAACCAGCTTTGACTCCTAGAATAAATCTCACTTGGTCACAAAATATCCTTTTCACATATTTGTTGGGTTTGCTAAAATTTTATTTTTCACTTTGCATCTATGTTCATAAGGGATATTGGTCAATAGTTCCTCTTTTTTTGTAATGTCTGTGTTTGGTTTTGGTAGTAACAGGATAATACTGGCCTCATAATATTAGTTGCATGGGATCTGGAAAAGTTTGCATGGGATTGGTATTCTTTCTTTCTTAAGTATTTGATACAACTTGCCAATGAAGTCATCTGGACCTCAAGTTTTATTTTAAGGTTTTTAACCACAAAATCAATTTCTTGAATAGTTAGTTAGCTGTTAAAATTATCTATTTCTTCTTGAATGAACTTTAGTAGTTAGTGTTTGTCAAAGAATTTGTTCATTTCATGTAAGTTGTCAAATGTATTGACATGAAATTGTTCATAGTATTTACATAGTATCTTTTAAACATATACATATGCATATGCATACACACTCTACTCATGTCACCTCTCTCATTCCTTATCTGTCTGAATAGAGGATTATCAATTTTATTAATGATCTTTAGAACCAACTTTTGATTTCATTGATTTTTACCTATTGCTTTTTAAATTTGTTTTCTATTTCATTAATTCCCACTCTGATCTTTATTAATTTTCTATTTTCTTCTTTTTAAAGATTTTATTTATTTGACAGAGATCACAGGCAGGCAGAGAAGCAGGCAGAGAGAGAAGGGGAAGTAGGCTACCTGCTGAGCAGAGCATCTGATGTGGGGCTCGAACCCAAGACCCTGAGATCATAACCTGAGCTGAAGGCAGAGGCTTAGCCTACTGAGCCACCCAGGCGTCCCTCTATTTTCTACTTACTTTGAATTTTCTTTTCTATTTTTGAGAGATATATTTATTTATTTTAGAGAGAGAGAGAAAGAGAGCATGCACATGAGCATGGGGGTTAGGGGCAGAAGGAGAGGGGAGAGAGACTCCCAAGTAAACTCCATACCCAGCATGGAGCCTGTTGTGGGACTCAATCCCAGGACCCTGAGACTATGACCTGAGCCAAAATCAAGAGTCAGATAATTAACCAACTATGCCACCCAGGCACCCCTGCTCTTCTTCTTCTTCTTCTTCTTCTTCTTCTTCTTCTTTTTTTAAAGATTTTATTTATTTATATGGCAGAGAGAGATCACATGTAGGGTAAGAGGCAGGCAGAGAGAGAGGAGGAAGCAGGCTCCCTGCTGAGCAGAGAGTCCGGTGCAGGGCTTGATCCCAGGACCCTGAGACCATGACCTGAGCCCAAGGCAGAGGCTTTAACCCACTGAGCCACCCAGGCACCCCTGTTCTTCTTTTTTTTAACTACTCTATTGAGTTATGATTCACATACAGAAAGCTGTACATTTTGAATGGGTACAACTTGTGGAGTTTGGAGATAAGTGCATATCTGTGAAACTGTCACCCACAGCCTATGCCATAAACATATCCATCACCTGCAAAAGTTGTCTTCTGTCCTCTTAAATTATTTATCATTATTTTTGTGTGATAAGAATACTTAACATAAGATCTACCCTCTTAGAAAAATTTTAAGTATATAATGTAGTATTCTTTTTTGAGAGAGAGAGATAGAGGGGAAAAAAGTGCTTCAGTTTGGGGGGGAGGCGTGTTACAGAGGGAAAGGGAGAGAAAGAATCCCAAGTAGAGTCTACACTCAGTATGGAAACCAACACAGGACTCAGTCTTATGACCCTGAGATGATGACCTGAGCTGAGATCAAGGGTTGCACACTTAATTGGCTGAGCCACCCATGCTTCACTACAATATAGTGTTCTTAACTGTATACTGTTTGCTATATGATAGATCTCTAGGACTTACTCTTCTCATATAACTGAAACTTTGCTTACACCCTTTGACTAATACCTCCCTGTTTCCTCCTGCACCTAGCCCCTAGGAATCATTAATCTACTCTCTGCTTCTGTGAGTTTAACTATTTCAGATACTGTAAGTAGTATCACATAGTACTTATACTTCTGTGTTTGGTGTGTTTCATTTAGCATAATGTCCTCCAGTATCACTCATGTTGTCTCAAATGGCAGGATTTCCTTCTTTGTTAAGGCTGAATAATATTCCATTGTATGTTTATGCAGTATTTTCTTTACTCATACATCTGTCAGTAGACATTTATGTTGCTTCCTTGTCTTGGCTATTGTAAATAATGTTGCAGTGAACATAAGAGTGCAGATATCTCTTTGAAATCATTATTTCAATCCCTTTGGATATATACCTAGATGTGGGATTGCTAGATCATATAGTAATTCTCTTTGTGTCCTGCAACAAAGTAATATGGATCTGCACAGCAAAAGAAACAATTAACAAAATGAAAAGGCCGCCTATGAAATGGCAGGAAGTATTTGCTAACTGTGTATCTGCAGAACAGTATTCAAAATATATAGGGAACTCCTACAACTCAATAGCAAACAAGCAAACAAACAAAAAACCCCACAAAAACAAAAACTGCACAAATAAACAAATTTAAAAATAGGCAAATGAACCAAATAGACACTTGTCTATAGAAGACATAGAAATGGCCAAGAGATATATGAAAGGTGCTCAACATCACCCATCATCACAGAAATGCAAATAGAAACCATCATGATATACCTGACACCTGTTAGGATGACAGTGTATTAGAAAACACACACACACGCGTAATTCTTAGCAAGGAAGTGGAGAGAGAGGAACCCTCGTACACTGTTGACAGGACTGTAAAATGGTGCAGCCACTGCGGAAAACCATCTGGAGGTTCCTCCTCTCTTGTTCTTTTAAGGTGGATGTTGAAGTCATTGATTTGATACTTTTCTTCTTTCTCAGTATAGATATATAGTACTGCATGTTTCCCATTTCTTGGTGGCATTCCACAACTTTTGATATGGTGTTTTTATTCTCATTCCGTTCAAAATGCTTTCTAATTCCTCTTTGCATTCTTTGACATATGGATTATTTAGAAATGTATTATTTAGACATTATTATTTAGAAATGGATAGAAGATTTTTCAGATACTTTTGGTGATTCATTTCTAATTTAATTCCATTGTGGACAGGAACAAACTTTGTATAACTTAATTCCTTTCCAATTAATTGAGACTAGTTTTATGGCCCAGAATATGGTTTATTTTGATAAATGTCCCATGTGTCCTAGCAAAGAACATGCTCTCTGCTATTGCCAGGTGGAATGTTCCACAAATGTCAGTTATGTCTTGCTGGTTGATAGGATTGTTTAAGTTTACTGTCTCCTGACTTATTTTCCATCTACTTGTTATATTAATTATTGAGAGAGAGAGAGACATTGAAATATCTTCATGCTCTGTTTTATTTTGTTTCTATTACTATATCTTGAAAGTCACTAATCTTTTTTTTTTTTTTTTGAAATGCCCAATCTGCCATTAATCCTGTCCAGTATGTTTTCATCTCAGATGTAGTTTCCATCCAGAGAAGCTCAGTTTGAATCTTGTTAACATCTTCCATGTCTCTATGTAACTTTTTGAACTACAGAATGCAGTTGTAACAACTGTTTTAATGTCCTTGTCTGCCAAGTCCAACATCTGTGTCAGTTTTTGGTTGGTTTTGACTGATTGCTTTTTCTCCTCATTATGGGTCCTGTTTTCCTGCTCTTTTGCCTTGCTGGTAATCTTTAACTGGCTGTCCAGACATTGTGAATTTTACCTTGTTAGGTGCTGGGTATTTTTATATTCCTGTAAATATTCTGGGATTCAGTTAAATTACTTGGAAACAGTTTGATCCTTTTGGATCTTGCTTCTTTTCTTTTCTTTCTTTTCTTTTCTTTTCTTTCTTTCTTTCTTTCTTTCTTTCTTTCTTTCTTTCTTTCTTTCTTTCCTTTTTTTTGGCAAGATCTCAGTAGTCAGTGTTTAGGTGCTTAGGAAGGCTCGTTGTTTCCCTCTGCTAAGGGGAGACACTACTGTGTACTCCACCCACTGCACCCATGAATCTTGAGCTTCTCCAAGCTGGCTGATGGGCACAGGCACTGTTCCCAGCCCTTTGGTGAGCACTGGACACTGCGACCTCTAATCCTTTTGAATGGTTCCTTCCTGGCTTTGGGGTGCATGTGCTGGTCAGTACTTGGCTAAATGCTAGAGGCGGGTCCTCTGCAACCCTCCAGGAGGCTCCTTCTTTGCAGCTCTCTTTTCTCTCCAGTGCTCTGTCCTGAGAGCTTAGGCAAAGCTCTGTATCCTCTGTTGAAGGGGGTCTGCCAGTCTCCCTCCGTATTCTCCCTCCCCATATTGTGCAGCCTGGGAACTGTCTCAAGGTGTTCCTAGACCTTGTGACATTTGTTTCCCATCTTTCAAGATGCCTGACCTTCCATGTCTGATGCCCATTGTCTTGAAAACTGTTACTTCATATATAGTGCACATTTTCCTGGTGGTTTCAGGTAGGAGGATGAATCTAGTTCTTGGCCAGAAGCTTATCTGGGGCAAATGTTTAAATCTCTATGCCTGGATTTTCTCAGTTTCTACCCATGTTCTACCGTAGGGCTGTCATGGGATGGGAGTAGTATGAAGCACTTAGATTATGCCTGACGCATGATAAACTCCCTTCCTATTTTGGAGGGGGACTGGTTGAGGTCTGAAGGGACCTTGGGCCCCCAGACAGCACCTAGAATGTCAGGAAAAACCCCTGAGGTCAGAAAGTAGCTGAAGAACCAGTCCACAGAGGTGGGTGGGTGCCAACATTGATGGCATGAAATTCTGTCTTCTCCAAGGGGACATACTCATGGAAAGTTAAGAACAGTTCAAGGATCCAACAGCCCCGATGTGGCTGAAGTAACTGTGAAAGATTTGGAGACCAAGGACGTTGTTGCTGTTGATGTCTGTCTCAGACGTGGGGGTGAAGAGGGACCCTGTCTGCCATAACAGACTGCTATAACAAAATGCCATTGACCAAGTGGCATAAGTGATGTTGATTTCTCACTGTTCTGGCGGCTGGAAGTTCAAGGTCAGCACGCAGCATGGTCAGGCTCTGGTGAGGACTCTCTTCCTGGTTTCTAGACAGCCATTTAATTTACATCATAGAAAAAAAGCAAGAGAACTCTCTGGGGGCTGTTGTATTTGGGAACTAAACTCATTCAGGAAGATTTTACCCCATGGCCTGATCACCTCCCAAAGTCCGTACCTCCTCTTACCATGACATTGGGGGTCAGGATTTCAGCATAGGGATTTTGATGGGGGACACTGCACAAACATGTATTTAATAACAGGCATCCACTCAGATATCTGTCAGAAAGCAGCTCAGAGTCTTGAAAGAATTTACAAAAACTCACAGATCCTCAGGCATCATCAACTTTGGACCCTCCTTTAGACTGATGAGAATGCTGAAAACACTGGGCATGGAAGATGATATGGCTTATCCTAAAGGATTTCCCCAAAGAGGTTGGTTAGGAATCAGTTTGGGGCTTAGCTGCTCCAGGGATCCTGCCCAGAGCTAGTCAGCCTCACTGCTCCAGGGCAAGGCTGCCTGGTTCTTACTCCTAGCAACCTGCACTTATTTGTCTAAGGGCCTTCTTTGGCTGGTGAACCATGTTTTGCTTTCCTAGTGGAAGCTAAAATGTGGGAAATAATGCCTTTGTCTACCAACCAACAAACCACTATGCAAGTTGGTGTGTAAATACCCCAGCTCCCTTGCCTCAGAGCACATGGGTTACAGTACCTCCTGGAATTACCCAGGGAGATTGAGTCCTGGCTGGTTGACCATGGTGGTAACTAGTTTTGTCACATACCTTTTGATGAATGCCGTCACTGCCCGGTCTCATTCCTGCATCCCCTACTATGGTTCCTAGGCTCACCTCCAGAAAGCATCACTTTCCCTTAAATATGGTGGTAGTGTCTGCTTCTGGAGGAATGCAAACAAGGCCAAGCGTGGGGCTGCATAAGGACGATTTACAAGCATCAGAAAAGGCAGGAGCAACTAAGGCAGAAATCCCTTTTTAATGTAATGTTATGAAAGAGGAAAGAAGGAATTACAGCTCTAAAGCTCTAATCTCAAGATTAGACAGAAGGCTGGGAGGACATGATCACAAAATAATCAAATCCACAGCGATCTTAGTAGGAATAAGCCAGAAGATGAAGAGACTCCATCTTGGGAAAGCAGATTTGCTTGGGCTTTCTCTCCAGCTGTTTTTCCCAACCATGATATGAAAAGAGCGAGAGGAACACAGACATCAGAGCGATTCTTCAACAGCCTAAAGTTTTCTCCAGAAGCAAATGAACCAGGGTCTCAGAAGTACAAAACTGTTGAGAAATCAGCCAAGGACTTAGCCCAAGTGCATAGAGTTAGGGCACAGAGGGAATGAGCCCAAATCCTCAAAGAGGAGGGTGATGAGACAGCCAGGCACACCCGCACAATATTGAGAAGACCAGCCTTGAAAGGAAGGGTTGCCAGCAAAGAGCATGAAAACAGTGAAAACAAACAGAACATTTGAAATCTACTGGGCAGAAGGAACAGATCAGGGAAGTTAGCTTCTTTGACAGACAAAAGCTTTTAAAATCTGACTTCTGTCCTTTCAGAAAAGATCTGCTGTGGACATCCTGCTGCAGCTAGTTCCAGTTTGTGATATTAGGAAGGCAGGCAAAACCCAGAGAACGGTGTGGTCTGAGATGACCTAGAAATATGACATGTGTTGAGCTTAGCAGATGCTGGCACAGGGTGTCCAAAAGAACGTTCTGTGGTGGCAGAAATGATCTCTATCTGTCTACACTGTCCAGGAGAGTAGTCATTGGCCACATAGGGCTATTGAGCACTTCCTTGAAAGGTGACTAGTGTGACTGCGGAACTGAATTTCTAATTTTATTTCACTTTAATCACCATAAATTTAAATAACCACATGTGACTAGTGACTTCCATATTACATAGCCCGGGTCTAGAAGATGCATCTCTCGGCAATGGCTAGCCCATCTGGACTTGTTGCTAGCCCATCCCTTGGAGGTATCACATAGGACAGAGAATAAGCCAAAGGACTGGAGAAGGGCCAGTATTGCTTCTCTGCCTTTCTATGAAAAGTGTGACCCTGGCTTTGCCTTGTTCAATGTCTGAAGAACTGTGGGATCTACCCCCACAGTAATTAACTGTGATTCAATATTTTATGCAGTTCTTAGGCAGCAGCTGAGTGCCTATTCAATTTATCATTCATGCATGCATGCATGCATTTATTTATTCAAGATGTAGTTATTGAGTTAGACATATGAGTTCAGGTCTGAGGACAACATCACAGACCCAGTCTCTGCCGTCATCCTCATGGAAATGATAATCTAGCAAGAGGAACAGACATCAAACTGATGATCACATTGATTTATTTAATTTTAACTTTGGATAGTGCTATTAATAAATAGGACAGAGTGCCATGAGAGGAATAACAGGGGCTCTGACTCATCCAAGGATAGCAGGATGCAGAGGGAGTTATTCTGGCAAAGATAGAGCCATGGGTGGTCAGAAAAGGGCATTCTAGGCAGTGCGGACAGCATATGGATTGTGGGGTATTTTGGGAGCCATAGGCCAGAATAGCCAGATTCAAGGTATTATAAATATTTTTGGGTGGGAGAGCCTTCAGGGGGCAAAGAGTCAAGTGGTTTTAACAACTTTTTATTATTATTATTAGTGGAATCCATCAGTCAAACAAAAAATTGTGAGTGCTCTCATGATAAAGCAGGTGAAGTTGAAGGAAAAGTTTTGTATGCACCTTGTGCATGGAAGCACCCTTCCTAAGCTTTGGGGTTCAATGTAACATAGTTGGAAAACATTGCTGGAGTCCACTCTTTAATTGGCACAGAGGAAGACACTGAGGATCAAGGCAAATGTGTGACTTTATTAAAGTCCTAGAGTTTGATAAGGGCCAAGGGAAATCAGCACTTTGGTCGTCTCTCTCCACCCCCTACCAGCACATGTTCTCTCTACTTTACTACAAGGGAAGAATTCCGAGCCTGCCACTGGAGATTCCTTGGTATTTCTTTCAGAACTCTGTTCCATTTAGCAGATATTTCTGAGCATCTCTTGTATGTGCCAGGTGCTCTCCAGGGAGCTAGAAATTTATTAGTTAACAAAACAGCCCACAGTCCTTTGTGAAGCTTAAATTTTGTGTGCTTATATTCAGACAGTGAAATATTGGGCTGGATAAGCTGATGGCCTTTTCTCCTTGTCAAAATCCTTAGATTCTTAGGACATTGCACAAGGGGCAATTAAAAATGCCTTTACCAGCTTAGTGTGATGGTCAGTGAGAGCCACTGAGTACAAGGGACCTAGTAAGTAGATCTTTAATACGCACCACCAGGAAACAGAAGCCAAAAGAGGATCCCAGTCCCACCCCCAGTTTTTGCTCTGCACGTCTACCAGTCTCCCTCATGCATTTATTGATTCACCTCAGTGCAAGTAAATAGTTTGCCAAGCTGGTGATGGGGCATGCATTTCATTCCATCCTACACAGATGTCAGTGTGTTATAGCACAGTGCCAATGGGCTCGGGAGACAGGTTGGTCAGTTGCAGTCTGTTGCAGGTATGAGCCAGTCATCGTGCAGCACACGTTCCCTCGCAGGAATGATAGCACAGTCGGAGAAGTGTATGGGCTTCTTCCTGGCTGCACTCTGCTTCTTTCCCCCTGACTCCCAAGCAAGACGGTCCTGCGCCGCGGGTTTCTTTCAAACCTATTAGGGGTGACAGAGCTTTTTAAAATTAAAAAATATATATGTATATATATTTTTTTAATTTTATTTTTAAGTAGGCTCCACACCCAACATGGAGCCCAACGTGAGGCTAGAACTCAGAACCCTGAAGTCAAGACCTGAGCTGAGATCAAGAGTTGAACACTTAATTGACTGAGCCACCCAGGAACCCCAACACAGCTTTATTTTTAAGACCCTGCTCAGTTTCTTTGCACTTACTCTCCCACAGTACCAAGAGCAGAGATAACATGCACAGTGACACATCCCATTGGGGTCGCTCCCTGGTGATGGTCCTCTGGCCTTAGGGTGAACTCTTGCTAGCATGGCTATCTCTGAAAGCCAAGAATCCTCGTCGTTCCTTTGTCCTCCAGCTTGTCTGGAGTCTTAATTCCAAGATCTAATGTATTTTATTATGGCCTGCTCCTAGCATCCCCTCCAGCATGGGGGGAAGGCTCGAGTAGCTGCGTGCATAACTGAGTGTTGGAACTCCCCCTTCTAACCTCCAGGGTCTTCTAGAAAACCAGGACCCACCCAGACCACTAGACCATCCATCTTGATTTCCTCTTCCCTATTCCTTCTGTGAAGTAAAGCTGACAGCTAGGAAAATGGATTCATATTTGAGAAAACAAAATTAGGAGGAGTTTTCTATCATTGGCCTCCTAGATGCTTCAAATTCGTTTTTATTTTGAGACAGGGCATGAACAAATCACCACACGTCATCAGTAGTCTGACCAGGTGCCTGGGTGCATAATTGAAACACACAAGGCTGAGTGACAACTTGGAATTGATGGCCATGGTGGAGGCATAATTTGAGCTGTATCCACCTTCATTCCCAGTTGGTGTTTTCCCTACATTTTTATCAAAAATCATCCTGACGGAAATAACCTAATTCCTAGGAGTACAGTTGACATCAGCACTGTGTTCCAACTGGTTTAAAACAAAGCCCCAAATATTTGAAGTATTTGAAGAATTTAAATTTTATTTCTACCAATAAAAATTATCAAAAGGTGCAGCTGCTTGGGCTGATGGGACTGTTCTGGCTGGGCAGTGTCAAATTAAGGTAATTTTTTTTTTTTCTTTTTGTAGAGGGAACTTTGGGTGAAATAATGGAACAGTTTTAATGCATGGATTAGGAAATAGATTCATATTTGTTCAGTGAATGATTTTCTGTGCTGAAGGATTGTATTAATAAATACTCTGTCAGCAAATGGAATTTCAAAAAGGAACCTCTCAAAATCTGATTTTGAATTGCTTCATAGAATTCGCTAAAATCTTGTACCTGCCTTTCTTTTGTGTGTGTGTGTGTGTGTGTGTGTGTGTGTGTACTTTTATTTTTTTTAATTTTTTTTAATTAATTTTTTATTTTTTATAAACATATATATTTATCCCCAGGGGTACAGGTGTGTGAATCACCAGGTTTACACACTTCACAGCAATCACCAAAGCACATACCCTCCCCAATGTCCATAATCCCACCCCCTTCTCCCAAATCCCCTCCCCCCAACAACCCTCAGTTTGTTTTGTGAGATTAAGAGTCACTTATGGTTTGTCTCCCTCCCAATCCCATCTTCTTTCATTTATTCTTCTCCTACCCACTTAAGCCTCCATGTTGCATCACCACTTCCTCATATCAGGGAGATCATATGATAGTTGTCTTTCTCCGCTTGACTTATTTCGCTAAGCATGATACGCTCTAGTTCCATCCATGTTGTCGCAAATGGCGAGATTTCATTTCTTTTGATGGCTGCATAGTATTCCATTGTGTATATATACCACATCTTCTTGATCCATTCATCTGTTGATGGACATCTAGGTTCTTTCCATAGTTTGGCTATTGTGGACATTGCTGCTATAAACATTCGGGTGCACGTGCCCCTTTGGATCACTACGTTTGTATCTTTAGGGTAAATGCCCAATAGTGCAATTGCTGGGTCATAGGGCAGTTCTATTTTCAACATTTTGAGGAACCTCCATGCTGTTTTCCAGAGTGGCTGCACCAGCTTGCATTCCCACCAACTGTGTAGGAGGGTTCCCCTTTCTCCACATCCTCGCCAGCATCTGTCATTTCCTGACTTGTTGATTTTAGCCATTCTGACTGGTGTGAGGTGATATCGCATTGTGGTTTTGATTTGTATTTCTCTGATGCCGAGTGATATGGAGCACTTTTTCATGTGTCTGTTGGCCATCTGGATGTCTTCTTTGCAGAAATGTCTGTTCATGTCCTCTGCCCATTTTTTGATTGGATTATTTGTTCTTTGGGTGTTGAGTTTGCTAAGTTCTTTATAGATTCTGGACACTAGTCCTTTATCTGATATGTCATTTGCAAATATCTTCTCCCATTCTGTCAGTTGTCTTTTGATTTTGTTAACTGTTTCCTTTGCTGTGCAAAAGCTTTTGATCTTGATGAAATCCCAATAGTTCATTTTTGCCCTTGCTTCCCTTGCCTTTGGCGTTGTTCCTAGGAAGATGTTGCTGCGGCTGAGGTCAAAGAGGTTGCTGCCTGTGTTCTCCTCAAGGATTTTGATGGATTCCTTTCGCACATTGAGGTCCTTCATCCATTTTGAGTCTATTTTTCCTGCCTTTCTTTTTTATTTGATTGCTTTGGAAGTCTTAGAACTCAGTCTCAGAGGCTTGATGGCCTTCAACGATATTTAGGTGTCCCAACCCAAAGTACCCATATTTTAGCAGAATGTTTGGTGTTCTTAAATTGATGTGATGGGGGGGGGGTGTACAGAGTTGCAGGGGGAGGATTTGAATGTTGGTGCCAAATCATACCCCATCTGGAAGGTTCCATTTTTTAAATTCCACATGAGTATCCTTGTACTTACATGTGAGAACAATTGTGAAATTATAGAGGATTGGCACAGTTGATTTAGAAATGGTGGGGCTTAGAGCTCAACTTTACAGCTTTTCTGCCTCTCTTTTTCTGTAATGTCCATATAGAGACTAAGAGAATTGACTTTTAGATCTTTGTGCAGAGATTCAGTCCAATGCCATTCAGAAATATGTTTTGAGGGCCCTTTCTAGGCCAGTCCACTCTGAACAAACTGATCCGTGCTTTAACAGTCTCTTGTTGGGGGATAAAGACACGTGTGACAGATTTATTACAAGAAAGAAACAGCAGTGGAGCAAGAAGAGTAGGGATTAGTATAGGGGTATAATGAGAAGAGGGAAAGGCAGCAGCAAAGAAGAAAGGATTACCTATGAGAGTGTGGACACAGAAGGAATCTGTGGTATTCTCCATGTCTTCAGTGGCCATTTTAGTCCACCTGGCTGGAATGAGGTAGAGCTGTGGCCTGGGCATCCCAAAACATGGGTAGGGTTATTCAGTTGCTTTTTCTATTGTATGTGTGAGAAAACCTCCTACACCTTCTAAAAGTATGAATGAGGTGACAAAGATAGAAGTATCAGCCTCAGGGGAGGTGAAGGGATGGATCCAGTAAGAGATACAAGTTGACAGATATGGTATTTCTGGGTCCCCTTCACAGACAAGTATCACTAATCAATCATGGCACTCTTTTCTGTTGGTCTCTGACAAGATGATGAACCAGGTACTTTCTACCAGTTGGTGAGGTTGACTCTTACCAGAGGATGTTTCTGAAGAGTGAGTAGGAAAGTGGGAGCAAACTGGGTTTTTTGGTCTAAGGACAGTGGAGACTTGCAAAGACCAGAGCCAGTTCTTATAACTGGGTCCATGTGCAGAAGGTAGCCATCCTGGGGGAGAGCATTTGAACAGTGATGTTGAGAGGCTGTCTAAGAAGGTCCAAGGCAGGGCGCCTGGGTGGCTCAGTGGTTAAGCCGCTGCCTTCGGCTCAGGTCATGATCTCAGAGTCCTGGGATCGAGTCCCGCATCAGGCTCTCTGCTCAGCAGGGAGCCTGCTTCCTCCTCCTCTCTCTCTGCCTGCCTCTCTGCCTATTGTGATTTCTCTCTGTCAAATAAATAAATAAATAAATAATCTTTAAAAAAAAAAAAAAAAAAAGAAGGTCCAAGGCAAAGAACTGGTAATAGGGTTGTTTGTGGTGATCAGTTGAAATGATGGTGGAGGGAGATTTTGGGATGAGTTAGACATGCTCTTTAGAAGGATGGTGTTTGTCATCTTTAGTTTCTCTGTGTCCCGATATACTGTGTCCCAATTTCTCCTCCTGGAAATCAAGAAAGGGGTGGGTTGTGCTCTGATGGTGCACTCTCCCGCTGCTTCAGGCATCGATGGAGGCCACCTAGCAAAGGGGAGCTACCTTTCATGTCAGAAACAGGGGAGGGAAAATAACAACAAAGTTTTCCTGGCTTTAGAAGAGAACCGCAGGAAAGATGAGCAGGAAAAGATCTTCGAGGAGAATAAGTGAATCACAAAAGGATCTATTTTAGGAGGCTGGTTCCTGGTGATTAATGTCAGGCATGGAAAGAAAAAACAGGAAAAACTAACCCACCACAACAATAATAATGAGAATACTCTCATAGAGATATGTCAATTTCACCCCTTGTGTTTTATGTGAATCTATTTTCCCTTTCTCCACCGAATTGAATGCTCAACCTTCTATAGTCCAGCAAGGAAATGTTGACAGTGGTGTGTTTCTGTTTTGATGTCTGCACCCTAACTACCTAACCACCCCAAAAGAAGTTAGCAGAAGTTTTCAGTGAGAGTAAGTGCTTACACTTCTTTCCCTGTTAGTGGGGGTTGGGGGAAGACAAGGTGAGGACTGCTCCCAGTTCCAAGGGAACATAGTGGTTTTATAGGACTAACCCTGTAAAACCGGTTCCTTCTTTGAACATTCTTTCTGTAACACTTTAAAAAAAAAAAAAAAAAAAAACCTACTGTTTGCAAAACACCTCTAAGAATAGAAGAGGAGGACAAGAACTCAAAAAAAGAAGTGGGAGGAAACCATTGAGTAGAAATACCTTTAAACTCAGACAAGGGAGGGTTTGGTTTTTTTTGTTTGTTTGTTTTTGTTTTTTTTTAATCTGTAAAAGAAACACATTTTCATTGAAGAAAATCTGTAAAGCACTGAAAGTAGAAAGGAAATTGTCATCCTAATTTTATCAGTCAGAGATATACCACCACCATTTGATACATTTTTTATCATTTTCACATCCTTAAAAATTCTCTATAAATATGGGATTTTTTAATTTTAATTTTATTTATTTTATTAATATAGGAATTTTTTTAGGATTATTTATTTTAGAGGTGGGGGAAAAGGCTAAGGGAGAGGGAGAGAATGTTAAGCAAGTGTCACACCCAGTGCAGAGCCTGCTGCAGGGCTCCATCTCACCACCCTGAGATTACAACCTGAGCTGAAACCAGGAGTCAGACACTCTACTGACTGTGCCACCCAGGCACCCCTACAAATGTGTTTTTTTCAATGGCTGAATCATATTTCATCATTTTCATATGAGATTATATGTACAACAAGTTCCCCATTTTTCTGTAGATTACAGTTGCTTTCAGTTTGTTTGTTTGTTTGTTTGTTTTAAAACGTTTTTATTTATTTATTTGACAGAGCAAGGGAACCCAAGCAGGGGGAGAAGCAGGTAGAGGTAGAGGGAGAAGCAGGCTTCCAACTGAGCTGGGAGCCTGATGCGGGTCTTGATCCCAGGACCCTGAGATCATGACCTGAGCCGAAGGCTCCTGAGCCACCCAGGAGCCCCCAAAACAAATTTTTAATTACGCCTTGTCTATGGCCCATTCCTTTCCTATGTGAATCCCTGCCTCTACAATCCTGCTTCTCCTGTCTACTTCTTATCACCGTCTACCAATGCCCACTAACCTCCTTCCTTTTTAATTGTGACTCTCTTTTTTTTTTTTTAATATAATTTTTTATTTTTTATAAACATATATTTTTATCCACAGGGGTACAGGTCTGTGAATCACCAGGTTTACACACTTCACAGCACTCACCAAAACACATACCCTCCCCAATGTCCATAATACCACCCCCTTCTCCCAAATCCCCTCCCCCCAACAACCCTCAGTTTGTTTTGTGAGATTAAGAGTCACTTATGGTTTGTCTCCCTCCCAATCCCATCTTCTTTCATTTATTCTTCTCCTACCTACTTAAGCCCCCATGTTGCATCACCACTTCCTCATATCAGGGAGATCATATGATAGTTGTCTTTCTCTGCTTGACTTATTTCGCTAAGCATGATACGCTCTAGTTCCATCCATGTTGTCGCAAATGGCAAGATTTCATTTCTTTTGATGGCTGCATAGTATTCCATTGTGTATATATACCACATCTTCTTGATCCATTCATCTGTTGATGGACATCTAGGTTCTTTCCATAGTTTGGCTATTGTGGACATTGCTGCTATAAACATTCGAGTACACGTGCCCCTTTGGATCACTACGTTTGTATCTTTAGGGTAAATGCCCAATAGTGCAATTGCTGGGTCATAGGGCAGTTCTATTTTCAACATTTTGAGGAACTTCCATGCTGTTTTCCAGAGAGGTTGCACCAGCTTGCATTCCCATCAACTGTGTAGGAGGGTTCCCCTTTCTCCGCATCCTCGCCAGCATCTGTCATTTCCTGACTTGTTGATTTTAGCCATTCTGACTGGTGTGAGGTGATATCGCATTGTGGTTTTGATTTGTATTTCCCTGATGCCGAGTGATATGGAGCACTTTTTCATGTGTCTGTTGGCCATCTGGATGTCTTCTTTGCAGAAATGTCTGTTCATGTCCTCTGCCCATTTTTTGATTGGATTATTTGTTCTTTGGGTGTTGAGTTTGCTAAGTTCTTTATAGATTCTGGACACTAGTCCTTTATCTGATATGTCATTTGCAAATATCTTCTCCCATTCTGTCAGTTGTCTTTTGATTTTGTTAACTGTTTCCTTTGCTGTGCAAAAGCTTTTGATCTTGATGAAATCCCAATAGTTCATTTTTGCCCTTGCTTCCCTTGCCTTTGGCGTTGTTCCTAGGAAGATGTTGCTGCGGCTGAGGTCAAAGAGGTTGCTGCCTGTGTTCTCCTCAAGGATTTTGATGGATTCCTTTCGCACATTGAGGTCCTTCATCCATTTTGAGTCTATTTTTGTGTGCGGTGTAAGGAAATGGTCCAATTTCATTTTTCTGCATGTGGCTGTCCAATTTTCCCAGCACCATTTATTGAAGAGGCTGTCTTTTTTCCATTGGACAATCTTTCCTGCTTTGTCAAAGATTAGTTGACCATAGAGTTGAGAGTCTATTTCTGGGCTCTCTATTCTGTTCCATTGATCTATGGGTCTGTTTTTGTGCCAGTACCATGCTGTATTGATGATGACAGCTTTGTAATAGAGCTTGAAGTCCGAGATTGTGATGCCACCAACGTTGGCTTTCTTTTTCAATATCCCTTTAGCTATTCGAGGTCTTTTCTGGTTCCATATAAATTTTAGAATTATTTGTTCCATTTCTTTGACAAAGATGGATGGTACTTTGATAGGAATTGCATTAAATGTGTAGATTGCTTTAGGTAGCATAGACATTTTCACAATATTTATTCTTCCAATCCAGGAGCATGGAACATTTTTCCATTTCTTTGTGTCTTCCTCAATTTCTTTCATGAGTACTTTATAGTTTTCTGAGTATAGATTCTGTGTCTCTTTGGTTAGGTTTATTCCTAGGTATCTTATGGTTTTGGGTGCAATTGTAAATGGGATTGACTCCTTAATTTCTCTTTCTTCTGTCTTGCTGTTGGTGTAGAGAAATGCAACTGATTTCTGTGCATTGATTTTATATCCTGACACTTTACTGAATTCCTGTATAAGTTCTAGCAGTTTTGGAGTGGAGTCTTTTGGGTTTTCCACATATAGTATCATATCATCTGCGAAGAGTGATAATTTGACTTCTTCTTTGCCGATTTGGATGCCTTTAATTTCCTTTTGTTGTCTGATTGCTGAGGCTAGGACCTCTAGTACTATGTTGAATAGCAGTGGTGATAATGGACATCCCTGCCGTGTTCCTGACCTTAGCGGAAAAGCTTTCAGTTTTTCTCCATTGAGAATGATATTTGCGGTGGGTTTTTCATAGATGGCTTTGATGATATTGAGGTATGTGCCCTCTATCCCTACACTTTGAAGAGTTTTGATCAGGAAGGGATGCTGTACTTTGTCAAATGCTTTTTCAGCATCTATTGAGAGTATCATATGGTTCTTGTTCTTTCTTTTATTGATGTGTTGTATCACATTGACTGATTTGCGGATGTTGAACCAACCTTGCAGCCCTGGAATAAATCCCACTTGTTCGTGGTGAATAATCTTTTTAATGTACTGTTGAATCCTATTGGCTAGTATTTTGTTGAGTATTTTCGCATCTGTGATCATCAAGGATATTGGTCTCTAGCTCTCTTTTTTGGTGGGATCCTTGTCTGGTTTGGGGATCAAGGTGATGCTGGCCTCATAAAATGAGTTTGGAAATTTTCCTTCCATTTCTATTTTTTGGACCAGTTTTAGGAGAATAGGAATTAGTTCTTCTTTAAATGTTTGGTAGAATTCCCCCGGGAAGCCATCTGGCCCTGGGCTTTTGTTTGTTTGGAGATTTTTAATGACTATTTCAATCTCCTTACTGGTTATGGGTCTGTTCAGGCTTTCTATTTCTTCCTGGTTCAGTTGTGGTAGTTTATATGTTTCTAGGAATGCATCCATTTCTTCCAGATTGTCAAATTTATTGCCGTAGAGTTGCTCATAGTATGTTCTTATAATAGTTTGTATTTCTTTGGTGTTAGTTGTGATCTCTCCTCTTTCATTCATGATTTTATTTATTTGGGTCCTTTCTCTTTTCTTTTTGATAAGTCTGGCCAGGGGTTTATCAATTTTATTAATTCTTTCAAAGAACCAGCTCCTACTTTCGTTGATTTGTTCTATTGTTTTTTTGGTTTCTATTTCATTGATTTCTGCTCTGATCTTTATGATTTCTCTTCTCCTGCTAGGCTTAGGGTTTATTTCTTGTTCTTTCTCCAGCTCCTTTAGGTGTAGGGTTAGATTGTGTACCTGAGACCTTTCTTGTTTCTTGAGAAAGGCTTGTACCGCTATATATTTTCCTCTCAGGACTGCCTTTGTTGTGTCCCACAGATTTTGAACCGTTGTATTTTCATTATCATTTGTTTCCATGATTTTTTTCAATTCTTCTTTAATTTCCCGGTTGACCCATTCATTCTTTAGAAGGATACTGTTTAGTCTCCATGTATTTTGGTTCTTTTCAAACTTCCTTTTGTGGTTGAGTTCTAGCTTTAGAGCATTGTGGTCTGAAAATATGCAGGGAATGATCCCAATCTTTTGATACCGGTTGAGTCCTGATTTAGGACCCAGGATGTGATCTATTCTGGAGAATGTTCCATGTGCACTAGAGAAGAATGTGTATTCTGTTGCTTTGGGATGAAATGTTCTGAATATATCTGTAATGTCCATCTGGTCCAGTGTGTTGTTTAAGGCCTTTATTTCCTTGCTGATCTTTTGCTTGGATGACCTGTCCATTTCAGTGAGGGGAGTGTTAAAGTCCCCTACTATTATTGTATTATTGTTGATGTGTTTCTTTGATTTTGTTATTAATTGGTTTATATAGTTGGCTGCTCCCACGTTGGGGGCATAGATATTTAAAATTGTTAAATCTTCTTGTTGGACAGACCCTTTGAGTATGATATAGTGTCCTTCCTCATCTCTTATTATAGTCTTTGGCTTAAAATCTAATTGATCTGATATAAGGATTGCCACTCCTGCTTTCTTCTGATGTCCATTAGCATGGTAAATTCTTTTCCACCCCCTCATTTTAAATCTGGAGGTGTCTTCGGGCTTAAAATGAGTTTCTTGGAGGCAACATATAGATGGGTTTTGTTTTTTTATCCATTCTGATACCCTGTGTCTTTTGACAGGGGCATTTAGCCCATTAACATTCAGGGTAACTATTGAGAGATATGAATTTAGTGCCATTGTTTTGCCTGTAAGGTGACTGTTCCTGTATATGGTTTCTGTTCCTTTCTGATCTACCACTTGTAGGCTCTCTCTTTGCTTAGAGGACCCCTTTCAAGTTTTCCTGTAGAGCTGGTTTGGTGTTTGCAAATTCTTTCAGTTGTTTTTTGTCCTGAAAGCTTTTAATCTTTCCTTCTATTTTCAATGATAGCCTAGCTGGATATAGTATTCTGGGCTGCATGTTTTTCTCATTTAGTGCTCTGAAAATATCATGCCAGCTCTTTCTGGCCTGCCAGGTCTCTGTGGATAAGTCAGCTGCCAATCTAATATTTTTACCATTGTATGTTACAGACTTCTTTTCCCGGGCTGCTTTCAGGATTTTCTCTTTGTCACTGAGACTTGTAAATTTTACTATTAGGTGATGGGGTGTGGGCCTATTCTTATTGATTTTGAGGGGTGTTCTCTGAACCTCCTGAATTTTGATGCTCGTTCCCTTTGCCATATTGGGGAAATTCTCCCCAATATTTCTCTCTAGTATACCTTCTGCTCCCCTCTCTCTTTCTTCTTCTTCTGGAATCCCAATTATTCTAATGTTGTTTCTTCTTATGGTGTCACTTATCTCTCGAATTCTCCCCTCGTGGTCCAGTATCTGTTTGTCCCTCTTTTGCTCAGCTTCTTTATTCTCTGTCATTTGGTCTTCTATATCACTAATTCTTTCTTCTGCCTCATTTATCCTAGCAGTGAGAGCCTCCATTTTTGATTGCACCTCATTAATAGCTTTTTTGATTTCAACTTGGTTAGATTTTAGTTCTTTTATTTCTCCAGAAAGGGCTTTTATATCTCTCGAGAGGGTTTCTCTAATATCTTCCATGCCTTTTTCGAGCCCGGCTAGAACCTTGAGAATTGTCATTCTGAACTCTAGATCTGACATATTACCAATGTCTGTATTGATTAGGTCCCTAGCCTTCGGTACTGCCTCTTGTTCTTTTTTTTGTGTTGAATTTTTCCATCTTGTCATTTTGTCCTGAGAAGAGTATATGAGGGGGCAAGTAAAATACTAAAAGGGTGGCAACAACCCCAGGAAAATATGCTTTAACCAAATTAGAAGAGATCCCAAATCGTGAGGGGGGAGAAAGGGGATAAAAAGAGGTTCAAAAAGGAAGAAAGAAAAAAAGAAAAAAAAAGAAAAAAGAAAGAAAAAAAAAAGAAAAGAATTTTTAAAAAAAGAAAACACCTAAGAACAATATAAAAAAGAAAAAATATATGTATTAGATAAACTAGTAAAAAATCGTTAAAAAAGAAAAAGGTAACAGGTAAAAAAAAAATTTTACCCGAGGGCGAGAAAAAAAAACAAAAATGAAAAAGAAAAAAATTAAATTAACCGCAAGACTACAAAAAATCACAGGGCAAAAAGCCATGTGTTCCGTGCTTTGCTTTCTCCTCCTCTAGAATTCTGCTGCTCTCCTTGGTATTGAAACCGCACTCTTTGGTAGGTGAACTTGGTCTCGGCTGGATTTCTTGTTGATCTTCTGGGGGAGGGGCCTGTTGTAGTGATTCTCAAGTGTCTTTGCCCCAGGCGGAATTGCACCGCCCTTACCCGGGGCCAGGGTGAGTAATCCGCTTGGGTTTGCTTTCAGGAGCTTTTGTTCCCTAAGCGCTCTCTGTAGAGTTCCGGAGGACGGGAATACAAATGGCGGCCTCCTGGTCTCTGGCCCGGAGGAGCCGAGAGCCCAGGGCCGTACTCCTCAGTGCGCGCTCAGAGAACCGCGCCCAGTTACTCCCGTCTGCCTGACCTCCGGCCGCGCTCCGAGCTCACCGAGCCTGCGACCGGTTCAAGGTCACCCTGAGCTGCGAGCTTACTGTCGGCTCTGTCTCTGTAGCCGGCTTTCCCGTTCCAATACCCGCAAGCTCTGCGACACTCAGACACCCCCGATCCTTCTGTGACCCTGCGGGACCTGAGGCCACGCTGACCCCGTGTGGGCTTTGTCCCAGGTAGCCTCTGGAGCGATGTCCCTCAGCGGAACAGACTTTTAAAAGTCCTGATTTTGTTCCCGGTTGCTCCGCCGCTTGCCGGGAGCCGGCCCCTCCCCCCGGGGTCTATCTTCCCGTCGCTTTGGATTCACTTCTCCGCCGGTCCTACCTTTCAGAAAGTGGTTGTTTTTCTGTTTCCAGAATTGCTGTTCTTCTTCTCTTCGATCTGCCGATGGATTTTCAGGTGTTTGCAATCTTTAGATAAGCTATCTAGCTGATCTCCGGCTAGCTGAAGTAGTCTCGGCCTGCTACTTCTCTGCCATCTTGACTCCTCCCAGTTTGTTTGTTTTTAAATTCCAGTATAATTAACATACAGTGTTAGATCAGTTTCAGGTGTAAAATACAGTGATTCACTTTCAGTTTTTAAGATTATAAATTGTTGTCTGATGATCATTCTTTACCAGAACTGGCATCTCTTTTCCCTTTCATGTCATCAGAAGAGCTTCCTTGAAAGAAAATCCTAGCTGAAAGTATATGGATATGGATATTTTCAAGAGTTAAAAAATTCTCTTAAACTATGATATAAACTACATTCATATAATGTGGCAAATACTACATAGAGTATTTCACCAAGGAAATGAGATTGACTTTCATGTTTTCATTCATTCATTCACCAGGAAACACTTATTTAGCTCTTGCTCTATATCTTCACAGTTCTGGGCAAGGTTTTATAATAATGAACAAAAGAAACTGGGTTTCACTGAAGGGAGAAGACAGTCAAGGAACACACTAAAAAGGAGATATTTTCAGAGCGTGCTGGGTGAGGAGCTCATTGAGAGTAACTGACAGGGATAGGAACCTATAGCTTCTTTAGATTATAGCTCCAAAGAGGCCTTTGAAAGGTGACCCACAGGCCGGGACCTGAATTATGAAGAGAAACCTCGCAGAGACCTGAGGATTGGCCTTTCAAGGCAGAGGAGTAACAGGTGCAAAGGACTGGCATGGGCCCTCTCTGTGAAGGTGAAGGGGTCAGAGCCAAGACTGGAGGGGCAGCTGGGCCAGACTCAGTGGAGTTAAGGAAGCAAAAAATGAGCCCAGATGCTGATGCTGAGGGATCTGGAGGCGGGATGTACCCCATCAGGTGAAGACTAGGATATGCCAGGACACATATCCTAAGAGGAAGGAGAACATTCTGTGCCTGTTCTGACCAATAAACTGGAAAGGGTTCAGGGCATATTTGTGGGTAAGACACTGAGTCAGAAGGATTGCAGCCCAATTAAATTCAAATGTTTGTTTGGAGAAGAGGTTGAGGGAGATAAATGTATTTCCTTATACAATTATAGCAAAAAAGGAAAAACAACCCAAGTGTCAAGCTAGGAACATGATGCAATAAATAATGATAGATCCATAGTATAAAAATATTATAACACTGTTTAAAGTCAACGACCTTGAAGAATTTTAATAACATAGAAGAACATAGTTAATGAGACTGTGTGAAGTTAAAAAAGATCTAGAACTATATATAGTAGCACAGTTATATAAAAAGTATATACATACTCAAAATACATATGAACAGAGCGGTCTCAGGTGTTAATAGTGGGTGTCTCTGGGTGGTAGGATTAGGGTTATCTTTCATTTTTATCTATATAATTTTCTGTATCTTCCAAAACTTGAGTGATATAGACATTACATCTGTGATATGAAAAATAAAATATACAGATGCTTTTTTGAATGCGAGAATTCAGATGAAACACATTACACAGATACTCAATTATAGGACAAGAACGACCATAATAAGAATAGGGGTATATGTTAGAAAGATGTCGGGGGCGCCTGGGTGGCTCAGTGGGTTAAACCGCTGCCTTCAGCTCAGGTCATGATCTCAGGGTCCTGGGATCGAGCCCCGCATCGGGCTCTCTGCTCAGCAGGGAGCCTGCTTCCCTCTCTCTCTCTCTCTCTCTCTCTGCCTACTTGTGATCTCTGTCTGTCAAATAAATAAATAAAATCTTTAAAAAAAAAAAAAAAAAGAAAGATGTTGAAAAGAGCCATGGAACAAAGGAAGTGCCTTATAAGAAGCCTGGAGACTTTATCAAACACCTTATTAAAGGCCTAGAAAAAAATACAGAGAAGCAAAGAGATGTTATGCCCAAAGGGGAAAAAATAAACTGCCACCTGACAAAATGCATTAGATAATGTCCTTGTAGAAAGTGACCCACTGGGTGGTCATGCTACCCCCACTCTTCACCCCCCAAAAGATTAAGAGCATGGAGGGAAAAGAGGAAGTTACTGCCTTGCTGTGCATCTCAGCACACATTTGGAGAGAAACAGGAAATGCTGTGCTCCCTCCTGAACTGCTAGGTGGGACTTAGGCCATTCTACCACAAGAAAGACAGGGCAGAGGAAATGGGAGTGGGAGGTGAGGTGGGAGAGGTGAATGGGGAAGGAGGTAGCTGCAGATTTTATTTTAATATTTAATCAGATCCCATGGAATACACCTGCTCTTCCAGGTAAGTGAACCAAGGTGTGGAGCAGGCAGGACAACTGCCCAGGTCTGATTTCCAAGCCCAAGAACATTAGGCCATTCCTCACTGGGTGGTTGAGGTGGTAAGGTGCACGCGTCCCCCAGTGTGTGTGGTGGAGTGCCCCATCCCCCATGAGCCAGGAAGCAGGGGAGAGAGAAGGTCACTGGAAGACAGACTTAAAAGATGAACAGCATTTGGGCTGGAAAGACAGTAAACATCTATCAGATCATGAAATCATAAAATGGTGGAACCTATGGGAATATACTGCTTCATCCTCGCTTCTGTCAAGTCTGTATATTCCAAGAAGGTGGAATCACGTCCCGTTTTGCTCTCCACCACAGGCCCAGCATGAAGAACACCATCTGGCACATACTAGGTGCTCCATAAACAGTGAAAATAAAGGAATTAAAAAATCCAGGGAATCACGAGTTGAAGGTAACTTAGAGCTCACATTATAAACATCTTCACTCAAACATTAACTTAAATTAAAAATTGAACATTTTTCCAGCACAAGGCAACATCTTCGAAGTAGAAACGGGTCCATAGTAAAATTGACCAAATCAGTGAGCATACACTGGGTCGTGAAAGGGACCCGAGGTGGATGATCTTCCTGGAAACATCTCCACCTTTTGGAGATGGATTCTCATTGCTCCCTGCATTCCTTGTACCTCAGAATGGTTGAACCCCTTCCCTTCCAATCCAGTTGACACCTTCCTCCTTACTGTTTAGGGCAATGTTCTGAGCAGTGCAAAGATGGGCAGCACTGACTCTGTACGTTGTCACCTCTTCATTTCTCTAGCACAAGTCTTCAGACTCCTCTAGTGCCACTTTAGTTAGCAGGGAAAGAAGGTCAGTATTTTGAAAATGTCAGGATACTCTTAGATTCTGCCTTGGCTCTCCCCCAAGCAGCTTGATGGTAGCTTCGACCCAATTCTAGGGTCTGCATCTTTCAGGGGCGTCCAGCAGCAAGAAGTAAGTTGGATTTTTCAAGCAACTGAAGGCTCTGGCTGTCAGAAAAGTCTTGTTTTGATGCATGAGTGAGTCAAACAAGCTTGAGGTGAAAGTGGCATAAGGAAAACAATATACGAGCGATGGGAGGTCACTTGGGAAACATCTCATTTGCTTCCCCCCTCCAAAGGTTTGGCAATTTTTCCATCAGTGTGAATAATTGCGGGTTATGGCTTTGAAAAGTGAAAACCCAAGTTGTTCCCCTTTAGCAACCTTCGATGCCATCAGTCACCAGCAGCTACACACTCTGGCTTTGGGCACAGGGACATGAAATTTTTCTCGACACTTCCAAAAGAGTGGAATTTTGTTTCTTAGCTATTTGATGAACTTATTCTGTGTTCATGTCAGGACCTACCAGGATGCAAGAAATTCAGAATGTGAGTGAAAGAAAGTAGTCATCCCCCATTCCCTGTACTTATTTTTCATCATATTTTGAACTCTAAGTATGTACAAGGTCATAGCCTCTCCTTCTGCAACAATTGGGGGAAACTTTTGAAGATATTAAACTACAGTATTCTTGATCGAGGCAGATTTCAATCCCAGTAACTAGGAATTTGGAGCATTTGGCCTGTGATTTTGTTCCAATTCGTCCAATGCATCTTTGTTTCAAGCCTAATGAAATTAAGTCCTAATGAAATTATTCAGGGAGAAGGAGTGACCCAGACAAAGAAAAACACTCTGGCTTCGGCTGGTAAGACAGAGCCAGGAAGCTCATGGAGAAAACTTTCCTATAGGACAGGGATGGGAAAATCATGAAAAAAATGACCATTGATTTCCCCGAATGAGTGCAATACCAAACTGGGGAGGGAGAGGGGAAAGAGGAAGAGGAAGAGGAGGAAGAGAAGGGGACCACCCAAAATGCAACAGGATGGCCAGCCTGTCCTGATGAAATAATTTTAAGACCTCTCAGGGCGCAGTATAGGGAGCTTAGTTTAGATGCCCCCTTGGCTTAATATCTTGCAAGATAGGAGGAAATGGGTCATTTGTTCACAGCCTAAATCCCCTGTACTTCCTAAATGTGGAGTAATACTTTGCAAAGCATTACCTGATTCCCTTCTAAATGAAACTCTTAGAACTTGGCCAATTCATATTATTTGGTAGACTTTCTACATTTCAGTATCTCTCTGTTGAACACATTGCAGTGTTTTCAGGATAAATATAAAAGATAATCAGCACTTAATTTTTTGAAATTGTATAATAAAATATATCAAAATTTAAAAGTTCTGCATAACTCAGTGAACCACTATTTTCCAAATGACCAAATGGCTGATGTTACAAAATCATGCATGATTAAAAGACACATTAAAAAAAAAAAAAAAAAAAACTGGAACAGTGACTTCAATGGGGGACGAGCCTTCTCACCTGACACTTGCTTTGGGAGTTCATTATTTGTTTTGAGTGATCTACTTAGGGAAGTCTGCGCATGTCTATCTGGGATACTCCCATAGTCTCTTAGCTCCTGAAGTAATGGTCAACACTTTTGCCTTTGACCATCTATTTCGTCATTGAACCAGCTTAAACCCAGAAATCTAAGACTGGGGGAATTGGCCTGAACCTGCAGGTAGTTATGTTTCCATAACTCAGACCCTTTTCCAAAAGCAAAAGAAGAAAATGGGGAAATGAGAGCATGGGTTGATGATTCCTCATGGAGAGTCTAGGACAAAGCTGAAATGCAATGGGTATTGATTGTATCCATAAATAAACAGTACCATTCCTTGAGCTCTCTGGTCTTGGTGACAAGGGAAAAGTGCCAAAGAACTGGAGAAAATCCTGAAAGATTAGAAAATTTTTCCAATTCCTCTTCAAGGAGAAGATAACCAAATTCCAGGTGAGCCCTTTGAGCTGCCCAGTGGTGTGGCCAATCTTTTCAGAGTTCTGGGCAAGAAGACTCCTGAAGCTGTAAATTCCAGCTACATTAACAGCCTCCTCTGGCCCCTGGTTTTGGTTTCTGTCAAGGATTTGGACACGCAATAATCAGCTTTTACTTTACCCTCAATCCACCTTTGCCACACAGACTAATGATTATGTTTTGATTTGCAACTTCCTGTTCTGAAGTAAGGTAACAGAAGGAAGAAGGTCTCTATGACATTCTACCATAGTTCCCTAGGACAGGAATATTTTAGTAAAGATCACCACTGGAATTGCAGAATGTAGGTGCACTGAAAGGAAGCAACCAAGAGGTTTGGCTTCATAACATTTAAAAATTTCTGTCCATATCACTATCCCATTAGCAGAATTAATGGGTAAACACCATCTTGGGAAATGTTTGAAACAAATGGGACAGAACAAAAAGATTAATATTCCTAATATGCAAAGAATTCATGCAAATCGATAAGAAAAACATTAAGACCCAAAATAGATACCCAGGTAAAGGACAAACAAATCTCCAAAGAGGAAATGCAAATGGCAAATCAACATAGGATAAACTGTCCAGCCTGGCTGGTTTTTTAACAAAATGCAAATTGAAATAGCAAGGGGACATCATTTCCCCTATCAAATTAGCAAAGATTCTACAATGATGGTCCAGAAAAAAGGTGCAGTGGGATAGAATGGTATGTGCTACTCAAGAAAAGCACAGATTTTCTAGAAAATAATGTGTCCATTTGCATTAAGAGCTTTAAAATATGTTCATGGCCTTTGAATCAAGAAGTCAACCCATAAGGAACTTATGTTGAAGAGGTCATCAGAGATGTGGACCCTCGTTTATGTATGAAGGTATTCATAATAGATATTTGAGTTATTGAAATGCTTATTTAAAAGAGCCAAAGTGCACCAGGTGATGAGAACAGCTCAGTAAATAAGGCCGAGTGTTCCATGAACTATATAACCATTAAATGTGTCATGAAGAAGAAGAGTGGTCATGAAGAGACCACTCTTCATGGCATGGAAAACCCTTAAGATATACAAGTCTATTAGAAAAAAAAATGTCACTATGTATGGTTTCATCTGTAGTTTTTTTAAAGATTTTATTTATTTATTTGACAGGCAGAGATCACAAGTAGGCAGAGAGGCAGAGAGAGAGAGAAGGGGAAAGCAGGCTTCCTGCCGAGCAGAGAGCCCGATGCGGGGCTCGATCCCAGGACCCTGGGACCATGACCTGAGCCAAAGGCAGAGGCTTTAACCCACTGAGCCACCCAGGCGCCCCTCATCTGTATTTTTTAGATGGGGAGAGAGTGGAAGAAAGTTACCAAATCCTCATCCCAAGCATCTCAGGGTAATAATATTACAGAGCTATTGTATTCTTTTTAAATATCTCCCCCAGGTTTTCCAGAAATAAATAATAGCGATCTCTCTGAAGTATCGTACAGCATGCCCTCCATCAATGGACGACTGACCCATAAATTACACAGTTTGTTCCCGTTTTTAAAAGATTTTATTTATTTATTTGATGGAGAGAGACTCAGCGAGAGAAGGGGAAGTGGGAGAGGGAGACGCAGGCTTGTGGCCAAGCAGGGAGTCCGATGTGGGATTTCAAGTTAATGAAAATCATTGAAAGCCTTTGGAATATGTGTCTGTGTGTGTGTGTGTGTGTGTGTGTGTGTGTGTGTTCTGCTCAATAGTCCAGATACATTTGTGATTTATTTATTTATATAGTTGCAACCCAGTGTCACATAAGTTTCGGTAGACACATTTGGTTGTGATGTGTCCTCTAGCAGGAGAGACAGGTGAGAAGCTGTGCAAAGATCTTAGCTGAGTTGGGGGTATACACACTCATAAGTATACCACACACATCATGTGCATACCTGTGCAAGCATACACACACAAACACACATATTTTGCCAGACATTCCTTGTTCAGCATAATTCCTAACCCCTGGCCACATCCTTGACGCGCTACTTCAGAACTGTGTGGACTCTGTGCCTTTATATCATGGTGTAGTCTGAGGGACAGATGCCACCTCACATGGCTACAGTCAGCATTTTCTCTTCTTGGAAGGAATCTGTCTTTGTCTACATAGTGCAGCAAAATCGTATTAACAGACCTCAGGCCAGTCCGTATGCATCTCTACAAAAAAAGTGAAGATAGAGACAACTGCTTCAGTCATACCATTCATTTTTCCTGAAATTAACAAAAGAACCTAAAAGTATTCAGAATTCACCTTGGAGGAAAAAGTTGAGATTGAAACAGCCTTCCAGAACTAGCTCTGGAACCCTGTCCAGGAACTTCTCTTGAAGTTCCATTGGTGTGAGTCAACCTGCAGGCATTTCAGAGAATTTGCTCTGTCAAGTGAGTTCTGTCATCATATGCCATTTCCAGGAAGGGAAACAAGGTAGACCATTTCAGCCTCCAATTAATGTATTAAATTTAAAGGAAAACTGTTCAGTGCTCTATTGTGTTTTGGATCTTTTGTATCTTTCCTTCTGAATGTGAAAGTTGGTTCATCGGGATAGCCAAGCACAGATTTGTGGGGTCTCGGGCCTGGCTTTGCGAGTTTTTGATTTTTTTTTTCCCCAAATAAAAATTACGTATATTTAAAGGAGAAAGCATGATATTTTGATATGCATATACACAGTGAAATGATGGCCACGATCAAAGTTATGAACATGTCCATCTCCTCACATCATTATTTTTGTTTTGGGGAGGAGAGCACCCGAGATATACTCGCTTAGCAAATGTCCAGCACACCATACAGGTTAATTAATTAGAGTCACTGAGCTATACGGCAGAGCTCTAGAATTTATTCATCCTGCGTAACTGCAACCTTGTACTCTTGGAATGACAGCTCTCTTGCTTACCAGTTTTGTGAACTTGGCGGTGATATATAGCTCCCCCTGAGCCTCAGTTTCCTCATTTGCAAATACAAAAATCACAGCTCATGCACTATGGATTTTCTCTGTGCAGGGGGCCAGGCTGAGGGTCTTAACAATGTATTGCCTCATCCCCCACTTTACCAGGTGGGCATCACATGGACTCCTTGGCAAAGAAGGAAAGCCAGTCACAAAGAAGTGAAACCATTTGCTAAAGTTCACATGACTTGTAAGTGGCAGGGCCTGCATTGCCAGTAGGAAGACAGGCCATGGAGCCTGTGTTCTTAACTGCCCAGCCTTGGCTGGTTACAGTTACCTCAAAGGATGACCCTGAGGATTAGGCAGAATGGGGCAGGGACAGTGACTGATTGCACTTTCACCCCCAGTTCCAGACAGTGCCATCCAGGAGAAGTCATACTTACGGAAGGAAATGCTGTAACAGCCCCCCTCGCACCCACCCCCACTCCCCATCACCACCATGCAGCATGAATAATGCCCTGGTCTCCGGTCAGGTGTTGCTTTAGCAAATCTGAAATTTCCATTACGTATTTCTCTAAAGAGTGTCACTTTGGAAAACAGTGTGGAGATTCCTCAAAAAATTAAAAATAAAGCTACCCCATACCCAGCAATTACACTACTGGGTATTTACCCCAAAGATACAGATGTAATGAAAATAAGGGCCATATGTGCCCCAATGTTCATAGCAGTCATGGCCACAATTGCCAAACTGTGGAAAGAGCCAAGATGCCCTTCAACAGACGAATGGATAAAGAAGATGTGGTCTGTATATACAATGGAATATTACTCAGTCATCAGAAAGGATGAATACCCAACTTTTGCATCAACATGGATGGGACTGGAAGAGAGGTTGCTGAATGAAATAAATCAAGCAGAGAGAGTCAATTATTATATGGTTTCACTTATTTGTGGAACATTAGGAGTAACATGGAGGACATTAGGAGAAGGAAAGGAAAACTGAATTGGGGGAAATCGGAGGGGGAGATGAACTATGAGAGATTGTAGACTCTGAGAAACAAACTGAGGGTTTTAGAGGGGAGGGGTATGAGGGGATGGGTGACCCTGGTGGAGGGTATTAAGGAGGGCATGTATTGCATGGAGCACTGGGTACTCCATAATACATAAGCAATGAATCTTGGAACACTGCATCAAAAACTAATGATGTATTTTATGGTGACTAACATAACACAATAAAAAAAAAAAAGTGTCACAGAAACTTGATCATACTTGGGATAGGCTGTAAAAAAAAAACAAAACACCAAAAAACAAAACATCCCCTCCAAGACAGGCTTCCTAAGCCTCAGAACCTATAAATATTATTTTATATGGCAAAGGAGCAAATACTAACCTTGAATGGCCAAAGATGTAATGAAGTTAAGGATCCTGAAAGGAAGAGATTACCCTGGCTTATTCCAGTGGCCCCAAATATCATCACAGGTTCCCTATAAGAGAGAGGGGGAGAGTGACTGGACCCACACAGAGAAGGAGGCCATTTGAAGACAGGGACAGAGATTGGAAGCTGGAAAAGACAAAGAAGTATTCTCCTCTGGAGCCTCTGGAGGGATTGTGGCCTGTTGACCTCTTGATTTCGGACTTCAGGCCTCCAAAACTGTGAGAGAATTACGTATCTGTTGCTTTAAGGTTCCTGGTTTCTGGTGATTTGTTTATAGCATTCCCAGGAGACTAATACAATATCCCATCCCTAATAGACTGAGGGCATTTCTGTTTATTTCTGTAGAGGCAACCACAGTCAGCCTCCTGTGCAGTCTTCCCCAGGTGGTAAGAGGATTTACCTGGGCTCTTACAAAAAAGAATGCCATCCACAGACATGTTAGTGGAGGATATTATAGAATTTAAGGTGTTCAAATTATATTAAGGTATGAATTCCATAAAATGTTTTGCCTGTCCATTTGGAAAATGAGAACTTTGCTCTGAGTGTCTGGAGATCCCCTGGTAACATCTAGACCTGGGGGCAAGCTTCTGATAGATAGGGCTAAAAGAACCTATTATCCCCATTTTACTGTGAGGACACTGGAAGAATGGTTAACTAAGTTTCCCCATCTTACCTCAGTGGAAGATTCAAAGAACTTTCTGTACAGATAAGAGAGTCCTATGTAATTATGAAATGTATTATTTGACCTTTGGAAAGAATGGTTATTTGATTCAAGGAAGAGAAACTCTACTAATTTCATTTGCATCCTCAAGTATTAATTGACATATCACTGTATCTGGGCAAGCATGAGGAACTCAAAAGAAGTTAAGATCCCAGTCTCTGCCAGTATGAGATTGATTCAGGAGATAAGCTGTTGGCACAGAGAGCAAGTCAGAACTAAGACAACTGCTTAAATGTGAGAAACAAATACGTGAGTGAAGAATGCAGGGAAGGGAGTATGTAGTTCTGAGAAAAGACCACTCATGGAGAAGTCAAGAACTTGCTGCTCAGCCCATGAGCCCAGCTCTGCCATGAACACCCTAGTGGTACCTGGACAAGTTCTCTCAGGCCCTGGATCTTAGATTCTTATCTGTAAAATGCTAGGAGAGAGTGGGCTCTATAATTACTGAGGTCCCTTCTAGCTCTAGTAGAGATCCCAGAAACCAGTGGAGTTAAGAGATGGAACATTGTGTCATACCCCCCAGCAAAATAGTTACTTGTCTGTTTGGGCCATGTCAGTAGGATGCAGGAGTCAATTTGGGAGGTTTCCCATTGGCTAAAGATGTGATGTTCTGAGCCCCACTTAGAGAATAAAGCCTGCAATGCATGGAACCACAGTCTGTAATGATGCTTGAAAGGGAGACTCTTTGATCACCTTTGGAAGATGCCCAGTAACCAGCTCATTATTTTGAAAGCGGGTAAATAGCAAGAAAGAATCTATTTGTTTTGTGTTTCTTATAAAACTGTACCTTGGGTCACCAAATAGTTGACAAGAGACATTTCTCTGTATGAAAGCACTTGAGTTAATAACCAAGGAAGGAATGACAAAAATGAAAACTTCACCATGTTGCATTGGCCAATGAAATGAAGGATCCAAGCTAGGATCATTGGTCACAGAGATTCCTAAAAGAGTGACATCCAGACGCATCCTGCCTTCAAATAGAAGTACCCGGGAATAGCACCTGGGAGGTGGTAAGGCCAAGTTCTTAACACACACCAGACAGTAGAAGGCCAATTTCTCATATTCCTGATATTTAAGAAAGGGGAGAATAATTTAGGTTGAGGCTCTGTTTATATTGAGTGGAGGGAGTGGGGAGCTGGCATAAAGGCTTTTGTACGTCATTTAATTATTTAATGAGCAACCCAGTGCCTCCAAGCAAAAGTTCCTGAATCTCTGCCCAGAAGGAATGTTGGATGTTTAACCCAAAGTCCATCCATCAGGTGGGCTTGAGCTTGGGCCCCTCTGAAACCCACCCAGGGAGGGACATGGAGGAGGAAGGCAAGGAGGGCTCAGCCTCAGGGCTGGGCAGCCCCAGCAGCTGATGGTTCCTCCCTCTCCCCACCATAGGCAGTGAGTGATCTCCTCCTGCAGCTTCACCCTTTGCTTTCACAGGTTTTTAGAGGCTGAGGTAAGCCAGGTTCTGAGGTGTTACCTCAGAGTCTCACAATGTCTTAGTTGGGTGCCCCCAAAAGCCAAGCATGAACAAAGGATCCCAGGAGGCACTGTGAAGGATTGAAGAAATGAGACATGTGCCCCCACCCAAGATGCATTAGGAGCCAGCTACCATCATGGGCAGCTGGGGTTCAGTGCCCCTGGGGACCTCCAGGAGTTGTTTCATCAAGGGAGGAGGAAGAAGGAGTATCCCTCCACCAGTCATTGTCTCTCATTGGCTGAGGTCCGCACCTGGGCTACTCACTACCTGACACTTCTGGTCAGTCTTATTGAGCATGCTATCTGGCCATGCTCGCTGTCCCTGCAGACAGAGAGACTTGGGGCGCCAGGTACTGGTAGGGCAACTTTCTGCAGGTGACTTCCACGGTGAAGAGTCCAGCAGAGCCAGACCTTCCTGGCCCGAAAGCCGTGGTGGTAACTGCTGCACTAGATTGGTATTGGGGTCTTTCCTAAGGTTCAGATCTGGAACTCAGGGAGAGAGGACAGCTGGAGTTCCCTAAGCCCAGCAGGTGTCATGTGTTGGAGGAGCAGACCCTTGGTACTATGCACAGGTGACTCTGACCTGATGTGCCCTGGAAAGAAACTGGGACATTTTTCTGCTCAGCGTTCTGGCTTCTGACCCAGGCAGTCTTCCAAGTTCAGCAAATCTCGTGGTCATTCCTTAGGGCTACTTCTGCTCCTCACCTGGCAGCTTTGGTGGAAATGCTTTCAATGGCTCTCAACCGTGGCTGCACTTTACAGTCATCTGGGGACCTTTCAAATGACGGATGCCTCTGTCCCATCCCCAAAGTGACAAAAGTAATTAATCTGAGGTGAGTGCTGGCCCAGGGAGCTTTAAAGATCTCTCCAGGTATTTCTAATGAGCAGCCACAGCTTATAAGAAAATTCTAAAAGCTTAAGCAGGAAGTCCCTATTGCAAGCAAGTATTGTAGCAATCAAGAAGGAATTTCTCACTTCTTTATGAGTTCTGGGGAGAAAGAGACCCAACAGGGGGGTGCATGAGTAAGTCCCTTTTGCCTGCAGGCCTCTGGTGGATTAAGAGAGTTCATAAGTGTAGCTGATGAGTGATTGATTGATAAGCGATTGGGAGAGATTCGCTGCTGGGTGCCGGGTCTCGGTCACCTCCTGGTCATAGAGACCTGCTCACCAGCTGTGCCTCTTCAACTCTTCAAGCCTCTGTTTCTTCTTCTCTGAAACAGGGATCTGTGTGCAGAGAAAACTCCCATAAACCATGTGCCTATCATGCTCGGGGCATACAAGGGCAGCCCCTGCCCCACATCCAGCTGGACAGGCCAAGGGTGGCCACATCGAATCTGCTGTCGTGGAGTAGATGTTGGCTCCTCTCTGCAGTGCTGGGCAGCCAGATGTCATGTGAAGGAGGCAGTTGAGCACCCAGACTCCGGAGTGAAGATCACACTTCCTCCAGGTTTCCTGCTGCCCCCCTGCTCAGTCCCCACCACAAATGCAAAGAGCCAACAGCAGGGCTAATGCTATGTGATAAAAGATCCCCACTCAGTCTGAAAGAGGTGGCTGTAATTAGGACAGAAGAAAATGTAGCCAGGCCATTTACAAAATTTGCAGAAACGCTTTCCCTCCCAAAGAACAGCTAAGCAGGAGCCCCCTGGAGGTGTTTTTAATGGACCTGAGCAGCAGGAGGGCTTGCAGAATTGTTTTCCCGGCTCCCAGGGGTTCAATTTCTGTTTTGGTGTGGGCACTGAACAGTATTGGTCTTCTAGAACTCCTTTTGTTGTTATTAATAACACCACATCATCCAGAGTTTGAGCAAAGACAGGCAACTCGGAAAGCAGGGGTCCTAATGTTTAGAGGGCAGCCTGTTCACAGACATCCCTGCCCAGCTCCCACAGTAGGGCCAGCCCTGTAGATGTTTGAGGGTGCCCTGTCCCAATGGTGCAATCACGATTTGAAGCCAGTTCTATCTGGGGAGCGTACTCTTGAGTGCAGGATGCCAAGTACAGCAGCACATCATCTCAATATTACATTGTGCATGATTTAATGGAAGTAGGCATGGAGCCTGGAGGGAGAGGTGGGGAAGTCCAGAAAAGACGTTTGCCCAGCAAGGCGTCTCATCTGGGTTGAGTTTAAAGGAAAAACAGTTACAGCATGGAAAGGAAGGGAGGAATCTTTCATGGTGGAAGGAAATGCATGAGCCATGGTAGAGCCAGGAGGAAAAGTATAGTGTGATGCAGGAACAGCAGACAGAGAAGTGTGGTTACAGCAAAAGGTCCCAGGGCTGGGGGGTTGAGTTGGGGCGGGGGGTTTGAGGAAAGATGTAGCTGGGAGACTGAGCCGAGACAAAACATCCAAGACCATTTGCTGGGTCAGAGTCTAGAGTGATCAGAGGAAAGTCCTTCTCTCCTACTTTTTTTTTATTTTTTGAAACTTCCAAAGCTACAGAAAAGTTGAAAGGAGAATCCAACAAATAGCTATGCTCCCTGTACAGGGATTCTGAGGTTGTTAACGCCTGTCAATATGTCATACTGACCTTTCTTCTGCCTTTTTTTTTTGCACAGTCTTTGAAAGTAGATTGCAGACATGATGACTAAATAATGGAACATGGGTCTCCAGGAAGACAGGACATCCATTTTCCCACATTAACCACATTTCCCCATTAACCACAATACCATTATCACCCCCAAGGACCGAACACTGGTCACACACTGAGTGTGTTTTCCTACATCCGGTCCACAATCAAATTTCCTCTCTTTTCCCCAAAATGAACTGTATAGCTCTTCTAGTCTTCATCTGGTGTCCGATCAAGAAGACATACTGCCCTTAGGGACAATTGCTCTTCAGTCTCTTTCAGGGTAGAATGTCCCCCACCTTTTGTTGTTTTGTGTTTCTTGACATTGTCCTTTGTTGAGAGGACAGGCCTGTGGTTTAGTGGAATGTCCTTCTGGATCTGTGTGATGGTTCAGCCATAACTAGATAAAGGTGAAATGTTTTTGAGAAAAGTACTCTCCTTCCCATTGGACCACTCCCAGAAGCTCGTAATGCCAGCTGGCCCAGTGTTCTGGGCTACATGGTTCACTTGGTTGTCTCCATCGTCCAGAAACATCTTTTTCTGTAGAACTAAGGATGATTGTGCAGTTCTCTCTTTTCCTTCACTCTTTGTAGATTGGCATTCTTTCAGGAAAATCTCCCCACCACACCCCACTTCTAAAATAATCATCATTTGAGGCTTATGGGATTCATATTTTATTTAGGGTATTAGAAAATGCCATTGTGCTTGTTGATGGTCAAGTTGTCCAAAGCAGGGCCAGTGGGAACCCCTTCAAGCCAGCCAGCTCGTGTGTCTTTGATGGGCTCCCATTTGACTTTGAGGACTGTGGGCTTTCTGCCTTGCTTGGTACTTTCATGTTCCACACGTGGAAATGAGTACTTCTCTGAGGAGCCCTGGTTGCTTTCAATGAGGAGTGATCATTGGGAACTGTGACCTGGATACCAGCTGTGGTCCCCAACTACAGAAATGTTGTTTCTAGGCCCTTTGAGTGGGGAGTGCTAGGAAATGTGTATTTTTTTTTTTTTAATTTGCAAGTATATGTAAATGACACCAATTCTTCACAAGGCTCTTTTCTTCCTCACATCCATATCCCCACATTGATCCCCAAATACACGAACTTACTACTTCTTTGCTCTATTCCTCAGTAGAGACAGTCATTCTGGATTACTGTACTAGTCACACCACCACTAAGAGCAGGTTTACTAGGGAAAATGCAAGATTTCTTTGCAGTTAACTTTTCTTTTTAGAATGTATTTTACGAGAGTGTGTGATCAGAGTATCTGAATTTATCAATGTGTATGATCAGATTCATGGAATACCATTTAGGGTTTGTTTTTCATCTTCAGTTTTATTTTTTGGAGACGTATTTTTTGGAAATTTTTTATGTCCTAGAGATGGGCACTTCCTTGTTTTCAATATTTTGCTGTTACAAATAACACAGTGGCAAATGCTTTTGATCTGTGGACATGTATCTTACAGGTAAACTCCTGCAAATGTGCTTCCTGCATCGAAGGGCAAGTACGTGTGTCATTTCATGAGATGTTGCCACATTTCCTTTGGTACAGACTGCCCTTGAGTTTTCCGTAGGTTCTGCTGGAGAATGGACTTGAGACTTGAGAGCAAACGAGGTCGGACATAGGAGGTGACTGCAGCTATCCAGACAAGTGATGGCCAGTGTCTCAGCCAATGGCAGTGAGATCAGAGAGGGAGATGGGCACTGGCTGAGGGTGTGATTGGATGTGGAATAAGGGAAATAAAAGGTCTCTAGAGTGTTTGGACTAAGGTAAGGAGGCAGTTGAGCATCCACACTGAGGCAGACGTGTTTATGAGCACACGTGTTCATGTATGTGTGTGTCCATATGTAAGATGGTGCGAGTGGGTGCCTATGAATGAGCGCATTTCTATCCTTTTGTGTGTCTGTGCATGCACGTGTGTAAATGTGTTTGGAAAAAAGAGGTGCAGAGGCCTGGAACACAGAGTGGGCGGGCTTGGCAGCCATGAGCCCCTGGCATGAAGAGGCTGAGCTGAGATCGTGGCTGATATCACTACATCCACTCCTGTGTGTCCTGAGCCTCTGGACACAGAGGGGAAACGGGGTGTTTATTGTACCTTTCTCAGATATGTGTATAGACCTGCTGCCTTAGCCTTAGTGGACTCACCTGAAAGGGTAACTGGAAGTAGAGGAAAAGTAGAGCGAGTATACTATGTCAAAATGGACCTGCCTGCTGTTTAAAAAAAAAAAAATGGATTTGATGTTTCCTGGCTTCTCAGGTACTACACGGGCTTTGGTGGGTAGGTACACACGGGCCCCGATCGGAGGCAGGAGGACTCTCATGAAGCAAGCTGCTGGCTGGGACCTCATGAGCCCCTGCAGGACTTCTGTTCATCCTAGACACATCCGCTGTCCTCATCCTCCAAAAGGCTTGTCCTGGGCCGACCCAGGCACGATAAAGATCGCTCTTGGAAAAAAAGTTAATTTGCCAGAGGCTGGGAGCACTAGAAGGCAGCGGGAAATCGGTTCACTGATAAGCTCCTGTGGGATCTACAAAGGTTCCCTGGAAAGGGGTCCTTATCTTCCATCAGGAAACATGCTCTTTGTTTCTAGAGGCCACTTTATGTTTGGCTCAAGGTGCAGCCTTGGGTAGTCATATGCAACTTACTTACATAGCAGTGGATAAATCCCCATTTTTAGAAGCTTATCAGAAATTCCATTCTCTGCACACATGTAACAAACTAGCATATTTGCAGAAACACGTCAGGGGCTGGGCATTGCTGGGCTCCTTATGCTTCAGTAACTCAAATCATTGAAAAATTCCTTCAGGAACCAACTCAGCAACAATAAAATACAACCCCCATTGGTTTCACTCATTCCAGTGCAATCTTTGTAATAATACGCTTTCCTGCCTCCCTATATATACTGTGTGTAGGGTCCATTACTTTGTTATTTCTTAATAACTCAGTAGAATTAATACAAGCATCAGCCCAGCCTGGTTGTGATTATTGTAGTTTCTGTTCGCTCTCTTCAAGGCTGGCTGCCAGTGGCCACTTCTGTTACCTTCTGGTTTGCTTCTAATAGCTCTTTTCACACAAGTAAAATCCAGTCGTTCTCCTTTGTTTGCTGTCTTGAACATCCCGTGGGCCTGGACACAGCTACCCAGTCGGTAACGGTGTCACTACTATGTGTTAAATAGGAGTCACGAGACTCTGAGAGACTTCTTGAACATAAATGCCAGACGAGGCACCGTTAGCGAGGGCTGAGAGATTCTCATTGAGAGTGAGGTTGTGGGGAAAGTGTGGCTTCTGGAAATGTTCCTTTTCCTCAAACTGGTAAGGCCTACGATGCAGCTGACCAGAAATAAGGGTGGAATTGCTGGGATGAATTCTGTCCTTTGAGTGGGTGGAGATTGGCATAGGCAAGCCTTCCTCATTGTCTAGCAGGCAAAAGAGAAGATGCCACAGACTGGGGTTCTGAGTTCATATGTGCCCCAGATGCTATCACTTCTGGACCGTAGGGTTAGGTTAGACCATAAGGTTAGAAATTCCTTATCTTCCTGTCTCCTCCCTGCAAATGGAGCTCTTACCTGCCTTGCCCCTTTGGCGACTGTGGAAAAGCTGTATATAAGCAGTGTGGTCTCCGTCCACAAAATACCTTTCTCTGCACTTTGGGGATATTTTAAATGGATGATAGACAAGTTCTGGTATTCCATTTGTGACTTTCCTCAGCACACGTGGGACATTTGCTTTCCATCTTCAGGTTCCCCCTTCTCCTCTAGAGATGTTTTCTAACCTCTCTCTGCTCCTCAGAACTTGAAAGAGAAATATAATGCTGTTCAAAAAAAAAAAAAATCTGAAATAATGCTCCCCGCTCCCCCCGCCCCGCCATGACCTGCAGTGATCAACAAGCAGAGTTTCATTTCTCTGAAGGTTACCCACCATAGGAAGGGGTGTGAACTATGTGGGCAAAAGCAAACAGCTCAGCCATCCCCCACTGTCCTCCCCTTTCTCTCTGTTATCCTCAGGAAAAGAATCAAGGGGCTGGTGTGCACCTGCTGGCCGGTAGGAAGCTGCTGGCATTTGACCACTTTTAACATGCAGAAAGGCCAGCTTCCAATGATTTAACCTAATGATTTATGAGGAAAGGGAATGACATGCACGGTTCAGGGTTAGTCAATCAATACTGCGGCGTAATGCTGAACCTCTCGCTTTTATGGTGGAAAAATCAAGGAAATAAACCCCAGGAGTGCCATGTAAATAAAAAGCAAAAGTAATAAATACACAGCATTTTGATTACTCTATTCTCTACCCCCTCCCCGACCCTATTCAGTAGATGCTGTTCTTTTCTTGGGGCCAGGACAAAGCTACATGTTTGTATGGAAGACGATGGGAAATTGGACTTGAATTTACTGTGTCATTTTAATATACTGCCCCCTTTGCTTGACAGCCAGGTTCGCTGAGGGCTGTCTTCGGAGCACTGTCGACCTGCTAAATAAATAATGTGCCCAGCTCAGAACCTCTCTACGGTGCATGCTGGAGGCTCATAAGTCCACTGTCACAGGAGAGCAGCAGGGTGTTTAGCTGCTCCATCTTCATTTCTGGCTGACCCATAAAAAGCATCCTCCGTGTTGCTGATTATGAGCCCGTCATCTGATTTGAAGTTATGTCACCCTAAAGCAGGGAGAAGTTTCTCACAATAAATCTCATTTTTAATCCAGAACTGAAGTGGGGAAAGCCTGTCTGCACAGTTTGGAGGAAAGTGGGAGGTAGAGGGTGCCGGAAGGCGTTTCTGGGGTACCCATGGGTCTGAGATCCCAGGAGGGAGAGAGGTTGAGTGGAGGGAGGGGCTCTTTTGGTCTCTTTCACCCTCTCCAGGCGCCTCTCCTTCCTGCCTCTCCCAGCCCCACTCTCTGCACCTCGCTAGCCCTCTCCAGTCTCCTCTCCACACCCCACTTGCCTCCCTTCCCTTCTCCAAACCCCACCTCTCCTTTACTCTCACCCCCCACTCCCCTTCGCCAACCTGCTCCCCAGCCCCACCCCTTCTGTCCTCACCTCTCTTAATCTTCTCTCTGCCCACCCCCCAGCCTTTTCCTTGTCCATTGAGCTAAGATTCCTTGTGGCTCTCGATGGGGCAAAGCCCCTCTTTGGGTTTAGGTCTTGGAGCTGTAATCTCTGCTGCCAGGAGTTTTATAGAGATACAGACATCCTACTCTTGTTTTCTGGGCTCACCAAGGAGAGGAAGGAGAATTAAGCAGAGAAGATAGGAAATCTAAAGGGTGTTCTTCTTTGGTGCTCTGTTCAGACAGGTGCCGTCTCCACTCAGACCCAGGGCCTGAAACCCAAAGAGAAGAAACAGGAGATGGGAGGGAAATTGGGGGAGAAGGAGGAGAAGGGTAGAGGGAAGGGAAGAGGGAGGGGTGGAGGAACAGGGGGAAGGAGGGGTGGGGGAGGGGGAGGAATGAAAGGGGGAGGGAAAGGCCATTCTCCCAATTGATCTGTGTGGAAATTAAAAACAGAACCCAGCCTGCAGGATTTCTGCAGCCTTCAGGGAGCGAGTTAATGGGGAAAATAGTGCGGAAAAATGCAGCTGATCCACGTTAGCAGCCCCGCTCCCTTGAGATGCCCCTGCCCCAGTCTGTGACCACACACACATATGCCCGCACATGTGCACACATGCGCAGACACACGGTTCACACACGTGCGCATGTAGGCAGGCACACATGTACCCGCATGCATGCACACGTGCACTCACAGGTACATACAGGCCCACACTCGCACACGTTATCACACACTTGCATGCAGCATGCATGTGTACACAGAGAGACATGCTTGTGTATTGATGCATGTACACAGAAACACACACACACTGACACATGGGCACACATGGACCTACACAGGCACACACAGACTTGGATACATGCACACACACTCATGCACATACACAATCATGTGCACACATGCATGTACCCATACACACATGGGTGTATCACTCCCTGCCCCATTCTTCCTGTTTGGAGTCTTGGCCTCTGTCGTTGTCTTCACCCTTGGTCCAGGGGTGGGATCTCCAACAGGGTCATGTCCTCTCATTCTCCACCTGCCCTCAGGACCCCAGCCAGTCTTCTACTTCTGCTGGGCATGAACAAGGAATACCTTGGACTTTTGGAGAGGGGTGGAACAGCCTTTATACACCTGTGAGAGTTTGAACTGGCCAGTGAATTAGCAGGAAGAAAATGTTGACTTGAGTCTGGCAAGGCCTTGGGTGTGCCCTTGGCTGAGCCTCCAATAGACATACCAAGGTCATCATGGGAGCCTCCGCGAAACAGATGCCAGGATGGGATGAGGCATGCAAGGACTTTCCTAGGGAAGTGTCTTTGGGGGCTGGGGGTAGGGCACAAATGGATGGGCCTTGTGGAATGGCCCTGCAGGCCAGGAAAGGTTTTACAGGACGGGACCATCAGGGAATCACTGAGCCATTGCTGGCCCTCATGGGAGTCCCACATCTCCTGGGGACAGGCCGCCTGCCTTGGTGTCCCTGCGGATGTGGCTGGGGATCCTGTCATCCCATGGCCAGTGGGCAAGTTGTGTCAGGTGCATGGCCACGCAGACACCTATCTGTGTCAGGGAAGACAGAGACAGAAGTTGATTGGAACTTTGCCCCAAGTCAGAAGCAGTGACCCAGCTCCCTTTTGTAATGATTCAAAACAGAAAATCAACAATTCACTCAAGAAATAGGTTCACTTTTCAAATAATGCTATATTTGGTCCAGTAATCATTTGCTCACAAGGTGTCTGAATACCAGGGGGTTTTCTCTGCCCATTCAGCTGGTCAACATGCAGGCACCCCTGTTATCAGCACCAAGGAATGCCAGCCCTTTTAACTGGGGAAAGGAGCTCTTGGCTTGGGAATAGGGTGGTCTTTCTGGAAATAGGGAGGTCTTTCTGGATGTTGAAGGGAACCCTAAACATTGCCCATGGTTTTGAATCATTTCATTTTAGTACCTTTAAAAATCAGTTTGAGGTAGGTTGAGTGACCCTGGCTGAGGGGAGATACTTTGTCATTCTAACTTCCCTTTCATGCTGGGGTCAGTCAAAGGCCCTGTGGGGTGACAGGAGATAGAGGTCCTCACATGGAGGACAAGGAAGTGCTGAGTATGTCCATGTAAACACAGACCTTAGCAAAAGCTGACCCTAAAGCTGATATCCTGAGAAGACTGGTAGTCGCCTGACATCATTTTTATGAACTCAAACAGGTTTAGATATAATTTTAAGGCATCATCCTAATAAACAGTGGAAAGTTTCAGAGTTTAAAAAAATGCCCAATCCATCACAGAAGACAAGGAAAAAGTGCCTGCATACTTCTGTTCTTTGCTTGTTCTTTTTCTGTGACCATCTTTAAGGTAACCTGTAAAGCTTTCTCTCACGGTCCGCCATAATTCATGTAGACAAAAATGACAGCACAGAGAATTCCAAGGTAAGGTCTGATTCTACTACCACACACATATCTCAAGCCCCAAGACATTCGTAAGTGAAGGGGGAAAATATCAGCCATTATGAAAAGAAGTTTTCGTCTGGGAGCTGGGATCTCTGGTCTGCCCCCGTAGAGAGTCTGTAACATGACGCTGTGGAGACCCACTCAGCTGTGTTGCCCCAGTGACCGAGGAGAAAGATTTGCCAGCTTTTAGTAGCAAGATGCATTACTTAACAGGAATTCACCAAGGCATCTTAAAAACATCAATGTAGTGCCATAAGTTATGAGAATTTAAATCCATGTGAATTTTGCAAGCTTTCAGTGATGGAAGGTGATGGTTGTCACTGTCTTCATCTTCAATCATTTTAGAAGGAGTATACTTCCCTTCTTCAGGTAGTTCCAGTAGAGATATAGATATTTTACCCAGTGCAAGTAGCTATCTGTGTAGGAGGTGCCCCCGCTCAGGATTTAATGGGATATTTGCCTTCCTCTTGGTACATCACATGGAGCATTTCAAGTTCTGCATGGAGCAGTATGGCCCCACATTTTCTTAGTAGACTAATGACACATGACCAAATCCTTATACAGAAAACATTTACATTTTATTTTCAGACTTTGGGAGTTGAAACTGGGTCAAATCCCAGAGAGCTCTTACACAAACTAATGAGGTTACAAAATCCAGATCCTCAGAAATCATGCTTGCAGTGGTTTTAATGAATGTTCCACGGGGAAAATGCACCAAGATCTTTTGTTTGAATCAGGCAGTGACTTAACTTAGGTCACTTTGGGTAAATTTCCTCCAATATGCAGAGGATTAACCTTGCATCTGCATATATGTTATTCTTTTGATTCTTCTTTCAGTCACAATTGTAGGGTTTTCATCTCTGAAAAGCATGATGAGGCCACCCAGAGTTTTCTCCTGTCCTGTAGGATAAGGGCTTGCAGTTTGATGAGAGTGTCTTAGTAGAGAGAAATTCTCATCTTGGTTTAAAATATAATGTGTTCATAGATAAATTCGAGGTAGGGTAGGACCAACAGATTAGAAGCAGACTGCCATGGAAACAGCTCTTTCCTTACCGTTCTGGAGAGAAGGGGCTATTCCATACCATTCAGAGCCACCTGGGGAAGCACCAGGGTCAGGAGGGTGAAGGCACATCTGTGGGCAAAGCCTTTATTGTGGATTCCATGGGAAGGAGTGGGTGAATCAGTATAAGCAGGCTTAGGATTTGCTAGTTGGAATAATTTCAGTAGACTCTGGGGAGTAGGGGTTATCCCGTGTCTAGTGCCTGGCCCTGGGTACCAGGTTAGGGCAGGTGGATAGTGACCCAGAATGTGACACTGGGTGGGCTTTGGATTGATTGGTTTGCATTTGAAAAGCATGCTCTATGTTTACTATTCATTACTTTTATGTTTACTCAAGGAACTGACTTCCCTGAGAGAGGCCGGCCCTTCAGGGTCAGCAGGGCCCCAGATGTCAAACCATTAGAATTTAGAAAATAAAAGACATGATTAATGCACATCTCCGAGTTGAAAATCCCATGGTTTATCAAACAAGACAAGTAAAGATTTAGGGCTGCATCTGTGCTCACGGAAACCCTCATCTGAGGGAAATTATCTTGGATATTGATACCAAGAAATGACAGATCTTTATTCTCCCATGGAAGTCCACAAACCTGGCATTCATCAGCCCCTGCTGGTCATGAAGTCAAGAGGCTCTGGAAGGCTCTGTACAGAGAAGCGGGAAGCTAAGGGAGCCAAGAGACAAAAGGGGGGCACATCTCTGAGTTCGAGTGCATGATGAGAACAAATTTGAAGGTGTTTTTTTCAGATGGCCTCAGCCCAGGAAAAATTTATGCTGCAGGAATAACATTTCAGTTGGTGGATAAGATGGAGAATATTGTAGAACCAGGCTGTACTGTTAGCATTGGTGATGAATGACCTCATTTTGGAGAACTTGCCATCTGCTTAGAAAGATGGGAAGGTGAGTTGTTGGTAATCCTGACAGGGTAGACAGAGCACACACCCTTCTTCTGTCTTTGCAAACATTCAGCAGCTCGCATAGCTGGCTCTTGGAGGTTTTGTGCTCTTGGCTAATTACAGAATGAAGGACTTACAGTCTCACAGTGAAGTGAATGAGTAGCTCACCCTTTTTCTTTTTTCCTAAGAGAAATGGAACTTCTCTCCTGCCTCATTGGAGAGTCATGGATGCAGGTGAGAGAAGATGCTGACTGCACACCCAGAGGAAAGGAACCCCCTTCCCTTCTTGCTGACAGCATGTAGGGATTCCATTCCTTAGTTTTGGAAGCTATACAACTGGGTCACAAGTCCCCTTTCCTTTGTATTGCCGCTAGTTCCAGGATGCTCACATATCTTTCAGCAGCTGCTTTTTTGATCAACTGATCCACTTACTCTGACATTGTATTTTTGCCAAAAACGATTACAAGATGCTGCCCTCTCTACTTGGGGACAATCTATAATCAAGAGATAAGAGATAAGTCAGGTAAGCACAGGTTCAAGTCCTAGCTGAGCCATTTAGCAGCAAGACAGATTTGGGCCCATTACTCAACTTCTTTGAACCTGAATTTCCTCCTCTGCAAAATGAACTCAGCAGCACCTATCCTGTGACTTCACAGGAAGGCCGGACAAAACCGTTTGTAAAGATACTGCTGTGTCGTAGACCTATTGTTTGTATATTTTTAACACTTCTACCCAAATAACCTACAAATGTATTTTAATAAGAATGTATTTATTGTCACCATTTGTATTTTATGCCATAGCAGTAAGTACAGCTTCAAAGTGGAATATTTGGGGAGGAGATTATCTGCCCACTGAAGATGTTAGGAACCCAGAATGATGTACTTGACTAGATGTTGTGTTCACAGATGGGTACTGGCCCTATTGAGGTATTTCAGAGCAATTAGTATGTGGCTTACCAAGCTGTCTGGCCAGGCATAGAGTGACCCAGTTGGGGTCCCCACTCACTCCCAGCAGGCACTGTCCAAAGGTGACTGCCCTTTTCTCAAGTGTCCCATGAGAATCTGACAGCTTTCTTTATCTTTAGGGTGTCTTCCATCTGAAACAGTCAACAGATATAGGAGAAACAGAACAGAGAGGAAAGTTTTATTCTACCACATTGTGGTTATTGCCCTTCCTGGTTCCAGGAATGAATAGAAAGAGAACCTAGATGTTTAGTTTGGTCACCTGAAATTCCCTGTACCAAGTGACTCAGTTGGACATAACATCTCCTTCCTACAAATGCTGACTTGTACTTGGTAAGGAGAGATTTGAGGTCTCCTTTTTTCAGATACAAATAAAGAGATGATAGTAAGGACACCTGGGTGGTTTAGTCAGGTGAGTGACTTGGTCATGATATTGGGGTCCTAGGATCAAGCCTCACATTGGGCTCCTTGTTCAGCGGGGAACCTGCTTCTCCCTCTGCCTGCCGGTCCCCCTGCTTGGGCACACACACACTCTCTCTCTCGCTGACAAATAAATAAATACAGTCTTTAAAAAAGAGAGAGATGATAGTAACTCACATTTATTGAGTATCTGCCTTGTGGCCGATGTGGTTCCAAGAGCATGACACACATCAGCTCACTCAGACCTCATACTCTATATGAAGTGAGGACCATTATTATGACATCATGTGCTAACATAGTATAGCGCATGTATTGGCCCAGATGAGGAAACTGAGGCCCAGAGAAATTCAGTGCCTGGTCCCAAGTTACACCACCAGGGAAGGGAAGCTACAGGCATGGATTTGTGCGAGCCACTAATAGGTCTCCTGCCTGACCTGCGATTCTTCAGAGGAGTAGTCTCCTCTCATTTCCTATCAGCAAGTCCAGCCAAAGGGCCCAACAGAATTTTGGCTCCTGCTCTTGGCACCATGGAGCCTGACTCTCTCATGTGTATCTCTGAGACGTCCCATGTGAATATAGAAAAGAACACCTGCTCTCCATGGGGAGAAACAATCTCTGTGTTCACATAGAGACCCTAGGACCCTAGGGGCACCTCCAGGGGATGTCTTCCCTACAGGTTCTGGCAGGCAACTATCAAGGAGCTTGTGGCCAGTGGCCAGCTGCTGGAGCAAAGGCCTCGACATAGATGTATGGCTGTACCTCCCATTTTATTGGCCTTGTTCTCCCCTTAAATTCTCCTGAGCCTCTAGAAAGGGAACCTCTTCTCAGCTCTAGTTAGGAAAACCCCAAGATAAAGTACTGACTGGTGCTAAAACCAGGGAAATGAAGGATTATTTTTGGCCCCAAATCACCCACATGTCAACCTTTGACCAATCACTGCAGCTGGATGATCAGAAGATAGCAGTCCTTTATCTGGCTGACAGGAGTAGAGGAGGTGTGGGGGGTGAGATGTCCCCCTGGAAGGAAAGAGGTCAAGTTCCAAAAGACAGAACAGAGATGTGGGCAGATAGAATAACAACGTGAACAGCAAATATATAAAAATTATCCTGAGAGCATCTGAGAATGAGACGAACTAAGACCATAGCCCTCTGCCAATGTGCAGCGGAAGTTTTGGCACTGGGATATCAGGGAGCTTCAGATGGAAGAAGAGAGGAAAAGGTGTGTGTGACAAGTGATTGGGGAGCACAGAGGAGGGGTTGGTTCATATACCTCAACTCTCCCAGTTTTCTTCTGCTCCTCAAACGAGCTGAGCCTTCTTAGCACAGGGCCTTTGCACATGATGTCTTCTCTTTTGTAATGCTCACATTTTCACACTAACTGTAGCTGCCTTTTTCCACCCTTAAGACTCCAGTGTAAGAATTATCTTCCCTAGAGGCTGAACTTGAGCCCTTGATTAAGTTAGATTCCTCATTTTTTTCTTCTCTTCCATAGATCCCTCTTTCTTTCAGAACACTTAAAATAAATTTTAGTCACTTATTGAATTGTTTCTTTATTTGTTCCTTGTCTCTGGACTGTGTCTGTTGGCTCCTCTCTATATTGCCAATGCTTGGCAATCAGTAGGCACTCAATACCTATTGTGAAAATACTGCCCTTGTATGAATGATGGTTTTATGGGATGATCAGAAGCAAATGGGCTGGGCCAGTGTGGAGAGGAGAGAATGAGGAAAGGATACATAGAAGAAAGACAGTAGAGTCTGAGAGTCAGAAGTCAGAAGGAAGTTGGAAGGAACTGGGCCATTGTGATGCCCTCAAATAACTCTGGGTTTCCTAGAGTTTTCATATGGGGTGAGGGTTTATCTAAGAAAGTTTATCTGTGTGTCCAAGATGGTGATGCCAGAGAGCATCTGGGTTATCATGGCATGACCCTGTTCCATGGTTGGTGTGATGGAGAAATGGGTTTGCAAATGGTTGACTGATGTCAGATGGGCCGTGGTGCTTTGTGTCGTGTGGGTTCTGTTCCCTGTCTCCTTTCTCCTCTGCCTTCTTCCCACTGTTCTTGGGGTGCAACTGTTGGCCCCATGCCTACCTCTCACATTGCAATTTCAGAAAATTCCTCACCACCACTTCACCACATGACAGTGAAGGCACATCAGTGAGGCCATTGAAGGAATCTGCTATATTTTCAGGGCAGTGTTCTGTGCACATGTCTAACCCCCAAACAACCCAGTGGAAGTTCCCCCTGAAAGGCTCTGGCATTGGTGCCCTGAGCAGACTCCTTGCTTCATGGTTGAATCCACTGACCCCCCTGTTTTCAAAATGTGAAATGATCACTTGGGACAAAGTCAGTTGAGCTTGGCCAGTCCCTAGTGTCTGGGCACCATGCATTCTGCTGTGAAAGGAAGATGCTTGTTTTTCAGAATATATAAAAGGCATCTGAATGAGTTGGGAGAAATGGCTTTTCACCACTTTCAGGAGGGATAAATTGAATTTTTTAAAGGAGGCTTTTATTTTAGGGAGGCCTGGTTTGTACAGGGACTGTTTCTGAGTGACATAGAAAGCTAGTCTTGGAGACCTTCCACACTGGGTTCCTCCTGACCTATTGCCTGTCCAGGGGTGATGGGTAGTGTAGACAGCCAATCACTTCTTGGTCTCTGCCTGCACCCATCCCCACCCCACCATAGATTTATTTGGAGCCTTCATCCCATGGCTGACCAAAGCATGCCCAGAAATGAATGCACAGCCAGAGTGAAGATGTCTTTTGGTTGTGGCTTTCTGGAATTCAGAGCAGCTTCCTTAAAAATAATAGGGCTTATTGCCTCTAAGTGGGCGCTCCTCTCCAAAGTACAGATACTCCTATTTAGCTGCTGCTCATGTCTTCACCATGGCATCCACTGTCGCCAGCAGGCCTGATGCCCCTTTTAGCACACTGTTGCTTCCCTTAGGTCAGGGACCCTGTTGTGTGTCAAGCAAGCCATGTGATCCCACTTGGCAGCCATCCCAGGTCTGAGGGTCAACCTCACTCATCTTTCACTTTGAAGGCCTGTAGGAGCATAGTACCAAATTTTTGTCTTTATATTATTTCTTGTTTTTATTTAATATTTTCTTCTGTAGAAAAAAAAAATAAAAAGAAACCCATATATGGGCAGAATAGCATAGTGCCTCTCAAACAGGTAGATATGACTGGATTTCACTTTTAGAGATGTACTTGTGAAACCCTTATGAGTGACTTACATCTAATGTGATTCTGTACACATTTTGTTGGCATATACAAGGGACTCCTTAGGACCCCACAGGAATAATGATTAATCATAGCCAGAATTCACCAAAACAAATCAGAACGCATTTCCTTCCAAGGACTTCCAAATCTCTTGCATTCTTCCTTTCATCAGAACAACAGGTGGATTTGATCTGTGCAGTGGGTAGTTCAGAGATCTTTGAATAAATCAGAGCTTATTAAACAGAATGCCTAACCGATCTGAGTGTCTTTGACAAAGAACAAGACCTTTCCATGTGGACATGGCTGACTCCCTTTGTGGAAGTCAAAGAGAAGGTTATCACTGGTTAAGGGAAGGGAGAGAAAGGTTACCACTGGTTTTGCGTTTAACCAGCGTTGGGTGGATGTGTGTTGGAGAGGGTGATGTTAGTGGCTGGGTTCTGATTGGTGGATGTAGGGATTTTATTCCCACACAAGTAGTATGTATTCCTATAGATTTATTATATTCCCCCACTTTCACATATAGGGGAAAGAATCAGACCTAATTTTGACAATTTTCTTTGCTAAAATATATGTGATTCCTTGGACATTGAAATCAGACATCACTCTGGAATTTGTGTTTTCTTCCTGTTTTGGTAAATTTCACTTATTTCAGAGTTCAGAAATACCAAGTGTAAATTTAAGAGCAATGACATACCCTGTACTTTACTTCCAGCTTACCAGAACCATCTGATCACCTGCCCTCCCGCCACACCTGCTGGTCACCTGTTTGTCAGTTAGGTGATGAGGTTCCTGTCTGAAATCTAGAAGGGAGCTGGTGGGATGGGTGGAAAAGGGATGAGAGTCTAAGGAGCTGTTATATCTCTGATTGTGGTAACCCTCCCAAATCCTATGCTGCAGAGCTAAGAGGAAAATAATAACTGTCTATGGCACCACTAACTTGGCTTCTAAACCATGAGGTCAGAGAGAGAGAGATGGTGGCCACAGTTGTCATTCCTATACTGTGCTAAGCAGAAAAGATTTTTGTACTTGAAAAAAAAAAAATCCAGAAACAGTTCCTGGAGGAGAGACCTGGATTGGTTACTCTTTAACGAATGAATAGAGTTTCAACAACTGGAGATAAGTCCAAGTTCAAGAAACAGTGCCAGGGCACCTGGGTGGCTCAGTTGGTAAAGTGTCTGCTTTCAGGTCAGGTCATCATTCCAGAGTCCTGGGATGGAGCCCCGCATCAAGCTCTCTGCTCAGCAAGGAGCTTGCTTCTCCCTCTGCCTCCTGCTCCCTGTACTTGTGCTCTCTCCCTCTCTGTCAAATAAATAAATAAAATATTTAAAAAAAAGAAGAAGAAGAAGCAGTGTCAGAAGAGGTAGAAGACAATGGTGACGGTGGCCAAGACTCCAGCAGATATCTAAGGAGGATGGATAGAAGGTGAAGTCCTAGACTCCCAGGGTGGAGGGCACTATTGGCAGCCCAGCACTGGACTCAGGAATTTCATCAAGTGTGGTTGGCAGGTGGATTAACAGCAAAGCCACTGGCTCTCTGAGCGAGAAATAGGTGGGATCTCAAAACTCTTTCTTCATTGGATGTCACGTCGCATACTGGTAGCTCTGTTTCAGACCAATCTGTACAATAACGTCTGGGTCAGGCCATTTTTGAAATCAAGGTTGAAATCTTTAGCCTTCCTGCTGTCCACTGAGCCTGCTGACCTCTTCCTGGGCTGTCCCTCCCTCACACAGTAGGATCCCACTTCTATCTCAGCTCCAGTGCTGACAAGCTGTGACCTAGGTGTTCTCACCTTCATGGGCCCTGACATCCCCACCTGGGGGCTGGAAGTGATGACAGTCGTGACTCACAGCCAAGTACAGGAACCTCATGGTCTGCTATGGATACATGCTCTCCTTTCCAGCTGAGGGACCCTCTGCCTCCAGAAGGAAAGGAGTGAAGATCACATTGGGCGATAGTTGGCATGGGCTCACTCAATTCATAGTACTTCCTCAACCAAACAGGCCATATTTCTTAGAATCTCAGGAAATAGAAATACATGTATAAATTTAAATACATATGCATGTATTTAATGCTTATTCAAGATAGTTTTAAAGACTTTAAAGTTTTAGGTTTATAAAAAGTGGGTGGGAAACACCATACACCCTTTCACTTCCACCTCCCAGTGTCCCCTTCTGGTAACAACTTGCGTTTCTGTAGTGTATTTGTTACAAATGATGAACATAAAATGATGCAACATTATTAACTAAACTGTGGTTTACCGTAGAGTTTGCTCTTGGTGACATACAGGTCTGAGTTTTGTCAAGTGCATGTGTCATGTATACACCATTATGGTATCCTGCAGAATAGTTTCCCTGACCTAGAGATCCTGTGTTCTGCCTCTTCATCCCTCTGTCCCCACCCCCAACCTCTGGGAACCACTGATCCTCTTATTGTCTCTATAGTTTTACCTCTTCCAGAATGTCACATAGTTGGAACCGTAGAGTAGTCTTCAGTGTCTTTCACTTAGCAATATACACTTAAGATTCTTCCGTGTCTTTCTGTCAATAGCTCATTTCTTTTTAACGCTGGATAGTATTCCACTGTGTGGATGTACCACAGTTTGTTTATCCATTCACCTCCTGAAGGACATCACAGTTTCTTCCAAGTTTTGACAATTAAGGATAAAGCTGCTAAGAGCACATATATGTAGGTGTTTAAGTTTTCAGTTCATTCACGTAAATACCAAGAAGTACAACTGCTGGATTGTATGGTAAAAGTATATTTAGTTTCATAAGAAATTGCCAAACTGTTTTCCAAGGTAACTGTACAGTTTCACATTTGCACCAGCAATGAATGAGTTCCCATTGCTCCACAACCTCACCATAATTTAGGGTTATCAGTGTTTGGGATTTTGGCTATTCTAATAGATGTATAGTGGTACCTTATTGTTGTTTTAGTTTTCGGTTCCTTTTTTAAAAAATTTTCTTCCTTAAATTTAATCATCATGTAAAGAAACTTAATCTAAGACATATTCCATTAGATCAGATTTGCAAGTAAAATGCTAAGAATTATATGTTATAGAGCTGGACCATCAGATTCAATTAAATTTTTCTACTCTAAGGAAATTGCCCATAGGTTTAAGACTCAACCTATTCTTTTTTTTTTTTTTAATTTAATTGAATTGTGTGTGTTCCAAAATTCATTGTTTATGCAACTACCCAGTGCTCCATGCAATATGTTCCCTCCTTCATACCCACCACCAGGCTTCCCAACCCCCCACCCCCTTCCTCTACAAAATCCTTGGTTTGTTTCTCAGAGTCCACAGTCTCACATGTCTCCCCCTCTGATTTCCCCATCTCACTTCTCCTCCCCACCTCCCCATGTCCTCCATGTTATTCCTTATGCTCCACAAGTAAGTGAAATCTTATGATAATTGTCTTCCTCATCTTGACTTATTTCACTCAGCATAATCTCTTCCTGTTCCATCCATGTTGATAGAAAAGTTGGGTATTCATCCTTTCTGATGGAGGCATAATACTCCATTGTATATATGGACCATGTCTTCTTTGTCCATTTGTCTGTTGAAGAGCATCTTGGCTCTTTCCACAGTTTGGTGACTCTGGCCATTGCTACTATGAACATCAGAGTAGAGATGGCTCTTCTTTTCACTACATATGTATCTTTGGGGTAAGTACCCAGTAGTGCAATTGCAGGGTCATAGGTAAAATCTAGTTTTAATTTCTTAAGGAATCTCCACACTGTTTTCCAAAGTGGCTGCACCAACTTACAATCAGTGTAAGGGGGTTCCCCTTTCTTCACATCCCCTCCAACACTTGCTTTTCACTGTCTTGTTAATTTTGGCCATTCTAACTGGTGTCAGGTGGTATCTCAATGTGGTTTTGATTTGAATCTCCCCAATGGCTAATGATGATGAACATTTTTTCATGTGTCTGTTAGCCATTTGTATGTCTTCTTTGGAGAAGTGTCTGTTCATGTCTTCTGCCCATTTTTTGACATGATTATTTGTTTTGTGTGTGTTGAGTTTGAGGAGTTCTTTATGGATCTTGGATATCAACCCTTTGTCTGTAGTGTCATTTGCGAATATCTTCTCCCATTCCTTGGGTTGCCTCTTTGTTTTATTGACTGTTTCCTTTGCTGTGCAGAAACTTTTGATCTTGATGAAGTCCCAAAAGTTCATTTTCGCTTTTGTTTCCTTTGCCTTTGGAGACATATCTTGAAAGAAGTTGCTTTGGCCCATGTTGAAAAGGTTACTGCCTATGTTCTCCTCTATGATTTTGATGGATTCCTGCCTCATGTTGAGGTCCTTTATCCATTTTGAGTTTGTCTTTGTGTATGGTATAAAAGAATGGTCGAGTTTCATTTTCTAGACAGAGCTGTCCACTTTTCCCAGCACCATTTATTGAAGAGACTGCCTTTTTTCCACTGTATATTTTTTCCTGCTTTGTTGAAAATTATTTGACCATAGAGTTGAGGGTCCATATCTGGGTTCTCTACTGTGTTCCACTGGTATATATGTTTGTTTTTGTGCCAGTACCATGCTGCCTTGGTGATCACAGCTTTGTAGTAAAGCTTGAAATCAGGCAACATGGTGCCCCCAGTTTTTTTTTTTTTTTCTTTTTTAACATTTCCTTGGCAATTCAGGGTCTCTTCTGGTTCCATACAAATTTTAGGATTGTTTGTTCCAGCTCTTTGAAAAATTTTTATGGGGATGACTTTGAAAGTATAGATTGTTTTTGATCGTATAGACATTTTAACAATGTTTATTCTTCTGATCCATGAGCACGGAATGGTCTTCCATCTTTTTGTGTCTTCAATTTCTTTCATGAGTGTTTCGTAGTTCCTCAAGTACAGATCCTTTACCTCCTTGGTTCAGTTTATTCCTGTATCTTATGGTTCTTGGTGGTATAGTAAATGGAATCGATTCTCTAATTTCCCTTTCTATATTTTCATTGTTAGTGTATAAGAAAGCAACTGATTTCTGTACATGGATTTTGTATCCTGCCACATTACTGAGTTGTATGAGTTCTAGTAGTTTGGAGGTGGAGTCTTTTGGGTTTTCCATATAAAGTATCATGTCATCTGCAAAGAGAGAGAATTTGACTTCTTCTTTGCCAATTTGAATACCTTTTATTTCTTTTTGTTGTCTGATTGCTGTTGCTAGGACTTCTAGTACTATGTTGTTTCAATTCCTTAAAGGCATATGATATTAAGCAGCCTTTCCTATATTTATATGCCATTTATATACCTTCTTTTGTTAGGTATCTATCCAGGACTCTTGCCCATCTTTTAATCGGGTTGTTCATTTTCTTATTGTTGAGTTTTAAGAGCTCTTTTTATACTTTGTCTAATAGTCTTTTGTCAGATAGTCTTTTACACATATTTTCTCCCAGTCTGTGGTTTGTCTTCTCATTCACTTGACAGTATCTTTTACTGAGAAGAAGTTTTTAATTTTAAGGAAATCCAACATATCAATTATTTTTTTCATGGATCATACCTTTGGTGTTGGATATAAAAAGTCATCCCTCAAACCAAGGTCACCTAGATATTTCCTTACATTATCTTCTAAAAATTTTAAAGTTTTGAATTTCATGTTTAGGTCTGTGATTCATTTTGAGGGTGTTTTTTTTTTTTTTTTTTTTTTGTGAAAGGTGTAATGTCAATGTGTGTGTGTGTGTGTGTGTGTGTGTGTGTATTTTTTTTTTTTTTTTTTTTTTTTTACATATAGATGTCTAGTTCCAGCACTTTGGGTTAAAAAGGATGCTCTTTGCCGTTAAATTTGTCTTTGTTTCCTCCTCAGAGATCGGTTGACTGTATTCGCATGTGACTATTTCTGAGTTCTTGATTGTGTTCCATTAGTCATTAATCCATTAACTTTCTGTTCTTGCACCAATAGCACACTTTCTTAATCAGTATTGCTTTATATTAAGTGTTGCCATCAAGTTGTATCAATATTCTTTGTTCTTCTATAGTATTATGTTGACTATTTTGGGTCTTTTGTCTCTCTATATAAGCTTTGGAATCAGTTTGTTGGTATTTGTGAAATTATTTGCTGGGGTTTTGATTGGGGTTGCATTGAGTTTGTAGATCAAGTTGAGAACTGACATCTTAATAATATTGAATCTTCCTATCCATAAACAAGGAATATCTCTATATTTATTTAGTTCTCTGATTTCCTTCATCAGAATTTTCTAGTTTTCTCCATATAGATCTTGCACATGTTTTATTAGAATTATACTTATGTAGTTCTCTGTTTTGGGTACTACCGTAAATGAAACTGTGTTTATAATTTCAACTTCCAATTGTTTATTACTTGTATATAGGAGAACAGTATAATTTTGTACATGAACTTTGTGTCCTGCAGTCTTGCTATAATCACTTATCAATACCTGGAGTTTTGTTTTTGTTTTGATTCTTTGTGATTTCTTGCATTTAGCCTCTGAATAAAGACAATGTATTTCTTCCTTCCCAAATCTGTGTGCCATTTATTTATTTATTTATTTATTTTTGTCTTGTTGAATTGACTTGGACTTCCAGTATGATGTCAAATAGGAATGGTGAGCAGGGACATCCTTGCCTTGTTCCTGCTCTTACGGGGAAAGCATCAAGTTTCTCATCATTACTTTTACCTTTAAATCCTCCATGTGATATAGGGTTATAGGTGCTCTACCTTTATTCCCTTGCCATCCACTTTTCTTTGTAAGGGCTTTCTCTGGTTACAGAGCAGATTCAGTCCATTCAGTCCATTCAGTCCATTCGCAGGAAAGACCAGGAATACTGGGGGTTATTAGAGTTTTTGTCGTTGTTCTTTACCAGGTTGAGGGGTTTTTCCCCTATTCCTAATTTGATAAGAGGTTTTGTTTTGTTTTGTTTTGTTTTCACCATGAATGGATGTTAGCTTTTGTCAGATGCTTTTTTTTTTGCATTTATTAATATGATCATATGATTTTTCTTCTTTGGCCTGTTGATGTGATGGATTACAGTAATTGATTTTTAAATGTTGAACCAGCCTCTGTACCTATAATAAATCTTACCTGGCCATGATGTATATTTTTTATACATTTTTAGATTGGATTTGCTAATATTTTATTCAGAATTTTAAAATCTGTGTTCATGAGAGATATTTTGTAGTTTTCTTACAAATTTCTTACAATTCTTTGTCTGGTTTAGTAGTAGGATAATACTGGCCTTTTAAAATGAGCTAGAGAGTATTCTGTGTACTTATATTTTTTGGAAGATATTATGAAGAATTGGTATAATTTCTTCCTAAAATATTAATATAATACACTGGTGAACCAACCTGGGCCTGGAGCCTTGTCTTTTAGAAGGTTATTAATTATTAATTCAATTTCTTTAATAGATACAGTCCTATTCATATTATCTGTTTCTCCTTATGTGAGTTTTGGTAGATTTTATCATTCAAGACATTGATCCATTTTATGAGTTATCAGTTTGTAGGCAAAGGTTATTCATGATATCCTTTCATTATTCTTTTATGTCTCTGAGATCAGTGGTGATAGCCTCTCTTTCTGATATTAGTGATTTGTGGCTTCTCTCTTTTTTTTTCTTATAACATGCCTAGATATTCAATTTTAATGATCATTTCAAAGGTTTTTTGTTTACTGTTTTCCAGTTTTCTTTTTCTGCCATTTATTTTTGCTCTAATTTTATTATTTCTTTCCTTCTGCTTACTTTGGATTTAATCCATTTTCCTTTTTCTGGTTTCCTAAAGTGAAAGCTAAGATGATTGACTTAGAATCTTTCTTCTTTTCTAATACATGCACACAATGTTATAAAACTCCCTCTAAGTACTTGTTTTTGCTGCATCCCACAAATTTTGATAAATTTTTTATTCATTTTAATTTTACTTAAAACCCATGTAAAATATAGAAAAGCATCAAGATAATTTAATGTATTCTGTGTTATCACCAACAAGAACTGACTTTGTCAGTAACCTTTCATCTTGTCTCTTTTTAGTAAAAGCCAGCACAATACTACATGTGATATGGATGTACTGTCCTTGTCACCAGTCCTAATCACTCCCGGCCCACCATTCCCAGGAACAACTACCATCATGAACGTGGTGGGTTCAATGACAACCTCAATTTGTCTTACATCAACACTATGAACCCCACAGTGCTAGAAAGAAGAGCAGTCAGTAGAGAAGATAACAGAAACAGGATTCAGAGTTCTCTAGTCTGGAATACAGAGATGTCTATTCATGCACAATGCATCTGTCTTAGTCTGGGTTCTTCTAGAAGCAGGCCCAGGGTCAAGGATTTAAGAACAAGTCATTTGTTTAGCATGCAGCTCATGGAGCAGCAAGTTAGACAAAAAAGGAAAGAGCACCAGGAGAGGACACATCATCAGGACAGTTGTAACTGGCGAATGGAGACCTGGCCCTCTGGGGATATGCGAGGCAGCACAGAGCACACATGAGACGTGAAGAAGTGAGATGCACCATAGCTCCCATCAAACAGTGACTGAGAGGGCCTCTGGGGTCCACTGAGCTCCTAGAATTTCTGACCATGGACAAAGTTGGCTCCAACAGCCAAAAAGGGCCCTTGGGCACAAAGGTACAGGTGCTGGCAAACAGAAGTCAAGCAGGTATACTATGGTTAAGGGAGAGGATGTGGTTCACCCACTGACAGCACCTGTTAAAACCTCTCATTAAACATCACTTTGCTAATGCTTAGCTTATTTAATAATTATGGAAAAAAGAAAAAGAAAAAAGAAAAAGCATGTGCTGTGTGCAAGTTCCTGGGATCTTGTTCCATCCTTGTGAGAACGCTGCAAGGACAGGGGTGTTATCTTTTCCCTGTTGTCCAGATCTGGGAAATGAGACTGGCCAGGCTACAGTGCTCAGCACTGGCCAATGACTCACCTGTGCGCTCAGAGACTGTAGCGCCACTAACCCTTAAGAACATTCAGGAAGGGAAAAGCTACAGTGTCAAAGGAAGCTTATTTTGAGCCAACTTTTAGAGAGCAGCATACAGTGAATGCTGGGAGCCTTTTAATTAAACATTGAAAAGCACAGGAGCTTGAAAGTAAGTTGCTTCAATGGGAAAGCTAATATTTACAGATTAAAAAACATTTAAAAGTCTGGAAATGCAGGTCTCTCGTTAGAGGTGATATAATCACCAAATTCTCGTTTCCTAGCAATAGCGGCCAAGATGTTAATTCTCAGTTCACAGTTTGCCTTTAGGCAGGTCTTGGATATGGGTTTGGTTGCTGACTGACGCTGTTGCCAAGGGACACGTCTTCAGGTGTTCTGTTGGAGGAAGTGTTCTGTGGTGGCGTTACCCTTATTCTCTGCATTCAGGTGACTTAGGTGGGGCTTTGAGCAGCAAGTGATGGGAGGGAGGCTACCCTTTATGTGACCTTGACTCATTCTACCAGAATGTCTGCCTGTGGGGAAATCTCCTGGGCTAAAAAACAAAAAGACTTCAGTTTAGCCCCTAACCAGCTGTCAGACTTTGAACAAGTCCACGGAACTCTCTGGATTTACTGATTTTAGTCCATCCTGCTCAGCTCTAATAGTGCATGACAAACAGGTGACTACATGTCTGGAGTCCACGTCCAATGCTTTGTATGCATTTGTGGTGCTCAGTGTCTGCCACTAGTTCATGTCCCCTTGCATCATTAAGTGGGATCCCCCCAGGCCAAGCCTAGTGGTTCACTATAGGGCTCCATTGTTCGATATCCTCCCTGTGACTTGGATGAGGGCACTGAAAGCATGCACATCCATCTATGGATCCCATAAAGCTGGAAGGGTGGGCAAAAATTGCCTTGTTGAATTATTTAAGGCAGTTGTAGCTTCTATAAGAGGCAAGACCTCAAATTTCAGGGTCTGAGCACCATGGAAGGTCCTTCCTTACTCTTGCAAGGTCTGATGCAGTATCCAACAGGCACCCTTCCATACAGTGACTCAGGGAACTAGGGATCTCTGTCTTCAACTCACCAACTGTTGGGACCTCAAGCATTCCTCTCCAGCTGGCAGATGGAGAAGGAGAAATGGTGGAGGACCACAAGGGAAATTTGAAAGGGCCAGACTTATAAGTGGTGTCTATCACTTTTTCCCATGTGTTATTGGCCATATCTTACTATATGGGCCCACATTGAAGGTGAAGTGAGTGGGCATGAGTTTTGCTGCAATTATAGCCCAGTCTGCTTCAGTTATGTGAGAGCAGAAGCAGGATTCACAAAGGTCTGAGAGCCTATTATAAGGGGGCATATCTTAAAAGATGAAATTTGGTGGAGATTAATATCTGAAGTCAAGCTCTTGGTTTGGGGAAAGGCTTTCTATAGAAGTATGAGATGGAGAAGATGTGACTTATAAGCATCACACTTGTAAGTGGCTCTTAGCTTCTTTGGGTCGCATATACTGAGCAGTTAATGTGTGTCAAGTACTATGTCAAGTCTTTGTGGCAGGTGATGTACTGGGCATTTGCATGCATTCTCTCATTTTCATAGCCACCCTTGGAGTTGACAGTCCCCTCATCCTCACTTTACAGATCAAGAATATAGGACTCAAGGAGATCCTTGAAAACCCTGTTCTGCAGGGGAAGCTGGATGCCTGTGCTGTTTGGTCTGGAGAAAGGGCATTTGGGTGGCACTCCATCTGCTTGAATGAATGAGAGTATCAGGGGATTATTTTTTAAGAGCCCTGAGCAGTAGGGCCGGGGCCTGAAAGGTGCTGTTCAGGGAGGCCAAGTTATGTTCTGTATAAGAAAGAGCACGTTTTGCTTTTTTTATTTTTAATACAGAGATAGAAAGATGGCAGGTTCGCTATCAGTGGGAGTACTGGGGCCAAAGCTGGGCGTGCTTTGCTAGTGGTGTTTTGAAGGAATTCAAACACCCCTTGGAGGTGATGATATTTCTCAATGATGCTGCTCTAGGACACCCCAGTGGTGGATGGTCCACTTTTCCTTTACACCCTCACCATGCCCTTAAAAGAGCCTTGTTATTGTCCTTGGGACACATTACTTACTTAATTTCTGAAGTAGATTCAATGTACCTTCAAAGGCTTTTGAATGAATGAATGAATGAATGTTGGTTTGGATGGTAGGGGCAAGTGATTTCTTGGGTTCCTGCCAACCCCAGGATTTCATACTTGCATGCACAAAATGAGCCCCCCTCCTCCCAGCACTAACCAGTGCATTTAGCTCCTCCTGCCCTTGCTGGTTCTGAGTCCTTGGGAAGGTCTACTGAGTCCAGAGGGAGGTCACCTCCTCTTCTCCAAATGCAGGGTCTGGAGTCACCACCAAACCTGCACAGGCCAGGATGGCAGGACCTAGTCCCCAGACCCTCAGCTCATGGCTAGACACAGTGTCAGACTCAGTGTTTTGAGATTATTTTCTCATTACTAATAATAGAGTCTGTACTGATATTGGCCACGTATTGGATACTTATTATGTGCAAATAACAATTGGTTACTTTGCACAACCTCTTTTAAATAGTTTTTTATAATCTACATTATTTTTGGTAATTTTATTTTATTTTTTTCAGTGTTCCAAGATTCATTGTTTATGCACCACACCTAGTGCTCCATGCAATATGTACCCTCCACAATACCCATCACCAGGCTCACCCAACCCCCATTCCCCTCTCCTCCAAAACCCTCGGTTTGTTTCTCAGAGTCCACAGTCTCTACATTTTCTAACATAAAAATAGAGTCTTAGGTTTCAGAGAAAATACATGGCAGATCCTGGATGCAAGCCTGGGGTCTTCCCTAGGGCCGCGTTTTCCCTGCAGGATGTCACACAACTTCTCCGAGCTTCCGTGAACTCACAGCATCAGACAGATCATGATCTGCCCTTTCTCCCCAGAAACAGCCTTTAATGGTTCCCCAGGTCAAAGTTGCATTTGTGCCAATGGGTAATTGGGTAACGCTCCACCATTATGGTAAGGGGTATGAGGTTGGACTTGGACCACCTTTGGGTCCAATCTAGGCCTCACCACCTAGCAGCATGTCTCCCCAAAGTGACATTCATACCAGTCACATAGGCAGTTGTCAAGGATTCGGTCAGATAAACTATGCAGAGCCACTCAGCACAGTCCTGCCTCCTCACAAGTTCTCCATAAATTGTTAGTATTGGAGCAAGAGTGAAAGGCTGGAAGGCATTTCTCCTCTTCTGATCTTTTCTTATTTTTTTAAGATTTAAGTATTTCATTTTTTTTTTTTAAATTTTAATTCCAGTGTCATTAACATACAGTGTTATAGTAGTGTCAGGTGTACAGGGTAGTGATTCAACACTTCCATAGTGGAGTAAAAGCCTCACGTCCTGGGAGGGAGTCACAACAGAGTGGCCGTCCTTCAGCCCTCCCTATGTGGACAGCCCTGGGTTGAATACGGCAGGGACTCTGTCCATATTACCCAGGATCCCCTGAAGGCAGAGCCTGAAATAAGGACTCATGTGGTTTAGGAGGGGATCGGTGGCAAGAACCTAAAGTGAAGGGAGAGACAAGTGAGGCAAGAAGGAGAGGGCCCCTATCGAGGGAGCAGTGTCGAGTGCGCTGTGCAGGAGAAAAGGGGCTCCACGGTTCTCGGGCTGGGTACAGCATCTTGTGAAGCTGTCCCTTGCAGGGAGGGCTGCAGAGAGAGTTCTCCAGTCCCTACCCCCATAGCTGAGGCCCACTTCTCTGCACTTCTAGGGCCTAAACAGCCTTGCTAGGCTTTAGGAGAGCCCAGAGCAGAAGGCTGATGGCTGTTGCTTAGCGCTGGGGGTGGTCCCTCTGCCTGGAGACCTGGGTTGAGCCCCTGGTCACAGCTGAAATAGAGGGCTCAAGGGTCTGCTGACCTCCCTGCCTGGGGTGGGGGGGTTAGAGGGGGCTTAGCAGCTGCCTTTTCAGGAAGCTCACCCAGAGGGTGGCCTAGGCTGGGGCCTTGAATCAGCAACTGGGAAAAGCCTTGGCCTTCCTCAGGAAAATAGAAAGTCTCAGGTTTTCCCAGGCAGGGTGCCCTGCCCAGCCAGATGCCCAGGCCTGGGGCTCATGCCCTTAATTCTGCCAGTGTTCCCACACCATGGATTGTCTTGCTGTCCTTGAGCTTGCACGTTCTACCAATTCCAGAGATGAGATGAGATGAGATGAGATGGCAGATGAGATGAATGAGAACCTCTTCCTGGCCTGCCACATTGAGGGACAGGGGAGGACTGTATTTCTACCGTAGGCTCTCTTGGGAGTCCCGCCTTCCTACCCCTGTCCTATGGCAAGAGGTTCAAACTCTGGCCCTGGAAGCATTGTCAGGCAGGCAGACGGCATTACAGGTGCTCTCTGTGTTGAAATTTTATTGGAAAGAAACATTAACTAGAAAATAAGGGGAAATGAAATGCCTTTCTTTTTATTATTGTTATTATTTTAATTTTTAGAGAGAGAGAGGGTGTGGGGCCTGGAGGGGGAGTCCTGGGGGAGGAAGGAGCTGAGGACGAGGGGGTGAATCCCAAGCAGCTCCATACCCAGCATCGAGCCCGACACAGGGCTCGATCTCACAACCCTGAGATCATGACCTGACCCCAAATCAAGGGTTGGTTGGATGCTTAACCAACTGAGCCACCCAGGTGCCCCAAAATACTTTTTTTTTAAATAACCTTCATATTCATTCATTCATTCATTCACTCATTCATTCATTCATATATTATTTCTTGAGCATCCTCACTTTTTCCAAAAGAACAGAGCTCAGGGGTCCAGTCCTCAAGGCCTAAACAGTCTGGAGAGAGGAGGCAGAGGTGTGGGTCAGTTTGAAAAGAACCAAAGTTGTGGTTCAAAGGAGCCGTGTCTCTGCAGGCTAATGAGATCATAACACACGCCCTTCCTCTGGCTCACGAGAGTTTAGATGATGAATCTTCAGATGACGTGATGGGGATCCCTTCCACTGAACAGTAAACTGGCTTCACCTCTAACGTTCAGACAGTGGCCAACACGCAACATCCAAATTCAAGGCAGCTCTCAGTGACAGACAAGGTTGCATCCCCGATGCTTGTTCGGTGTTCTTTCCACCCTCACTGCCAATATGCTCCCCATTCTGGTGCCATCTCCCCGGCCCTGTAATGAGCAATGAGAAATCTTACTGTGGGGAGGAAAAGAAGGTGGAAGGGAGATAAAGAGGAGTGTGCACAGAGGAAGGAAGCCCTCCTTCTGTGCATTGTCATTTGCCACGACCTGTATCAGAAGGTTGTCATCTCTGCACATGCCCACACTTCTCCTCTCTATATGGTAAGTTCCACCTATCGTAGGACACCACTAGCTCACAGAACACTTTTGTGCAGACTGGAGAAAAGTGCCCCTTGTGCTAGTCACAGCCTTGTGGTCATTGGCCTAGCAAGCAAATGGCACCTTGGTTCATATTTTTTTCAAGATTCCTTTTAGAGGTGACTTCTGGGGTTCAGGCTCATGTTCTTTTTTTTTTTTTTTTTACCCTGGTGCTGATTACCTGGATGTGTTCACTTTGTGAAAATTCATCAAACCTGCAACTTATGATTTACATACTTTCCTAAATGTATGTGCTACTTCAGCGACATTTACAAAAACATTAAAAGAATAAGAGAATATATCTTTTAAAGATACTCTCTTCTGCATTTTGGCTTGGCAAGGGCAGCCAGGGGCCTTTGTGCATCGCACATCCTACACAAAAACAACTCTGCATGCCTGCCTCAGCCTTACTCAATGTCTTATGTCTCAGGTGGGCTTCCTGAAACATAAGGCCTGGCCTTATGCCTGGCCTCCAGCAGGTCATCTTGTTAATGGGTGTCTTCTTGATCTATTCATCAGTTGTATTGAGCCTCTGTAGCCCTCTGAGTAGAGACAGCTCTTTTTCTCCTTCATTGCCACTGACAACTCAGCTGTGTGGCCCAGTGGAGAGGTCACTTGTGCAAACTAGAGAATTTTGTCACTTGCGCTAATCCTGTTTCTGCAAGAGCAAATGAAAGGTTGGCCAGTAGCTCCCTGCATGAGACATTTTGAATGATTGCTGCAAATGCTTGTAGGACTGGGAGATTCTCAAGGTCATTGGGGAGGTTGCATTTTCAGCTGTTGATAAATAACTTTTAACTGATTTGTTAGTGACTCCATCCCTTTCTGAGCTGTTTTCCTCTTCCCTGCACACCTGCTTTAAGAGTGGACTACATGCTCTTTGTCATGTAACTGGAAGGAAATCAGATTTTGGCTCATGGGGGTTTGTTTTTGTGTTTGTGTTTGTGTTTTTGTGGGTTTTTTGTTTGTTTGTTTGTTTTGCTTCCTAGCAATGCTCAAATGGGCTTTCAGGTCCAGTAAAGATTTACCAAGAGCAGCCCTCCCCATCCTTATTTGCTTTTCCTGACATCCTCAGTTTGTGCACATGCATAAGACAGGATTCTCTGTGTGGCTATTTTCAGGAGCCCAGACCACATCTCATCACTGCGCAAGAACATAATTTAAAGAAGCCCAGCTCTGCTCTAGGGAAGCATTGCGTATGAGAGATAAGATGCTCGGGGCTTATCCCACAAGTGCAATAGTTTATTTCAACCACAGACCAACAGTTGAGATGCCAAGGGGAAGAGATGTTGTACTTTTTAAAGAACAGGGTTAGAATTTTCCAAGGGGGTTATGGTTTATCAAAGATTCACATCAGAACCTACTATCTGGCCATCAGGTATCAGGCTCCCAGCAGTATTTCTGTCTTAATTGTATTTACTGTTGTCAATGGCAAAGTTAAAAAAAAAAAAAAAAAGGAAAGCATGGGGCTGATGTGGGATCTGAGGTGTGTGTGTGTGTGTGTATGTGTGTGTGTGTGTCTGTCTGTCTGTCTGTCTGTGTCTGTCTTGGGGGAGGTGAGGTGCTAGGATGACATGTCATTAGGCAGGAGAGTGTTGAGAGAGGTGGGATACTCTGGATGCTTAGCTGGAAAAATTGAGGTACTTGGTGGGGCTGGGAAATAAGCAGAGGACAGCAGTTGACCCACAGGGAGAGGACCCACTAGGAGCCTTAAGCTCTACCCATCCACAGGACATCATTGATCGGCTATAGCTAGATTCCTTGTGTCACACACCCTGATCCAGCTCTTTGGAGAGAGAACAAGTTGATGCACGCAAGGAACATGCTGTCCACCACCAGAGTCCTTTGGGAGCCTGACCAAGTTTGGGAGGTCCTTGGCTTCTGGTCTTAAATGAAAAACTGCTTAATGTCCCAGGAGGCATAAGGAGTGGTGGGTGGCAGTGGGTTATGGTGACGGAGAGAAGGCTAGAGACAGGTGGTGAGCCTTCAGGTTCTGATTGAAGCAATTTTGCAACAGTCACTTTAGATGCTCTCCACGTGCCCGAGTCCCATGTTTCTTTTATGCAGGACCCCTGCATGCTCTCACTCCCCTCTGAGCTGCTCCTTCTCCCCAGCTCACATGCAGGCCCTGTTTTGTCCCTGTCCAATGGGGGCATCAAAAACCTACTCAGGAGAGGGATTTGAGGGGTTGAGAGGGTTCCTAGGCTGCCCCGTCTGCCTTAAACAAGACTAAAAATATACCTGAAGGCTTCACTTACCGCAAAGCATTTGGAAGAAGGGTCACCACCACCATGGACAGGGCCTTTTCCATTTTACAAGCCGCTCTCTCCAAATGTTTATGAATTACTCCTTTCAGAAATCTGATCACCTTGGTAATATTACCATCTCCTAGTTCAAAAGGCAGAGATGCTGGAGATTACCAAGTGTACTCAAGGCCCATGATTTAGAGACAGCTCTGATGTAATTGAATATTTATGGACGCACACGGTGGGGACAGGTTTGGCAGCCTCCTTGTGCACTTTCCGACCATCTAGGGAGTCAACTGTTACCGGGTCAGTGAACAGAAGATGCATCAATGTTGTGGGGTCCCCAGCCTGTGACCCTCTGATTCATGATGGATTAAAGGTTCATGGAGGGCATCTTTTGCACTGGTCACTTATTTCCTGTTTTGTAAAACGATTTCCAGGTAATTCAGGACTATAAGGTAGAATATGGGGGGGGGGGCAGGGTCTTGATTACAATATGAGACTTATAGAATCTGTCATTATTTTCATTGGAAGCCAGACAAATAACGGGGTATGAATACAGTTGGTATGTCAGTAGCTGGTGGACAAACTGCTTCAAAAATATGATTAATGGGGGACTCTGTTGATTAAACATCTGACTCTTGATTTTGGCTCAGATCATGAGCTCACGGTTGTGACACACTCAGCAAAGAGTCTGCTTGAGATTCTTCCTCTCCCCAACCCCTGCTCTCATGCTCTCTCTCTCTCTTTCTCTCTCAAATAAATAAATGAATAAATATTTTTAAAAAATGTGATTAGGGTGTCTTGGCAGTTTAGTCAGTTAAGCATCTGCCTTTGGCTCAGGTCATGATCCCAGGGTCCTGAGATCGAGCCTCACATCAGGCTCCCTGCTCAGTGGGGGGAGCCTGCTGCTCCTTCTCTCTCCACCCCCGCTCATGCTCTCTCTCTCCCTCTTGCTCTCTCTCTCAAATAAATAAATAAAATCTTTAAAACAATTAAAAATGTGATTAATAGCATCGGTGTAGGAGGGGTCCTCTATGGCATGTCTGCACTCGACTGTCAAGCAAGTTCAACATTTTCCCAAATGACAGTGGATTAGAAACATCAAGCCATAAAACATTTCAGCAAAGACCTAAAAGGTGTGATTATCACATTTGCAAGAGACCCGAGGGTTGTGGTGGTAGCCACAATGTGTAACGAAGGACCAGGATGTCAGGCTGTCTCCACAGCCCGCAGATGGAGGAGATCAAATTTAATTGGTATAAGTGCAGAGTCCCACACAGATGCCCCAAGACCCATGATGTGAGTGGGGGATGGTGAACTCTGGCTGAAGAGCACTCTCTATAGAGTGGACCTTCTGGTTTGGTTCATGTTCCTGCCGTCGATGTGGCTGAGGATGTGCGTTCCTGGAAAGAACCCAGGTGATAGCTTTGCTGTCAGATCTCCTTCTCTTCTTACCCCCCAACACTTGCTCTGTGTGCCTTGTTATCAGCAAGAAGACTTTTATGCCCCCTTGAATTTTGCTTCCTCAGATCTCGGGCTTGTTCCTGAGTCCAGTATTTATAAGCAGAATGGAACCACTATTGTTGGTCACTGAATGACTGGCCGTGAGGAGAACTCAGCCCGGTGGAGTTGGGATCCTGGTAGAAAAGAGGGAGGGGGAGTAGGCAGCCAATAATGTCAGCAACTCTAAGATTCTCTAGTTCTTTTTTATTTTCCGTAGTGCCTACTGCAGTGTTGGGTCATTGGTGGGTCAATTAATTAACGACTTCTTCATCTTTCTCCCTCATGGCGTTCTCTGGTCATGGCTCTGTGCTCAGCTTGAGCACAGAACAAGCTGAAAATGCCTGGGACTCAGTGACCCAGGAACAAACCTCCCTAGTGTTGTACAGGGTTTGTAGATAAATTACACCACCTTCTCTGTGTCCTTGTGGAACAGTTCAGAGGTGACTCAATATCACCTCTCAGAGTATCCTCGGTGGGGTTTCCCACTGAGGTCACAAGCTGGGGACTGAACCCTTTCCCCCCACCCTGTCTTCACTTCCCTGCTGTCTTCCTGCTGCTTCCTGTCACCACTCTCCAAATCAACTCCTTATCTGGTGGTCAGCTTCTGGAGGAACCCCCATGAAGATAGAGGCCAAATAACTAGAACTATATTGGTTGGGTGATGAAAATGACAAGTGTTACCATCACATATCAATTCCTTCAGTGACGTTGAGTAGGCACCTGTTGAATGCAAGTATCTACACTGTGGATTGGGCATTCGTACACAAAACTTTGAGTTTATAGTGCCTGAGGAAGGTCAAGTTTGCATGTCCCACCCTGCAAGTTCTCTACACTGCCAGGGAGCACAGAGTCCCCTGAGAATCCTGCCTTCTGCTCTTCTTCTCCATCTTTATTCGTAAAACTGTTTCTTAACTTTGAAGGAGAAATCCTTAGGAAAAGAGACTCAGTAGGATGCTATTTCTTTGGACCAACAGTTAGCAAGCCTTTTGGGGAATGTGTTTGTTCCTTGGCAGAGCAAGCCTCCATTCCATTCTTCACACCCTGCCACAATGTCTTAAGATAACCAGCATTTCAGTAGCCCGGAGGGTCCCTCCACAGCTAGGAGTGGTTCAGAAATCCTCTGTCCACCTACAAATCCCAAACCCTGATCACAGGGCAAGGCAAGTTGGTGGGAGCAGGAGTGGCCGTGGGCAGTGACTTCAGCTTGGCGGGGGTGGGGTGGGGGGCTTGACCTGAGAGTCACTGCCATGTCCAGCCCGGGGACGTAATGCTCCCCATGCTCTGGCAGGCCCATTGCATTCGCAGACACAGAACACGACACTGAGACCTTGTGCAGAGACTCCCTGTTAATGTCTTTAGAAGCTTAAATATTAGAGCCCGAGCTTTCTCTTGGGATTAATATAAGGGGATATAAGGGGAGGCATGTGCCAGATATGGCTCCTCCATGAGCTCTCTGCTGCTATAAAAAGAAACCCTACAAAGGGCCTCCAGAAAAATGTCTCAACCCCAGAAAAAAATGAATAATGTAGCACTTACCGACATGTGGCCTGGGATGTAAAGGGAAGCCCTTATGGCATCATCCGGATCTTCTCGGAGCCTCCCATTTATGACCAGAGCCTCTAGTGGAGGCAGGCAGACTGTACAAAGGAAGGCAGGGTTCTGGGGCTTGATTTGCTGTGTGACCTGGGGTAAATTGTTTTACCTCCCTGGGCTTTAACTTTCAGATGAAAGAATGAGACTGGGTCCTTTTCAATCCCTGCCTGCCTTCCTTGCATGATACAAATTCTGGCTATACTATAAATTATTCATGGCCTCCTTTTTTTTTTTTCGCTCAAAATGAAAATGCTTTATTAAATTCTCCTTGAGAGAAAAAATGTGTATTCTAACGATTTCGATGTTATACTTCACTGAATAGAAGAACACCAATGAGAAAGTCTATGCTACTTTTTTACCCTCTGAAATGGTAATAGCTAGGCATATTTGAGAAGAGGTCGAGTGGGGGAAACTCCCCAGTATTCTGCCCTAAAACAGGCTCTCTGCACTGTCTTGTGAAGCCAGGCAAATGTGTGCATCCTGATGGCCACAGATCACTCATCATGGGACCAAAGTCCCCTTGGAGGACAAAAATTCTCTAAGCCTGTGACTCTGGCCGGCTGTCATCCCATCTGGAGGAGGGTGAGGGAGTCAGCTGGGAGAGCGAGTCGGGCAGTCCCCAGAGAAAGAATCCCAGGCAGCTTCTCTGGCATTTCCTCCAGCTCGTGGTAATCAAGAGTGGCAGCTCCAGCTATGAGGCTGGGAAGCGGCAAAGCCTCAGGACAAGGTGCCCCCAGGAGAATCCCAGGGAATGGGAACAGCAGTGGATCTGTTCCCCAGATTTTTCCTCCCCAGAAAATGCCATATTGCACACATTCATTTGCACACATAATTGCAGTTACATAATTATCCTGTCATATGTGACTTCTGCACACCTGGGTGGGCGGGGCACCCCCATCAGTCAGGATGTGTTCTGGACTCATTCCTTCTACATCCTGCACAAAGGGTGGCTTCAGACCTGCCTCTAACACACGCATGCACACATGCACAAGTGCGTGCACACATACACACCTGTGTCTGTGTGTGTGTGTGTCTGTCTGTATCCTCTCCATTCTTGGGTTCACTTGAATAAAGTCAGAGGCAGGCTTCCTACACAGCCTTTAAGTGTGACTATGTAAGTGTTATTTTTAACCAACTCCAGCCTTATATTTGGTATTAGTCCAGGCAGATTTTTTTTAAATTTTTAACAGGCCTGTTCTTTCACATATAAAATGTGCCACATTAACCCTTTTCCTAATGTTCAGTAGCATTAAGCACATTCACTTTGCTGGGAACCAATCTCCAGAACTGTTTTCTTCCTGCAAAACTGATATTCTGTCCCGATTAAACAACAAATTCCCCATTCCCCTCTTCCTCCCAGCTCCTGACAGACACTATTCTGCTTTTTGTCCTTCTATGGCTGTAATGACTCTAAGTACCTTATAGAACAAGACAGAGCATCGTAAGGGAAGGGAGGGAAAAATGAAACAAGATGAAACCAGAGAGGGAGACAAACCATAAGAGACTCTTAATGTCAGGAAACAAACTGAGGGTTGCTGGAGGGGAGGTGGGTGGGGGGATGGGCTGGCATGATTATGGCCATTGGGGAGGAGATGTGCTCTGGTCAGTGCTATGAATTATGTAAGACTGTTGATTCACAGACATGTACCCCTGAAGCAAACAACACATTATATGTTGATTTAAAAAAGAATAAAAACTGTCACAACTTAAAAATGAAGAAGAAGAAGAAGACTCATATGGTTGTCTTTCTGTGACTGGTTTATTTCATTTAGCATAATGTCCCCTGGGTTCAACCATGTTATGTGACAGGATTTCCTTCTGTTTTAAAATTAATCAATATTCCATTGTAGGGGTATTCCACATTTTGTTTATCTCAGACTGTTTTTCTCTGCTGATTGAACAGTCTAGTTCATGTTGTTTATATATACCCTGCAGTCATCAATGTTTGAAATAGGAACTACATTTAATTCTGTGGAGAGGTGGATAAAATTGGTGAGTTTTTGCTCTGTGAGCTTTATCAAGGTGCTTACCTTGGTGGACTTGAGAATTGTTACCTGTAGACACTGGAGAACGTTGGGCTAGTTGGACACACTTGCCTTGGCTTGTGAGAGGGGTTCAAAGAGTAGTGTTATAGTCAGACTTGCTCAAAACTCACTTCTCTTCAGCGTGAGCCCAGGGTTCACTAGAATATCCTTTGGTTTTGGAGGACTCAGGTGTGCAGAGAGCAAGTGTGGTGGGTGATAGATCAATCTTGGTTGACTTGATTAGGTGATGAACATGTTTATTGAGTTGGGTTGCTGTTAATGGAAAGTATGCACATTCCAATATATTTAAAGAGATACTGATCATAACCCTGAACATACAGGCCAGTCTTGTTACAGTTTCAGCAACTTCTTCCAATTTATGCTTCCCTAGCACCCCTCCCTTGAAGGCTCCATCAGGTAAAACAGCCAAGTATAAATGGACTTCGTGCAAGACTTCCTCATATTAATAACCTACTCATTACCATTCTTCATATCTTTCAGTTGTGGAAGGAGTGGGAACTTGGGCATGTGCCTGACACATTGTTCTTTTAAGTTATGGATACATTTGAGACACCATGTAAATATTTATTGATTTTTATTGCACGGACTGTATTGACATAATGCAATATTAAATAGACTCTTAGTCCTGGATGGAACTTTAGAGAGTGGTTGTTCTTCTATTCAAATACAATGTGTGAGCTTTGTTAAATATTTAATAAATGGTCAATAACTATTTCTTTTAATATAACCAATGTGATGTCTCTCTGGAAGTTGAGTGTAGATTTGTGATCTTCAGTAGCTGAGAACCCCTGGGGAATATCTTTCTGATATCAGCCACCCCACACCCCACCAAGGCTGAGAGACGGCAAATGCCAGGCAAGTTTGCAATTTCTGTTCCTCATTCCCTGCCAGCTCTCAGACATTAATTTTGCACATACAAATCATCTGGCATTTTGTTAATCTGCACCTCTATGACTCAGAAGGGCTGAAATGGAACTGAGGTTCTGCATTTCTAGCCAGCTCCTAGGTGATGCTGCTGCTGCTGGTCCCACTGCTCTGCATAAGCAAGGCTCCTGGCAGCACAGGGTATCAGAGGAGCGGGGCTCAGACCAGGTGAGTGTGACATCCTTGGCACAAAGCACAAGGGGGCGCCGGCTCTCAGTGTTATTTATCCAAGGGCACTGAGGGTGGCACTTCCTCTCTGGGTGTGCAAGTGCAAGGCTGCTTGACCCCAGGGGCCTCCTTACATTCTGTGCCCCAAATTCCATTCTCATGCCACGCTAGTCCTGGCTCTGAAAGGAAGCTTTTGGTCCAGAGATGGGGGGATGCTGATGTGCTGCTCTAAACTGGGTTATCCTGTGGGCCAGTACAGTGGAAACACCTGTGTTTGATCAGAGATTCCCAGTCCTCCTTGCTGCCTGAACTGACCCCAGACAGCCAGCTGGGCACACCTGAATGACCCGTCACCTAACCCAATCAGTGCAGGGCTCCCGAATAGCTCAGTCTGTCCTTTCGCTGCCCAGCTGGTGCAATCTTTTAAAAAGAGCATGTTTTATCCCAAGTGCTCCGTGGAGTGAAGCACACAATGCCCTCCATAGCAGCAGGCTGAGGGGATGTGGTGTGAGTCTGTCACGGGGCCCTGACTTGAACCCAAGCGTGTGTTAAGCCACTTGCTCAGCTGAAGCAAGATTACTGGAGCATGCTCTGTGTAAGCTGTCTTATGTTGATGTTTTTCCCTCCAGGTGCTTATCGTGGGTAATTAGGCTCTCTGCCACATGTTAGCTCTGACGAGTCACTGCAAAGCCCCTACACTCTCCTTTCTGCAAGTCTCTAACTCTCCAGTGAAATCAAATTACCCAAAAGCAAAAGAAGAGAGGGATGAGTGTTTATCTGACAACCATGTAGCATGGGCTCTTCTGGATGGTTCCGTTGGGGTAGGGGGTGGGGTGGCAGGATGTACATTTCCTGGTGGAGTCACATGACAGAGAAGACCAGACTTTGGTTGTTCTCAAGCTAAAAGTTCATTTCTCAGCCCATAGAGGGACTGATGCGCCTCTTCTCACCCCACACCCAGGTCTGCAGGCCCCTGAGAAGGATGAGGTGAGGCTAGTGACTTCTACATCTACACCTTCAGCATTCCCTGCTTTTCTAGACTCCACTTCTCCGCTCACACTGTGTCTGTTTCCCAAGAAGGAGCTTGGGATGCTAAGTCTAAGTCCACTTCATGTTCTCTAGATGGTCTTGGATAAGTCCCTTGTCTTCTGCCTCAAGTTTGGCAAAAAGGTTTAGCTCTTATTTTCTCCACCAGAAGAAAAATGGGAAAGAGAAAAACTGCATACACATCTGTGCATCTATATGTGTACATCTATATACATACATGTATTAAACATATACACATACATTGTATGAATATAATATGCATGCCTTGAACATTATTTATTTCCCAGATACTTGGCTAAGTACTTTACCTGCATATCTCCTGTATATCCTTGCATCAGTCTTAAGAGGAAAATACCAATGCCCTTCTCCATTTACCCCCAAGAGGTAAAGTACTGAAGGCTGAACAGATATTAAATGGCTGATCGAGGATTTGAATGCAGATAAACTGACCCTAGTGCCTGGAATCTTAACCTCTATCCCATGTCTGAGTTTGTCTGAGTTTGGGTTTCCCCAGAAGCAGTTTGCTCTTTCCCTGAAAATGCATGTAATTTATTTGGAAGGCAACTTCAGGACTCACTGATGGTTGAGTGGAGAAGTGAGACAGGGAAGGAAGGCAGTCAATACAGTTTACTTTATCCAGTCAGTTACCTCTTTGGACAGCTGAAGCTCAACCCACTGGGCAACTCTGGGACACAGAGTAGAACACGTGCCTCAGTGTTACCCAGCCTGAGGGGTAAAGGAGCGAGGGTATTTATTCACCAACTCTCATTATTCGCTGAGAGATGTTCAGTCCCTGGCCATCCATGGCTGCCATGCACACAGGCAGAGAAGGCTCTGCTAGCAGGGAAAGCTAGCTCCCATGGGCACTGATGGCATTAGGATTATCCCACACACCTATACAGGTGCTAGGTGGTGAAGAGCATGACTTGTCTTGTCCCACCCCCTGACACCTAGGGGAGGGTCCCAACTGTCACCTTCTTTTGTTCCCATTTCCTAGGGAAAAGAAGAGCTGAATGTGTAGACACAGCTCTCAGCTGAACCTCAAACAGCAAGAGAGCCCAAAGCCCTTGGAAGCTATCAGCTTCCCGCCCTTGGGACACCCCACCCCTCAGGGGCTTTGTGCCCTGTCCCACTCCTGATTCTTTTCTCTTCCTGTCCCACTCCTGATTCTTTTCTCTTCCTGTCCCACTCCTGATTCTTTTCTCTTCCATACTCTCCTGCTACCAGTCACTGAGTGATCCTACATAAATCCAGATCCATATTTATCTGATATGCCAGGGCCGCATGCAGAGCCCAACAATATCATGGATGGAAGCCAGATCACCTAAAGGATAAATGGTGGGAAGCAGAGAAGAGTGGTTAAATGGCTGCTTTCAGACAATCAGAGGTTGCCAGGGGCTTCTTGGGAGCTCCAGCACTTGAGGCATTTATAATGAACTTCAGAGAGGTGGAGAGGAGCGCTCCCCACCCAGACTGTGCAGCAGGGGAGTTGTGCAAAAAGCACTTCTTGCTTCTTGTGTTCTGGAGCAGGGAACCAGCAGACATGTCATGGGCACCCTACATGCCTTGGGTCCTTTGGTGAACCTGAGTCTCTGAGGACATGTGTGTCCTCCCAGGGAATTCGTTTTGGTCCTTTGGCTTCTGGCGCATGGGTGATATGCTCTCGCTGTGTTCAGGAGGGCTGATGGAGGGCAAAATTTTTCAGCTTAGTTCCTTGGGCTTCAGCTCCTGCCCTGACATCTGGCCCATGTGCCTCCTACTTCCCTGCCTATGGTCTCTCACTTTGACCCCTCTCATCCAGGATGTATTTGACACCAAAGATTTTCCTTCTTACAGCCCTGTCATTGCACACTACTGAGCCCACGTCTTGGCAGATGATGGCACTCCCCTCACCACAACCTCCTGCCTTTGCAGTAGTCTTAGTGTTGTTCCTCAAAGGGTCTCAGTCCTCTTTTCCTCCAGGTACTCAGATGACCTCCCCATGCCCTTGAAGCCAGGTGTGGTCATGTGATGTGTTTTCAGCAGAAGTGCAATATCCTATGTGGGAGCTATAAGAGCCAGTGGTGGTTTGTCATGTCTTCCTTCCTCACTTGACTGGTTATGGGTTGAGAGAGTTGAGAGGAAGCCTCCCAGAGTGATTCCTGGGAGCATTGCCTCCTACTGACACACCCTGGATATGTGGTGTGAATGAGAAATACACATGTGCTGTGTTAAGCCATGAGATCCCGAGTTGTATGTCACTGCAGCGTAACCTTAGGTACTCCGGATGACACAATCTTTGTACTTGCAAGGTAGCCCAGTCTCTCTCTGTCAGGCAAATCCAAGTTCCTGATTGTGCTGCCCAAGCCATTTCCTAGAGTGACTTGTCTCCTGATTACTGTGGACTTATTTCCTTCCTTGGGTTTGGACTCCTACTAGGCGCTCCAAGCACTCTCCAAAATGTGTTTGGAGAAATTCTTCAGGTCAAGGTTGTTAGCAGTAATCATCTCCTTAAAAGGGTTCCTCTTGTTCATTTTCAAGCAAGAGCTTTTTACCATTGCCTTGAAAAGAAAGTACCTGTGCACAGAGTTGGGATCCTGTTAGAAGAATTCCATTGTTAACTGGGGGGGAATCAGGGATGGATCCCCTACGCCATCACTGGTGATGTTCTCAGTGGTGAGAACAATGGATCCATCTTCCCCTATGGACAACCTTGCAGGTCTCCAAGGGCCGCCATCCATGTTTTTGTTCAGTTCACAACATGTTAAGAACACCTTTCCTTGTCAACATGAAGAGAAGCAGTCCATGGCTTTTAATAACTGCGTGGCATTTCCCTGCATGGAGGCTCCATGTTTATTTACATAGGTGTCTCCGTAAGACCCTTGGTTTACTGCCAGGTTCCCCGGGTCATAAACACCACTGCCTCCTTGTCTGTCCACCTTGCCTTACAACAGATTCCTAGAGTGCTTGCTGGTCCAGAAACACCAGTATTCCCCAAAGGACGTGGTGTACGTGAGGACAGCTCCCTCTTTCCCAGGACACACGTGCCCACCACAGTCCCTCCATTATTAACATTTTAGTCTGGATGGAATCATGTTGAAGGTGAGTATTCACATATTCGTGTAGAGAAACCCCCAAAATACCTCTACCGAAACACTGACTCCTCATTGTGGTGATTTTCTATTAGTTAATATCAAGATACAGGAGGGCTTCAATGCATTTTCCATTATTTGTTCTTCGACAGCTGCCCAGGTGTATGCATAGCATGAATGAAATGTTGGAGCAGGAGTGGGAGAGAGAAAAGGGGTGTGGACCATCACAGTGGGTGCCAGGCTGGGCCCAGCCAGGTCACAGGGACAGCTGATTGCCATGTTGAGAAGCTGAGACATGCGGACAGGAACACTGTCCCTGCCTGCACATGCAGTGTGAGAAATTCAGGAGAAGATCCATCTGCTAGGGTTGGCCTGGAGATGGAATCAGGGCTGAGAAAGGCAAGGGCTGAGAAAAGCTGAGAAAGCGGAGGGATGCAAGGGGCTCATCCTCTCCTGCTGGAGGTCTCGAGGGGAGGGGCTCAGCATGGGCTGCACTGACTTTGTCAGTCTCTCCCTGAATCGCTGGGAGGGAGCCCGTGGGGGTGGAAGGCGTCCCTGGGGCCTTCTCTGTCCACGCTTATAGCCCTGCTGAAAATAGAAGTCCATTCACATGTCATCCACAGGCCTGGATACTCACTCCTGACTCACCAAACACTGAGAAGGAAATCGCAACACGCTGTCGCCAAGGCCATCGGGAAGTTAATGGTTTTCTATTGACCTTTTTACAGGTTAATAGAACCTGTAAAAAGCTGCCGCTGCAGTGGAAGGTTCTCCATCACATGGGCTGTCAGGGCAGGCATAGGCTCTGCTGACGGTGGACTTTCCTGCCTCCTTGGAGCAGTTTCTGTGACTGCCTATGACTTACCCACCTTCCTCTGCAATCAAAAGCGTGTGTGCACACACACCTGCACACAGGTACGCATGCTCACGCCAGTGGACGTGTGTATGGATGTGAGCCCATTCACATGTGTGCCCAGAAAGATGGGGGCAAGGGAGAGAGGAAGTCTGGGAAAAGTAGTGACCTTCTGAAGCTCTGTTGTGTTAGGACACCACGTGGAGAACTCGTGTGCTCACTCATTCGTTCGCAGTAATTCTTCCTCCCGGGCCTGGTTTCTTGGGGGCTGTTTGTTAGTACTTACTGTTGTTAAAATTAACAAAATTATAGCACATTCTATGTGCAAGGGCACATTTGTCTCAGGAATTTAAGCCTTCCTTTAAAAAAAGAAAAAAAAAAAGCCTTTAAATATATTGAAACTGAGGTGGGGAGAAAAAAGAAGAGAGTGTGTCCCTTATACAGATGAGGAAACTAAGGTCCACAAACACACCGTGAGTTCCCATGTTCCTCATCCTATTCATTAGAGAAAATAAAACCCCATATTTTCACCATGGGTAGGAGTTTGGATTTTCTTGAATTTAGGAGCCCAAATTATAAATCAACATAACTTCTTTAAAAAGTCAAATGATAGTATTATTTCAGGCTGATCCCCTCTACTGCCATTCCCTACAATAGCTCTTTTGATCAAAAAGTCTCGTGGTCGTAGAAAAGATGCTGTAAACCTCTCCTAAATGGGGATTATGTAAAATATGCCCCAGAAAAGAGGACAGCGAGCATCTGTGATGCCTGAAGAGTCACAAGGAAGGGGGTCCAGCCAGAACCACCTCTCTTTTCGGCCTCTATGCAGTGGAGGTGGCCCATCGGTGTTATCTGTTTGCATCACAGAGCAAAACAGAATTCCTGTTTGAAGGGGGAAACCTCCTATGCTTCTGGAATATTGTCCTGGTCATCCTTCCCTCGAAAAGTAATAAAGTATATGCATTTTCTGATTAGGGACAAATGTCAAAGTGTCCACGATGATGGACGTCTCCGATTTCCATGGTGCTGATATATCGTGGCGGGAGCTCATGAATCTTTAATGACTGGCCTATATTTAGGGGCTTTCAGTTTCTGAGGGCGATAAAAGGTTCTGCAGAGGTGGAGTTCTCCTAGTGTCCTGTCTTCTGCCAAGGCTGATGCCTATTTAAAGCACATCTCGTCTTTCTAATGCACAGAGATTCTGCTGATCATGAGAATGTATCTTGGGCCTGAAATTAGATTATAAGTCTCCCCCCGTGCCCCCGCAAAAAAAAAAAAAAAAAAAAAAAAAAAAGTGTTGTTTAATTTAGGCAGCAGTATGGTAAGATTACCCATGATGGGTCGGCCTGTACTAGGGGGTCAGATGCCTGACCCCTGAACTTTTATTCTAAGCACAGGAGATGGACAACAGGGAAGAAGACAAATAAGGTAATCACTGGCTGTGATAATTGCTATGAAAGATAAGCAGGGTGGTGTGACATGTTCTAAGTACAGCAGTGACATCCCCCAATTTGCATTTTGAAAGATCATTCTGGTTGCAGGGTAGGAAGATGGATCGTAGGGGGACAGACATGAAAGCCAGGACACCAATTAAGAGGCTGTTGCAGGGGTCCAGGGAAGAGTCGGTGATGGGGATGAAGGTGGCAAGAAAGTGGGGGTTTGCAACATATTTGAGAGTGCAAGTGAGAGAACTTGCTGGTGAGTTGGACAGGATAGCAGAAGAAAGAGAAGGAAGGAAAATCCTAAATTTACAACTCAACTTGGCGGATTATTGTAACCTTTCCCAAGACAGGGGAGATGGAGGTGTGAGTAGAAGGGGGAGGTTTGGGGATAAATATGGAGTGTCCTGTCATTTAAATGATCTAAATATAGATATCCTAAGCACAGACAGACATGCTAGAGTTCTGGAAATAGGTCAGGCCTGGAGATACCCAAATGGGCAGAGACAGAAGCTTATAGGTGGCATTTGAAGCTATGGATTGACCTGGAAAGACATCTCAATTAGAGAATGATCCCTCTGATCCATCACCATTTGGAATCCAGTAGGAGAGGTACAGGTGATGGAAACCAAGGAGTGGCCAGTGAGGAAGAAGTAAAAAAGGATATGGCATCCTAGAAGCCAAGAGAGGTGAGGAGGGCTGGCCATCAGGGAAATAGGGTCAGAGAAGCACTCGGTGAGGAGTCCTTTACGATGGAACCTGTAGCAGCCTTGACAAAGGCAGTTCTAGAAGGAGGCTGGAGGGCGTGAAATGGGTTGGGTGAGGCAATGAGAAATGGAGTCAAAGGACCAAGAGGAGCAAGTTGAGCCCTCACTTTTACAAGTTTTTCTTTGAAAACAGCACAGAATAGAGCACCAAGTGTGGTACATAAACAATGAATCTTGGAACACTGAAAAAAAGAAAAAGGAGGAAAAGAAAATAGCACAGAAATGGGGTAGTAACTGGATATAGGGTACTGAGTAGCAGAAGGATTTGCTTGTTGTTTAAAGATTTTATTTATTTATTTGAGAGAGAGAGAGCAGGGGGAGGGGCGGAGCGAGAAGGAGAGAGAGGATCCTAAGCAGCCTCCCCACTGAGCTTGAAGCCTGATGCAGAGCTTGATCTCGCAGCCCTGAGATCATGACCAGAGCCAAAATCAAGGTCAGAAGCTTAACCAGCTGAGCCACGCAGGCGCCCCTGGAAGGATTTGTTTTAAAGAGGTATTTTGAGGTGGAGATTCTATAGCATCTTCATTTACTGATGGAAATGACAGAGTAGAAAGGAGGGGTTCATGTTTCAGAGCAGAGGGGAGAAGGATAGGTGAAAAGCTGTCAAAAATCAAGGAGGGGCCGGCACCCAAAACACAAGTTCACAAGTCTTCCTTCTAAAGCAGCAGGGAGGTTCCCACTTTCAAACCAGGAGCAGGCAAGGGAGAGTATAGGTGTAGACGCAGGGAAGCATGGGGATTTATTTGGTGGAGGAGGACGAGAGTCTGATGGTCTTCTTTCTGAAAATAAGGCAAAGTGATGAGCTGATGGAAAGAGTGCGTTTGAAGAGCACCCAAAGAGCAGGAAGCAAGATCACATAGAAAATGTAGTCCAGTTGCCTGGCTCCCTGGATGACTCTTGGAGTATCAGTGTTCTGCCAGTCCAGGTGGGTCATTTTCTCTGGCCAGGTTAAGTTGCTCAGGTGTGGCCCAGTATAGGTAGAGCATTGGACTGAACCACAGTCTGCAGTTTTGCCCCTTGAGTACCATGTAAGATGTGAGAGCAAGGAGGTGAGGGTGTTTGAAAAGGAGTAATTAGAAGGACAGACAAGGCCGTGAAGAAGGGAAGGTGGTGGATAATGGGAAGGGGTTGTGGCAGTTGGGGTTCTAGAGTAAGTGGCCTGGACAGCTTTGGGGGTGGTCAGAAAGGATGTTTGAAACCAGGATGTTGGATTAGGGATGTCCTATATGTTGACAAGAGTAAAAGCTTATTAGTAGGGGCAGAGAACAGGAGCTTTGGGAGTAATGAGATCAGGAAGGGGAGAGGTCAGGGCTCTAGATGGTTGTCCCTCTGGTTCTTGATGTCACCATGATGATGACAGGAGCAGGGATGGGGAAGCAGGGATGAAGCTGGAAGTTGAAGAAGGAAGAGGAGACATGGTTTAGAAGCCCCAGTTGGGGAAGCTGTGATGGAAATGAAAGCTATCTGGAATGCTTGCGTTTTCTCACTGTTTGGGCTTGGAGTCAGTGTTTTACCGTGTGCTGCAGAAGCTTCTTGGAGAACTACATGTCCCCAGGCTTGAGGACTCCCAGCTGTCCCAACTGACCTGCAGTGCTGGAGAAATGACAGCACCTCACTGTGCTGAACAGGGAGCGCAACATGTGGCTGCCTCCAGTGCTGCAAGGCCAAGTCCACAATCACACGGTGCATTCACCTTGGGGCCTCGGGGGACCAGAGCACCTGCCCAGCTCTGCCCGAATATCCCTGTGTGACTTTGGACCTTTGATGGCATCTCTCTTTACTTATGTGTGATGTGAGAGAGTAAATGTACTCCTCGATCTGGAACCTTTTTTGCTCTAGCCTTCCATGACTTTTCCTGTCTGCACCTGGTCTGAGGCCTCTGTCTATAGTCTTGAGAAAAACCAGCACACTTCAAGTTGTTTACATTGAAAAGGACACCCTCCGTTTATGAATATTAACCAACCAAGCCCATCCAAGAGTGTCACCGTGGGACCTTCACCTCTTCAAAACTAACAATATTCCTGTGCAAAAGGGACACCTGTCGCACTGCTAAGGGGTGTCTGCCCACACAGACATCCTCCCTGTAACCCTGGAGGGGCTCTCAGGTCTGTCAGGGTGCTTGCTTGAGGAGCACCTGGCCAGCCAGGTCACTCCCACAGCCCAGGGCTGTGTGCAGGTATGTGTGGAGAGGCCCTGTCCCACCAGCCCCACTCCGTGCCTGTCCTGTCTGATAGGGATTCAAACTAGGGGCCTATGTCCCGCCCACAGAGGTGAACCCAAACATCATCCCTCTCAGTCCTGCTGCTGATTCCCCAGAATGGCTTGGCTTATGGCTCCAAGGTTGCCAGTTCCCAGGTTTGATTTAAGAGAGGGGACCTGGGGGGTCCCTGAGCAGGGCTCTTATCTAGGTGACTGCAGCTATGAGATTGGGGGACTGACTCTCCTTCTCTGAGAAGGGGGTGGGTTGGAACCAGCAGGCCAGGCTGCCCTGCCCGGATGTGAAGAGAGGGCTCTTCTCTGTCCTAAGTAGCACTTGTTCCGACCCTGAAATGTAAGTCACGTCGCAGGCTGGGAGATGAGTGCTCAGATACACAGCATTAAGTGCACACACTGAGTGTGCCTACGTGTATGTGTGCGTATGTGTACACACGCATACATAAACACAAGACCACTCTTGGCTGACAGTAAATTTAACAACACACAGTCCTGGGTATTAGACACCAAGGAAGACTGGCCTTCTCTGTATCGCCTGTGCCTCTCCAGGGCCTTGAATTAGGTAGATCACATAGGCCCACATTTCTTCACTGATAAGTGTTTTTTCTTCATGCGCACGTGAGTGATGTCAAACCCATATAGCCCCAGCCACTCAGGGAGGTGCAGACTAGTGGAGGTGAGTGCGTGCGCACACACACACACACACACACACAGACATATGCACCCCGCACAAAGACACACACACACACACCAAACAACACACACACAATGCTCCCCACACACCACATATACACATACACACCACACGCACATGCATGCAGCCCACACAAAGACACACACACACACACCACACACACCACACCACACACACATGCACGCAGCCCACACAAAGATACACACACACACACTCCACACACATCATACACACATATATACCACACCACACACACACACAACCACACACACACACAACCACACACACACACACATATACACCACATGCACACACACACACACCCCACGTACACACAAGACCATGATGCACATATACTAAGTGACATGCAATACCCAACAACAAAACACCATGGGAGTTCAAAGCAGGGTGGATTTTTCCCAGAAGGTGGGTTTGGGAGAGGCTCTGGAACCAGGTGGTGCCCGTGATTCCAACAGGCAGGGTCTGGGGAGGGGTAAGCATCCAGCATAGTGGGTGTCAGGGCCTTGGAGGGCACGTCAGGGATTCTGGGCCTGTTGTGATGTTTCTAGCTCAAGGTATCCTTGGGGAATTTGAGGGAAAAGCAGTCAAGGGGGACCCTCTGTGGTTGATGCTATATGTGGCCCTCTGGCTGATGGTGTCTGCAGTTGTGGCATCACAGGGATGCCCTCTTAATGGGGGAGGGGAAGAGTGCCCAGATTTTCCTGGTCTTCGCCCTTGACTGCTGTTCCGGTCCCTCCATGAATGTGATCCTGAAACACCCACAGAAACTGCTTCAGATTTCAACCTTAATTAATATGCCATGAAGACCAAGTTTAGCACCAGTTTCTTTCTTAGGGTCACTGCTAATGCATTTCCTCTTTTGCTCTGGAAGCCGGAAAGCAAGGTGCTGTTTCTGTGAACAGCTCTGGTGTTGACTACATGTGTGGAACTAGGGAGTGAGGCAGGGGTGTCCCGGTAAACTGCCCCCCCTGCGAGGGGAAAAAGACCCAGTTTGTGAATTGTAGCCTTTGCTGACTTCTCTGGTGTAGATACCCCTACAATCGCCAACGTCATAGTAGGAATGATTTAACAAGTGACTTGTAAAATTTTTGAATGCTTAACATATGGTTCTAGGGGTTGGTCCAGCCAGCCCATCATTGAGTGGCAGGGAGGGTGATGTGAAGAAATGAAAGCATATACAGTCAAGTTGAAAAGTTTCCTTCCCTTGCTGTCACAGTATCTCTGACAGCGGGTCCGATCCACACAGCTGCTATTTACCTACAGAACTGTAAAACAATGTTTGTATTGTTTAAGCGCAAAATAGTTTTTTTTTAACTGAGCGAATATAGCCGGTTTACCGACACCCAAATTTCCAAAAGTGCTTTTTTAAAATACAGCAACATCTGAAATTTTAAAATATAAAAATAACAGTCTACAAGCGTCTGCATGACAGAGAGATTATTGCTTTGCAAAGGAAATTACCATGTACTTCTTTAAATACCAGGTAATCTTGGGTTTTTTTAATTATTCACTTTTGCAAATATTAGCATAGTGTTTCTTTAAAAATCCCTCTTGGTTTTTTGTTTTATTTTGTTTTGTTTTTTAAAGCAGTGGCTCTAAATTTGGGATTCAGGAATCCCTGGAAGGAGCCACTGGGATGACAGTTTAGGGACTTTGTGCAGATTCCAGCATATTCTTCAGCATGTCCATTACATAGAAGGTGATGGCCTGTCACCCACCACGGGGCTCGGTCATGCACGTCATAAATGCATGGGTGGTCAGCCCTGCGGATCGAACAAGGCATTTCCAAGTTGAGGATACATTTAAAGTCGGCGCAGATTCAGTCTGTGTAAATGGTCTGTCTCCTTTTCCTGCTAGAGGTGTTGGGCTTGTCTTGGGATGGCAGGCGGGACCTGGGCTTCGCAGGGAAGGTCTACAACAGATTTTTGATGAAGACAGTGACAATGATGGTGACATCTCAGCTTTACTCACATAGGTGGGGAAGGAAATCAAAAGAAACAGAAACAGTACTAAAGCCAAAACTTATCCATGGGGCCGCTCTGCATGTTTATGCCCTTGAGTTTTAGGGTGTTACACTTGCTCTTGTCACCAGGGCTGTGAGGGGCCGTCTTCTGTGACAATATTCGTCACCATGGTGGGGTCTCCTCGTGAATTGGGGAAACCAAGTCCTCTCTGCACCTGGCCTTCCCAAGGACAGAAGGATTATCTGCAGGTGTGGGAGTGCTCCTGAGGACGCCAGGAAGGCTGTGGACAGCACAAGGAGCTATGGGGCCATTGCATGGAACACTCAGCTGGGGCATGTGGGACTCTCACTGCATTTGGCAGCGAGTTAGCACTTCTGGCGAAGCCAGAAGCCACGCTTCTTTAACCCCCAGAAGCCGAGTTAGGCCGCATTCAGGACCGAAGTGACTTGGTGGGGGCAGGGTGTCCCTTAAACGCTTGCTATGGTTATACGTTCAGCCTCACGTGAAGCCTCATTTCCACGTGACTCTTGGGATTTTACTTCATGGGTTTGTATTTGTCCACACGGTCCTAATTTTAAAGAGAGGGATTAAGTCCAGTTTGTCTGTCACTGATTGTAAGTGAAAAACTCACTATAATGGAAACATTTGGCTTTCTGTGTGCTGCACCCTAGGTGGTGTGGGATTCTCCCAGGTGCCCCCTGCCACTGGATTATCACGATGTAGTGATATGTCCTGTGTGGTCCTGTGTCGTTCATCAGCCAGCCGGTTCCTGTCTGCCTTGCTCCAAGTACGTCCCTGGGCTGGTTGGTGGGTCACCTTTTTGCAGTTCTCTGTGCATTAATTAATGTCACCCCCTGCAGAAGGAATTTCTTTTTAAATTATGTGTTGTTGGGGCACCTGGGTGGCTCAGTGGGTTAAAGCCTCTGCTTTCAGCTCAGGTCATGATCCCAGGGTCCTGGGATCGATTTATTTATTTATTATCAAATAAATAAATAAAATTTTTTAAAAAATTTAAAAAAAAATTATGTGTTGTTAGTCACCATACAGTAAAAAATCCCAAGTGAACACGACATCTTCATAGGATTAGTATATAAATGAACTATATTCTGAAGAATATGATCATTTCAGTCTCCTATAGTTGCTGTTTGGGGAATACAGTCTTTCCAGTGAATTATGTTTCAGAATGAATGGGATGGTTTCTTTCTTTTCTTTCCTCTCTTCATCTTCAGGACTTCAACACACTTGCTCCTTAGCACTCTATGGAGCAAGTTAGACAAATTATTATTTGTTTACATTATAAAGGTGAGAAAACCGAGCCACAGAGTTTATGGAATTGGCTGAAGCAAGAGCTCTAGATTGCTAATTCACCGTCTGCTCCAGTCAGCCAGTGGGAAATAATAATGGTAGGGACAGTCATAGTGCTAGCTATGACAGCTGGCCTTCCTTGAGCACTTTCTGGAACTGGGCTCAGTTCTTTATGTGGTTTTTCTTCTTTCATCTCACAACAAGCTATGACACAAATAAGTACTATTATTATTCCCATTTCCAGGGTCACACAGTGAGTGAGCCCCTCACCCATAGCCAGGCAGCTGGGGAGCTGGGAAGCCAGAATCTGAACCAGCTCTCCCTGACCTTACTCTCTGCTTCTAGTAAGTTCCATGTAGGTCTTGGAAGACTTACAAGGCCGTACAAGACCTTCCCAGGGGAGCTGTTGTCACTGCCACAGAGGGTCTGATAGCTCCATTGCAGATGCTGGTGAAGAGTTTGGGGACGTGCCCTCAAGGAGGGACAGAAGCCATCAGTCTGGTGCAGGCCTTGGCACTAAATACCTCTCCCGTCCTTTCGAATCAGATCAGTCTGTAATTCAGTCATTGGGTCTGCAGAGACTTCTAATTAAGAGATGGATTTTTTTAATGAACTTTTATTAATTCAGCAATCTCACTGAATGCTGAATTGTCATTTTTTGCTAATAGAGAAAATGGTTTGGTTTATTTTCCAGAACAAAGAAAGTCACTCAACTTAATTAAACTGTCTAAGGATATTTTCTACTTGTCTTACTCAACACGGGCCCAGGAGTGTGCTTCATAAATCCTGTTGGCCACAGTGACAACTCCAGTCGAGCTTTCCTTTTGAAGTTGGGCTGCATGTGGTGTCATCTACTTCTAAAATTCCCATTGTGGTCTCAGGGACACCCACCTGAAGCAAAGCACATAATTGTTACATGATTTCAGGGATTGAGAAAGCCCCCAAGTCCCCGGGGGGATTCTGCTACAGCCCCTGGGCAGGGTAGCCCAGGAACGGTGGAGGGTAGCTTTATTTCCCAATAGCTTTGAACTTCATCATAACCCAGATTTTAGGCTCTATTAGAGAGCACCGTGAAAAGAAAATTATTAAAAATTCAGACCTGCCGAAGAAAATACTAACTAAATTTGGCAGTACATGAAAGAAGTATTTCTTATAAGCAGGTGGGAGTTATCTTAGTGCTACAAAGATTGATTAATAGTAGAATATCTACCAATGACATATTTTATAGAGATGAGACTCTGTGGAGAAAAAAAATCATGTGGAAAAAAAATTGATGTTGAAGGAAGGGCATCCCTGATGTCAGAAATACTCTCTCACTCTGATACAAGTGGTCAGCAATGGAGGCGGCCAAGAAACACACATGATACATAAAAATCACTTCCATGACACAGTGTCCATCATGACCATTTTTATTTGACATACTTGCTTTTTTAAATGTTATGGTCAATAGAAGAATGAATGTTATTTACAGATAGTACAATGGTATACCTAGAAAATCATAAGAATTTACTGATAATCTCTTAAAATTAGCAAGAAAGTTTTAGCTGGCCAGACATAAGATGCAGAAATCAATAACTCTCCCAGATACTGACAGTGACTAGACAATACACTGAATCTTTTATTCAGATAATAGCAATAAAAAAGATATAACATATTTACTAGGATTGATTTTAACCGTGCACCCCTTTATAAGGAAAACTTCAACATGTATCTAAGTATATATTAAAATATTTTTTAAAGTCAATGTTCTTGAGTAGAACATGGAAACTTATTTTTTTTTTAATTTTTATTTATTTATTTGACAGACAGAGATCACAAGTAGGCAGAGAGGCAGGCAGAGAGAGAGGAGGAAGGAGGCTCCCCACCAGAGAGCCCGATGTGGGGCTCGATTCCAGGACCCTGGGATCATGACCTGAGCAGAAGGCAGAGGCCTTAACTCACTGAGCCACCTAGGCGCCCCACTTATTTTTATTTTTAAATATTTTTTATTATGTTATGTTAGTCACCATACAGAACATCATTAGTTTTTTTTATGTAGGAAACTTATTCTTAAATCCTCTTTCCAATTTAACACAAAAATCTATAGGGTGGGGCGCCTAGGTGGCTCAGTGAGTTAAGCCTCTACCTTCGGCTCAGGTCATGATCTTCGGGTCCTGGGATCGAGCCCCACATCGGGCTCTCTGCTCAGCAAGGAGCCTGCTTCCGCCTCTTTCTCTGCCTGCCTCTCTGCCTACTTGTGACCACTCTCTCGCTATCATATAAATAAATAAAATCTTTTAAAAAAAAATCTATAGGGTCTATTTTTGGATTTACCTGAAGACCTAAAAATATTTTGAGGAAGAACCATGAAGGAACGTTTTTCCTTTCCTCCATACTGAAATGAATTTCACATTTTGTTAGAGCTGCAGCATCCTAGCAGGCAGATGAGTGGAACACCGTGGATAGCCTGAAATGGACATCAGGACATGAATCTAGTCTCTAACAAAGGGGACAGCCTTGATCGAGGCAGAAGGGATGATTAGCAAAGTGCATGGGAAATCAGTTGGGAAGACTCAGGTAGATCCCACCTCAGCATATATATAAAACTGTCCTTGTTCTCCCACCACTCTGTCAGATCCAAAGCAATCCACTCACAGATGGGAAAGTCTGAAGCATCTGCCCTTCCAGCCTCTTTCTTGCCAGAATTGCAGCTGGTTGGTGAACGCACCCAGAACCTCATTTTGAGGAGCGATTGCTATGAATCCAAGATGCTAGTGGTTAATAATGATAAGCCTGAGCTTGCCTTGGATGCAAATCCTAAGCTTGATTAAAGACGGATAAAGGCAGTCCTGCTGTTCTTACTACTTAGCAAATGACTTCACGTTTCTGCTGTGCAATATAAAACAAGTCTAAATGTAAAATGCAAAACTTTAACTCCTAGAAGATAACACAGGAGAAAAATCTACTGGCTTTGAATTTGGTGCAAACTTTTCAGATAGGACCCCAAAAGCACGAAAGAAGATGTGCAAATCCATGAAAGAGGATGGCAAATTGGACTTTATTAAAATGAAAAAACTTGAGCTTGTTGAAGGACACGGTTAAGAGAATGAAGAAGCCACAGACTGGAAGAACATCTTTGTAAAAACAGATCCAATAAAGGGCTGTTATCCAAACTATGTAAAACTCTGCAACCTGCTGCTGGAGAGGGCTGGGTGAGTGCACGTGGAGGGAAGCTTCAGAGGAGGAGAGGAACACAGTGGAGAGGGTGCAGCCTTTATGGCAGGGAGAAAGGAGCAGGGGGGTGGTCATCGTCCAGTTGTGGGAATCCAGAGCACAAAGAATTCCAAAGGCAACCCTTGGAGGAGGGATGCCAGCAGTACAAGCTTGTTAATCCTCCTTTTCTCTCTATCACTGTCCTGACTCTTCTGGGTACCATATGGGATTGTTAGGATCTGAATTAGGCAGAATTGACAGTACAAGGTGAGGGCTCATTTCCTTCCTGTGGATGAGCCCCCAGGGTGTTGGTAGGGGAGTATGTAGACACCATGGTAAGGACGCTGGTCCCCACTTGAGGGGAGCAAGAGTTCTTACCTGGTTGGAAGTGAGCAGGAGAGATGGAGAAAGGAAAGTTTACCACTGGAGAAATGTGCTTATCATGGCACAAGCAGGTGGACCTCCTAAGGACCTCTTCCCTGTGGTGCTGAGAGGAAGGACAGCTGATGGGTAGAAGAAATTTGGCAGGAAACAGCCTTCCTGATTGGGAAGCTGGCTGGACATGGGCTGGGCAAGTGTAAGGAAGCCAGCTGATTCCAGACTTCTGTTGGGCACCTGTGCAGGTGTTGCTGCCATTGGCAGAAATAACACATGAGGGAGAAAGAAGCAGGTGTTTGCAGCTGGAGGGACCTTCAGGGAGCAGATTGCCAATTTAGTTGAAGGCAAGCTAAATTCACAAAAGGGAGGGATTTTAATAACAGATAAATTAATTACCTGGAAGTATTTTTTTGAGTTACACAGTTTCTCTTCCATGGTGTAAGTGTGTGCTAAAAAACCCTGCAGAGAAAGAACAGTGCTTAACCCAGAGTTAAGAATTACAGGTACCACATTTCTTGCATCGGGGAGGATCTTTAGCCCAGGGGTCAGCCAAGCTGGTTTTACCTGTCAGGAGAGTACCACCTGCCACCTGTGTGAAAATCAGGTGCCTGTGACATCAAATCAAGGCAAATGGCTTGATGATCTTCCTTCTCTGACAATTTTTCCCTTTGGCCAGACTTAATACATGAATATAGTATAAACTCTGTGCACATTGGATACTATCTGTAAATGGTATATAGTCTGTATAGTATAAAACCATTTAGACTTGATGGCAAAAGAAACTAAATTACTAATATTACACCTTGAAGTTATTGGAAGTGAATGAAAGCATCTGGTTGTCATTTTCACAAGGGACAACCTAGAGAGGGGATTAAAAAAAAAGAAAAAAACCTACAGAGAAGCAGAATCCCCAGGTGTCTGGATATTAATTCTCTCCCTTGAAAGGCCTTCAGGAATCCCGTCCATGGGGTCAGCAAGAAGTTCTTGGTCATTCACATTTATTGCCATCTGTCATCTTGATTATTCGTAGGGATTTCATTTAGTGATCTGAACCCAGAGGTTGTCCGTCAGAGCCGGGAGCTGGGGGATGACCTTGCATGGCTGCCTCTGCTCCTGTCCCAGTCTTCCTGCATTTGATGAATGACACACCCCTCCTCCCACCCCCTGGAAGAAATGAAGTGCAGGCTCAGGGCCTTATCGATTTTCCATAACAACAGATGCATCTTTAGAACTCTATTTTTATTTCAGAAGTGGACTTCTGACCCGATTCAGGTCCATAAATCAGCTGACAAAATGTATTACTACTGTTCTCCTTGGCATTACTCTTTATGCCATGGCTTTTTCTTACTGATGATGTGGAGAATATCCTTGGGGTTCAGGTACACCCTGTTCTTCACTGGGGGGCATTTCTGCACATTGATTTCAAATATTTTTTTCAGAAAGTGAATGAAGGGGCCGCAGTCCTTGATTTCCTGTGGTTTGACAGGTGAGGCTCAGCAAGTTACAGTGTGCCCCAAAAATGAGTGCTCCCCTGACCGTCAGCAGTGTTTCTTAGCCCAGCTGGGGTAAGGGTGAAAATTTCCCCTGGGAGAATCTGACCTCTGTTAGAGCCGTCCACAGATAAGTTCTGGCTCACCAAGCCCTTCCTATTATGTGACAAGGAACTGGAAACCATGAATGTTTGGAAACTTGAAGGCGAGAACTGAATCCAGTCTCTCTGCATCCCAAAACTCAGCTCCATGCCTGGCACCATCAGCTCCTGTTGGCTGAATGGGGGAGCAGATAGCCTTGGTTGCCAGCACCAAGACTCCTTAGGAAACGAGCATCGTTGATGCCCTGGCCATAGAACATTTGGTTTCCTCCTTTGGAAGACCATTGTGCTGTCTTGGAGCTTGTTATAGGTTTCAGATGGCAGTGTGGCCTTTTCCCAGGCTTCTCCTGGGCCCAGGCCAGGTTCGCTGACTGGCTACCCCAGAGTGGAGAGGGCAGAGTCACAGCCTGGGTCGCCTCAGTGTTCTGTGGCTAACATCCATGTACATGCGGCTCCCGTTCCCACCAGGGTCCCGTGGGTTCAGCACCATCATCGGGAACAACTGACTGCAGGTTCTCAGGTTAACTGCTTGTTGCCAGGGTCTTGCACTCTGTCCATTCGGCTGTAGCTCTTCTTAGCTTAGTAACTATCCATTGTCCATGTTTGTGGAAGGAACCCCCACCTCCTGCCCAGCCTTCCTGATGTTGCTCTTCTTTGTTTCAGTTGTCTTCTGTGCTCTCCATTCTCACAGTACAGGAGAGAGAACGTTCCTGTTTGTTTCTCTCGTCTTAGCCTGGGTTCCCCAGGGAGCAGCCCCTGGACAAAATGCATGTGTGAGAGGTTTATTGGAAGTGACCCCAGGGAATTTGGGGGGCTATGGGGAAGTGAGATGGGAGGGGAAGGAAATCAGTACAAGGTGTGTCAAGGAGAAGGTGGGGTTCAGTCCTACTAGGTGGTGTGTAACCTCCAGCTCACACCCATCACTGGCTGGGGGTACCCTCGGACCATTAACCCCCAGCTCTCCGGTCTGTCCTGCTGTCCTACCTACAGAATGGGAGACAGCCCCATCCTGCAGGGTAAGACATGGAGCATCTCAGGCTCTTGGCATGAGGGTTGTGAGTGTGCTCAGAACACATGGCTGGGACATGAACAGCACTATTACCCTCAGGTTTTGAGGCTTCACAGCAGGCTCTTATACCTGCCTGCTCTGAGGACTGGGGCAAGCAGCCCAAACTCTGTGACACTCAGTTCTTCCTTCGGAAAAACAGGGACAGTTGTGGTACACGTTTATACCGTGGTTGCCCAAACTAGGAAATGCTTATAGGCATGGGGCCTGGCTGAGGAAGTTCAGGGATGTTTTAGCCCTGAATGGTGCTGTAACTGTACCTGTCTCTCACTGATTATTTCAGACTGAAATTTGCTCATTGCCGTGTGATCAGGTGTCTGCAGAATCATGCAGCAAGAAGTTCCGGTTAGCAGGAAATGGGGTGAGGGGTGCAGGGGGCAGGTGTCTGGCCTTAAGATGAGTAAGCTAAGGAAAGTCATTTCTCCCCTTTGGACCCATTTTCTCATTCAGGAATTTTAGACTGGAAGAGGGTTCTAATTAATCATTGATGAATCTGCAGAACAGCTACTCAGTGGAAAGTTGCACTTTACTCCCTGCTGGTCTTTTTGTCTCCCAAACCTTTCCTTGCAAACCATATTTATATCACTGGACATGTAGCTGCCTGCATCTTCTTTTTCAAAAAGAGGAAAAAATGGTACCCAATTCGTGCAGTATTATATTACTTCATTAGGGACGGCCTGTCAGGTTGCCTTTCTCACAGGTGGCAGGGTCCTTACCTCTAGTCTCAGTTCTGTGCCTTTGTCAAACAACTAGCCCACTTAGCTCCTGAGACCCTGCTCACAGGCAAGTCCAGAACATTCTGTAGATTTCACACTCATCTGTGTGCAGGCCTTGGGGGAAAGAAAGGTTCCCCAGAGGATTGTTGGCTTACCTGAGCTCCTTGGGTCAGTGGCCTCAATCTCAGAGCCGCATTTATTGCTCAGGAACATCTGGGTCATGGGAGACGGATCTTTCCTGGCAGTGAGGCTCAAACGTTCTCCTGGAAGGGTCTGAAACAGCACAACTGAGTTTAGTAACGTAAGAAAAATCCAGTAGAATTCAACAGATGTATATTGGCCACCCTGTTTAATAAAAAGCATCTGAAAATACTGTGGCTTCTTGACAGGAGCATCAGAAATGCTTGCCTTGCCTATGACTTACTGTCTACTCCTTTTATAAAATTTCTTGTGGCTACACGTTTAGGGAAAGAGCAGTCATTTTTGGAGGATGTATTGGGCACTTGGGAGTCAAATATGAATGAGGAACAGCTCCTTCCTGTGAAGAATGGCCAGTCCAGATGAAGAGACAGATATCTGAGGTAGGACTTTCAAGAGAAGGTGCTACATTGCCACACCTTGGCTGTCAGTGTGAAGTATGTGGAAAGAGATACTGAAATAATAGCCAGTACTTATTGAGCAATTACAATGTCCTGGACCCTTGTTTTAGCCCTTTATGTACTTTATGCTCAGCTTTACACACATTCTATATAAAGTAGAGGAGGTGACAGTCACAATTTTAGATGAGGAAAGTGAGGCCCAAGACTGCCCAGCTGGTAAGAGGTGGAGTTAGAATGAGAATCTGGAAGGCCTGGCTTTAGACCTTACTGAAAATCCATCCTCCTGAAATGAGAAGACTCTGGTAGGGATGGAGAGAAGGGTCTGAGAGAGCTGGGTCTCGGGTGAGGGCATCAGAGGTCAGGAAAATGCGGGCCATCTCTGATTTTCCATTTGGGTACCTGGCGACATTCATGGCCCCATCAGTCCATAAGATGGGTGCACAGTGGAAGCCTAGTGGTTATCTCTGAGATGGAAGATAACAGACTGGGTTTGAGTCAAGATAAATTGAGTGGGACATTGGTGGGATAGTGGGGAGAATGCCCAAGGGTGGAAGAATGTCCAAGGTGCCTGGGTGGCGTGGCTGGGTAAAACATCTGCCTTGGTTTTGACTCAGGTTGTGATCCCAGGGTCGTGAGATTGAGGCCCGGGTTGAGCTCTGTGCTGAGGGCAGAGCCTGCTTGAGATTCTTTCTCCCTCTGCCTTTCCCCACTGTGTGCCCTCTATCTCCTTCTCTCTCTCAAAAAGTAGATAAATAAATCTTAAAAAAAAAAAAAAATGTCTGTGGGGCTTCCTGGAGAAGTCAGCAAAGTCAAGGAAGCTTTTCAGTCCACCCAGAGATAGCCAATGATTGTTCACCATGCAAGTCTCCCATATGAAACTCTTCTTTGGGAGGAGGAAGCGGCGCTGGGGCCTCCTGTATTCGCCCTTGCTGTCACAGCTCTCCTCTGAACTCTAGACCTAGCTGACACCCCCTCCTGGAAAGCCACCCTCCACACATCCAAACTGACCCTTTGACCATCCCCACAACCTGGCGCTCCTCTTGGGTTCCTGTTCTCTGAACACCCACTCATGGCTGAAGACAGGGACAAGACAAGTACGGGGACATCCTCCTAGAGCCACACTCAGTGTCTCCACTAACAGACCCTGGGGCTGTACCTCTTCACTAGCTCTCAGATCTGGCCATGCATCCTCCATAAGACTGCCAAGTCTCCGTGTTGCTCTCTCTTGGACAGTGCCGTGGCTCGTGTGGCTTCTGCCTCCTTCCAGTGCTCTCACCTACACAACAGCCACCGTGATCCTGCTACACATTCTAGGTCATCATGCATCCCGTTTTGGAAAATGCATAAATGATTTCCCTTTGCTCCCCAGAGAAAGGGCAACCCTTGTAACCTGACCCACCTGAACCATGTGGTCTGGCACTTCCCTCTCCACCTCCCCTCTCTCCGCCTACCCCTGCCTTTCTCCCCTCCAGCCTCTCTCTCCTTCTTGAATAGCACAAACACATGTGGGCCTCCCACCCCCACTCCAGCATTTCTAGGCTTTTTATCTTACCAGTTTTTCCTCTGTTTATTTCCTGTTTCCCTCCTACTCTTCTTCCCTCCCTGAATGGCAGAGGAATTGCAGCCTCCCTTCACGAGCACTTCGAGCCCCAGGGAGCATCATAGTTGAAACCTTATATTCCTTAGTGAACTTAAATCGTCAGTTACTAGACAGTAATCTCCCTGTACTTGGTGCTCTGCAGGTAGCAGGCACATAACAGGGTTAACAGATATTATCTAAATGAATGAGTGAATGAATGAATGAATGAATGAAGCAAACTTGGGACAGTTTCACCTCTCTCCCATTTGAAGATTGTTCTTGCCTTCTGTGAAGACAGAATGCATACCTTGCTGAAATGTTCTGGACAGCACCAACTCTTCTGCTGAGAAAGGACCCCTGGGCAGAGTTTGAAGACATGGCTCAGCCAAGGCAAGGCTCTGTAAGCATACCCACTGAATTGAATTGCAGAGTTTATAGATTCAGGGTGAAGACCAACTTAGCAGATGGGAAGTGTGCTGAGTTCCAGGAATGCACCGTGTGATTGCCAGGGTTCTCCCCTCTCTGAAGCATGACAGAGTCAGCCCAGCCTTCTGGTTGAACTCCTGTGTTAACACACCTTATGTCTCCACTGCAGGGATTGAGGCTCTGCAGCAAGAAATTACCTGCAAATGATTAGCTTGTTTGCTTGCAATTAATGACTGCTGAGGGCAGGCACATCAGGGCCAGTGATCAGTCCTAATTCATTGATCAAATCATTCCACTGATCAGGGATTCCAGGAAGCACCTGCGCTCAGTCACCAATAATTGCCTTCCTACCCACATGGCAGGGGTTGACATTTAACAAGCAATAGGTCCTTGGCAGATTTTTGACCGAGCTTGGCTTTGCAAAGTAGTGGGAATGGGGACCAAGAAAGAAAAAGAGCTGTTTGCAATGGAAACAAAAGAAAAAGAGATCGTAGAGGCAGCCAGCCTCGGACGCTGGACACAGATCAGCCTATCACATTTCAGTGGCTTGTGGAACTGCGTGTGTATGGTTTAACCAAACCTAAATTTAGGGTTTGGAGTATTTTGGCAAGATCTTAAGGGTAGGTAGCATTTTTACCAGCTGTACCAGCTGTTTTTCTTGCCTCTGGGGTTAAATGATGTTCCAAATGCCCTAAAGAGCTGCCTCCTTTGTGTGTGCACCAGAGTCGCTGTATCGGGAGCAAGAGAGAGGCTGATGGGTCAACATGGCCAGGAGGCTAAGCCAGGTGTCCTGGGGCCTGAGCACATGCAGTCATTGTGTCGGGAGCTTTGAGACAGGCTCTCTCTGCTCATGGCCAAGCCTCGTGGAACCGGCAGGCCAGGTTGGGTCCATACTATTAGGGCTGGTTCCAGCTTTATTCTGAGGTCATCTTGGAAGGGCAAAATACCAGAGTATGGTAGTGTGCTGAGGACAGATTTAGTAATGGGCTTAAAGGCTGAAGAGAAAGGATTCCTGGAAACTGAGGTTCCAACAGTGTTGAAGGGTCAACTGGAAATAAATGACATTAAAACCTAATGAAGGAATTAAAAGTAGAATCACCATATGATCCAGCAATTCTACTTCTAGGTGTTTATCCAAAAGACTTGCAAGCAGGGTCTCAAAGAGATATTTGCAGACCCCCTGTTCATAGCAGTATTATTCACAGTAAAGGGGGGAGGAGCCCAAGAAGGGGGAAGGAACCGAGAATTGAATGGGTATGCAAAACAAGGTATATACAGACAATGGAATATTATCCAGCCATAAAAAGGAAGGAGTTTCTGAGACATGCTCCAACATGGGTGAACCCTCACGATATTATGCAGAGTGAAATAAGCCTGCCACAAAAAGACAAATATTTTATGATTCCACTTATATGGTATGTGGTACCTAGAGTGGTCCATTTCAGAGAGAGAAGGTAGAATGATAGTTTCCAGGAGCTGGGGTAGGGCAGAATGGGATGTCATTATTTAATAGGCACAGACTTTAAATGTTGCAAGATGAAAAAGTTCTGAAGATCGAGTTGTGCACCTAGAAATGGGTAAGATGGCAATTTTATATCATGTGTACTTTACCACAGTTGAAAAAAAATGAAACCTTAAAAAAATATGGAAAGATACTCAACCTCATCAGTTATAAGCAAAAGTGCAAATTAAAGCTCCAATGAACACAGAGTTTCCTGCCTCACAGTGGTAGAGGTCAAGAAGCTAGAAAATTCGCTGTGTTGGGAAGCAGGCACTTCATACATTGCTGGTGGGTGTAAAAATTGGTACTGACTCTTTGGATTATATTTTATTTCTAGCAATGTTAGAACATGTGTATTGCCTTTAACCATTGATTCCCCTTCTGGGAGTTATCCTATAAATATACTTGTCCAGGTACACAAAGGAGCTTGCAGGGGAATGCTGCAGCCCTGTTTGCATAGTGAATGACAGGAAGCAATCTAGGTGCCCATCACCAGGGCACCGCCGAGGAATGGGTCTTTGCAACACATAGAAAATGAGGCAGCTAGATTGATGTGTTCACATGGAGAAGCTTCCAAGATGCGTTAAATGAAAATGGCAGCATGCAGACCACTGTGTTTAATTAGCTACCAAATTTGTATGAAAGGAAAGGAACCTGGATTATGCTTTAGTGCTCATATATGCATAAGAATATTCATGCCAGGGCCCAAGAGGACTGGGCATCCTGGTGGTCTCTGAGCCTTGGGATGGCCGGGACCACCATTCCTTCTTATATCTTTAGGGATTCTCTTCCGTAAACTTGTGTTCCTGATTCTAAACAATTACATGCACACATCACCCAGCCATCCAGACGTACACATGCTTTCAGAGTTGGAGGTGATAATGAAAACCCAAGGCCTTGCAGTTTCTCCAGAGGCTTGTCTGAAACCACCAAGATTCACCCACTTCCAGAAAATGCCCCTGTCCCAGCAGTCTCCACGTTGCCAGAATCAGTGTGAAATCTTCACAACCCAAGATACATGTGGAGACTGCGGATCAGGCAGTCTTCTGCATTTAATGAATCAGTTTTCTTTCCTCTTAAAACTTCCATGACTGTTCTCATACTGGAAGAATGGGTTTCGGTTGTGAGAAACACAGAGAGGGTGAAACAGTGGGGGAGGGAGGCAAGGTTACTCGAGGGTGTGAAACAGGGTTTCTGCTCATGGAACTTTGGATTCCATGCCCACCAGGGAGGGAAAAAAGAAGACAGAATCTGGAAGACAGGCCAGACTGGTGAGGGATTCCATTGCCACAGATCTGCTTTTTTTCCCCAAAGCCAGCCTCTCTGACCCCTCTCCAGGAGAGGGTGTGGTCCCTCCAAAAAAAAGAGAGAGAGTGCCATCTAGGTGGCCAGACCAAACACCTTTGACTCATTCCATTGTCCCCATACCAGGCTGCTTTCCACATTTGGGGTTAGCCCTGGGGGTGAACCATCAAGGACTTTGGATAATGGACCCTTTTGCCGGCAAAGGATCTGCTATAGACAGGTGCAGGAACTGGAGCAATGGTGGTGGGGGGGGAATGAGATGGGGCAGTGACCGGGTGGACAGAGCTGGCACTCAGAGGTGGCCATGGGCAAGTTCTGTCTGTGCCGTGGACTCCTGCCTCTTTGAATGGTGGTTAAATGTACCAACACCAGGATGAGTCAAACCTGGGACTGGGCTCTGGCTCCGGATCCCAGTAGTTATAGAAGTGCCTAAACCTCAGTTTTATTAATCTATGAAGTGGGGAAAATATTATGGATACGTTCTTCATAAATGAGTTTGGAAGATCTGTTAGATAAGTGTCAAGAATTGACTATTTTCTTTACAAACTTTCTGTGGCATCTCCCATAGAACCAAGTGCTCAGAACACAGGAGATGCCAGAAAGATTCCTCTGGGATTGCATTAAATACCCTGGAATATTCTAAGAGGGTTTTCGAGCCTGGAGACATCCATACCATTGGGAATCTCCCTCATGTCCTCCCAGAAGCACAGAGAGGGCTCTGTCCTCTCTCCCCCAGCACTCCCTCTTTTCCTTTTCCAGGTCATGGTTTTCATTTTCCTCATCCCTTCGTTCCTCACTGCCCTTAGAATCTTATTGGTTTCCCTAGCACCAGCATCAGTACTTCTGAGTAATAATGGTGAGGACAACAATGGCACTTCAGAGTTCCAAAGCAGAAATTGTCTTTTGCCTTATTTGGTAGATGGGGAAACCAAGGCTCAGAGAGACCACATGCTCAGCCACGGTAGAACCACAGCTTTCTAGAGAAATCATACCAGTTTGTGGCACAATCAAGCATCTGTATTGGAAGTCATCAAGAAGTTCTATATTGAGTCTGTCACAGTCCCTAAACCTAGTCAGTCACTGAGAGCAGAAGAGGAAGATTAAAATCCATACAGCACACCAAACACCCACTGAATTCATACAATGAGATGTAGCTACTGAATTCTGGAAATATTTGCTGATCCCCAAGATGCTGATACCACTCCGGGGTCATGAAGCTCTATGCCAAGCTTCTCAGAATGATGTCTCTTTGTGGTTAGCTGCCACTTCCAATTTTATAGTCAAATTCCCTGTGGGGTTTCATTCTGTTTGTTTGTCTTTTCCTGATGGGGCTAAATACGTGGGATGCTTCCTTCTTCAAATTTAGGCTAAATTGAGGGATGTATCCATAACCCTCTCTGTGTGTTTATGTCATCACATCCTCAACAGTCTCTTAGGTCCTTGTACCTCCTTCTCCAGAGACTGATGGGGATGGGACGGCATCAGTGAGGGAGACTTTGTATACTAAGTAAGAGAAATTAGTATGGTCCGGGTAATGTGACTATTCCTATTTACTCTGGCATCCATCCCACAGATACAGCTGCAGTCATGGGACCTCAGGCAGTGCTCAGTTCCCTCATCTGGGGCAAGCAGAGGCTAGAGGGCAAGTGCTTTGGAGCACTGAGCTGGACCCCTAACCTCAGCTCTCTTCCCTGCTCACCTCCGAGGATTGCTTGCACCTCCGCCTTCCTGCCTTGAGCACTTCCAGGACGAGACTGAGAAGTCACACCAGGGGTCTTAACATAGGAAGGTAAAACAAAACCAGGACAATAGTTTGTTAGAGAATTTCATGGGTTGAGCTCTGTTCTACATGATCCCATGATGCCTTGAAGAATTATTAGACTCTCAGTCCCATTCACAGGGACTAATATGTAAAGACACAGATCCCTTTCTCAAGAGGATTGACCCATTGACTCTGGGAGCTTACTGTTTTCTCAAGGTATGTGAGTTTTCATGTTCCAGAATCCTAAAGTTCAGATCACAGGTTTTAATGACAAGTATTCCATTTTATTTATATTATTATTATTATTTTAAGATTTTATTTATTTATTTGACAGACAGAGATCACAAGTAGGCAGAGAGGCAGGCAGAGAGAGAGGTGGAGGCATGCTCCCTGCTGAGCAGAGAGCCCGATGTGGGGCTCGATCCCAGGACCCTGAGATCATGACCTGACCCGAAGGCAGAGGCTTAACCCACTGAGCCACCCAGGCGCCCCTATTTATATTATTTTATTTTACTTATGATTGCAGCGAATCATGCCTACCTGGTTACACAATACATGGCCCAAGAAAGTTAAACACCATAGTAATATATTTGACAGGGGCTCATAAGCTATGTTTTCCGTTCATAATTTACATTTACCAAATACCTGAAGTGTGGTAGATATAGTCTAAACATTTACATATTTTGCTCTCTTATGAATTTTTTTCCCCAACTTATTTTGTCAAAGGAGATCAAGGGTCTTTGGAAGCAAAGTAAAAGTGGGGTGTTGTTCCAGAAATTCTGTCAGCCAAAAATCACTATTCAGAGGCACCAAGGTGCGTATCAATGAGCTTTAACTTGAGTTTAATAGTGGCCCTGAGGCTCTGTGGGTCCTGAGTTGTGTTTTGAGTATAGTAGAAAAATCAAATTATGTCCAGGAAAGTGTTAGTGCTAAGTGTACTTTATAGTAGCATGTGATCTTTTTATTTAGGTGGCCTGTATGTTAACACATGGTAGGTAGCTCTGTTTCTGGAATGTGCCATTCCCTTTAGCATACTAAATAACACAGTTTAATGTTGCCCCATTTTCCTTCTGAATACAACACTAGATCCCAGAACCTTTGGGTAGAAGGTAGAAGAAAATGCCTTTGGGAATAAAGTTCCTAACATTTATGGATGTGCATGTGATCCTGAATTACTATGTATTTTTTTTTCTAACTTTATAAACTGCCAAGGACTGCCAGAGATCCCAGAAAGCACACTTCCTGATCATCAGTGGCCCCAGACTGGCCACATGAACAGTCAATGAAGTTCATTCAAACTGTCCTCTTCAAACCATAAGAGACTCTTACTGTCACAAAACATACTGAGGGTGACAGGGCATGGGGGGGGAGGGAGAAGGGGAGGGGAGTCGGAAGAGGGAGGTGGGGTTATGGACATTGGGGAGGGTATGTGCTATGGTGAGTGCTGTGAAGTGTGTAAACCTGGCGATTCACAGACCTGTACCCCTGGGGCTAATGTGTTTATAAAAAAATTAAAAAATGTAAAAAAACCCTGTCTTCTTGACCCCAAAGGCCCCCTCTCCTTCCATCTGTCCCTACGGACAGTAATGAGATGCAACTCATAGCTTGTGGCCCTTTGGGAATGGAGACAGTGGCTCCTCATCTACTTCCCCAGGACAGAAGCTCTTCTCAGACTCGTGAGAAAGCGGGCAGTTGAAAAATATCTCCTGACCCTCACTCCATCCTACTCCACTCACAAAGCCCAAAGGAGAGGCAGGCCAGAGCCCAAAGGTCCTAAAAACTTTCTTTGTTGCTTAACAAACTCGGATGATAACCCTCAGAAAACTAGGTAGTCGTTTTCTGGGGAAAGAGATGTCTGGGAGTTGTCATCCGAGATTTAATTACCTTAAAGAAAGCTTCAGGACCTGGACACCTGCTAAAAGATGGCAATGATTCAGAGACTGACACAGAGCTGTTAAGATCAGGAAGTAGGGAAGATTCTACTGAAGACACTAGTGTTGAAAATGAACATTGCCTTTCAGTTTGGTTGTCCCACACCCTGCTCTCCAGGACCCCTTTTCCGAGGGACACAAGATTGTATGGGCTCTTTCGCACAAGACATGAGATCTGCCTTGGGGATACTTGAGGACTTATCTCCTCCGGCTTGTTCTTTGCCTTCCCTCAGAGGTGTTAAAATATGTGTCTGTGGATGTTACACAGGTGAATGACTGGCTGTGGGGCAAAAAAATTCTTTCTCCCCTCCACTCCCTAGTGGCACTTTTAAAACTCAGATTGTCTCTGTTTTTCTTTGCAGTGAGCAGGGAGTGTTTTATTCATATTTTTAAATGTGAAACTTTAATAAAATTCAGTTTTGCCTTTTCCCTACTCCCCATGCGTTAATGACTCAGTTATGCTAGTACTCATTTGAAGCCCCAGTACTTGGCCCTGCCGTTCCTCAGGGAGAATGGGTCCTCAGTGCCAGCCTTGAACTTGGATGCCTGGGGTACCAGCATCAACCAACCCCCAAGCTCCTCACCTGAGCCGTGGGGGGGCTGTTCCACCAGATGGTGTTATCGCTTTCCTGCCCTTCAGATGTCTCTCTTTGTTCTGCTTTCTCCTGGTTATCACTCTCTCCTGTGTATTGATTCCCCACACCTCTGACTTTTATTTTTTGCCTGTACCCTCTGTGTAACCAGCCTCTTCAACGGGGCTGCCTTCCCCAGCCTCGTTTGCCATGTCCCCCAGTTGGCTGAGCTAACTGTCTTCTGGGCCCACAGTCGTAACCTCAGGGCTGAAGTGCCCAACCTTTGTACCTGATGGACAAAAGCAGGCTGATGGGGACTGAGCTTCTAGCCCTGCTGGTTCATGTGTCCACGCACCTACCCTTCCTCTCTTCCTACTGTCTGAGGATGAGCCCTCCCGAAACAGCCCTGACATGAGGATATGTGTGCTATCTCTAAGGACGACACACTAGTCAGGGAGTAGGGCAGGAAGAGGAAAAGAAGGAACAAAAGTGGGGCGTGACCTCAGTGAGAGTCCTGCCCAGGCTGTCTCCGCCTGATCCCACAGTGGCTCTCAAGTATCATTTATGCCCTCTGAATGTCCCAACCCCAGGCAAGTTTGCTCCTTCTATTAGGGACTGGATAAGGGACCTGGGCAAGGGAAGGGTGATGTGTTAGCAGCCGGACTTTTCTGCAGAGGCCCTAGGGCCATCCAGGTGCTGGTTTAGGGGAACTGGAAGCCTAGGAAAGGGGTGCACATCCAAACGAGGGGGCTGACAGATCACTGTTGTCCATGGTGAACCAGGAGAGAGGCAATTCTGGGAGGATTTCCAAAATAGAGCCTTCTTGCCGACAAAGTCATCCCTGTTCTTTCTTATCCTCTGGGCCAGATGTTTTTTTTTTTGTTTGTTTGTTTGTTTGTTTTTGTTTTTTCTCATAATTAGGACAACATTGCGGTTAAAATTTGTGGGTTCTAGGATCAAAGGAAACTGGGCTTTAGATCTGGCTCTGCCACTTAGGAGTCTTGTGGCCATGGGCAAGTTATTTGCCTTTCTGGAGTCAGATCTTCACATCTGTGCAATGATGACAGTTCCATTTATCTGCCAAGGTGTTTGGAGGACCATTTGAGACAATATGTGCATGGCCGACCACCAGGACTCGGCCCTCGACACCCACTCAACACATAAGAGGTCTTAGAGTCACACATCTTTCCCAGTTTGAGAGAATTAGGGATGTTAATGCTACTGTAGGACCCTCGCTTACTGTGGACCTTTGACCCCTGAACTTTGAGGCTGAGATGTCCATACTTTAACTGATCATATCCCATAGTTACATGTTTGCCATGGACAATTATTTCCTTTATAGGGCTTTTCTTAAACTGACTTTTTAAAAAGATTTTATTTATTTGAGAGAGAGAGAGAGAGTGGGAAGAAGGGGCAGAGGGAGAAAGAGATTCCCTGCTGAGCAAGAAGCCCAAGGCGGGGCTCAGTCCCGGGACCCTAAGATCATGACCTAAGCCAAAGTCAGACACTTGCCTGAGTGAGCCACCCAGGTGCCCTTAAACTCACTTTCAAAAAAAAATCTTTTGTTGTTTACTCTCAACAAGAATTTTTTCTAATTTTAGTAAATCACGATGTCAACTTTCCCAGCTTTATAGAGAACAAGATTACCCAAGTATACAGAGTTAGAGATTTATTTTCATGCCAAAATTCCCTGTGAGATGGCTAATTGTCCCTTTCTGTGGATATAGCCAATTATGGTCACTTACTCCTGAATCATTCCAGTGCACAAACAAGAAAATTCATTCGTGGTAGAGGGGATGAAAAGCAGTCTTGGACAAGCATCTGCACACACATAAACAGACATCATGTGTGTGCCCTGCTCTCCTTAATCCATTCCAAAATTGTATCAGCAGAACAAGACTGCACAATAAACACTCCTGCTTAAACACATACACACAGACATCGGGAATACCTTGACAGCAAAAGTCTGGGTAAATTTCAGTGCTCCCGCGAAACAAACAAACAAAAAAGGCTTCCATACCACTATAAATGTAGAATTAAGGAATTTATTTTTCAAGGTGGTTTTATGTATCTTCCATAAATGAACACAGATATTTTTATAGTAGTATTAAAATAAGCATTATGTAACTGTTGACATAAAGTTTGTTCTTATGTGGCCCAATATCATCTCATATATCCCCCCCAAAACACCCCAGGCATTCCTGCTGGAAGCACTTTGTTCATCAAATGCCATCCAACCATAGTGATGGACCTCAACAGCCCTAGAGCCTGAGAAGGAGTTATGAGTCTGTTATTCCTAATCTTTCCGATAAAAATATTTGGTATTTTTGAATGCGAGTGTCTGACCACAGGTTGAGAAATATTTTGGGGCCCCGAGGTTGCTGAGGGAGCTGGCAGGTAGCTCTCAGAATTAAATGGTCTGGCCTCGTCACCATAGTGACAGGAATCAGCACTAGCCCACCAGGTAACCAACTGGGTGGGGAAGATTTTCAGGTGTAAGTTGTTCCTTTGTCAACGTCTCAAGGTCTTGCATTCCCATCCCCCAAGTGGGTCACACCAGCAGTCACCATCCAGATGTCACCTCTGACATCTGAGTTGGGAGGACCTGAAAACCAAGGGAGTAGCCTACTGTACATACCTTGGAAGAGACACATGATGCAATGACGTATTTAAAAAAGAGAGAGGGAGAAAGATAAGTACGTAAGGTAAGCATTGCCTGTTTACTTAGTGAGCACAGCTCCTGGTGCAGAGTAGGCATTCCAGGATTTTTATTGAACAAATAAGCCAAGTCCTAAAACCATTCTGCATCACAGTCAGGCATCCACTCCCTGCAAATAGCATCTCCTATTTTCTGTATTTTTTTATGACCAGGTCAAGGATAAAAGAGTAAAAGAATCTGGAAGTGCAAAGCACTGTTGGAATGTAAAGGGGTAGGTGGAGGGCTGGGGAAGAGGAATAGGTTATAGAAGTTTCTTGGGGAAAGAGGACCAATTCGAAATTGGGAAGGGTCAGGAGTCGGAAAGAGAGGTTTGGTGTTGGGAGCACACCTGTCACGCCAGCTGCCTGCTGCCTGCCCCAGCCCTCCCACCCCCAAAACACTGCAGTGCAGCTGATGAGGGGCGGGCCAAGGCTGTCCACTCTACTGCCTGCCTCTTTGGGTCCTCAGAAGAGAGGCTGTTTGTTGGGAAAATGCTCTCTTGGGCGTGCTTGCTGTACACTGTATCTCTTGGCTGTGGCTCCCTTTGGCCTGGCTTGCTGCATTCCAAGTTAAAATAGCTCACACTCCTTCCGGGTGGGAACGAGGAGCCTCCCCAGGGCTTGGGGTGTAGATCTGCATGGAGCAAGAGATAATCCGTGGCTGCTGTTCTTCCTTTTGATGGACGTCTATCTGTGCCCCTCACTCTCAGCCACCAGGCCAGTGTGTGACAGCAGAGATGCCACCTGTGTTATCTGAATATCTAGATCCTAGCGTGGCCCAGGATCTGTTGTCCCTCCCACTCAAACCAATCATACTTGTGAAAAATGTTTTCAGTTTTATCATCCTTGCCATGAAGGAGAGCAGTATTTCCCTCGAGACATCAAGGTGGGAGTCCTGCTGTAGAGAAGCACTTCTTCTGGTGATAGGGCTCTGTCTTCAAGAGCTACAGAATTAGCTGAGGAAAGATTTGCAAACATGAATCTTTAGGGTGCCTTAAAAGGATGCCTGGTTTTGTCCAAACTCATTACCTTCCAAGTGACGGAATCATCTGGGAAATAAATTTCTTATTAAAATCTAAGACCTCCCCAGAATCCATCTGCAAACTTCAAAGGGAGATTTGGGGAAAGGAAATCCTACCCAATTTTAACTATTCCACGGATGTTTGTACGGGGTTAGAGGGAAGGAAAATGGTTTCTTGATGCCAAATCAGAAGCTGGTTCCATGCTGTGGGTCAGTTTCCAGGGCACACCACCTGGGCAGCAGCTTTTCTCAGGCCGGGGGCTTAACTTGCAACAGAAAGAGCTAGAACCCACAGCCCAGCTCTGGGCTGCTGTGATTTGGAGGGATTAAGAGAGGCAAAGCTTGCTTGGGCCATCCTGGAGTGCCCAGGGATTCACCTTCCCCAGCTGCTGTGCATTTTCCATTTCAGTGAGATTTCCCATTCCCTTGGAGCCTTAGAAGCAAAAGCCAGCCCAAGGGGCTGTCTCAGATGGAGCTCCCAAGACTAGAGGTTCTGGGGCAGGAGATTTATCGATGGAGAGTTCTCAGGAAAAGGTGAACAAGAGAAGCAGGATCAGGCAGGAGGACGAATCAGCAGGACTGTGTTCTCAGCGGCAGACTGGCCTCCGCTTGATCCCACAGGACCGTGGTGCATGAATAGCAGCATGGAGTTGTCCTAACTTGAGGCAGAACATTGGCTGCACCCTGCTCTTGGCATGAGGACTTCATCTTGTGGCCATTTAGGTTGAGGTAGCGCCCGTTCACCGAGAGCGATTCTGAGGAGAATGTACCCTGAGCCATTAGCAGCAGCATTCTCGCCACGGGGCAGTGGGCACCCCAGCCTGATGAAGGAGATTCTGGACCTTCATCAAATGGTCCTCTCCAGTGGTGCACACTCATCATCCTGCTTGACTTCCCACAGACTGGGAGTAGTAAAACCCCCAGTTTTTGTTACCTTTACAAGAAAGTGCCATTCATCAGTCTAAGAGATTCACTTTCCTTTCCAAGCCATTATACCGTAGCAGGTTTTAGACATGTTTTCTAGAGGGATGGGGAGGGGAGGGGATGCAGAAGCTAACATAGCTGGTCAGACATTATCGCCTCCCCCAGCATACAGCACCACCAACTATGGACGTAGCCACTCAGTTATTCAGCCAGGCTTGTTAAAAATGAAGGCAAAAAAAGAGCTGATTTCATCCATTTTATGGCAGTATATTTCCCCCAGGAAATGCAAGGTTGGCCAACATGTGTGTGGTCCATACCTTTTGTGTGGAAGATGTTTTTAAGACTTGACTCCCTTGTATGTGCCTAGTCTTGCCCCTGACCACTACTTAAGCTTCTCATCTTTTCTCAAGCTTTTTTCCTTTCTGTTACCTGGAAATGGTCACAAAAAATTATAGCCTTTTCCATTCTCAAATCCAAGCTGCCACTTTCTTTCACACACACACGCACCATGAGGTTCTATTATCCAGCTCATCCACAATACCGCAGATTTGGGGCTGGTTCTTTTGTCACCTGAGTCCGTTTCCACTTCCAGTGGAACAACCACAAACTATTCTGTTGTCTGTTTGGATCTGAGCTTCCTGGTAAAAACAGTTTTTAAGAAACCTGACAGGAGAACCTAGGAACGTCTGGAATGTGTTCAAGACCAATGAAAACCCGTAAGAAGACATTCTCGCTGCCGACTCTTGGTTCAGACAAGTCAGACATGCCCCTGGGACACCCCTGGCTCCCATCAGTTGGCACCAGGAATGGAAACTTTAGCCACGTGTAGTTGTTTCTGTGGCTTCTCTGCTCCCCTCTTGCTGACGATTTCCCAGAGCATGTCCCATCTAGCATCAGTCTGTCCTAAACATCAGCCAGCTCATCTCCATGCAGCTAGGACCCATAGGCATCCTGCAATCTCAGTACAAAAAAATGCTCATCCACTGCGCTCACATAGGCCCCCTGGGAATTGACAGGCTGATGAGTGATGTGTGTGGCTTGTTTGGGACCCTGTCATTTGAAAGAAAGGATGGAATGCTGTCCCCATACCCAGGGGTGTGGGGAATAAGCTGCTGCCCACCACTAACCCTCTAGCCTCCACTCATGTGGTCTGGATCCCAGTCTCTGTGGTGATTTAGTGCAGGATTCCTTTGGGATGATCAAGGGAATGTTTGTGGAAGAAGCAGCATTTGTGTGGTTCCTGGGTTAGCCTGGGCTCCCAGAAGCTGAGCCTGGCATGAGTGTTCATGCGAAAGTGATTTTGAAAGTGCTCCCTGGAAAAACTGGTAGAGAATGAGTGGTGGGACCAGGGAGGGAGGAGAGTGGAGAAGAATAGTGTCAAGCAAGCTTACAGTGGCCACTTTAGCTCAAGGTAGCCCTGGGTGCTTGTCATCAGATATGAAAGCACCCCAGGAGTGACAGGAGGAAAATGGCAAGGAGATTCGCTTCAGTTCCCTTCTAGCAACTTCCAGAAGAGTTTACAGAAGCCATAACTTCCCCAGGTCAGTTCTGCCCCCAGTGTCTAAACCTCACTGCATTGTAAGTTGGGATCTTTGGGAAACCCGTATACCAACTCTTTTTTCTGCCTTACCCCTGTGGGTCCTAACACACTAAGCAGATATTGGGGCAGCAGCATCCCATGGCCATAAAATGTGCAAATGATAAAATAGGACTCCAGGGCACAGATAGATGCACTGCAAAAGGTGCCAATATGCTTTCCGTCAGGATGTTATCTCAGCTAACAGGAGGATCTGAGTTAAGTCCTTGTTTATTTTCAGTCTATAGCAAATGTCAAGATGCAGGTAGACATTCCCAACACTTAACCAAGGCAGAGCTCCAAACCGGTTTCTTTTGGGTGGAAGGGGTCAGAAACCATTTTGTCTGAAAAGGAAGCCCTTAGATGGAGAAAGCTATCCACCACAAGTCCTGCAGTGGAGCAAAATCCCAATGCATGCCAGAGTTATGTTCTCTAGCCTGAGGCTTAGTAAAAGGCTAATCAGGAAAACTGGCCAATTTTAGTCTTGGGTCCCATTCTGGGTTCTAATGCACCATGAAATTCAATGCAATCCCGTGTTCTTTCTTAGATTCTGGTTGCAGTCTTTTCCTTTCGGGGGTGGGGGGCAGAGCTGGGTTTTGCATAAGTCCATGCTTGATCTCTCTGGGCCTTTGGGAAAACATGAACTAAGCCCTGACTCATGTTGACCCTCAAGAGGGCATTTAACTTAGATCTGGCCTCAGGATGGTTCTCACTAGACCTCATTTTCCTCCTCTATAAAGTGCAGGGGTCTCAGGATGGCGATGAGGATTAGGAAGGATTATGTAAGGGAAATGGTGATATGTTAACACGTTAGTAGCTATTTGTGTTTCCCATGGAGAACTTGGCTGCTCATTCAAGGAGAAACCCACTGAAGAGTACGCACCTTGTTAGAACAGAGAATGGCTCTGCTACTTCCCACCTCCTCCATACTTCTGTCTCTGCTTCCTGACCACTTGAAATGCCTCCTCTACAGCTGTGTAAGCCTTTTCTTCTTAGAGGCTCTGCACATCTGAGTCACCCATGCAGTCTTTATCCACTGAGCTGGCTCATGCTGACATTTTTCTTCCTGACCCCAAATACCATTCACTCTCTGGTTCACCTTCATCTAGATAAAGATTTGTTGTAAATATGGCTGTAGATGTAGTTCTCCTTTTCAGATAGAGGTGAGTAGTGGCAGGTTGCCTCTTCCAAAATGGCCACAGCAGTAACTCTAGGATCATGTGCTCATCCAGAATCTTGTTTCTCCCCCTTGAGGCCACCCGTACCTTTGTAATGACCCTCTGCATGACTTCCCAGGCCAGATCATAAAAGGCCATACAGCTTCCTCCTCTAGCTCTCCATCTTGAAACTTGTGCCTTGTAGCACTGAGCTACCATGGGAGAAGTCCTCAAGCCAATGAAGGGAAGGCCAGGTGGAAAAGACACACTTAGTTAGAGAGAGAGGCCAAGCAACCTGAGTGGTTCCAGCCCCCAGGTGTTCGAGTCTCCCCAGCGCAGGTGTCAGACAGTCAATGAGTAAGTGTCATGTTTCCAGTTCCAAACACTAAGTCATTGCAATCACATGAGCGGCCACGAAAGAGCCACTTTCCCCAGAAATGTGAGATACAATAAAAGCAGTGTTGTTGCCTTAAACCGCTACATTTTGGGATAGTCATTATGCAACAGTTGGTATGTCTAGGATACATAAGTGTGTATATGTATAGACATGTGTGTGCACATGCATATACATACTTATGTGTTTGGGAGGGTATAGCCTGCCTGCTACCATCCTTCAGTTTGTATGTTCATGCACTAAAATCTGACTTCTTCGGTGGGTGGGTGTGTGCACATGCATATACATACTTACGTGTTTGGGAGGGTATAGCCTGCCTGTTACCATCCTTCAGTTTGTATGTTCATGCACTCAAATCTGACTTCTTCGGTAGATGAGGGCAAGACCATGTGGCATACTTCCTAGTTATCCTCTGGCAGAGGTAGGGCCACCCGGCAGATGCATAACCACTACACCATATGTCCTTGAGTGAAACTGACAGGGAAACATCTGGGCCCACATCTGTGTCCCTGAAAAGCTTGCCGTCCTTAAAGAGTGCAACTCTGATCCTGAAGGCATCGGATCTCTTTGGTACTTGAATCTTTCTCAAAGGAACCCTGTATCTTAGGAAAGAAACGTTGCCTGAAATCACTGAGAGAAAGCCAGCCAATTTGCTTCTGTGTCACAGACTCAGGGAAAGACAACGCTGCTCTCACTGGCCCTTCCACCTGTGGGCACTTGACAGCCAGCCTCTTCCAAGTGATTAGGCAAGACCTTGTCTCCTAGGTCCAGGACCCCTGTGGGATTTGCCGCTTCCCTATTCAGGCTGAAAAACAGCCCCTTAGCCTGTCTCCTCCACTTAATGTTACCTAGGAGATCAGAGATTATTTATGCAGCTATCTGTGACAGTCTGGTTCTGCTTATTTGAGCTATGGCAAGAAAACTTAAACATTGGAGCCTTTCATAGAAGGATAAAGTTATTTGTATTCCTTCCCAAAAGCAACAACAAAAACAAAACCATGGCACCGGGGTGGCTCAGTGGGTTAAAGCCTCTGCCTTCGGCACAGGTCATGATCCCAGGATTCTGGGATCAGGCCCATCGGGCTCTCTGCTCAGCAGGGAGCCTGCTTCCCCTCCTCTCTGCCTGCCTCTCTGCCTACTTGTGATCTCTGCCTGTCAAATAAATAAAATCTTAAAAAAAAAAAAAAACCCGAAACCATGGATCTCAAATGTCCAAAGGGTCATTTTTTAAAGAATCATTTTAATAGATTTTTTCCCCCTTAGGTCTATATGATATGCCCTGAAATTCAGTGTTTATGTGAGGAAGGATTGAAGGAAGGAGCGATACAAACTCTTCTATCCTATGAAAGCCTGCCAACTCCTTTTACCCTCCCTCTGCATGAATTCACTGTCCAAGCAGCTCAGGTGAGCTGCAGGCCAGCATCCTCAAGTACACATTAAACCAGACTTTAGATGTTGGTGGTTTCAAGGGGTCTTCATTTTCTCTGACCAGCTTTTTCTCGAGTGAGCCTATGACAATAAATACATACATTTGCATGCAGCTTCTGTGACATGATGACTGAGGTTAACGCATCACAAAGTGTATGTTGCCTTTCCATTTTCTTTTTTTTTGGTCTCAGAATAATGATGTTGATTTCTTTGAATGTGCTTTCAGTTCCAACAATCCTGCAATGATATGCAAGCGCATAGAAAGACACAAGCCAACCAGCTATGACACTAAATTCTAATTTCAGGGGTGAGGGGGGCAAAAGGTCATTGACTTGTGGTAGGGGATATGATGGGGTTCTGGGGCAAGAACAAAGTGGAACCCCTCCTTCTTTCTTTGTGGATGCCTTTCCACTTTACTTTCACCAGACATGTAGTTTTGATTATTTTGTTCTTGACTAATTCAGGAAGTTAGCAGAATTTTCTTTTTCTTCCTTTAAAAAAAAATTAATCACTAATATATTTATGTGCTTGATTTAGTGACCAGATTTAGTCAGAAGTTTGATTTGCTGCCTGCCTTTTTTTCCTATTTCTGAAGCTTCACAAATTTGTCTGGACTTGAAAGGCACTTATTAAACACCTACCTTCTATTGCTGTGAATTTCAATTTGCCAATATCTTGTAGGATGTCAAAATTTGACACTTATGGGAAAATGTATGAGAACCTCCAGACTCCTAAAGAAGTAGAACAAGATTTCACTCCCTTGGCAGTAACTGGTTTCCAATACCCTTTGTCCCCTAACACACATTCTTGCCTCTGAGCCTTCGAATATCACCTGTCAGAGACATCAGAACTGCCACAGATGCTTTTCTGGGTTGTCTTGACCTTGAAATATTTGTAGTTGAAGGCTGTGGGAGGCTGCATCATCACTTCCTATAAGCTCTGCTACATCAAGGACCCATTTTGCTCAATTCCTGGTTTATCCATACAAATTTGTATGCAATTAAAGTATCTGTGGCCCTTTATCAGATCTTGCCAGCACATTCCAATGACCTTCACGTTCCCCAGGTCCTTATTTACTACTGGGCCACATGGTTCCTCCAGGTTGCCTTAGTTCCATGGAGAACTTAATGGCGCTAATCAAGTTTGGGAACCTATAATGTGAATTTAGTTTCCTATAAGTTTTCTGCCATAGGTGATGATGCAGAATATATTCTGTTTGTTTCATTCACTTTCCAGAGTTTTTAAACATTGTTTTTCTTTATTTCCCAGAGTCCATAATTATTCCTACAGGGGAATTAATCCAATGCAAGCTACTCTACTATGAACTGAAGTAAAAAATCCAGAGTATAGTCATTGTTTCCCCCACACTGCTTGGTGTGCCCGTAAGCATGGACAGTTCAGGTGTCAAAGACTTCAGGGGGATTTATATGCATGTTAGGGCTCCCCCTCTCTGAAACCTTCCTTTCTGGGACGCCCATTTCTAGCTCCTCCAGAAGCTCCAAATTTCAGTCTTGGAGACCTCAGCCCAGTAAGATCCCTGCTTTGTGTTCCACTCTATCCCCCAGCTCTGTTCCAGCTCTATCCACGGGGAGTTTCACAGGGGAAAAGCTGACAGGTGTGGCTGCCTTCTTTCAGTTTGGGGGGAACAATGGCTTAAAAGCCTGACATTGCTGAGTAGGGATTTCAGATTGCTCTCAAAAGACAAACTCTGGAGTTCAAGTCCCCAGTGTGTAAGGGGCTTGGTAAACAGGTCCCATTGAAATCCTGTGAGGACCACATCCCAAGATAAAGAGCATAATCAGAACAGACTTCTGTCAGAAAAAAGCCTAAAACCACCGCCAGAGATGACCCTGCAGTAGTTAACTGCCTACTGGAACAAATTCAACATTGTTCTGAGGAAGACAACAGAATCCAGAGTCTTCTCAGTTCATCTTCTGTAAAGTCAGATATACGATATAAAATGACTAGACATACATCAAGTAGATTCTAAATTCTTTTGCTTTAACCTTGTCTGCTACAAGCTGTAACCAGCCTTGCTCTGGTAACTACAAGACAGCACAGTGACCTTCTTGAGGGATCTTTCTTTGTCCTACTCTTGGTCTGTACCCTTAAAAGCCTAGTTTGGAGGACAAAGTGCATTGTGAAAACAAAAGGTATTTAGTCTGTTTCATTCAAAACCATAATGTACCATCACTACAGCCAAAAAAAAAAAAAAGAAGAAGAAGAAGAAGAAGGAAAAATTGATACAGTAATTGGATTAATTATAATCTTCTCGTAATTTTCATTCAGATGGAGCCATCATATTTGGAATGTAGACTTTGAATGCACAAACTTAGTGATCCAACAAAAAAGCTCTGATTTGAGACCTACCCTTAAAAGAGTTTCAGATATAGTTAGATTCTTGAGTGTTTTGACCCCAAACCATAGGTAGCTAATATTTAATATATGTCAACATAAAAAGGAAAATTATTTCCTCCAGGTAACATGTTAATTTTTCTTCCAAGGAGGAGCAGAGGTTGCCAGGTACTAATGAGGAGTAATGTGTTTTGCCAGCTAAGTTAGCCAGTAGTTTGTCTTATTTATTTATATCTCTTCCTACAACTACAACTAACTGTGAGTTTCTTTAGGTATTTATTTCATTGCTGTAAACCAGATTTCAAGCAACTATATTTTAGGTGTGTAACAACCTAATGAATCTGCTTGAATATATTTGATATCTTTGGGAAATTGTATTGAAATATTTTCATCCCCCCGATCTTTAAAGAGATAATGCTCAAAAAGAGATGCATATTAAAGAAAATTATGGCAGTCATTACTATTACTAGGAGCAGGGAGTGCCAGTTATTCTTTCAATTTCGCACTTTGTAAGCGAAGCTTCAGTGAAGGGAAATGAGAAGCACACATGCCCCCATCCCCATTCCCATAACCAATATGGCAGCATTGTTAATAGATCAAGTTCCTCTCCCACACAGCACCCCAGGTAAGACTCAGCCTAACAGCCAGTCATTACCACTCTACTGATGAACATGTGCGATGAGATCTATTTTCAGTCTCTGAAACTGGTGATCATGGAATATCATCAAGGGTGAAAGAGAAAAAATGGATTTTGAAAGGAGAAAACAGAGGAAAAACTTTAACTGTGCTTCTCACCAAATCCTTCTGTTACTACCTTCCCATCTATAGACCAACAGAACACTATAGTTACTTCTGGCTCTGAAATGTTATGGATTAACACTTTTTTTTTTCCAAAAGAAATCATTGATTTTGAAGTGTCCACTCATTTAGCATGCACACTTCATCTCTGCTCTAAAGTAAACACATGAAGAAGGAAAACTGTCGATTTAAAGTTTTATGGGGAATTACTACATTCAAAAAGAACTGTTTAAATTGCATTTGTCCTTTCTTAGGACATGCACCCTCATCCCCCCTTCCAAGGGTGCTGAGGAGGAATGACCTTTTCTTTTACCAGTGTGCATCCCCTTAAGGAACTATGTAGTGGGTTTCTGTGCATATCAGTTTGTTGGTCTGAATTTCTCTGCATCAGTAAGCAGACGTGAAATCATGAGAGATGCAACACCTGGGTCAGACCCCAGTCCATCCAGCCACACGTTCTCTAACATTGGAACCAAGGGACATTTTGAAGAACAGAGCAGTCCATGAAGGGCCTAAAGTTCTGAACACCACAGGGCTATTGACCAAAAATATTCCATTTCCTTTAATAAGAATTCATTACTGATATAGCCATGGACATCCCACATGAGCAACAAATACAGGTTGTAGGCTCCTGCCCCTACAAATAGGCCTCCTTCTATGTGCTGCCATGTTTGTGGCCTGAGAACACTAAATTAGTCATGGGATCACTGTATTTTCTACAGTAGCTACTGGCTTGGAGACATGAGCAACGCTGATGCCATGGCTTTTTATTATTGATAAAGAAATATGTTTCCAGTTCCTCAAATTACATTGCAGTGCCTTGCCAGGCCAAAAGTCTATGGTAACTAATGATTGGGGTTCTTTAGTTGCAAAGAATGTCTGTTCCCTTCCAGGAGAAAAGCTTGTGGGATGATTTTTTTAAATCTCCTGCCAATATGGATATGAGAAAAAGAGCTCTGAAGTGGAAATCAAGGAACTTCTCATGGGTGTGTTGGATCAACGTCAGCACCATCAAAACAGGGCAGACAGTCTTCCAACCTGCATTCAGGAGTTAGGTGGTTCTGTGCTGCTGTCAACAAAGCAGGATGCGTCAATCCCCTATAAAAGTATAGAAGTGAGACCATTGAAAACTGTTACCGTTATTGGCGGGGCAATTCACCTGAATATGGATGAGTCCTCTGCTGGAAGAATAAATCTTTGTTGAAATGGAGAGGTGCCAACGTGCAAAATTCTTAGCTTCCCTTGTCTAAATATGGGTTCCTCAGAAGTAGGCCCTGAGGCAGATTCAAGTACAGGTTTATTTGGGAGATGATCCAGATAGGGGAGTCAGGAAGTGAGACAGGAAAGGGAAGGCATCCAATCAAAAGAGTATTACAAAGCCAGTTGTCACACTGAGCACCCGGAGCTTTCCCCAGCTGAGAGTGCTAGAAAATAGCGCCGGACACATCTGAGAGTTATCTCACCCAGGTGGTGAGGGAGCTGAGGTGTTTATACACCCACCCTTTCATCAGACGTGGGTTGAGGGCCTCACCTGGGGGAAAGAGCAGTATTAATTCCCCAGCATATCCAGCTTGCAGTATCTGGGCAGAGAACCCCATCTTTGCCTTAGGGAAAGTCTTCAGGCAGACAGACGCAGGTGCTGGTAATTGCTTAGCCTAAAAGTGGTAGGCTCCCAGGAATGTGGGCAGTGTCCCCAGGCACTGATGTCCTAGGAAACAAGTCTTGTCCGTATTTCTTCTCTCTACTATTTAATAAAGTAAAAGGAGCTATCATTTGATAATTACTTGCCTGATTCTAGGTACTACATGTTTCATAAACATCATCACAATTCATCTTCATAATAACTATGTAAACTGGTGTTGTTTTCATCCTCCCATTTTGCACGTTAAGAAATTAAGACTGAAAGAGGTTAAGGAATTTCCCCAAGGCCATAGAACTCGTAAGTGGTGAAGGAAGTCTTCAGGTCCAGGTCTTTAGGCTCTTACAAAACCCTGGCTGCCTGTGGTAAACAAATGTCACCACATAAGCATTTGAAACCAACTTTCTCAGCAAATTTGACTGGTAGTATCTTTTTGATTGACAGCCACGTTGAGGCTCTTGGTTACCATGACCCGTGGTTATATCCTCCTTCACAGAGATGCTGTTTATGGTCTCATTTCCATGCACACATCGATCCATTTGAATCCAGATTTTGTTTCTGGCTTTCGAAGGGAAGAAGTTGTGACCTTCAAAGTCAAGGGAGGAGAAAGGTCAGTCTGCCCTTTCTAATATGGAAGAATCAATATGCTAGAAAGTCAGACCCCACTCATGATCTCAGGCCCTCCACTACCATCTGTGTGAACTTTGGCTCATGACTTGCCTTCTTTGAGTCTTGGTTTACTTATCTGTAAACTGAGGATAAAGATTCCTATCATAGAAACCATGATAAAGTGAAAAATAGTTATAGGACTCAATAAAGATTAGTTCCATCCTTAAGTATTGGGATGGTTGCAGAAAGAGCTGAATGTTCCCTGGCTTCCAACCTATGCTTTGGTCCACTCAGCTGATGACTCATCAGTGAGCGGGACAGTGCCTCCTTTGCCTTTCTGTAACTAGGATTGAGTAGGGTACCCGGCGTGTGTGAAGAACTGAGTAACTGTGTGTTTATTTGCATATGATTGATTTGTTAATATATTTTCCAGTGTTGTTGAGACTCAGATTCCAAAGACGACCTCCCAGCAGCCTGCAATTCTCTGGGACACCCTATACTCTCCCATTGCCATATACGTCCCACCCCACCTCCCACCCCTGTACTTTTGTGGCTTACTGATCCTCACTGAGCATAAGAGAAGGGCACCAAAATGTCTCTGAAACTTTTCCAGAGACTAAATATTTAGAGAGTTAAATTGAGAATATATCCATTTTCACATAGATTTCTTTGTGGATAATTTTGTTCAGGGGCCTTCAGTTATGACATATGTGTTCATTTAATGAACAAACACTCTTAATTAAGTGACTGTTCTGTGCCAGGCACCTCACTAGGCACTGGGAATGCAGAGAAGAGAAGGATAAATTCCTTCCAGCCTTAACTGTCCTCCCCTTGTCTGTTGGAGAAGACAAAAGAAACTAAAAATTGATGAGGCAAGGCCTCACATGAAGAATGCTGAGTCCCGTATTAGCTCTCACATTACTCAGGATGGGCTGGGCTACACTGAGTAACAAACAGCCCCAAGCGTCAGTGGCTAAGAGAAGAAGCACATTATTTTTTTACTCATTCTACAGGTATAAAATGTGCATGTCAGAGGGGTAGGATTCTGATATCAGTTGCTCGGGGACTCAAGCTGATGCAGAATTCATCCTGCTGTGTGATTCTATGCATATTTAGATAAGAAAATGCAAAGTGATGAATCAGACACTGGCTATTAAAGCCCGTCTAGAAGTGTGACATATATTGTTTGCTCCCATTTCATTAACCAAAGCAAGCCATGTAGCCCCACCTACCCTTAAAGGGAACCTAGAAGTATAGTCTTCCAGGTCTCCAGAAGAGAGAACAGCCAAAATAGCCACTCCCAGTTGCTGGGAGTTTTACTGCTCTGTTTCTCCCAACAGGATTTCTTAGTTAATAATTCTGTCTTGTGTTTATACGAAAACCATCCCCTGGGAGAAAGTCCCTCTAAGTTTGTTCACACTTGTCTTCTCATGGTATTTATTTTTCTCTTTCATGGACCTTGGCCCAGTGGGTGCTGGCCACAGAGAGAGAAAAATGCACGGTTCCTTTCCGCAGGGAGTTCACAGTGTGGGAATCAAAGGTGACTGCAGTTGGTTGGAAAACCGCTTATTGGGCACTTATAGGACAAGGACACCACAGAGTCTGGAAGACTCTATGGGAGGCTGAATACTACAACAGCTGGCTAATGGTGTTCTCCCAGTGTTAATGCCAGGGGAAGGGGGAACAGAAGGTTTTATGGGATGGAGCACTCAGGTGGAGGAAATTGTCTAATGCAGAAGCATGAAGTCATGCATCATGCACCAGAGAAGTTGGGCAGTGTCAACCCTAAATTCTTGGGCAACTCCCAAAAGACAAGTCAATAAAATGTGCAAGGTATTTTGTTATAAAAAGGCCCCTGGGATGAAAAGGCCAGTGTTGTGATGGTTGTAGCAGTCAGATTCCTTTCGCTCAAACCTGTTAAGGTAGCTAAATTTTTGGAACTACATCTTGGGAGGCTCTATGTAATCAACATGAGATCAGTATGCCTATAGATGCCATGACTGTCCCTGCTACAATTTTTTCCCCCAAATGAAACAGAAAATACTCTCTATCCCTTGCAAACCTCCATTTGGACTCATCAAACTCAGGCCTCAGGAAAGCAGCCAGGAGAAGCAGGACAGCTGACTGCTGTTGCCTTGGTTAAGGGGGATCCACTCTGTTCAGGGCTCTGTGGTTTCTATGGGAACAGCACTGCTTGCTTTTGCTGGCTCCCATGAGCTGACGAGATGTACTAAAAAGAAATTTGAGGGATAGAACGAGAGGAGCAGAAAGGGACTTTGAGGATTTTGAAGGTATTTGGGGGAACCCTCCATTGGATGTGTAGCTTTTCCCAGCACACCATGTGGGCCATTTGGCTCCAATGCAGCCTGAACAGGGGAAGCATATATCTAGAGATACATGCATTCACACAGCTCTCTCAGACTAAACACCATCCTGGAGAAACAGATGCCAGCACAAAGCAGGTGGGAATTGGCAGTAGGAGGATTTCAACTCCAAGACCAGAAAAGAATGTATCCTTGTCCCCAGGCCGGACCAGCATCCCATCAATGTTATAATTATGAAGACTCATGATAAGTGGCCTAGGAAGATGGTGGGAGACATTTTACATACTCTGCCTACACTCTCCCCAGCCACCCTGCAAAGCTGGCATTCACCCACCCATTTTACAGATGAAGGAAATAGGGCTCTGAGAGAGGATAAGATAACCCATGAGTTAAACAAGTGGTATAGGTGGGATCCAAACCCAGGCCTGATGCTCCATGTTGGGCCCTTATGCAAAATCTAACCGAAAGCCCAAGGGCAGTGTCAAGTTCCCAGAGATGGGTAACCATCCAGCTCCCACCTTGGTCAAGAAATGACCCTGGTTCTCTGGATTTGGGTGTGAAGAAGCACACCAAAAATAGAAGGCACATGGAATGGCATCACTACCATTAGCTCTACAGGATGCTCTAGCAGCCCTACCTTGTTTTGTAGATGAGGAAACTGAGGCCAAGAAGCACTGGAAAGAACCTTCTAGTCCAGCATGCCACAATGTATCTTTACAGGTTATCTTGGACAGCTGTAGCTGTTCTGAAAACACAATTTCTCAGGTGTATTTGGGGCCTACCTGCCAGGTAGGGAGCTAACTTGGGCTCAAGGAAGCAAGCAGCTGCTGCTGGCAGCCCTCTTCTTGACCAGTTGGGCCAGGTGGACAAGATGGACATATTCCATCCCCAGTCAGTATCCAGGACTGGGGATTCCTTTAGCATTCTTTATCCTGCTGACACTTATTAGACACCAGCTCTGTGCACTAACCGTACTATGAGATTAGACAGGAGGGAGCAATGAAGAGGAATTGTGGCCATCTTTCAGATGGCCAACAGACATGCAGGTGGTTTCTTGAAGCACCTGTGACTCTGTCTGGGGCCTTCTCTGGTCCCATGTACACACTGAGTTAGCCAAGTGCAGAGTTGAGGAGTGTTAAGGGTCAGCCCTAAAGTGTTTAGGACAGCCTTCAACAGTGATGGATGAGCATTTGTGGACAATACTGAGGCATATTCTACACCATCTCTCAGAGGTGCCCCAGCAAATTTGAGCCTACTGTCTCAGCCCCTTTCTGATTTGTCTCCCTCCTCCCAGATATCACTTCCCAGATAAACTGCTGGCATTCATATCTCTGTCTCAAGGTCTGCTCTTGAGGGACCCAGCCTAAAACATAGGCATGTGGGACCTCTGAAGGAGAACTTACTGCCTGGAGGGCAAGAGGAGAGGGACTCCAGCTCATGTTTAAAAAATCTTTTCTTGTCACTTTCACCAAAAGACGATACTATAGGAGTGAAATAAAATATATGTATCCTTCTTTGCAAATTGTGCATTAGCTCTTTGAAATTATTGTTACAATTTCATCACCAGCCCAATACATGTTTTCACAAAGGACCTATAAGGAATAAGTAGAGTGGGATCCATGTCAGTAGCTTGCTGGGGGATACAGAACCTGGTCATTCTTTCCACATTGCTGTGAACCACCAAATAAGAATTTTGTTGTTGTTCTCGAAGCAGACTGATCTGAGAATCCTTAACTGCCTCTCCTCTGCTTTTCCCACCCCCGCCATCACACCCACCCCTGCCATCACACCCACCCCTTATCTCAGCCACTGACCAGCCAGGTTCAATTTCATGAGGAAGTTTGCCAGTGGCCTGCTTGGCCAGGACTTTGGACAGCGCCTCAGCCCTTCCTGAGCCAGCACTTGGCTCTGTGGGTCCCACCTCGTTCAAGGGCATAGCCTCCAGCATGGTCTGGGCAAGTCCAGGTGGACATGGGGACCAGCCAGGTCTGGAAGGTTTCCAGATCACCCAGCAGGGCCTTTCCTCTCCTTACCTTTGCTCCACTCCCCACCATGGGGGTGACCCATGGAGACCATCAGTGTCTTGGGTTTGGGAAGGACAGAAAGGGACATTTCTCTTGGTTTCTGATCCACACTGAACAACTTCGGGAGGGGAGGGCAAGGTGAGGGCCATGGGATAGTTATTTGGACTAAAATTTATTCAGGCGAATTCAAAGAGAGGTTCAAAGGAGGAAGTATGAGAAAGCATCTCCTAAGAGTGTAAGACATCCTGTATGCACAAGGAGAGCCAGGAGGTGTGGAAGAAGGACAGGCAGGAATTGACTGGGGGGCTACAAATATCAAGTCTCCCCGGATCCAACCTCTGTGGGTACTGTGGGCAGCAGGGAAGTTTCAGGGAGGAGGAAGTCGAAGGGTTTCTCACCAGGGAGGCTGGAGGGCCTCCTCTACCTCTGCTTACTGGACAAGAGCACACCAGCCAGAAACATTAGGCCCATAGAGGGAAGATGCTAGAATAGAGACTCCTCAGTAAAGTGGCTGGAATCCTTGCAGTGCCCAGGGCCTGACGGACAAACTTCAAGCTTGCTCTGTGAATGCTTGTCCCCTTCTGGTAATTTCCAGATTGTCGTGCCATTTGGTCTTCAAAGTGAAAGCCTCCAGGCTTGCCCTCATTTTTCCCATCCATTGATCAGGAGGGCTCAGTGCAGCCTGTTTGGAATAGCTTCAGCTTGGAGAGTCACTTGGAGGGGTGTGGGCAGATCACGACCTCCCTCTCTTTCCTTGTCTTCTCCACTTCATCACATGAAGAATAGGACAAAACTAGCATGTGTGATCACACCTGTGACATGTACAGGTGATCTGTGCTTCATATGCTGGATGAAGCTTCAGGCCGTATCACCACTGTTGTGGCTCTGGAAAGAGTTATGTGGTGTTTTTATCTGGTGATGCCTTGGAAGCAGAGAGCAGAACTTTTTCAAGGAATAGCCAGAGACTTGCATCTTGGGCCAACTGCCTGGCCAACAAGCTGCAAACCAGAGGCATGTTCTGTGCCATCTCCCTGGATCTGCCGCGGGACTGGGCCCCAGGTGTCCTGTGTGGTCACCCACTCACTCATCAATGTTATTGTCTTTGACTCCCTTCCTTCCCTGGTCTCCTCCCCTTCCTCGCTCATAGCGTGTCCAGGAGTCACCTCCAAATAAGCTATGTATCCCCAAATCCTTGACTGAAGATCTACTTTGGGGAAAACCCAAAACAAGACATGTGGCAAGCAGATGTCATCTTGTACATCTTCCCTGTCCACTGGTGATAGTTGTCCCACTTGCGTGATGGAGATGGACGGAGAGCTTGTGGAGCTCCAAGAGAAAGTCTGCTTTCATCAGCTGGCCAAACTTGCTAATAATGGGGCCAAGGGCAGGGAAACATGTACAGCTTTCCACAGAGCCTGCTCTGATGCGTCTTCCAGAGACGAGAGCCATGGATCCTACAGGAGGCCTTATGAAGGCTCTGGCCTTGAAGCTGATGGGATTTTATGAAAGGCAGGGAGAGAAGATCACTTGGGGAAGGGGATAGCTTGGGCTGATGGTACAATCTGTATAGATAAAGACATAAAAAGAAAGCAAATGCAAGGTGTGCTCAAGGAATAACAAATGGTCCTGTCTGTTAAGAATATGGCACCTACGCAACAATGCTGACTGTCAAATTTCTAGCAGTGAGAGCATGGCCTGGCACACAGTAGCTGCTCGGGAGTTAGTAACTAAGTGAATGAGCACATGCAAAGTATAAAAGGGTGGGAGAAGAGAAGAAAGCTCTAGTAGGGACCATCTTGGCACTGCCAATGCATAGACTGGGGCTTTCATCGCCCAGTAAGGAAGGCTTGGGACCAGGGAGACAGGCATGAGCAGCTCTGTGCTTGATAGTCCATTCCAGGGGTGGCAAATGTGGGTCATATTCAGAAAGGGTAAGAAAGACGAGGGAAGGTGTTGCATCAGGCCCGAGGCCCCAAGCCAAGAGAGTCCTGGTGGGAAAGGAGGGACAGTTTAGGACAGGGATCTTAATCCCGTGTGTCCCATGGACCCCCTTGGTAATGCAGGGAAGCCTACAGACCTCTGCTCTCATGAACACTATAAATCACAAGGGGTGATCTAACTGCCTCCCAGTGTTGCAGCGGTGAGCAAGAGCTGCTGTGGGTATATAGTATAATGTATCATGAAAACATATCTGTTGGGGGCCGAGTCTCTTGTGCTTCTCACACTCCTGAGATTTGTTGCCTACTTTCTTACCTGAAGGAAACACTAAATTCCAGGTAGAGATGTGTGAATGTAAAGATATGATTTTTTTCTCATCCAAGGTCATGGATTCTGCATTAAAACAAGGACAGGCACGACTGTCCCAGTCTTCCAGAGCTGAAAATATCCTCTGTTCTGAGCTGGTTTTCTTTCCGTTCTTCAGCCCTGCACGAATTCCCCAATGACATCTTCACCAATGAGGATCGAAGACAGGGGGCGGTCGTTCTCCACGTGCTCTGCGTAAGTACCCCTTTTGGGTCTCTGCTGGAGGGTCCAGAGGGGGAGACCTGGCCAGTGGTGGGTGGGCATAGCGAGATGAAACCTTGGCGTGGGTCCTCCGAACCCCGTGGAGGGCAGTCTCCAAATGTACCTTCTGTAGGAGGCTGCAGGCTCATAAGCTGGAAGATAACAACGTATTCTTTCCTTGATATCAGAGTCTAAACCATGGGTTCCCAGGTCAGCAAGATTTGCTATCTACTGTTTAACTTGCTCTCTCTCCTCCAGTGTCATCCTCTTGGGGAACCCTTTACTAACCAGCCTCTCTAGAATGCCATCATCTTTCCCCATCCTGGGCTTTGTTTTTCTCCGTATCACTGATCACTATCTGACATATTATGCTATCATTATTTGTTTCCTGTCCATCAGCCTCACTCACATGCAAGCCCAGGGGAACTGGGGCATGGTCTCGCACATGGCTTCTTTCCCAGACCCATTTCTGGCACACGGTAGTGACAATGTATTTGTGAAATTAACAGATTACGTGTCACGCCGCTGACACGGCATCTGACCTAGAGTAGGTGAGCAAAAACAGTTTGTTCTGATTCCTAATGTCCACCATGGCCCTAGAGCTTCCTCGGCAGACCCAGGGCATTAAGGGTCCTCACTTTTCTTTGCCCCTGTTTGGAGAGTGTGGGGAGGGTGTGTACGTGAAAATATATCTAAGGAGTGGCTGCAGAATCAGAAAGACCCAGACCCAGGCCTGGATTAGGTACGCCACTGTGCTTTCCTATCTGTGGTATTCACTCTCCCCCGAAATGCTCTTAATTCCATTTTGGTTATTTATTGCTGTAAAACAAATTCTCCAAATTTAGTGACATACCCAATGACCACTCTCCGTTATTCACTGGGTCTGTGAGTCAGGAGTTTAGAAGGGGCACAAAGGGAATGCTGTGCCACCGGACCTGGGTCTGGGAGGGGACAATCCAGATGGCTGACAGTGACCCCAGCAGCTGGGCTAGAGCCCTTGGTGCTGGAGAACCCCCCTCCCAAGAGGGTTTTTCCGCCCTGGAGCCTGGTGTCCGGGCTGCAGTGACCTCTCCGTCATGGCTCCCTGTGGCACTCCAGTACTTGGAGAGGGACATTAGGTGAACAAGGAGGAAGCCCCGTGGCCTGTAACACTCTGGCCTTGGAAGTCACATGCATCATTTCTACAAGATTGTATTACTGTCACAAACCCACTACAACTCAAGAGCAAGGGACAAACACCTTCCTTTTCAGACCACACTGGGGGCATGGGTGTGGAGCCCAGGTCCACTGTCCTTGTTCTGCCTCTGGCTTCTGACAAGATGTTTAGCCTCCCTGGACCCAAAGCTGCTCCCAGCTTGACTCCCCTTGTGGTGAAAGCAATCAACTCTTTAGAGCTTTCCCCACTTGCCCCAACTTCCTAGAACTCTCCTCTTGAAGAAAAGGCATGAGAAATCTTTTTTTAGCAAAGACATTCTCTGAAAACACCATATAAAGTAGACTCTTTGCCATCCTCCCTGCCCTTCAGGAGAGTCACATACACAGAGCAATTAATATGGTTTCCAGCTTATACCCTTGGCACCAATGAGGCTCCCCTGTCTCCAGGCTGAGGAGATCCAGTCATTGCAGTTGGACTGGGGTAGGTTGGCATTTTCCAAAAAAGGGAGAAAAGGAACTCTAGGAAGGAAAGGGAAGCCTCTGATCAAAGAGGTAGAGACTCGAGATTGCAGGGCATCGGGAATGAACAGAAACTAAAGACAGGGAAGGTGGGGGCAGGGATCACCTGGTAGGCACCATGAGGTGATTCATCTGCTGAGTGGGAAGTAGGGGGAAGCAGATTCCTGACCTTGTCATCCCTCCTTGCGTAGGGAGTAGGGTCAGGCATGGCCAGACCCAGCAAGGTCTATGCTCTAGTCAGGTGATGAAGACCCAGGCAGGCCACAGAGAAAGGCTCAGGGCCATTTGGGCAGGGGTCCCAGAGTCTAAATACCCTAAGAACACCCCAGGCATGGGTGTTCATGACCATCAAGAGGAGGTGTAAGGGACTGAATGTCATCTAGCTGAATGTCATCTAGGCCCCCGAAGAGCAGGGTCTGCCCATCCAGTGAGGCAAAGGCCCCAGACTTGTGACCTGTCACCCCAGTCTGCCCCAGGGAGAGGGTCTGAGGCTGTCCTTTCATTGGGATTCACTGATGGTCATGGTGGATCTAGACCGGAGAACCCAGTCCTTTCAGATCTTACTCTGAAACCTGACTAAACTTTTCATTTGCACTCAAACTCCAAATTCCCCATTCCAGTTGGGCCGCATGGGTTTGCTTTTCACATGGGGCTCCGTAGAGCTCGTAGCCTTCAGCCTTGGTCGATTCCTGGTCTGTGGACATGGGTGCTTCTGAAGATACCCCAAAACAGTCTTTTAAATCTTCACTTCACAACTTGCTTCTCTTTTTTCTTTGACTTTCCCAGAAATGCTTTCCCCTCTTTTGTGAGCTTCATGGAAATCAAATAGCCATTTCTGGTTTAACTTTCCAAAGGCTGCAGTTTTCATTTTCCCTTGAATCCGTCTGGTTTTGTGGATTTCAAAAACCCTAAATCCCGAGATTGCTCTAAAAAATACTTCTGCTTCTTCTGACTGTTCTTCATGGTTGGATTCTTTGCTAGTGTGGAAAGTCATCATTGGTATAACTGTATCAACAGTGAATATCCCCAAGAAAACACACTGGTCTTAGAACCTCCTTAATAGCCAATCTGTTATAATGTTGAGACACTAAAGCAGTATTCTCTGTCTGTGAGGAAATTTGCACCTTATAAGCCCATGGAGGCTGCCCTAAATAGAGAGAGAGGCCTGTGAATAATTTTGTGATTTAGGAATATCTTGTGAAATTTGCTAATCATCCCCCTGGTAGATAGTTGAATCTTTGAGATTATAAGACAAGCTAGTAAAAGCTTTTCTCATCTAGTAAAAGAAGCTTTAAATAATCAATATTTGAAATTCTTTCTCAAAATGGGCTTGTCCTTAGTAAGTCAATTTCCATTGCAGAAATTAATACCCTCTGTGTACCTTGTCAGCATTTAAAAGTATTCTTCTTAAGCTTCAAGTCTTCTTTTCACATTTTTAATGTAATTCCCCTCTTCCAGTACACATATTTCTATGTGTGTGTGAGAGGTTGTATAAAGGATCATGTAAGGACCTATTTAGCTAAAGGCTTCCATTAAGGTTAAATAATAACCTTGTTGTTTAACCCTTAAAGTGTCCCTGCTTCCCTTCCTCCAGGGGATTTACTTAAAAACAATCCTGGAAACCAGCTCCAGGTAACAAAGCCCAGATACAAGGGTGGGTCAGGCCAGTTGGAGACATCCGATCAGTGGGGGGTTGCATACTGTCTCCCTAGTTACCAAGGAGTATGGGCCCCTGCCCTTTGGGAGCCTTTTGGGCGCCAATTCTAACCAAGGTGATAGGCTAAGTCAAATGTCTACTATAGGGTAAATTGTAATTCAGTTGGTCACCTAGCATCACTGTGCAGCTTTCTCTGTGTGTTACAATTTCATTGGCTACCTGTGCGTGGCCAGGCCCGACCGCATGTCCTTTGCCCTTAAAAGCTAGTCTGTGAAACAGAGAAGGGTCGCCACTCTCTGTAAGAGGCATGGCCCTGGCTGCTCAGTTTGATTCTTGATGTTTGGCACAAAATAAAGCTTTGCTTGACCTTTGCTTTATATCAGTCTCACTCCTTTAATCACGGACCCGTTATTGGGGGATCTAACAGATCACAGTCTAAAAATAAATGTATAGCCCTTATGAAGGCAAATTCCTGCTAAGTGAATCTGGCTGGGAGATGGGCTCCTTAACTGGTCCAGGAGCTCAGACCATCCATGGGCCAGCCAGGAAAGCTTTAGGAACGAGAATGTTTCTAATGCCCATCTTTGTGTTCTAAAACCTGGATATGCTTGGAGAAGCCCCACTGGAACTCAGGTGTCAACCCTGTGCATGCAGAAGGGACTTCCTCCTCTGTGGAGCATTAGGGTCACCTCCACTGGGGCTACACCAGGCTTCCCAAGGCAGCAAAAGAATGCATGAGCCACTGAGAGGTCCCTGGCAGAGAATACATCTGCCTCAGGCCCAATCTGTCCAGTGGTAGGGACTCCCTTGTCCACATCTCGGTCTTCACTGCACTCCTATATCCAGTGCTGATTTTAGGAGCTCATGTGTGTTCACAGGAGGTGGGCTCTATACGGGCTGGAGCATTTCAGAATTAGAGGATAGATTTTTGTGGTGGGTCATCAAGCCAGGGCTCCCTGGGAGTGGAAGTGAGGGCCATTGATCTCCAGCCCAAAGGTGTCCGGGGCTGGATCCCAAGCATGGGGACTTTCCTGTACCCCAGTTCCTGTCCATATTTCTTTTCCTCCTTCTCTAGCCCAAGGACTCTTTAATCTGGTCTGGGAATTTAGGGAAACTGGCTCTGTGAGCCTGCAACCAAATTCCATCTTGTTCCCAGATCAGCCTGCTTTTTAAACTCAAGGAATTTGCTAATTTCTGTCTCATGGTTCCATTATGACCTGGCTTGCTCTCCAAAGCTGCAGGAGGAAACCAGTTGGCATCCGAGGAAGTGATGGGGATATGAGGCAGCGGGGTTGGTGGGGCAGGGGGCGGGGGGTGGCTGTTTAAATACCAGGCTCCCTCTGGAATTGTGTTTTTCTAGGTCCATTCCATATTGCCTCGATGTTGCTGGTTTTCAGGGCTCCCAGACAGATAGAATGCCTAGATGTCCTGGATGTATCCATTCTGCCCTCCCTTTCCACACTGTTCCCATGCTGGCCTCTTTTGTGCACCTGTTCTGCTGGCTCTCTCCCTGTACCCTTCACTCTTTCTCAATTCCCAGCCAGCTGGTCATCAGCCAGACTTAGTTGCCTTCTGGGTCTGTTCTTAACCAGTCAACATGATCAAAGTACAGGCCTGCCCTCAGCAAATACAGACATTGGGGCAGCTTCTGAAGGAGGAGTCTGGGCTCTGCAACCCCAACCCCAAACTACCCCCCTCCACCCAGAGCTTAAAGGAAGGCTGATTTGGATGTGTTCTTGGCGCAGCCAGGTGGGGGGTCTTTCTGGGGAGGGCCCAGGTACCACGTGGTCTATTCCCCTTTCAGTCCCAGGGGAGGAAGCTGTCTGGAAGGGGCCTCACCAAGGGATGTCATTTCCTTGTGGCCTGAGTTCCTTCCAGTTCTCTCTATTTAATTTTAATATCTGGAGTAGTTTCTCTGGATGTGCCCCTGTGGGGCCCAGATTGCTTTTGTTAAGAGCCAAAGAATAAACTATTTGCTGCAACAGCCGGTTATTAGAGGGCAGAAGGGCCAGGCTACCAGCAGGAGGTGGAGGGGGCCCCTTCCGCTGCCCCTGCCCCGCATACCAGCCCAAGAAGAGGCAGCTTTGCATGTCAAAGCTCTTGGTCCACCTCCACCCCAGGGGTGATTTTTGTCTCTTCAAGACTATCCCTTGCTTTTTTGGCTGTGAAACAACTCCACTTTTATATGCCAGCCCTATCTAATAGAACTTTCTGTGCTGGTAGAAACGTTCTCTGATGGCCTGTGTATGTAGGCAGTCTGCTGGCCTGTGTATGTCCACTCAGCCCTGGAAGTGTGGTTAGTGTGATGGAGGGACTGATTCTTTATTTTTATTTCATGTTAATTAACATAAATTTAAATAGCCTCTTGTGGCAGGGGGCTGCCCTGGAAAGCCTTCAGATGGATTCAGGCTCAGCATCTTCCTTTCCTTTTTTATGTTGTCAGCTTGAAATCAAGAAGCAGAGACAGGAAAAAAGCAAAGGAGTGTTGCTCCCTCATTTCATTCTCTTCAGGGCTAGCCTCGGTTTAGCAATTCAAACACACGGGGTACAGGGAAGTCATTGCCAGGGCCCAGTGGGATGTTTGATAACGCGAGGCAAGACACTCAGATGAGGAGTGAGGACAGTTACCTGTCACCCACAAGCTCAGCACTTTGGAACAAGTCAGAGAACTTCTGACCTCAGTTTCCACATCTGTAGAGTGGCAGGTGCATAGTAGGTGCTCGGTAAATGGTAGGTTTTTGATCTTCACCTTCTCTCCATCCCACACCCCTCTAAGGGCAGCTCTCATGTGATTAGCCTGTTACAAACACCTGTCATGGGACCAGAGCCAGATCCACTCAGAGGCAGCCCTGTCCTCCTGAGCAGCCAGACAGGGGGCATCATGAAGGCCTCTCTTCAGCTGGTGTCTTGCCAGACCCAGGGCTCTGGGAGAGAGGCAGTTGCTGGGGTTTGAAATGTAAAGGAACCTGTATGATCTGGTCAGCAAGGTCCCAGCAACAGTTCACTCACTGGGCAGACGTGTTTAGTTAAGGGATTTCACCCTGGAAGAGAAAAATGATTAGAAGAGCTTGTGGAATTTGCTGTTTACTCTTGGAAAAGTGCTGAGCATGTCCTTAATTTGTCAGTGTCAACACAAAGCTAAAACTGGCGTCCAGAGAGGATTAGCACGGAGAGAGTAAATTATTATGTTTCAATAGATCTTAAGTTATTCCCTCCCCTCCTTGCTCCTGGGACCCACTTCAGAAGGCTCAGGTTTAACCATTAGGTCTCATGGGCTTGCTGAGAGATTGATGTCCCCAGGAACCCTGAGCTGGATACAAAGCATGAAGAGGGTTAGAGCACACTCTTGGAATGAAATCCATCTGCGTTCCAGTCCTGGCTCTTCATTTATTAGCTCCATAGCCATGGGCAAGTTGCTTTGCCTTGCCAAGTCTCAGTTTCCCTCATCTGTCCCTGGAGATAAATATGGCAGCCACGTCATCAGGTTACTTTGAGGAATACATGAAGGCAAGCATGCCAGGATCTTGGCAGAGTGTCTGCCCTGCATAGACAGTGCCCCACCTCTGCTCTTAGTACTTGCAACCTGTGTGTGCCTGCCCACCTCCCAACTTCTAGCCTGCACAACTCTGGGCTTTCTCTGGTCTGCAGAGCCCATTCTACCAGAATGCAGGACAGCCCAGAAGTAGCCCTCGGATGGAGCATTCCTTCATGCCTTACTTGGGCTAAATGAAACATTTGTTTTAGGTTGTATCCCAGAGTTGCCGGAGCAGGTAGAAGCTCTAGGTGCCCAGACAGTGCCTTGCTTGATAACACCTTGATTATCTGCCCAGCTCTCCCCCAGCTCATTTTCCTGCTTGTCTGTTGCTGCTTTCTGGGAATCTCCGCTTCCAACTAAAGGACTTGCACTGGAATCCTGATACCCAGTTCTGCTTCCGAGGCACAGGTTGAACAGATAAAACCTACCATTATTGTTATGCACATTGTTATGCCTGAGTTTTCAAGTCTGAGAGACCACCAAGGAGCCAAGCACTGATGCAATCACACGAGGGTTTATTTGACAAGCTTAAGCTTGGGCCCAAGTATACCCGGCACAGCGGAGTAGGGACTTGGACCCTGAAACAGATTACAGTCAGAGTTTTTAAAAGGCAGAGTAGGGGTGGACTCGGTGGTGGGTGAGGATAAAGGGGATTATGGATGATGTAAGTCTCTAAGGAATTCTGGAAGCAAGGTCTCCAGGACCTTGAGGGGCTAGCTATTGTTGGGAGAAAGGCTATTTATTACCAATAATAAAAATCTTCTCGTGAGACCATTTAGATGTCTATCAGTGGGCCATATGTTTGGGAATGATTCTTGACACTATCTTGGAGGTTTAGAGATCAAGTTTTCTAAAGGAATTGTTAAAGTAGACTTACAGGATCCTGGTCAGACCTGTTGGGGTAGGGGGTCGGTCAGGGTAGGATTGTCCTTAGCAAAACCTCAAGGTGAGGGCAGTTAAGTCCCCAGGGGAGAGCCACTCTGTCTGTTTCAAGGGCTTGTCAGTAGGTAAGGAATTTTAATGATTTTCTTCTGCCTCTGTTTCCCACATTAGCTAAACTTGAGGTGGGATGGCCTTAATTTTCTTGGCCTCCACACAAATCAGATGCATAATGCCAGTTGCAGAATTAGGAGATTCCAGTCCCTTTTAGACATCTACAGACCAAGGGGTGACGTGAATTCATCTACTGTCTCTGTGAATCATATCCTGAACCCTGTATGATATACAAAGAGCTTGAGAATGAGCCTTGGAGCAGACACCATGAAATCTGGCCCCTAACAGTGAGGGCAGAGCATGAGCACATGACTTAGACACCAAACATTTCCCCATGGGAGCCAGACACCGGGAGTCTGCTGTATGCTTCTCTTCGTCTTATGTATTATTTGCTTCACTCATCCCCACTGTCTGCATTTTTTCATTTATTTCGTTATTTGGGAAATAAGTTTTATTTATGTGTTCCTCTGAGATGATGTTGCCAACAGCCACAATTTATACACAGTAGCTATGTGTTGACTATTTGAAGTTTTGTAGTAGTTTTTCCTTTGAAATGTGTAAATACCAAAGCTAAGTGAATGATCAGGTACTGCTGTTTGGATTTGTCATATGTCCTGGTTTAAAGAACTAGTCTGTGGCAAATATTCAGCAAAGCACTCTGGATAAAGTAGTCCATTACGTGCTCCAATTTATCAGAAAATACTCCATGTATTTTAAATGTTGATGCCTGGTGGTGTGGATCTTTGTCAGTGGTTTCCTGAAATCATCAGGAAACAGACAACAGAATCACTATTGTGTAGAGAAGCTCAGTAGAAGATCTGTGGTTTATCATGCCTTGCAGCATCAGAATAAGTGCTACCTGGAGGAAACTTGGTTTTCTGTTCCCTCTATCTGTCATACCTCCCACCCTAACCCTGACTCTGGTATGATATAGAAACTCCGGATAGGAGTTTCAAGTTTAAACAACAACAACAAAAAAAACCCTGACCTTAAAGCCCAGAAGCTTCTGCACCGAGGGACCCAGATCTGCAGCCTGTTCCACAGTCTGAGGAGCCAGTTTCCACCTCAGATTGGTACCGGAGGAGCTCCTGTGGCCAAGAGGCATGTCTCAGGCAGGGTCCCCCCCCCACCCCCCACTCCTGAAAAGTTGGCCCCGAGACAAGGAGTCAGGACAGGGGCTTCCTTGGGGGGATGATGCCGGGAAGCACCCAGCAGGGCTAGGCAGAGGAGGGGGCATCGAATAAAGGCTATGTGGTAAGGCCAGTTACACATCATGGTCACGGTGGCTAAAGCTTAGCCCCATGGAGACTGGCTGATTGTGGAGAACCTGCCCCTCTGATCACCCTAACTGAGGTGGGGGGTGGGAACCGCAGCCTCCTGTCAGTCACTGCTGAAGGCTGCACTCCCGGAGGAGCTGAGCTGCTCCAAAGCCCCAGTCAGTAGACAGAAGTTGTTCAGTTGCCACGCCAGGCACGTGAGTACCAAGATTGAGGGTGGGCATGACACATCCCAGCCGGACCGCTCCAGATAGGAGAGGACTTGCACCTGTGCCCACACCATGAGCTCCTTCTGAAGATCCTGGCCAGTACCTTTCTCTGCATCTTTTCCCCAGCAACACCTTCCGAGTCTGAGGCCAGCAAGCATCCTCTATGTGAGTTCACCCACTTGGGAATTCCCAAGACTGGCTGTTTGGCAGACGGTCCTGCAGCTTTTCCCAGACTGTCTGAACCCACTTGGGTTGGTGGGGAGCAGAGCAAGTTGGTGTCTTCTCACGTGTGCCTTGTCAGACTCCCTTCCCCTGCAAGGGTCCTGTCTTGTCCCAAAGCCTGGGTTCCCTTCCATGTGTTCCCTCCAGTACAATGTCCGACTTTGAACTTGACAAGTTCTGTTAGTTCTACCATTTCTCAGGATTCCTGCGATGGTCAAGAGTTCAAGAGTTCAAATGCTGACTGCCACAGAACCCCTGCATGGCCTTTATGACTCAGGGCCTCAGTTTCCTCATCCATGTATGAGGATGACGCTAGCCCCTACTTCATAGAAGTTCTGCTGCCAAGTAGGAGAAAGCAGGGAATATGCTTAGTCCAGTGCCTTGGCTACAATAGGAATAAGAAAACATTAGCTATCACGTTACTTTCATTGCTCTACCCTTTCTTGGGTCCCTTCGTGTCTGGATGGTGGCCATCCAGATGATCTTTCTGGCTTCGTTCTATGATGGCCATCCAGATGATCTTTCTGGCTTCATTCTTTTCCCTTTCCATTGAAATTCAGCACTATTCACACCAGATCAACACCCTGAATGCAATGTCCTGGTCATGCTCAGAACTCTCCCCAGTTACATCCCCCACCTACGGAGGGCCAACCTGGCTTGGAAGGGAGGGCATTGGGTGTCAGAGTCAGATCACCTGGGTTCAAATGCCAGCCTCACCACTCTTTTTAGGTACAATTAATAGCTTTGGGCAAATAAACTTTGTTCTCTGCGCCTTAGTGTCCCTGTAGCATGAGGATAATAGTAGCATCTATTTCTGAGATGCTATCTTAGTGCTTGGAGCACAACCTGGCACTTAGGAAATGCTTCTAATTGTCAGTCATTGTCCTTATTATTATTTCAGAGTGTCCCCACCATCTGTGCATCAACTAGTGTTCAGGTTTTTTTTTTCTTTTCTTTCCTTCTGTATACCAGTATAGGATAGCCTAGCAAAAATGGATTCTTCACCACCCACCAAGAAATCCCAGGGCCTCCCTGCCCATGCTTCCTGCCCATGCTTTCCCATAATCTTTAGTCTTCTTGCAGTTCTCCTCCAAGCTCCCTCTGGATGTTATCTCCTTGGAATTTTCTCTTACTTCCCATAAGGAGAAGTGGGACTTCACGTTGGCTCAGATCTGCATCCTATTCTAAATCTCCACTTTCTTTGTTCACCCCCCAAGGAACTTCATGCAGGCATCCCTCTGTTAATAACACGTCTTGCCTCTCCCCTTCTTCCCATATGAGTGTTAGTGAGCTGGGACCATGCTTTAGTCATCTTTATGTTCCCGTAATACCCAGCATAGCACCTTGCATGCAGGAATTGCTCACTGAAAGTGTGATGTGTGAGTAAATGAATGGATGAAATGGGCTTAGTATCTTAGCTGCTGAGTATAGGGTCTGTTCACTAAGCTGGTAAGAATTAAGCAATGAAAATAATACTGTGCTTTCAGAAGGCTTGGGGGTTCATCAGTTCCAAGTATAATGATATGGTCTTTTAGAGACAGATCTTCATTGAGAGAAGTGTACTGAGTTAAATGCTGAGGATACACCAGCATCCAAAGCAGGAGTGGATGAATTAAGACAAGAACTCAGAGGCTTCATATTCCAGTGGCATGCCTTTCTTACCATAGTTTTGGTGCTGCCTGGGTAACTTGGACATTACAAAGATCCAGTGACGGTAGAGACCCTCCTTTACAGAGATGTGTCTGTTTCGCCCAAGACTCAAAGTCCTTTCTGAACATTTGCACAAAAACGTAGCAACTAAACAATCATCATCATTAATGATAATCACATTGTTCTCTAACTTTGTTAAGCTAAATTCTTTCCCTAAAAGATTGGCCTTGATCTACTGAGGCATTATTTCAGAACCAAAGGCAGTCCCCACATATGAAAGGGACTCAAACTGTGTTATCAGTTAAGGATGAGCAGAGGTGACATTTGGGAACATGGCTTTGGTTTCCTAAGCCCATTTAGCTTGGAGGATCCAGTGATGAAAAAGGCTTGTTTGCAGCAGACACCAGGATTCCAGTGGGATCCCTCTCCTTCCCTGAGATGCCAATGAACTTCTTGCTCTTTTCGAAGGCTCCTGAAGATTTTCCAGAGCTGGTGCTCTCTTATTCTTATACTTCCAGGAACCACAAGGACCCCCAAAGATAACTTGTCCTTTCAGAGCTTACCAGCTGTTTCACTAGGGAATTTGGAGCCACTTCCTCCTGGTTCATAGGACATGTGTAGTAGACTGGCAACCATCAACTATCCCACTCACTGAAAATTGGGCCCAAGGTGGTATACCCACTTACCCAACTCTTTACCCTTGTAAAGCCTTGTGTCCATGACAACCTATGGCTCTTTCAAGACTTTTTTTATTTCCTAAGGTTCTCTTCACATTTTTCCCATCAGTTCTGGGAGCTGTTTGTAAATATATTTCTTGGTGACATGATTTTTCACCTAGAAATCTCAATGCAAGTATGCAAATCAGATCCAAATGTGGCCCTCATTCTTAAGTCTTTGGTTGGGATGTTTTCACTGATTCTCTTGACATATCCTTAGCTCCTTGCTAGTGAGCAGATTACAGAGGTAATCATGGAATCTGTCAGCTATTTCTTTTGTCTCTGACGGTTCCAGTCTTAGGTGCAAAGGTAGAAGCCAGAGGATCTATTTTTTCCCTTCCTAAAGTTGTGAGAACAGTCTTTTCCTTTGTGATATGGACTGCAGGGATTAAGGCAGACATGTATTTTTGGCAGTTAGCATAATGCCTCTCAGCATCTGAAGTTACGATGGGACCAGCAGTTTTGGCATTTGCTGGGCCCTCTTATCCTTTCCTGGACACAGGCCCAAGTTCATTTGACTCCACCACTCTTTTGGTTTTACAGAGCTGGCTTGAGGCAAGACCCATTACTCTCATCTTTAGAGGAGCAGGGCCTGGAGGGTTATGTTATCTCCAGGCTCATATACACATAACACATCAGAGTGGGCACATTCCTCACACAGATGCACATCTATGGATCTATTACCTTTTATAAAAAAGACAATTGGAGATCATATTAGGCATGACTACTTAAAGTGGGATATTGGAGAAATGAAGATTTTGTGTGTGTGTGTGTGTGTGTGTGTGTGTTCGCGCTTGTAATCTCTCCCTTAGCAACTCAGCATGAGTGGACATGCAGTCAGAATATAGTTTGAAATGGAGCTATGAATTTTTAAAAGACAGCTGCCTTTCATTCTCCCCTGTAACCCATTTAGCCCTTAGTTTGACCACCTCAGCAACTGTCACCACCACCACCATGCAATCCCCCTGTTGCTCAGGCTGGACTCAGGAATCAGGTTGACTCCTCCCTTCCCCAACACCCATCAACAAGTCCTGGCCATTCCACCTTCAACCTATGTCTCCATCCCATCCTCTCTCTCCAGCTCCACTGGCATGGCCATCATCCAGGCTACCGTCATCCCTCACCTGGACCAGGATCTCCCCTCTCAGTTACACACTGGTGTCCTTTAAAAACATGTGGTGATCAGAAGTGCACTTCCTGGCCCTTCTGATCTCTCCAAATTCACTTTACCTGAAACACCTGCCATACTTCAACCCCACACACCTCCTGTTGCTCAAATGTTTCAAGCTCATCCCACCTTAGGGAGCTAGGTATATGCCCTTCCTCTGATGGCACCTGGACCCTCTGTACTGATGTCTCATGCCGCCACATCTCAATCCTAGCTTACCTGTGAATATTCACTGATGGCCAGCTGCTTGAAAGTTCTGCTCCATTTTTTGCTCTGCTGGTCAAGGAACCATATTCTTCTATACCAAAAATGGCAAAAAAAAAAAAAAAAAAAAAAAAAAAAGAAGAAGAAGTGAATCTCCTTGTCTCCTTTCTTATAGTAAATAGACAAGTCAGCTCAAAGAGGAATCTGTTCAAACTAGAAAGGGCTCAGCATGACTGAAGAAGTAATCGACAATGTCATCCCTTATCAAATTAGCTGGCCCTCATTTAAAAAAAATTTTTTTTGGAAAGGAAGGGAAAAGCTCTTCTGTGAATGTATTCATATAACTTGATTTAGTGATGGTGTTGTCACAGAAACGCAGCATGCCAAGGGAAGGGGCTAGGGTGCTCTGCACTGTAGGACACGGAAAGACTTCAGTTTTCCCCATTGTGATATTTTTCATGATAAGATGCAAAGAAAGCATACTCGCTGGGCATCAATATGTTAGCCATGCTGCTTTGGATGTCTTCAAATCAGTTGAGTAAACGAGGGGCTCTCTCTGTTTGTCTTTGAGGTTACTGGGTGATGACCCTGGACCTGTTACCAAAGGAGAAGAAGGTATGAATAAGGGAGGATGTCAATATCTTAAGCTTATTCAGTTCCATGATGGCTCAATGGTGGGCAATCTTCTGTCCAGAGCCACCAGTGACCAACTCTGTGGCCTTGAATAAGTCACTTGCCCTTTGGGATCTTGGCTTATTCAACTTTAAACAAGAAAAATATTCTCAAGGTCCAATCTGACTCCAAGAGCCACCCCTCCCCCCAAAAAGACTCTGAGATCTGTAGTTTGCACAGTAGAAGCCTCCTAGTGACTTCCCCCTTCTGAGGAGCCTGGAGTTCCTGGATATACATGGGAGTCATGATATTTCCCAGCTAACACTCGCCAGGCAGTCATGACGAGCTTCAGTCCTGGGCTATAACCAGGCACTCTCAAAGGCTCTGTATCTTCTTGTCATGGGTGAACAGGCATGCCTCCATGGTCCTGGGGTTAGAGCAAGTCACGTGGCCAACATGGGCAGAAGAAAAGCCTACAGCTGCTCAATATAAGGAATAGAACTCTTGTCCAGAAACAAGAGCCAGTGCCTCTCCCAAAATAACATTAACAGCTGCAGGCCAAATGCCAGATGATGCCAGACATGGTTTGCCCGTGGCTCACTGTGTCCCCATCACTTCTTGCCAGCCACAGGCACCAGGATGGGACCTCAGCAGAAAGGCCACTTGATGTTTTTTTGCTCCTCTGCTGTAAGCTTGTGGGGCAGGGATGCCCCTGTTCCATTTTTCAGCTGTAGATGGGCCCAGCTGCAGTCCAGGTGCATCAGAACTGCCCTGAAGTTCAAAAAGCAATCAACCAAGTTGTTGGAAATTTCTCATCTCCCACTAAGATTCTAACAAGGAAGGATGGGTCAGGTATGAAAAAAATAATGTACAAATCCAGCTGCCCAGTTGTTTTGCTCCCAGGCCATGAAGAGAAAGAGGAAGGGAGAAGTGTGCTGGGTCTTCTGCACACCCTCTCCTCTGATTCCCCACCCCCCACCACCACCACCTAGTGTCTGTCACCCTCTCTGTTTTATAATTGAGTGAGCCAAGGACTGGAGAAGTCACTAGTCCCCGGGAACAAATTGCTTGTGTCCTATTTAGACCAATGCCTGTGTTAGATACCTTGGCTTCCATCAAACAAAGAAGTATTTCCTGGGACCTTTGTAAATGAGCAGTGCAGAATGGACACAAGGAGGGATAGATAAGCATGGTCCACACCTGCTCGGAGTCCGACATCTTGTAAGACATGAACTGGGAAGCATCACACAGCAGTGGAAGATGTAACCGTGTGCATGTCGGCTTTTCCTGCCACATGGCTGTTCTCATTCCCATTGTGCTGATGGAGGGATAAGACACTGAGCTGTTAAGTGACTTGCCCCATATCATATAGGTATAACCTTCTGCCATTTTACAAGTTGAGGAAACTGAGGCACAAAGAAATTAAGCGACTTGCATAGCACATAGCTCAGGAGTCAGAGCGGAGTCTGACCTCAAGCCTTAAGGCTCCAGAGTAGGGGTGGTAGGAGGGAGAGAGCCTCCCTCCCAGGACAGTGTCTTGAATGGCAAGTTTGGAAAGGGTTCCAGGCATGATCAGTGGACATGTCTGTTCAAGGTTTTCAGTCTTTATTCTAGATAAGCTCTAGAAACAACCTCCTGAGCTGCCAGAGAAGCCAGGGGGTCCTCAGGAGTGGGCATGGGGCCCTCAGGGTACTGTAAGCCAACCTCAAGTCCAACACCAAGTGGGCTGGCATTCTTGGGAAGGCTTTGCATCCCTCCATGTCTAGATCCAAGAGTGACTAGGGTCTGTCCTCACCACTTCCTCATCTACACCTTCAGGAGAGGGACCACCAGACCAGACTCTGGTCACCGCTTGGGCCTGGGCCCTGCCCTGGCCCTTTGCTCTCGTCTGAGCAGCTGAGCTGCATCAGAGAGTGGGACCCTGGGGCCAGGGGTATTTGCTGGGCTCAGCCAGCTCTTCTGTTACTCTCGTTTGTCTGAAATTCCGGAAGCCTTTAAATAGCACGCGTGATAATTACAGAATTCCCACATATATTGATGAGAAACAGCTACATAAATAGCATAGCTTGGTATTTACGAAGTACCAGTTTTCTGTAAATATAGAATTTTGGTAATTACTGCCAAGCAGCTCGTCCACCTTCTGGAGCTCTTCCCAGGGGACACGTCACATCATCTCTGTGGCCAATGTCGTGGAGTAAGCGGGCACAAGTCCATGAAGCAAATAGGCAGTCTGGAACCAGTGATCCCCAATCTATTTTGGAGTATGGGGATTCCTTTTTGACAGATGAGGAGTGTGTTGACCCCTCCTCCACCATCTATGCACATGTCTGTCCACCATTCCAATAAGCCAAGCTTCTTCGTGGGCCCCTGGTCCACAGATTGAAAACCAAGTTTCCTTTACTGACCTAGAGTAGCATCTCCCATCCTGCTTTCTCAGGGCACTCCTGGAAGGAAGATGGTCATAGGTAGGATGTGGAAAATAAGGATTCTTTCGTAGCATGTTTAAGAAATGTTAAGGTATTATGTATTTATTTTCTCAATGCAGGATTTCTCACAAACTCCAAGTATGCTGTGTTGGGCCATAGCCCTCCATATGGGACATATAATAGGAGGGCTTTCAAACTCACCATAGATTCCACCTCTTCACAGAGTAGTTCATAAGAGTTTGCAAAGCATCCTACTTTGGGGAATAATGACTAACCATCCTCAGGGCTCATTAATTGATCTTGGCACAGCTCTCAAAGGAATGGTATTATATCCGTTATCTTTCACTGCATAACAAATAACTCTCCATTTTAGTAGCTGAAACCAACAGCTGTTTATTCAGGTTCTGGTTCTGTTGGTCATCAGTTTGGGCTGAGCTCAATAGGGTGGTTCTTTTGATCTTGGCAGACCTTCCTCATGTGTCTGTGGTTGGCTCTCAGCAGCCAGATATCTTGGCCGTGGACAGATGACCAGCTAACAGCTGGGGCAGTGAAAGCTATTGGGCCACATGGTGTATCAATCTCCGTCAGGCCATCCTGGGTTTAGGGTTCCAAGAAAGGATAGGGTTCCAAGAAAGCAATCGGAGGCAGCACTATGCTCACCTCTGCCACATTCTGTTGTTCAGAGCTGTTCACAAGGTCAGCTCCCATGAATCCTAAGCCAGGGAGAAATGAGAAAGAGAACTGGAAGATTCTAAATGTCTAGGGTCTTTGGAGAGGCAATTTGTTTGGGAGAACAGGCCCAGAGTTATTGTTGAAGCGGGGATCCTATAACAAACAAAAAGAGTTTGGAAACCTTGATTGCATGTTTATTTGGGGGTGCCAGAGAGGGAGGGGTCGCTGCTGGAGATGACACAAGACTAAATCCACCCTGTAGTCCACTCCTCCATGTGCCCACTAGAGGTGAGTCTAAACTTCTCTCTCTCAATAAAATAGTATTCTTAGGCATGGAACCCTACCAGTGAGAGATGACCAGGAATATCCCTTTAGTTACCAAGAGTATGAAGTTAGATTCTTTCAAGCCTGCTGCAGCAAGGGAGAATGTTCCCGGAGGAGCATTGGGAATGTCTCTGGAAGAGGAAGTTAGCCTTGGGCCACATGCCTTTGAGGAGGGATGGAGGAAGAAGGAATGGTGGGGTAGTGGTTATTTGGGGTTCAGGGTTCAGTTTTATCCATGTGCTATTAGACACAAGGCTCAGAATTTGCCAGTTTATATGGAAATGTCTGAATTCTGTTGGGATCATTGTGATTTGGTTGCTGGTGGGCAAATTTTTGTTTCCTCATAGATGAGGATGGTAGTTGGTCAGTAAGAGACTGTGCCATGTGCTAGCCTCAGCCATGCATGGCCCTGAGATGCTTCATCATGTCAGAGGCATCACAGTCTCAAGAGTGAATTCCCAAATGGGGCAAAGAGTTAAGCTGGCAGGTTGCAACCTTGGCCCTCCCCTGAGACTTCCTGTTGACTAAGGGAAACACTACACAGGTGGCCATTGCTCAAAGGAACCCTTGCTTGGTCATCCTTCAAAGTAGCACAAGGATTGGAGGAGTGACTCTTGGAGTATCCCTGGGCAAGCCACTAGACTGCCAGTAGTAAAACCAGCGGGTGGCTGCCTGTCCCTGCCCAACTCTTAGACATTCAGGGAAGTTTGTAGAAAATATGCAAGGAGCACTTTGAGAGCACATCATCACACATGGTGTCTCTGGATGAATGACAAAGGGCCAGTGACAAAATGGCACCCCTTCCTGAGTGAAGCAAGGCAAACAGGGCATGGAACTTAACCACAGAATGGAGACCAGCAGCTCACAACCCTCCGTGGAAAGCCTTGTGCAGTGTGCACAAGCTACACAGCTGTTCTCAGCAGTCCAAATTCTTTAGAAGGAGGTTTTCTATTCATCATCTGTAGCAGGGTGAAGAGTGTGACCATTACTCTGCTTAGTTCAGGACTTTATGTGAGAACATTGTTTGTTTTAGCTCATAGCACTTAATAAAGAAGATTCTTTACCCTACATCCATCAGTCAATGAATGTACAGTTGATTCTCGTTAGTCACAGATTCTGTATTTGCATATTCATCTACTTGCTAGAATTTATTTGTAACCCCCAAATCAACGTTCGTGCTGACAGACATGCACAGAGTGGTGACCCCATGTGCACGTTCTTGGCTGAGGTTGAACGAGGCAAGGCTCTGCGTTCTTGTCTCAGCCGATACTGTCAACAAGCATCCTCTTCGCATCCTCTTCACAGTCTTCCTAGTGCCAGGGTTTGTGCATTTTTGTGCTTTTTGTTGGTGATTTGCTGTTTAAAGCTGTCTCCAAGCATAATGCTGAAGAGCTGTCTAGCATTCCTAAGCACACGAAGGTTGTGATGTGCCTTACAGAGAAAATAACGCGTGATAGATAAGCTTCATTCAGGCATGAGTTATAGTGCTGTTGTCTGTGAGTTCAATGTTAATGACTTGACAGTATTTATTAAGTGAGGTGTTGTTAAACAGAAGCACCCATAAAATAAGGTTCTGTGTTAATCATTTGATGACAGTGATGTGAGTTGGGGCTCTCAGGAACCCTGCATTTCCTCTGTGAGGAATGCTTCAGTATTCCCAAAGTCTATGTTCCCAGCGATGGGAGAGGGCATAACTACTGTGAATAAGGAGATTCAGGGATGTGGCCACTGCCTCCTTGGGATTCACCAAGTCCTCAGGGGCAGTTAATGGACAGAGGACCCTGGCCTTCCTCAGCAGGAGCAAGGAGCTAATCTGAAGTGTATCAGGTGAGAGCATCACTTTATTTGAAGCACTTGGAATTGCCTGCAAGGCAGGGACACCTGTGTTCATGTGCTAATACCAAGACACATTCAAGAGCTAAATATTAAAGCGATCTGGATTGTCTGTGTTAATGTTCCTCTCCATTAATGCAAATTTGAGAGTTAACAGTATTTTCATTTGCTTTGTAAATTTTGAAACTGGGTCTCTCTCTTTAGCTAATATACTCCAGATTCCTTCATCACCATAATGATGAGGTATTCTCATGAAAACTGGACCTTTTGGGCGTGCCTGGATGGCACAGTTGGTTAAGCATCCGATTCTTGCTTTCGGCTCAGGTCATGATCTCATGGGGGGTAACGTCGAGCATCAGCCTCCATGCAAGGAGTCTGCTTGAAGATTCTCTCCCTCTACACCCCCCCCAACAAATAACCTTTTTTAAAAAATTGGGCCTTTTGTATAAGGGCCTTTTTTTCTCCTTTTTTCCTTGCCCTAAATTCTCCTTTTAGGGGAGAATTGCCCTAAATCATATTCACAGAGCATCTTTTTTTTTTTAAGTTTTTTTTTTTTTTTTTTAATCAGCCATCAAAAATGAAATCTTGCCATTTGTGACGACGTGGATGGAACTAGAGGGTATTATGCTTAGCGAAATAAGTCAATCGGAGAAAGACAATTATCACATGATCTCCCTGATATGAAGAAGTGGAGATGCAACGTGGGGGTCTTGAGGGGTAGGAAAAGAATAAACGAAACAAGATGGGATCAGGAGGGAGACAAACCATAAGTGACTCTTAATCTCACAAAACAAACTGAGGGTTGCCAGGGGAAGCGGGGTAGGGAGAGGGTGGTGGGGTTATAGACATTGGGGAAGGTATGTGCTTTGGTGAGTGCTGTGAGGTGTGTAAACCTGGCAGTTCACAGACTTGTACCCCTGGGGCTAATAATACATTATATGCTTATAAAAAATTTAAAAAATATTTTTAAAAGATTTTGTTTATTTAGATAGAGCTCATGAATGGGGAAGGTACAGAGGGAGAAGGAGAAAGAGAATCCTAAAGCAGACTCCCCACTGAGCAGAGTGCACTGCAGCGCTAGATCCCAAGTCCCTGAGATCGTGAGCTAACCTGAAAACAAGAGTTGATGCTCAACCAACTGAGCCACCCAGGACCCCCCTTTCAGAGCACCCTTATAGACAGTCCCTGAGAGAAAGGGTTACTTGGGGAATGTGACATGCGCTCTGCACAGTTGTTTACTCTTTTAGGCTAGTTGAGGGGCACTTGTATTTTACAGATCATAACAGATTTTCTGTGTTTCTAATTTCTCATCTGACTCTGCATCTCTTCACTCTTCTGGTTCCTTTTATGTCCTTTCCCTTCTTGCCTGGCATTTTAAAGATTAGATTTTTTTCCCTTGTTATATGCCTACTTTAGTGGCAAGAATTTCATTAACCATGGACAAAAAAATACCAATTCCTCAACTGTGCCTGTCGCAGAGACTTCCTGACGGTCACTTCTCTTACTCCTCAGCATACCCATGTTTCCCTCCAGGCTCAGGAGTTCAGTTCTACGTAGAGAACCCAGTTCCAACCTTATCCTTTCCCCCATTATCCTTGCCATTCCCAGGCTTCTCTCTCATTTCTCTTTTATACCTCTTTACCCAGTGGCACATTCCTAAGCCTAGGAGTATTTTCAGATCACAATAGTGTGTGTGTGTGTGTGTGTGTCTCCATCAAAGAATGCGTATCCAGAATATGCAAAAAAAAAAAAAAATACTGTTACATATCAATAAGAAAAAGCAACCCTAGGAAAGGAAAAGCACAAAAGTCTTAAACAAGCATTTTCATAGAAGAGGAAATTCAAATGGTCAGTAGATATATGAAAAGTTGCTCAGGCCATCACTCACCAGGGAAAGTTAATTAAAACCAGAATAAAGTACCACACCACATCTACCAGCATGCCTGAAATGAAAGATGGACAATCCCAAGTGTCGACAGGGATGTGGGGCCCCCGGACTCTCTTCTGCCAGTGGTGGGAATATAAATTGACACAGTCACTTAGTGAAACTGTTTGGGAGTCATTTACTGAAGCTGAGCAAACAACATGGGTTTGCACAGTGACCTAGCCATCCCACTCCTATGCTATCCGCAGAAATGTGTAGTATGTGTGCACCAGCTGTACGAGAATGTCCACGGAAGCACTGTTCTTAATAGCCACACTCTGGAAACTACCCAAATGCCCATCAGTAATGAAAGAGAAAGATAAATCCTGCTCTCATCCCACTATGATAATGATCCACACTGATCTCTAACAACTTGCAACACTGGTTGAATCTCACCAACACAGTACTGAGCCAGCCACAAAGGAGAGTGGACTGTAGGATGCCACTTAGGTTAAAATACAGAAACAGAAGTCAGGATAATGGTTGGCCTTACAGGTTAAAGACTACAGGGAGGATTTTGAGGTGCTGGTCATGGTCTGTTGCTTCTTGATCTGGTTGCTGATTACATAGGTGTATTCATTGTATAAAAATTAATGAGCTGTTCATTTATAACATGTCCATTCCAATAGGAAGGGAAACATAAAAAGAGGATCCCTGTGTCACTGATGACATGGTGGCTGCAGCCACACCAGAGCTCAGAGACGCTCCCTGCCCTGCCCAGCCCAGCTCTGGGCAACTGCCTGGGGTGTGATATATACCATATACTATGTTATCTGACCCACAGTACAGATGAAGACACCAAGACTCAGAGAGGACAGATGGCCCATCCAAGGTCATTCAGGGATTATGTTCATACAGAGCTAGAACTGGAACTAGGGTCTCCCAGACTCCAGAACTTGCCTTCCAAAGGAAGGACCCTCCTGCCATGAAGAGGAGAGCGGGGGGCTCAGCTGGTGCTCCAAGCAAGGGTCCTGCTCTGGCACAACCAGAACAAGCCAGAAGCAACCGGAAACCTTCTGCACAGTTGTCTCTGCCTGAGTGCCCATTTTAAATGCAAACGAATTCTGTGATCTGCCTTGAAAACGCAAAAGCTGTTACTTTACACAAATATGAAACCAGAAGGTTCTCAGAGGCCGATAACACCAACTCCTCCACATTGTACATTCCAAACAGTATGGGAGGGATGAAGCCAGCATCAAAGTGAGGAGTAAACATCACATGTGTTAGGGGGTGGGTGGTTAATGTTGCATGAAGACTGGCGAAGCGGATTTCCTGACATTCTGCTTCTACAGCAGTGCTGCAGGAATGGGCACATTTGTGTTTGATTGGCCTTATTTCCAGAATTATTTTCAGAAATGGGAAAGGAACCTGAGGAGGAAAAAAAAAAAAAAAAAACATCTCCGGTCTTCTTTCCCTTTATGGTGCGGTCCTAACTCATTTGTTACAATCACCAAAGATCAATGACAAGTGTTCATGAAAAGAAAATCGATCTCAGTAACACTGCTGCTGCAAATGTATTTGAACTGTATAAATATTGAAGTAATTTACAAATTACAGATAATTTTGTGCTGATATCCTCCGTGTGCCCTGTCCCTGCTTCTTGTGGGAAAACCCCACAAAACCATCCGTGATGAGAACCTGAGACACTGAAGGCTTGAACCCCAGCTGCTTGAAGAAACGCCCACATGTGCAGCTCACATCCTGATTTTATGGCAGTTTTTTACTCTATTCTTTCTCTTTAGCGAACGTATTTTGCTTAAACCTTTCAACACAATGTACCTTTTATGCTAAATCCATGATGGAAACTTTTCAGATGAAAAAGAACAGCTTGTCTGCAAGACAATCATTATAATAATGGTGATGGTGGCGTTGCACCAAGGAGATATTTCTAGAAGACGTTGGCACTGCCCTAATCCTCCTCTACCCCCATATATGTTTTGTATTCCAGGAAATGAGGGTCCCGTTGCACCCAACTCTCTCCTTATCATTCTCACTTCCTTTTTGCAGTCAAGATAACGCTTTCTTGCACAAACACCATTAAGAGCTTACCCCTAGGTTTGGGCAGGCCCTGCAGGAAGAGGATTTGGAGATGTGATCCAAAGATGTGGGACCTCCCCCATCCTCCACCTGCCTGGAATCACAAGCTCCTCACTTCTCAGGATTAGTCTTAGGATGCATGGTCTCATTTCTTATCATTTCTAGGGAAACCTGTGGGTGAGAGCTGTGTGTGGTCAGCCCATGTAGTTCCCTCTTCTTCTGTGGTCTCCTGGCTTGCAGGTCCTTGGCTACCATAAAATAGTCAACATGCATCGTGATACTCCTACAGTGGACAGGCTACCAGGCTCTGGGGGCTGGGAGGCAACAGGGGCAGGATGAGGGAACAGCTTCCGGTCCTACCCACCAAGAGATCACAGTCTCACAGGGATCCCAGCCAAGGGCAATTCCAAATGAGAATCTAAAGGATCCTATGCAGCAAAGCATATCACATCAACCAACTGGGGGGACCTGCAGTCAGGCTGAAAGGGAGTGTCGGGACGGAAGATAAGGTTTTGAGGCAGTGCCGCAGGAGACACACCTGAGCTGGGTGCTGAATGTTGAGGCCCAGGTGAGAATTGCATGCTAATCTCTGTTGAAATCCTCAAGCGTGCGAAGTTGAGAGATTATGCGTGTATGTATTTATTAGGTCCTGAAAATATGTCAGTAACTAATCACTGTTTGGGATCAGGACAAGCCGCTGGTCATCTTTTTGCAAACTAAGCCTCCTGTTTTCAGACTTTCTCTTACTGAGAATGCAAATGTCAGGGTATGATTCCTGGATCGGGGTGGTCAATGGACTGGAACGTAGGATTGGTGTTTCCAGGTGAAAGCACCTCTATTTTGTTTTCGAAGCTACAAACATTTGACTTTTCCTGTTGCTATTGTTCCTTATGACTGCAAGGGGAACATTAGAGATGGGGTAAAGTCTGAGTTTGGGGCTAAATTAGGTTCCTGGACTAAATGCCAACATGTGGGAGGAAGCCAAAGATGGGGTTCCCACCCAGTACCCTGCAATTCTTGGAAACCAGCAGGATATCCAAGAATTCAACTCAATTCGGCTCAATTCTGTTACTGTCTACCTAGAGACAGCATCTGAATTCCCAGGATAAGGGCGAAGTCCTGCAAGACTGCCCCCTTCCCCACTTCAGACACCGTGTTCAAGCCCATGGGGTGTCTCTCCTGTGCTTCTGACCAGCCAGTTACATAAATAAGAGGTTCCAAGCACACCGCCTCCCTTGGGTTCAATTAATGTACTACAGGAGCTCATGGAACCCAGAGAAATATTTTATTTGATCACTAGTTTATTATAAAAGGATATAACTCAGGAGCAGCCAGATGGAAGAGATGCATAAGGAGAGTATGGGGAAAGGAAGCAGAACTTCCATGGCCCGCTCTCTCCAAGCATCCCATTCTCTCCAAATCTCCATGTGTTCACCAAAAACCAATGCTTGTTTTGCGGGTACAAACGTGAGTACAAGGGAGACTGTGTAATAGGCCTCCTTGCAGGAGCACTGGGGAAGGAGTCCAACCACTCCCACGCCCTCCCTTACAATGGCAAGTCCTCACAGGCTGTGAGAGGAAGCATAGCATTTTGTGTTCTAGGAAAACCAGTGACTGCTTTGTGGATATCTGGTAACTGATAAATGTTGGTTGACCTGATAAGTAAACTAGGTTTCCAGGGATAGTCGGTTGTGCTATTCTTTGCAAGGAGGACAGCAGAATTCGGAGCATCAGAACCCAGTGCTGCCTCGGGTGCAGTTTATGGCTGTAGGTAAAGAGGTTTATCCTCACCTACGTTCCAGAATGTACTCACTGAAGTGAATTGTACCCTCTTCAGAACGGTAACCTGGGAGGCCACATATTTATTCCGCTGATGCTATTATTGTCCCGAGTATTTTTGGAACTCCTCTTGGCCAGGTGAAGAGTTTGGGGGTTTATGAGTCCTCATTGGAAGTCAAAGTTCTGATATTACACTCCTACTTCATTTGAATCACAAATGTGTTGACCTGAAATTCACATATTTTACCTCTAGAGGATTTTTGGCCAAAATCAAACCACCTTCTGTGGACCTTGTTTGCTGCATTGAAGTTGTCAGAAAGGACAGGCTGCAGGCTCTGAAAGCAGTTCCAAAGGAAAGTAGTGACAGCACAGAACCCCCTTTTCAAAAGGCCCTAAGAACATTTTTTCATGTGTCTGATAGCCATTTGCATGTCTTGATTGGAGAAGTGTCTGTTCATATCTTCTGCCCATTTTTTGATATGATTGTCTGTTTCATGTGTGTTAAATTTGAGGGGTTCATTATAGATCCTGGATATCAACCTTTTGTCTGTACTGTCATTTGCAAATATTTTCTCCCATTCTGTGGGTTGCCTCTTTGTTTTGTTGACTGTTTCCTTTGCTGTGCAGAAGCTTTTGATTTTGATGAAGTCCCAAAAGTTTATTTTCGCTTTTGTTTCCTTTGCCTTTGGAGACATATCTTGAAAGAAGTTGCTGTGGCTGATATTGAAGAGGCTACTGCCTATGTTCTCCCCTAGGATTCTGATGGATTCCTGCCTCACGTTGAGGTCTTTTATCCATTTTGAGTTTATCTTTGTGTACGGTGTAAGAGAATGGTCGAGTTTCATTCTTCTACTTATAGCTGTCCAGTTTTCCCAGCACCATTTATTGAAGAGACTGTCTTTTTTCCACTGTATATTTTTTCCTGTTTTGTCGAAGATTAATTGACCATAGAGTTGAGGGTCCATATCTGGGCTCTCTACTCTGTTCCACTGGTCTATGTGTCTGTTTTTATGCCAGTACCATGCTGTCTTGGTGATCACAGCTTTGTAATAAAGTTTGAAATCAGGTAACATGATGCCCCAGCTTTATTTTTGTTTTTCAACATTTCCTTGGAGATTCAGGGTCTCTTCTGATTCCATACAAATTTTTGGATTATTTGCTCCAGCTCTTTGAAGAATACCGGTGGAATTTTGATCGGAATGGCATTAAAAGTATAGATTGCTCTAGGCAGTATAGACATTTTAACAATGTTTATTCTTCTGATCCAAGAGCATGGAATGGTCTTCCATCTTTTTGTGTCTTCTTCAATTTCTTTCATGAGTGTTTTGTAGTTCCTCAAGTACAGATCCTTTATCTCTTTGGTTAGGTTTATTCCTAGGTATCTTATGGTTCTTGGTGCTATATTAAATGGAATTGATTCTCTAATTTCCCTTTCTGTATTTTCATTGTTAGTGTATAAGAAAGCCCTAAGAGGGTACTCAGTTCATGCTTGGCCTAGTGGGAACCCAGCAAGGTAACATGATGCTGTAACTTCCCATAGAGACATAAGAATAGAACAGCATGGAAGGTGGACATTTTTCCATTCTCTGTTCTGAGGTCCCAGGTACCCAGGCTTGACATAGCAATAGCATCAAGAAGAAGCTTGAAAGAAAGAAGGAAAAAAAAAAAAAAGAAATATATATATATATATATATATATATATATATGCATTAAAAAGACACCTGAAATTCTAACACTTGTGCATAGATGTACCAGGAGAATTCTGCCCATGAGACATGACTCTTGCACCAGGCTAAAATTTATAGGGTTCAAGGTTGTGGAACAGGAGGTTGGTAAGCATAATCTAACACTTGTTCCTCCTATTTAGGGCATATCTTAGGCAAGGACAACAGCAGAGCTAGGAATTAAGCATGTGTATGATACCCACCAGTGCAAAACTCTGATGAGGTTTGCTGGACTTACACATGCAAGCCCAAGGTCCAAGTGCAGCTTCCTTCTCTCCCGGTCATATCTAAGATGGCACAGTTTCCAGAATGGACCCGACAACTCCTGTGGACTGAAAGAGAACAGGCACACCGGCAGGTCATTATAAGCAGCCGACCTGTGAGTAGCTCATGCTAACCAGAAACTTGAATGAACTCTGACTTCAGATGAGCTTCCTTGCAGGAAACGACAAGAGGAATGGGGAAGAAACACAAGTGCGGAAAGACAGTGTGGATGCTTCCTTCTATACTACCAGATCCAAGGTTTAAGAAGAATAAAGCTGGGGGCGCCTGGGTGACTCAGTCATTAAGCATCTGCCTTCGGCTCAGGTCATGATCCTTGGTTCCGGGGTCAAGCTCCATGTTGGACTCCTTGCTCATTAGGAAGCCTGCTTCTCCTCCTCACACTCCCCCTGCTTGTGTTCTCTTCTCCTGTTCTTCTCCTGTGCCTCTCTCTGTCAAATAAATAAATAAAATCTTTAAAAAAAGAAGAAGAAGAAGAAGAAGAAAGCTGTATAGCACTTAGGACCATAATTTCCATAATTAAATTCATAATTAAAACTTTTAAAAAAAAACTTAGTAGGAGAAAGAGCCTGTGGGGTTTAAAACAACCCCACTTGTTTGTTATATCTTATGTCCTGACTGGACTCAAAGTGGTGGAGGAGAAGGGGGAAAATACAAGAAGTGGTTAGCTATAGTGAATGCATAGTGGTTGTTTTATGTAACTGATGAATCACTAAATTCTACCTATGAAACTAATAACACAGTATATGTTAATTAAAATTGAATTTAAAATAAAGTAAAAAAAGAAAAGTTGTTAGTAGTTCAAAATGCTTGTAATGTAGGTGGAAGAAACACATAATTACATAAAACTCTGTAAGAGCAGATACGAATTAGCAAGCAGTTCCGACAATAAGGGCAGACCAAGTCTAGGAGAAAGGAATTCCTAGTTTCCGTGTGGATGACAGGCATGTGTAAGTGCTCAGCTCTTACATCAGAAATGCTTCCCCTGGAGTCGGCAGGCCTCACTTCTGCACTTGTACAGAGCTGTCCTTTCTATGCAGATTGTGTTTAGTTAAGACCAGATAATAGGGCTTCTTTTCTCTGACTCCTGTTCCCAAGCGGGGTCAAAAGGAACCAAACATCTAGGTCAGCCACACTTCCTGGCTTGGAAAGGCAGTGATGTTGTGAGCAGGTCTCTCAATCTCTCTCTCTCTCTTTTTAAGATTTTATTTGTTTATTTGACACAGAGAGAGAGAGAGATCACAAGTAGACAGAGAGGGAGGCAGACAGAAAGGGAGAAGCGAGCGGGCTCCCCTCTAAGCAGAAAGCCCAATGTGGGGCTCGATCCCAGGACCCTGGGATCATGACCTGAGCCAAAGGTAGAGGCTTTAACCCACTGAGCCACCCAGGCACCCCGTGAGCAGGTCTCTTGAGACAGAGTTGGAGGTGCAGGGGGTTGGGCCCTGCTGCTTGGCAGTGTCGCCATCCCTCAGTGTGTTCATGAGGCCACCTGTTCCCCACTGAAGGATGCCTGGAGTGTTTCTACAATGCTGGGGCATTGTAGTACCAGTACCAATTTGGAGTCATTACCTTTTGGAGTTCCTGGAGGAGACCAAGGACTTTTTGAAGCATTGACTTCATTTTTACTGACACAAATTAATTGATGAGTAGGATGCTTTCATTTCCCTGGGAGTAAACACCATTCTTTAAAACCTATAAAACAGGTAGCTGGCTTTCTTACTGGCTCACTTTCCCAGGATGTGGCTAGGAGGAGCATTTTGTGGCTGGTGAGGAATCCTTCACAGCACCCTTCCTACACCCCTAAGCTAGAACCAAGATGATCAGAGTTGAGAAAAGAGTGTTCTGTGACTGTCAAGAACCAGGCCACAGTCTCTTGATACCACATAATACCAAACCTTCTCCCCACCCCTCCCATCTTATTATTTTTAGCAATAGGTTATAAACCAAATTTCATCAATGTGTAAAATAGAGCTACATCACAGAGGTTGTCCAGAAGTACCAAAGCTGTGCTCCCCTCATCCAGTCGGTCCTCACCCCCATCCCACTCGCATCCTTGCCCCCCACAAGGCAGCTCCATGGAGACTGAGATCCAGAGAGCACAGTGTACCTTCATTGACAGGGATGGCAGACTAGTGATTTTTATGGTCCTTTCCCATTTGAAGGTCCTTTGATTCTCTACAGCCATCTGCATAGCCCCTTTGTACCCTCTCCTTTCGCTGTGAGTGGATCTGCCCTTCCTACTGTGTTAAGCTGGAAACCTTGTCCCATATCCCTTGATGAAATCACCACCTGGCCTGCTCCATCCTGGCTACTCAAAGCTGGGTCCATGGACTACCAGTATGGGTATCACTTGAGTGCTGGCCAGAGTGTAGAATATCTGGCCCCATCCCAGATTTACTGACTGAGAATCTGCACTTTAGAATTATAGTGTGAAAAGCAGTGGCACTCAGCTCTATCGGCTTTCAATCTCTACTACCCATTAGCCCATGTGCTCTTGCCTAGACCTTTGCAATCCCCTTGCCTCCAGGTTGGACAGCTCTCTGGGACCATTCACACCATGGAAGAGTCCTCCATGGGATTCAGCTGAGGCTAGCATCCCCCAACCCCAGGGTCTTCCATATTGACCCACCCACTGTACCCCATGGTGTCCTCCAGCAATCCTGACCTTCTTCCATTTCTTCAGATATCTGTTCTTTCTTTGGAAGGTTAACTACTGTGCATTCCTAAGAGCTCAGGGGAGTGGTCACCTCCTCTCTGTAGCCTCTTCTGACCCAGATCAGATTACATCCCCTGTTTGTACAAATTAGTAGCTCCCTTGCCTTTCCTCTGGTAGCTATTAACACAATATGCAATTATATATCTATTTGTGGAATTGTTCCATTAACATTTCTCTCCCTGCCAGTCATTGATCTCCATATGGGTAGGGACCACGTCCGCTTCACTCATCACTCCATCACCAGGGCATAACTCAGTGCCTGACACATGACGGATGCCCCACAGGCATCAAACTGAGTGAAAGAGGACTAGTACAAAAGACTATAGATGCTGTATGATTCCAGTTATGTGAAGCTTCTAAAAAGGGGAAACTAGAAAGTTCAAAAGAAATCACTGGTTGCCTTCAGATGGAGGTGGAAGTAAGGAATGTCTGCAGATGGACATGGGGGGACTTCTGAGGGGGGCAGGGAATGGAAGTGTCCTAAAATTGGACTGTGGTCGTGATTGGATGATTATATTAATCTATTAAAAATCATCAAACTGTGTAGTTAGAATGGTTGAGCTTTGTGATATATAAATTATAACTCAATAAGGCTGTTTAAAAAAAAAAGTGAATGCAGTGAAATGAATGGGGATCTCCCGGGTGACTGTATGGACATGGCTGCTGTCGTATCTCCTTCTCTCCTTCTTCCAACCAAGAGATGTGCATGCTCAGCAGCAGCTGGGGGAATGACCAGGCCAAAAACAACTCCCTCCCTCACCCTCCCCTTGCCCTGAGCTGAGCTCACATACAGATGCTGAAATTGCAGTTCCTTTGATGGTGTCCCAGAGCCAGGGCAAGAGAAGATTCATGATTTCTAATAACCATCAGCCCTGGATGTAGCTATGTCTTCTCTCTAATTAGACAAGTCTCCTTTGGACACAGCCCAGGAATCAGAACATCTTGGCAGTTTTCACTGCAAAGTTTAGCAAAACAACCAGGTATTAGGAGCACAGGCAAGGATTTTTGCCCCCAGATTATAAAAAAAATGCCCAGTCAATGTTAGTTATGTTAAAATTCTTCTCCTGACCACATTCTTTTCTATTCTGAATTTACATGGTTTTTTCAGTTACCAAGTGGATCAAATCAGACCCTGTGCATGAAAGATATGGACCTAGTCTACAAGTGAGACTGACATACAGCCCAGCTCAGCTGTGATTGGGTCACTAACTATTCAGATTTGTTTGTACTCATCCTTACCTAGTGTTGCATATCTAGAATGTTCCCTCTGTTTACAAGGACCACGTTTGAACAAATTACCATGCTTCATCTCCATTGTAAATTCTTTGTTTTTAATACCTTAACACTATAAATAATGGCCTTGGAAATTTTGTGTCATTAATTAAGAATACATTACTAATTTTTTTAAATTTTGGTGATGTCTAATATTTGACTCCTATAATCATTTTCATTCCTTCTTATCAGGGAAGGTGCGTTTGAGAGAAATACAAATAAAAGCTTTGGGTTGCCAAGACAGCACTTACTAAATTTAGCCTTGACAAATTTCTGCAAGTTACTTTTGTCATGCTGTTCTAGATGAAACCTAAGAATTGTAGCAATTTCCTTTTATTCCCCACTCTAAACTTTTCTAATATATATATATATATATATATATATATACATATGTATATATATATATATATGTATATATTCTAATATATATATATATATATATACATATGTATATATATATATATATGTATATGTATATATATATATATATTTATATATATCTTCTTGGCTTTTTAAAAGGCAACAGATTAAAAAAAGTTTTTGATGAAAAAACATTTGTTCTACTAATGTGCCATTTGCGAACCCCCTCAAAACACACACAGCATCACTGAGCTAAGTTCTGTTGTGTCTTGTAAGATTTGACATTTCTCGTAAAGAGGAGGGGAAAAGGAAGATCTGTTGAGAGGGAGTAGCTGGCAGTAGTTTTCAAAGACTTTCTTTAGTTCACGCAATGAAACAATTGAACAACATGCAACTGAAAAGAATTCTACCTTCTTGACTTATACATAGCAACACAATCACAACTAGAGAAAAATGGGGTTTGGGGTGTGTGTGTGTGTGTGTGTGTGTAAAGTGGAAAATGCATTTCTGTATTTTGAATTTCAGTTAAAGACTAGCAGCATGATGTCAAAATGAAATTTGGGTTTTGGCCAATATATTTTCCTTTTGTCTTTGCACCGAGATTTAGTCCCTGGCCTTTTATCTGTAGCTCTTGTAACCCTTTATTGTACCTGTGTAGAAAGGTGATCACTAAGTCTGGTTGAGAGAGGAAGTGCCTGCAAAAGTTGTGGCCAATTTAGGAACTGTACTGAAAAAATTAAAAATTAATTAAGAGAAAATTAGAATAAAGTTGAGAGTGGTAAGTAAATTTGACCCAACTTGGCGATGAGGTCTGAGAGTAAATTAAAACCAGTGGGGGTGTGGGGGTGGGGAGTGCCAGTTACATAAGGCACAAACCAAATAGGCTTAGGCTCTGTGTTATTCCAGTTCTATTCAGCTTCAGGGAATAGAGAACCCAACTAACATTGGCTTAAACTCATAGGTGACTATTTTTCTCAAGAGGCAAAAAAGAGTTCAAAGGAGTCATGTCAAGGGCTTGTGCAATGTGCCAAGACCCTTCCATCTTTCTGCTCTGCTTCTCCTTAGTCCCCATAGTTTTAAGATGGAGGCTCCACTTGGGAGAAAAGAACTGATGGATGTGGGACATTAGATGGAACATACTGGGAAGGCAGGGGGCAGTGGTCAGAGTGGAAGGCATGAATTTGAGATCAAGGAAGGGACAGGAGGTATTAATGACAGGGTCTACTACGACTACGGTGTGATTATAGAGGTGAATGTCTGAGGGAGGATTAAAGACAAGACCCTTGGAGTAGAAGAATTCAAGAAACCAGGAGGGTGTTGAAAAGATTGTGTGCATGTATAATGAAGTCTCCAAAACTTGAAGCAGAAGTGGCATTATTTTAAAATTACCATTGCTTCTTCCCCATCCCATGACCCTCCATGGACCTCACAATGGATATAGAAAAACAAATTCCTTGGTGGAGTTGCCATGACATGCCAGGGGTTTTGTTTATTCTTCATGTGCTATGTCCTCCCAGCCCCCTTTGAAGGCCACGTACTGCCCTGTATTGGAGGCACAGGCAATGGTTAGCTGGGGAATGCCCTGCTCTTTTGACTCCTGCAAACTGAAGCACTCCAACACAAGGCTATTCTGCTCATCACCCACCTTGTGGGACACAGTCAGTCAGCTTTCCTCCTAATGAGTCCTCGAATCTATTCCAAGAAGCTACTTCATTACCGTCTTTCCTCCTTCCCTTTGCTCCCTAGAGGACCAGATAGCTTGACCTCAGCTGCTCGATCCATTCTTGGGGCCCAAATTATATAAGAAATCTCTCTCAAAACCCAAGCTATGGAAAAATAAAATAAAAACAAAAAACTGAAAGTTGATTTTGCTGACCATGCAAGAAGCTGCTCACTTCTTTGCTTGCTAATACTCTTTTATTTGCCTGGAAGCGATTTTCGATTTAGTTCCCTTGCCCCTAAAAAAATATTTCTGTCTCCTTCAAGATCTACCTGTTTGGAAACTTTTCTTTTTTTCTGTCTTCAAACTTCTCATTGTTCATACATTCTGGGACTGTTCCTCTCCCCATGAAGAAACAGTTAGGGCAGTCTGTTCTCAGCTCCAGCCATGAATAGAAAGGTAAGCTCGTGCTTCTAAGCCTCTCCCTTCAGTAGAGGAAAAAACAGACATAAGCAGCTCTTCTTCCATGTCCACAAATATCCACAGACAGAGCAGTTCTTCTTGATGTCTGTAAAGTAGCACTCATCCCTGTTGTGTTGCTGTCTACACACCTTCTTCCCAACAGGGGAGAGACCAACAGTGGCATTCTACTGACTTAGACTTTATTCTGACACCAAATCATCCAGGTCTTTAAGGTATAGCTGCTCCTCACTGTGGCCATCTACTTCAAAGTTTAGGCAAATCGAGGCTGTATTTCTACTTTGCACCAGTGATGACGTTCTTTCCATTACTCTCTACACTGACAGGAACCATTCCTTTCCTGTGCACCAGATGGATCTCTGGGCTGCAGCGAGGGGTGAAAATAATTTCATTATGAAACAACATCTGATTTCGCCTGATGCCATTTACTTTTTACTTTGAGGTTAAACATTTCACAAGATCTGGTTTTCTTCTTTCTGCTCCCTCTTGAAACTCCCTGTTTTGATTTTCTCAGCTGCCTCCACTTCGCCTGGCCTGTGGTTCTCACTAATGTCAGACTCCCTCCCCAGCTATCTCAAGTGTCAGCTTCGGAGAGCAAGAATGGACAGGATTAGGGGACAGCCTATGCCTGTGTCATCTTTCCTCATCAGAGGAAGATGGAGGCTCTATTTACCAAGGTCCATAGATCTTCATCAACAGGAATTTGCCATGTGCAGTGTGTGCAGTGTGGTAAGCAAATGTCAAGCGTTGCAGTTCTCAAAGCTTGCAAAGAGTCCATGCCTTGCCTTTACCTATTCACCCTTCTTTTCCTTCCTTTCCTTTTCTCCCTTCCTCCTTCCCTCCCTCCCTTCCTTCCTTTTTCTAATATCTATAGAGTCCTTCTGCCAAATCTCAAGCTATTTGTAGCAGATAGGCAGCCTGTGTAACTGAGAGTGCACCTGTGTGCCTGTGTGCTGACCCATGTGCACCTGTGTGTGTGATAAATGCAGGTGGTGGGTGGTATTGACAGAACACCTTAAAAGCTATGGGATGGGGGTATGTAGATTACAGTTACTGTAAGGTAAATCACTGCATCATGAGAACGTACAGTGGCTCTTGCCATGACAGGGATACAGAGCTCAGAAAATGTGAAATCATGTCCACCAAAGGGTAGAAGAGCGTCTCTATAACACAGCTGTGTAAACTACAAGAGGCTGGAGTCCAGATGGGAATAATCCTTACTTCTCCGTCAGCCCCTTAGAGTGTGTCTTTGACATTGTGGGTACTAAGTAAATATTTAATAACAGGATGACTGATGGCATGCATAAAACTAATGCTGATAAAACCATTTACGAGCAGTGTTGCTGCCCACATCAGCTGACTGTGGAATGGCCACCTCAGGCCAAATGATGCTGGGAAATCCCCAAGACTAGGGGCATGAATGGATGTGTGGAATGCACAGGTCTGCCTTAGAATGCTTCCAGTGATGTACACCTTGGAAATAGAATAAAATATTTGGGGACCAAGAATAGGGAGCACTTACAGAGCTACACAAGCCTGTGCATGTTTGGTTGACTTTGTAGAGGACTGTGCAGGCTGGTGGACAACATGAGGATGGCAGGAGGCAGGCAGCACAGCAAGTAGACAAGAGTGTGGGAAAGGAGGGACGTGATTCAGAAAACACAGGGAGCGAATCTAAGATGGCAAATGCAAAGAGGAATGGAGTCAATGAGAATAAGGTAATTTAAGAAGAAAGACGGCAGAGATGGGAAATGGGGCATTCATGGTGCACCACCCAGCATGGTGGGCGCCAGCCACAGGAGTCTCTGGAGTGTGTGAAAGATGATGGTAAGTCCAAACTGAGGCGTGCTGTAAATGTAGATTGCCCATCACATTGCAGACACTTAGGATGAAAAGGAAGAATGTAACATATCCCGTGAGTATGTTTATATTGATATTGAAATTACATATGTTCTGACTTTAAATATCATATTGAAATAATATGTGGGTCCATTCAGTTAAATGCAACATATTAAAATTAATTTCACCTGTTTCTTCTTACTTTTTTGAACTAAAAATCTTACTTCAAAAACAGGACATTTTAAATCAAAATTTAAAACTCAATCTCAATCAAATTTCAAAAATCCAGGAAATCTCAAAAAACCTTGAAAAATATAAGTCTTTGAATTGTCTATGTAGCTCGTGTATTTCTCTGCTCTAGATATGCTTCTAGCTAAGTTTGGGGAGGAGAGAGAGGGTAGAGGAGAGAGAATGTTGTGAGAGCGGAAGTCGCGTAGAGGTCTTGGTCCTGGCTGTACGTCCTTGGACAAGTTATTTAAGCTCAGTGAGCCTCAGTGTCTTCATCTGTCAAATGGTGCCTACTGATAATGTCTATTTCATGTAGTGGTCATTAACCTAAATAGGAAACCATGTAGAGCCTCTAACGGAATACCGTTGCAGGAGGTCCTCAGATAACAGTTGCATTCTTTCCTTACTTTCCTTCAGCCAGAGTAACACACCGGGAGCTCCAGAGGCATCAAGGTGGAGCTAAACCAGACTTCAGCACATTCTGAATATGTATTTCAACTTTCCGAATGCTCTGGTGTGCAGCAGACTGGGCAAGTGAGGAAAAGAGTAGAAAGTCCAGTGGAGAAACCAGAGTAAAGAAAGGACTGCACCCAGAAAGGGATGATAAAGGCATCCTTCTGATTTGGAAGGAAGCTGTAATGGCAACAGAGAGTCCTGAGAGTTAGCGGGGAAGCAGGGAGGGTGTAGAGGTGCCCTATCCAATTTTGCTAAAAGCTGCTCTCAGATATGCCTGGATTAAGCAGATACTTTTGTTCTTCTTAAGTAAAGGAACATGATTTTCTCATTCTTTGCAATTTTGGATGCAGCATGGACTTAGCCACAGCCTAAGCCACTGACAACATCAGTAACATCCCCCAAATAGAATTTAGCATCCCTGAAAAGGACAATAAAATCCATGCTTATTGTTCTACTCTCAAGGAGAAGAACTCATGTACTGGCTACTTAAAAATAAATCATTTGTTAAGGGAACATCACATAACAGTGAATGCAAATGTCCCACCATCCTGATGAGCCTAGGAGGGAACAAAAGGGAGTTATTTCAGAGGCCCCTGGTGGTGATAAGACACTTCTTAAATAAAGGAAACTGAGACCAAGGATCACTGATAGATGGGAAATTCTGTTCTCCAGTTCCAATATATTGGGTTCAAAGTTCAAGAATGGCCATAGGTCTTCCGGTTTGTTCCAATAAATGGAAAAGAAAAATAGATGCATAGATAACTTAGAATGGTAGGTATTTGCTAGTTTACTCCAGGCAGTATTCTGAAAAACAGTGATCTAGAAAAATTTCAGGAGACCTGCTTCTACCACAGGGGCACAGAGATTTGCTCTATCTCCTTGGAACATCCTGTCTCTCTTCAGTGGGGCTCAGTTTCTCATTTATAACATGAAGATCACTAGCACATGAAAGGACATCACCAAGCCAATTCCTTTATTTTATCATGGGGAAAAAGAAGGCCCTCAAAGTCATTCTGTAAATAACTGGTGGGGATTGTGAACTGATCTGCATTTTAAAGACCCCTCTCCTTTGTGGAGGAGCAAATACACCACACAGAGAATTTCAGCAACTCACGCTGAGTAAATGCTCAGCGTGACACAGAAAGATACATCAAAATTTACCTGTTACTCATCTCCTTCGCTGTGTGCCTTAGGCATAAAGAAAATCCAAGAATAAAACTCTTTCATACTGGCAATGCATTCTACTGGGAAAATTGGTCATGGTGTTAATAATCAGTTTGTCTTATTAAATTGTCCTCTCCCCCGCCCCTATCACCCAAATTGGTATAGAATTCAGAGTCAGCTGAATAATTTTACCATTGAGTTAAACCATTTAATAAGTGTGGGTTTTCTTCCGGCAAACCCTAAATAATTATGTTGTATTGAGAAGGAGGCATTGTTTTTAGCTGGAGTGTAAAAATGTTGCTGTAGTAGCCAGTGTGTTAAAAAAAGAAAAGACAAATTCAACTTGGCAGCTCAAACAAAGCATATGTAGCTTGCTTCTACGACAGGTTTTTGGGACACCTTTCCTCAGACTCCCAAGTGACTAAGTTCATGTAATCCTTGCTCTGTGTAGCATCTTCTCTCTTATTTCACAGACAGGGTTGTGCTATAACCTTACTGACCTCAAAACTCAAAGTTAGATAGAAAGAAGTCAAATTAGAAAACACCAGGCAATCCTTAGATCTATAGATGTTTTATGGGAGCTGAATATTCCCTGCATTTCCCAAAACTCATTAAAAAAAAGTCTCCCCTTCATTCCTGGTAGGGTCCCCCAAGAAGTAGGGTCCTTTCCATGGTCTGACTGCTCCATGAGCCTACACCCCATGCCGCCAACAAGATGTCCATGCCCTCTGGGCTTTTCCAAACCATAGCCCTGTGGAGGTCTGTAGGTAGCATGCTCTTCTTTGACATGGCGTTCTTCCACTTGGAGCTCAGGTTCCTGGATGACCTGGAAATCTGTAGTTTACACAGTCTGAGGGCATCTCTCCCAAGTATTCTTTGCTCTTCTGTGATGGCAATATCTTGATTCTTCTGTGGCTTTTATCATACAGATAAAGAGGCCTCTTCCACCTACAAACACTTATGAGATCCTTTCTCCTGTTTATCAAAATACTGAGTCCTGCTCCCTTCCCCAGTCATGTCTGTCCAGGAGTGTACTAGAAATGGCTCATCCTAGCTCAGAAGAGCCGAAGATCTCTTCCCAGCTTCTCCGGGTAGCCTAAGATTGGCCATGGTGCTAGTGTTTACACCATGGAAATGGACAAATGCTACCTGTCATGGCTTATCCCCCAGAGTGTCAGGTATTAAACACTTACTAGCTCACCACTGGGTCCATCTATTTGCATTACCACCTCAAACTCAAAATCTCTAAAAACACCTGCCCACTTCCATTTTCCTTAAAGATGGGTTTCTTCTAAAAAAAAGACACAACTAGGGGTGCCTGTGTGGCTCAGTGGGTTAAAGCCTCTGCCTTCGGCTCAGATCATGATCCCAGGGTCCTGGGCTCGAGCCCCACATCAGGCTGTCTGCTCAGCAGGGAGCCTGCTTCCTCCTCTCTCTGCCTGCTTCTCTGCCCACTTGTGAACTCTGTCAAATAAATAAATAAAATCTTAAAAAAAATAAAAAACAAAAAAGACACAACTAGATTGAATGTTTAAAAATATAATCCTGTTGTTGAAATTTATTTTAATTCTTAGCAATAATATCCCCTTTTTTGAATGAAGTCATAAACAGAATAAATCTGGGTGTGCATATATGTATGTGTGCATGTATATATATGCATGTATGTGTATATAATAGAAAAAAATGAAGTTGAATTGAAATGTGACCAAAGGTAGGGCATGTGGAAGAGAAATGAGATCAGACCTCCATATGCTGACCATTTCCCTATCATACCCCCTACCTCACACTCTCTGGGCTACAGTTCGAGAAATGTGGACCTGCTTATTTTTTAATTACTTCAATTGAGGTATAATTAGCATGCAAAAAAAAAGATATCTACTTTTAAAAAATCTTTTTATGGGACTCCTGAGTGACTCAGTCAGTTGAGCTTCAGAATAATTTTGGCTCAAGGTCCTGGGATTGAGCCTGCTTTGGGCTCCAGGCTCAGCACAGAGTTTGGCTGTGATTCTCTCTCAACCTCTCTCTCTGCCCGCATGATCTCTCTCTCTCTCTTTCTTTTTAAAATAAGTTAATAAATAAAATCTTTTTAAAAATTAAATAAAAAAGCTTTCTGTTTTGCAATAATTTTAGGCCTATAAAAAAAAAACTGCAAAAAGAGTACAGAGAATTCCCATATGCCCTTAACCTAGATTGCCCTAACGATAACATCTTACATAACCCTAGTAAGATCAAAACCAGGAAATAAAACATTGGCACAATGCTATTAATTAATCTACAGAACTTATTCCAGTTTCACCAGTTTCCCCAATGAACTGTTTTTCCATGCCAACCTGGGATCCCACGTTGCATTTAGTTGTGTGTCTCTGTAGTAGATCCAGTCTGTGACAGATCTTGGTCTTTATTTAACATGACCTTCACAGTTTTGAAGAATCCAGGCCAGTTTGGGTTTGTGCTCTGTTTTCTCATGATTTGTTTGAGGTGTACATGCAAAGCAGAATACTGCAATGATACTATATTCTCTTCAGCATCTCATATCAGGAGGATGAGATGTTGATATGTCTTATTATTGGTGATACTAACCTTCATCGCTTAGCATAATGCTTTTGAGATCCATCTGTGTGGTTGTATGTTCTGTTGTATGTACACGAAGTTTATTCTTTTTTTGTATTGCTTAGTAGAACTCTACTGTACAGGTATACCACTTGCATATCCATTTACCAGTTGGTAGACACCTGAGTTATTTCCCAGTTGGGGGTTATTATGAATAAAGCTACTATAAATATTCATGTGCAAGTGTTAGTGTCTATAGATGTTGGGTAAATACCTGAGAGCAGTATGTAAGTATTTGCTGGATTTTATAAGAAACTGCCAAACTTTCTTCCAGCATGGCTATAATTTTTACATTCCTACCAGCAAGGTATGGGAGTTCCAGTTCCTCCATTTATTCACCAACACTGGATATTGTCAGTCTCTTTCACTTCAACCATTCTAGTGTGTAGAGGCAACCCATTGGGGTTTTTATTTCCATTTCTGTAATGACTAATAAGCTTAAACATCTTGTCATGACCTTCTCTCCAATTTATTTATCTTCTTTGGTGAAACGTATACATATATATTTTGCCCATTTTAATTATGTACCTCCTTTGTTTTGATTGTAAGTGTTCCTTATATTTGTGGAATACAAGTATTTTATAAGATGCATATTTTGCAGTCTTTTTTCTCCCAGTCTGTGGTCTGTCTTTTCATTTTGTTAGCAATGTCTCTTGAAGAGCAATGTGTTGTTTTTGATGCATTCCATTTTTTAAATAATTTTTTTATAAACATATAATATATTACTAGCCCCAAGGGTATAGGTCTGTGAATCGCCAGGTTTACACACTTCACAGCACACACCATAGCACCTACCCTCCCCAATGTGATACATTCCATTTTATCAGTATATTTTCTGTCTCAGTTCTTCTTTTCATACTCTAACTGATAAACCAGTGTGTAACCCAACCTCACAAAGATGTTCTCTTGTATTTTAGTCCAAACTGAGTTTCAGGTAGCAATAAATAGCTCCTCACATTTTTGTTGTTTTTATTGTACAGTTTTATCATGATGGCACATTTGATTCTTTTATTACCTTAAATGCTTCTGTGTTGGCTTCTGTGGGGCACCTTCTACTTAGACTCTTAATTTGGATGCTTCCCAAAACAAACCCTGAGACAAATGTAGGATGAAGACAGTGGTGTACTGGTTACTATTTAACAACTGGTCCCCTGAGGTGGAGAGAAGCCCTGATTTGTAACATTTGCCAATATCCATGGTGTAAATACCTAAGCCAGGACCAATTTTAAGCTATTAGTACATTGCCAGATATGCAGATTTCTTGAAAATTTAATTATTTTTCTTTGTGAGCAGATCAGAACATCACCAGGTGCAGGCAGTTTATTTGAGGTGAGGCTCAGGACACAGAGTGAAGGAGTGAGGAGAGCAAGACAGGGAAAGGAAGAGAACTAGCAAAGGGGCATTGAAGAGCTGGTTACCACTGTGAACAGCTGGGGGTCCATCCTAGTGAGGACTCTCAGAGAAATGGTATAGACTCAGACTCAGAACTGTCCTAGTCAGAGCTGAGCAGGCTGGCTACTGATTCACAGATTCCTTCTTCTGTCTTTCTTTTGTTGATGGTGGTCCCTGAGCTGTTAAAACCTAGGCACTTTCAGGCTGCTCTGCTCATTATTAAGGAAAGCTCTCTAGCACTGGTGGCTTCCCCAAACAGAAAAACAGAGAGCCACAGGTGAGGTGGGAAGCTGTTCTGGGTAGGAAGCTGCCAGTGGGTCTTAAGATGATCATTGTCAGAAGTGGGATGGGGAGAAACAACAGGGTCCACTCCATGTAGCACATACTTTTTCTAAATACTAAATTACCGGTAGTCAACAGCATCTCCCACTAGGTCCACGGCCAAAGGCACAATCCCCTGCCCAGTGCAACTTAGGTAATGCTTTCTTTATTGGCTTTTATCAGCGCATTTTTTTAAAAGATTTTATTTTTTTATTTGTCAGAGATAATGAGCACAGGCAGACAGAGTGGCAGGCAGAGGCAGAGGGAGAAACAGGCTCCCTGCCGAGCAAGGAGCCCGACGTGGGACTCGATCCCAGGATGCTGGGATCATACCCGAGCTGAAGGCAGCCTCGCAACCAACTGAGCTACCCAGGCATCCCTTATCAGTGCATTTAAACTCACCACCAAACCATACCTAGTGACACTACTATTCCCTCTAGGAGCCACAAGGTCACTTCTGTTCAACTGGTACGTTCTGTTTAGAAAGGGATAGGGAAAATCACTTCCTTGTTGGTTCTTAAAAGCATGGGTAAAATAAGTATGAGTAATAGAATCTAATCAATTTCCTCATCCAGACCACTTCATAATTGGATTTCTATATGCCTGAGAGCAAGCCTTGTCTTACAAACCAGTAAGACAAGTCATATTCAAATACTTCCTTTTCTCCAGATTGTCTCACTTGTGGTGACATCTTGAGCTTGAGCAGCTGTCTACATAACCAAGGTCATCCCACTGACTTTCCCTTGTTGGATGTCTGACCTAATGTTTCTGTGGTTATTTAGATCAGAGAAAGTCTTATCATGACAAATAATAAAATGTTTTCTGAAATGCAAAAGTCTAGTCTTTCTTGGGGCAAAAAGAAGTTGGCTATAGCTCTGTCTTCTCCGCCGGGGAAACTTCCTACAGACAGGGAACAGATGGGCCTAGATCGAGGCACCATCTGCTTTTCAGTTGTAATTAACATCGGATCCAGGGGTGGGTTGGATTTTACCATAGTGTTGGCCATCCCTCTTGACTACCAGGGAATCCTAAATCATGCGTTTGTTGGAATGTGAAACTTGGGTTGGGTTTCTTCGGATGGGCAACAGCTCTTAGGAGACAGGAGCAGAAAAGAAAGCCAGGCTGTGTGGCAAACCATTTCTGTGTGCCGGCTTCCGTGCTGAAGTGGCCACGACAGATGCAGTCAAAGACGAAGAAGCCTACTTATCTTTTCTTGCGATTCTTTGATTCCATTTCAGTTCAGTTGGTCCCACTTTTCTAACAACTTGATTGAAATAATAATGACCCCTGGCAAAGATAATATTATTCAGCGTTTATTGAATATTTGCAACCTTCCAGCCATTGATGCTAAGAATTTTGCATGAATTATCTAGTTTCAAGACAACCATGTGAGATAGTTACCATTATTTTTCTCACTTTACAAATAAGGGAGACTAAGTCTAAATTGAGGTTTAAAATACTCACTTCAGGTTACACAACTCAGATATGGATCCAGGCTATCTGATTTTGCTTTGTAACCATGGTTAATCACAGCATCCACCAACTTATTTACATTAGGGGAGAGCAGAGTTAGTGGTTGGCAGATTTCTCCCAATCCTGTTTTGTAAGTTGCAGAAGAGAACTATAGAAACTCAAAGATAATTAGTGTTCTTCAGTCCCTTTATTACCTCAAGGGAATGTATCTCGCCTATGTTTCACTGTGCTCTACCTCCATGCCATTGGACTCTTAGTTGCAACTCTGCTTCTTACTTTTTCTGAGCCCTTAGAGAGTCAAATGAAAACATGACTAAATTTTAGTTCTCTGCCTTGAATCCACAGCTCATAAAGTTGGTGTCAGCATCTACACACCATAGCAAGAGTCGGTCCTTCTCATTATCAGTGACATTGTTCCTCCAACAATAGAGAGACTTTTTAGCAGAATGGCCTGGGAGCGTCTTTGTCTTGAGCCCAGATTGCCTTCTAAGGGCACACCAAGTGAACAGAATGCAAGAAGATATCCCAAGACTGGCAGTCATTTGTACTGTTGTCCAGGTACACAGGATTCCCTGGAATATCCTGTGAACATCAAGCCAGCCTATGTCAGCCTTGGGAAGGAGCCCATGTGCCCGCCTAAGCTAATTGTCTGGCAAGAGAGATTTTGCACCTCCTAGTTAAAAGTCCCTTATAATCATTTGGTAATTATTTTAATGGATTGTCATTAAAGTATGAATTTGGAAATAATGTAATATGAAGCTCTGGTCTGGCATCATTAGTTGCACTAGATCTTAAGTAATAAAATGAAGGTCAGAGTTTAAGCCCCACACAAATCTGTTGGCCTTGTTCATTATATACACAATCCCAGAATGTACCCTTACCTACAGGCATCCAACCATTAGCCCTTTATACCATTCACAAACAGAATCAGGCTGGGGATGCTTGGTGATCCAGTATAGCCCTTCACAACTAATGGGGAATTGCCTTCTGTTCCAGGAGCGTATCCTGTGATACTGGGTCAGTTCTGGTAATAGGACACAGTAAAGACAAACAGTTAAGGAAGTGGTCTCAACCTGGGAATGCTGTCATGGCTTTCTGCTGGGTGCCCAAAGCTAGATTGCAGGGTGGCCATCTGGGCACCTTCTCAGGAGTGCCAATCTACCAAGAATACTAAAACATCACTATAATAAGTGGGAAAGATGGTGCCACTTCACTATGGCTTCCACACAACTTAACTGAAGACAAATAGATTGATCCCCTCCACCTGAAGCAAATAGCCACCTAAAATGGAACAAAAAGGATGTTTCTGCTTTTTGCTACTACTGTCCTCTTTCGATTACATGTACTCTGTAAGTGCTCATATCATTGCAACAGCTAAAATTTTAAATTTGCACAGAGCATAGTATCTGCCAACATTGACTAAAATGTGTTTCATTATCTAAATATTAAATACTAAAATTTTGAATTCACCAACAAGAAGTTGCCTACTTTAGGGTAGTTCTTGCTACAAAAGAAACTTGAAAGAGACAACAATTACAGAAAAATGGGGGAAGATTTTTTAGAATATTTTTCAGAACAGTGGCTCTGCTTACACCAGTGGAAATGAATTAGTAAGGGGCTTAATTTCTATATATATATTTTTATTAATAGAAGATTAGTTTTCTCCTCCCTTCTCCACTAAATAAATGTTGAATAAATATTTAAAGAACATGGGTTTGAAGAGGCGCCAGCTTATGAGCCTGCTTGGATGGCCAGCCTGGGTCTCCGGCCGATTCTGTGTTTGGAAGCGCTGGTTGCTCGCCTATGATTGGCTTGCAGTTCCACTGTTTGATATTATCCAGCAATTGTGGTGCCCACCAGCTCCCAAGACTGTTTGGGGAGAGAATAACAAGAAAATGACAGAAAGGCAAGAATGCAAATATCTTGATAACTTTAACCAGCCTGGTGTCTTTCAAAGACACAGTATTGTGCAATAAGCTTAGCTCTAACTCTGGCATGAAAATCCTTACCCTACTGTGGTTTTCCTCAGAAAGGCTTGGCTCAGGGTACTAATAAAAACTTTGAGGCAAGAAGCAGGTTTCTCATCGGACCAAACATGAAATGAAGAGTTCTACCATCTTGCAGAGAGTTGGGGAAAATTTGAAATTCCAAACTCCTCCAGAAAAGTTAAAGTCTTTAATATTTGTAGTATATTTCTAGGGGAGAAGTCATTGTCTTCATTTTCTCAAACAAGCCTGAAGAGGAAGAAGCCACTGTTGGGAGACAAGCCAGTTGTCAACCAGTCTCTGCATGAGACTTTGAGAACTCCCACAGAGTGTGTCTCTAGAGTTTAATGGGGAAGAATGAGGTATGAGTGTCACTGAGAAGTGGGATAGGAAGAAAAGGAAGAAAAAGACCCCAAGAACCCTTCAAGACTGTGGGCATTCTAAACCTCCAGACCATTCCTCTTCTTTTGCTACTGAAAGCAACTGGGGTTAGAGCCATGAGTTCTGGAATTGGATTAGATTCATACAAATGGGGTTGGAGTCCCATTTCAGTCACAGACTGGCTCTGTAATCTCGGGTTTATATTCTCTCTGACTCAGTTTTCTCATCTGAAAAGTAGAGATGACAATAGTCTTTATCTTGTGGTGTAGTTGAGAGATTAAGCTTTAAAGTAATTCTAGGCCCATGCTCAATATTCAATAAATGTCAGGAATCAGAATGATCGCCATCACCATCATCATCATCATCATCATTCTCTGTCATCATCATATCACAGTCACTATATTACCACCACTTTCATCATTGACACCACATGGTCAAATGTTTATTACCATCAATATCATTATCGTAATCGTCATCATCATCATCATCACCATCATCACCACCACCACCACCATCACTGTCATTATCATCATCATTACATCATCATCACTAACTTAATCATGGTTACCATCACCATCCTCATCTTCATCATTATTATCATCACCATCATCATTATCATCACCATAACCATCATTCAGTCATCATCACAATAATCATTACTATCACCATTATTCGTCTTCATTACCATCACCACCATGATCATCGTCTTCATCATTACATCATCATCACCTATCATCGCTACTATCACCATCATCATTATCATCACTGTCACAATCATTACCATCACCACCATCACCACAATCACCATCAGCAATAATCATCATCACCATCATCACCATCAGCACTACCACCTACCATCATCATCACATCATGAAATCACTATCTCTATCACCATCACCCTCATCATCATCATTTATCATTACCATCACTATGACCACCACCCTGACTACCAATATTACCATCACAATCACTAGTATGACCATCATCATCATTGTCCCCATCATCTTTGCATCATAATCACTGTTATCACCATCATCATCATCACCACTACAACCATCCTCACCACCATCAAAACCATTTTCATCGTTATAGCATTAAACCTACTGGAGCCAACAAGTAATTCATGTTCAAGGCAGACAGTCTGCAATTATGCACCCAAATACCAGCCTGGAATATAAGAGCCTCCCCAAACTGATCTTTGCCTATTTCTGCAGCCTCATCTGTCTGCTTTCTTGCCCATAGTCTACACTCCCACAATAATTCATCATTTTCAGCACAAACCATGTTAATTTATGATACCATACTTTGATTCATGCTGCTTTTTTCCTTACCTAGCCACTTATTTGCTTGGCTTCTCAGACATGATATAAGCACATACTCCTCCCAAGAGTCTTGCCATACCTTTCCCCTCACTATCTAAAATGTAGGTTAAGCATCCTTCCTCTAAGCTCATGTAAAATGTTGTGAATAGCTCTGTGTTTGACTTTAATACCAAATGTTCTGCTTACATATTTAGCAAACCTGTTGGTGCTCCATCAAATTGACCTGAGTCCTCTGTACTAGTTTGTGGCTTTTGGATGCTGTGCTTCTCATGGATCACACCTGTGACCTTCTAAGATCTGGGCTGCTGGAGCTACTTCACCAGGGTTCACTGAGTGGCAAGTCCCTCATCATTTGGATTCTCTGGAGTGGCAAATAGCCACTGATGATTGGTTGATACGTAGTATGAAAGCCCAGCCCGTTGTTTCAAGGCAAGACAAAGTCTGAGGTGCAACTTATACTCCAGAGTTCTGTGCAGAATCAGGTTGAGGCTAGGTATCACCTGGCATCTGCCTTTCCTTTATTTCTTCTCCTTCCTTGTCCTGTTCCTCCATTACCTTATCAGACTCCCATTGTATATGGATTCTCACCTGAGGGTCTCTTTTTGGCAAACACAGCCAAGTTCCAGGGGCCCTTTCCTTTGGACTAGTTGATACTACCTAAGCACAGATTGCTCTTTCATAATAAATATCATGTTTAAATGAATGGATGGAATGGCTGCCAGGCAGGTAGCGAATTTTCTATTCTCAGTTCCTAGAGTCCACTGGGATTGGAGATCATGTGATGAAGATTGAGGGTTTTGAAATCACACAGTAATAGACTTGAGTGATTGCTGACTCTGCTGATAAAGTACGTTTCTTATTCCCTCCAGATCCCAGTTTTACCTGCAGTAAAGGGGAGACTCTATAGAGCCAACCTCTGTATGTGGGCTATTGGGAGAGTGAAATGAACTAATGCATTTTACACATGGAGCCTAGGCCCTGGCCCATAGAAAGAGCTCATTCATTCATTCATTCACTCAGGCACTCATTCAAGAAATGTTCTAGATACAATGTCAGGCACTGATGTAAGCCAGGGGATACAGAAGTGAACAAACCTGTCCCAAACCTCTGTCCTGGGTGCCATCCAGGTGTTGTTGATGTTTTCATCAGCATAGACTCTAGGCCTGAGGTGTGGGACACCTGGGTCTGGGGCTCTTGAAGTTCACACATGGGTTCAGGTTTTCAGCACCAGGTAGTTAGTACCTATCTCCTGGAATAAACTGGAAAGCAAGTGGAAAGATGCTGCCTGTTATCGTGGGAAGAGCCCTGGCCCAATGGTCTAGGGATAGGAGTTTCAGAACAAGCCAGGTAGGGTGACTACAGAAAAGTTATTTAACTGCCCAGGGCCTTATATTGCTGATCAAAGAAATGGGCTGTTGGACCTGACCTGAGATCATCATGCTGACTATTGACAGGCTTCATTTGGCTCAGTGCTTTACAATTGTTGAATTCAATCATTCATTCACTCAGTACTTACTAAGCATGTACTATGTACTGGCTCTGTTCTAGGTACTTGGAGTATGTCAGAGGATGAGACAGGAAAAGCCCCCTGTCCTCATGGAGCTTATATTCTAAGGAAGGAGGCAGACAATAAAATAAACATAATAAGTAAATTGTTTACTATGCTAGAAGCTAATCCATATGGTAGAAAAAGAAATAGCGGAGCAGGGTTTGGACAGTGAGGAGGGGAGGTGCAGGACATGTCGCAGGGTGAGGGTAGTTTTGAAGAGGGTGATACTTCAGTTAAAATGAAAGAAGTGAAGGAGGGAGTCATGTGGATGCCTGGAAAGAGAATGAGCCAGCCAGTGCAAGGGCCCTGAGGTACAACCACCGCCCAGTTTTATTCATGCAATAGCCAGGAAGCCAGTGTGCCTGGAACAGAATCAGCCAAGGAGAGAGTCAGGGGTGAATCAAAGTGGCTACATTGGTTTCCATTACTCAGAATCAGGTTTTACCTGAATTCCAGATTTGCAGCTTCCCTCTTCAAAACTCAGTAGCTCTGGCCACACTGAACACATATTCTCATGCAATGTTGGCTAGGACAGAGCACAGGCTGCCCACCTGAGATGGGCCTCCACTGTCCAGTAAGCCACAGACCCCGCCTCATCCACTTTCTTATTCTTATACCTTGTGACCCCTGCAGGCAATTGAGGCCATGGTGTCAGGCAGCAGCTGGTGACAACACCAAGGTGCCTGAACTCCATAACTCACTGAGTCCGCCCCTTCCTTCATAGTCCTTATTTCCTCTCAGCCCTGATTCTGCGCTTATTCTTGTGTAAGACTTTGGGTAAGACTTTGAAAAGGAAGCCCATATAGATGTAGGAAAATTACCATTCCTGATTCTGCAAACAAGGATCTTCCTTTGGAAAGAATTAATGGACTTTATGGAGTTGTATGTGTGTTTAGGAAAAAGGCTGCAAGGGAGCAAGGAAATATTTTTCCTCTTCTACTCAGGCTTGTCTCCTCTCCTGGCAGCAGGGCTTCAGGGAGATTTTATTTACTTTTTTGCCATAAATGAAGTTATTCCCCAAACCCCATACTGTGGCATGATCCCATTACCTCGTATGCATTCAGATGGCTACTGTCAAAAAACAAAATAAAACAAAACCCAGAAAACAGCAAGTGTTGGCGAGCATGTGAAGAAATGGGTACCCTCTTCATGCACTATTGGTGAGAACGTACTATGGTGCAGCTACTGTGGAAAATAGCATAAAGTTTCCTCAGAAAATTAAACACAGAATCACCACATGATCCAGGAATTCCACTACTGGTTATTTACCCAAAAACACTGAAAGCTGGGACTTGAACAATCATTGTACACCTATGTTCATCATAGCCAGAAAGTGGAAGTAATCCAAATGTCCATACATAGATGAACAGATGGAGAAATTGTGATATATACATACAATGGAATATTAATTCAGCTTTTAAGGAAAGAAATTCTCACACATGCTACAATGTGGAGGAGCCTTGGGGACATTATTATGGTAAGAAAAATAGGTCAGTCACAAAAGGACAAAAACCGTATGATTCCACTTAGATGAGGTACCTATAAGAGTCAAATTCATGGAGACAGAAGGTTAAATGCTAGTTGCCAGTGCCTGAGAAGGAGGGAAATGAGGAGTTAGTGTTTAACAGGTACAGAGTTTCAGTTTGGGCAGATGAAAAAGTTCTTAAAAATGGGTGGTGGTGATAGTTGTATAATGATCTGAATCTGAATGCGAATGCATGTAATGGCTTTGAACTGCATGCTGGAAAATGGTTAAAGTGGTAAACATTGTATTGTGTATATTTTCCACCATAAACAAGTTAAATTTTAAAAAATCAAATATATATAATATGTATTAAATATCGATGGAGAGAGATGGAGAAAGAGAATGCTCCATTCATTCTCAGAGAACTTGGCCCTTCTCTGAGAACTTGGCCCGTCTCACCACCACCCCACCCCCAACTGGGTTTGCTCTCTTCTGTCTTATGTGATGAAAAGAAAACAAAATGCTTATTTAGAGATGGGAGTGGTCCACAAACCCCAGGAAGCAGTTCAGCCCATGACCCCAAAAATGGGTGTGTCAGGGAGCCCCCGTGGGGGTGCAAACCCAGCCAGCCAGAATGTGCTTGTCCCCAAGGGCTCCCCCCACCAGGATTTCTGAGGTCCCTGTGGGGAGCAGTGTGCATGGTGCTATATGTGTGTTTCTTCTCGATCACAGCTTCCTACTTGAGTTTTTATTTTTCGTCTGTTTTGATATTTTACACTTATTTGTGTTTACCACTCTTGCTGCATCTGTTTTTATTGTGAGTGTTCGTAAATCCCCGGTGAAGGGAAGGAAGTCATGAAGGGCTAATGTCTTTATGAATCGTGGCTGGCGTTAAGAACCTGTTTATGTCCCTTTCCATCTCCTTCTCCTGTGTCCCCCCTCCCCCACTGTTGTTCCCCTTTCTTTTTCACATCTCTCCCCAGTTTTCCTACGTAATTTTTCTCTGTCTCCACCCCCGCTTTCTTTGTCAACTCTTCTCTGCTCCACTCTGGACCCCAGAAGGTAAGGACCTTTTCTGCCAGGCTTCCATGCCTCTGGGAAGGGACGAGAGTGAGAGGTCAGAGCCTTTCTTCCCTTCTCACTCCTGGGTTTCTAGGCTCTGACAGCAGCTGCTTCCCTCCACCCTTTGTGAGAACCCGCCTGTGGAGCAGCACATCCCCACTCACCAGACTGTGGGAACCCTGTTCCCTCCTCTTGCACCTTCAGGCCACTTCCAGGGAACAGCTTCCTGTGTTGCTAGGTGCTGAGTGCTTTGCTTTCTCTGTCCGGTCCCGTCCATTCTCTGTCCGGTCCCGTCCATTCTCTGTTCCTTAGCCCTGCCTATACCACTGTAAGTTAGCCCTTCATCAAACTCTCGGCAGTTAAAAATAATTCTCTCTGGGTAAGCCCTTTTGAGTGACCTTCTCTTTCCTACACAGACTCTGACAGAGGCACCAAGTCTCCCCACTATTGTGAACTTAACTCTCTCTCAAGGGATCCCACTGGGGGCCTGCAGAAATGGACCAGGGAACTCCTGGACCACCTATTTCAGAACTATCTGGTGCTGATTAGAAATGCAGATCCATGGGTCCCCACCCAGACCTGCTAACTAGATCTTCTGGAAGTAGAGCTGTGGGGCCCTCATTTTGTCTGCATTTCCCAGATGACCCCAGTACACTTTAAAGCACACAGCCATCTAGAAACCCGCATGATTCTTTGTTAATATGTCAAATACAAGAACTGACGTCATATTTCATAGCTATTTTTGAAGTAGTGACAAATAAGCATGTGGTCCCAGCAGTGCTGGTCATGTGATATGAAAGGTCTATGATTCCCCCTGGGGACATATTCCCAGGTCTGGCCAGTACTACTGTGGCTTATTGCCTATATTCTTAGTGGAAGGAAATGCTGAATTCCACTCAAAGGCTAGTGAAAACAGAGATCCAATTTGTTCCCATCCACATCAACAAACTCCTAAGTTCTGAGTCCTTCCTGGTAGGGTAGAGGGTTCAGGGACTCCTGCTTAAGAGCCTGTGTCTCATAGGAGGTCTCCACAGAAGGGAATTTGAGGCCTGGCACAGGTTAGAGGAGTAGATATTCCTTAAATAAAGGACAGTGCCTTACATAAAGAAGCATCTCTTCCTGAGATGCTGTGTGGAGTGGTGGTTAGGAGCATGGACTCAGGAGGCAGGTGCCCTCCATTTAAGTCCTGCCTTCACCACCTACTAGCTGTGTGACCTGAGTCAAGTTACTGAGCTTGATTCTTGCCTGTGAGGCTGGTAAATCCAGTGCCCCATCCTGTACCACTGTTCAGATCAACAGAGAATATGTGTGCCTGGCACCAGGGATCTTCCTGTAAGACCCAAATGGCATCAACCCAGCTACATAAACCTGCCCCCAAACTTTCCTTTAATGAATATGGAGGGGAAATGGCAGTTAGCACCCTGCACTTTTGTGAGAACCTGACAACCAAAAGAAAGAAATTACCTCCTCAGGGACTTAGGAACAAATATCTCAGAGCAGCACCAGGGGAGAGGCTTCTGGGATAAGAGAGAGACAGAGAGAGAAGAGAACACAAGGGGAAATAATTGTTCTTCTCCCACCAAAATATTTCTCCTGAGATGGCAAATATCATTCCCAAGGCCCCCAAGTACTTACTCCACTGTGGTGACCTCCAGGAACACTGATCAGTTCTGAACCTGATATGGCATCATATCAACCCTTTCAAGTAACATAATTATAGGAGTTATGCTAATGGAACAAGTACATTAGCATACTCTTTTCCTTTAGCGTTTGAGTTCCTTCAAGAGAAACCCTTTCAGTTGACAGTGGTTTCAGAGACCTTCACAGTGCCAGCTGACGAAACAACTGTGGAGATGGGACTCAGGGATGGAGACCCTGTTTTGTAAGGATACTAATGCTATCTTCTAGGGGTTCCTGGGGCATATCTCTGGGCCCCTGCTACCTGTGGCAAGCCCTCACAGACATCTCCCTGACAGAAGCCAGTGTTATGACTGAATTGCCCTTTGTGGCTCTTATTATGAATGCAAGGCCTCCCTCAGCAACAAACATCAGGGAACCCTATAAAACTAAGGTTTATTACTTATAGGTTCTAGAGGGCACACAGTACAGCAGAGCCACACAATGGGGGGCAGATCGAGGAAGTGCAGACCTGGGGCTCTGTCTTCACTGGGGTCAAGGTCGGGATGTCTGGGGTTTCATAGGCTTACTCTTTATTGGTGAATTTAAAACAGAAGAGTGGCGGGGCACCTGGGTGGCTCAGTGGGTTAAGCTGCTGCCTTCGGCTCAGGTCATGATCTCAGGGTCCTGGGATCGAGTCCCACATCGGGCTCTCTGCTCAGTGGGGAGCCTGCTTCCTCCTCTCTCTCTCTGCCTATTTGTAGTCTCTCTCTGTCAAATAAATAAATAAAATCTTTTAAAAAAATTAAAAAACAGAAGAGTGGGAATTAGGGCACGGGAAGGGAGAAGCAAGGTCACTCACACGTTCAGTCACCTAGGTCAGCCAGGGCTTTCTAAAAGGGAACTTCATGGTGGGGCAGCCCGGCTCCTTATCTAGTTGTGTAGCTGACAATATGTTTGTCTGAGATGGATGTCTTTGAATTACATGCCCTTACACTAGTCCCGCTGGATTTTCGGAAAACTCGTGTTTCTAAGAGTGGATTGCAAACTGCATTTCATTCTCTCCACAGTCTTCTTTAACTCCCTTCCTTCTTGTTTTAATTTGGGCTCTCCCAGAAGCAGACACTGAGACAAGGGCTGGAATGCAAGTGGCTCTCTGGGAGTGGAGAGAAACATCAGTAGTGCAGTAGGAAGTGGAACAGAGAAGGGGGAGGGGGACTGATAATTAAAGATTGGGTGGTCGAGCTTGCAACAGCATGGGCACCTGAAGCTTAGGCATCTGGGAAACCCAGCGAGATAGTGATGGTTACTCCACCCAGAGGGCAAGGGACCTGGGATACTGATACACCAACTCCCATTGGTCATGTTGGGGGGGCTCCCAGGGGGCAGTTATGCCCTAGCACTTCTGGATTGCTTTGTGTAAAGTTAAATGAAAGGTCTTCAAGCAAATCAAGCCAGAATTATGGCCTTCAAAAGACACTCTAAATTAATAAAGCCTGAAGAATATAGTAGGACCAGGGGCCCACATAGTTATCTGCTACATTCCTCTTCCCTGCAACTCCCCTCCCCCAAATCCCAAATCCTGCAGAACCCTAGTCTGACTGCGAAGCTGAGAGTTTCTTTCTCTAGTCCCTAGACAGGGTGAGTGTTTCCAGGAGACTGTTGTCTGTCATGGTAGCAGAACCCGAAAGTGATTGTGTATACCAGTCCCACCATGGCATTGTGGGACCATTAGAGACCAAGCCTGTAATGGGGGGAGATTATTTTAAAAGAAATACCATCCCCCCCAAGTTTAATCTTATATTATCACTTGAAACTATGGAAAAAAAAAAAAGAAGGGGAGAAGAAATCTTTTTTTGTTTAGTATTCAGACCATATTCCCTGGGAGATTTAGAACAATTTCCACCAAGGCCAGAGTTCTATAGATCTTCCCTAGGAATTGCTTGTCCAGCACCACCTTCATTGAAATTAAAGACAGAGTGACATGAGTGCAGATGATGTAGTAAAAGGAAATTGTCTGTGAAAACCGCTGACTGTAGATGCCACATAAAACAGCGGGGTTAATGTTGCACTGTTCAGAGACATTTGCCCTCACAATTCAGAAGCTCTTATGTATATTGACATTTCAGCTAGAGCCTGTTCACCTCCATTAAGCCCCAGGCCACGATAATTTCCTGTTACTTTAGGTGCTTTCCAGTTTAACCACTATGGCCAAAGTTTCTCTAGTTTTATGAGTCCCAATCAACCTGTGAAACCACCTGTTGAGATGGTATTATTTATCTTCCAAAATCCCAGTTCAGTGGCCCCATCCTCTGTGAAGCCTTCTCTGGCCTCCCTTCACTAGCCTTGTCTAGCAGAATGAACTGTGTATGTCCAGAATCAGATAGGGAGGGGCGCCCGGAAGTCTCAGGAGGTTACGCGTCCACCTCTTGATTTTGGCTCAGGTCCTGAACTCAGGGTCGTGAGTTCAAGTCCCAGGTCGGGTTGGGCTCTCAGCGTGGAGTCCACTTGTCCCTCTCCCTCTGCTCCCCACACCACCTCCCACCCCCACTGCTTGTACTCTCTCTCAAATAAACAAATAAATAAATAAAATCTTTTAAAAAATCAGATAGGGAGGCACAAGACTGCAGGTGTGGAAACCTGACTAACGGCCACTGAAGCAAATGGGGGTTCATTTTTCATTTTCTCACCTAGAAAGTACAGAGGAAGATGGTTTCTGGCATTTGAGAAGCTACTGAATGGCATCCTTAGGGCTCCGCCATCCCTTGCACTTTGGTGTGTATCTCTTGCTTGTTGTCTCATGGTCATGTGCTGGCTGCTGCCACTCCAGACATTACGTTCAAGTGCAAAGCTAGAAAAAAAGGTCACTTTAGTCGCATCTGTCCCTTATTCTCATTGGCCCAAACTGCATCCTATGATCGTGGCTAGTTCCAGGGAGACTAGAAAATCTGAGTATATGGTCAGTCAGAACTTGGACGTTACATGTCATTATTGTTCTCATTCTGGCTGTATCATCATCTCTGTATCTGTTGCCTGATGCCATAATAATTCCATATAGCAAATGAGCCCAAAACCTCAGTGACATACAACAGTAAATATTTATTTAGCTTGTGGGTCTTTGGGGTTCAGCTGAACTTTGGGGATCAGGTGACCCATATCTGGGGGTTAGCTGCTTGTCAACCGATCTCTGACAGCCTCAGCTGGGACGAAGGCAATTTGGCTGTGCTCCATGTGTCTCTTGTCCTCCAGCAGCCTACCTGGGGCACATTCTCACAGCATTATTGTTGCTGTGGGAGGTGTCTGGCCACACCCAGTCCCCTTTGCTCTTCTGCTTCCACATACTCCCCACAGTAGCCTTGAACGCTAAGTCGAGAACATGGTGTAATTGGTCTCGTGTTGAAGGCTAAGTGAGGCAAGGAGAGTCACTCAAGGTCACAGTGTGGGATTTGATGTAAGGTCCTTGATCCCATCCTGGGGTTCCTCCAAGGCTCCAGGCTGCCTCTCCTTCTACAGCTGCTGTGCTAGTCAGTGCTATACAGGCATTTCCCTTGATGGCTTCCAAAGGTGGCACTGTATTCTGTGGGCACGGTCCTGCTTGGACGCATTCATTTCATATAAACAGGACCTTCAACTCTGTGCAAGCCTGCCCTGAGATGGGGTATGAATGTGGGAAGAGCACAGCTGCTGGCCTTTTCAAGAGGAGAGAAGGCAGGTACCTGACCCTGAAACAGGGCTCACAGTCCAGGTAGCACGTAGTCAGTGCCAAAGTGCAATGCCCACAGCAAGGGCCCTGATGAGTTCCCAGGAAGTGAGGAGCCCTGTGATCCTGAGCTTGGAGTTGAACCTGAAATGGCCCCCTCCTCTCCTCTCATTCTGCACACACACCCCGCTCATGATTTCCGGAAAGCAACCCACGTGTGGTTGTTCTGGTTGTTACAGCCAGCCCACAGGCTCGAATTCCAGGGGGCACGGCCACACATCTGCCATCCTGGGGCATTGGCTCACCTCAAACATTTTTGAGAGTTTGTCTGTCTTGTATTTTTTAGGGCACCTTGTAAAAATAATAATATTAAAAAAGAATATCACCCAGCAGTTCCAGCATCTGGGAGTTTATCCTAGAAGTGCAAAAGGATGTATGTTTAAAGAAGTTCATTGCAGCAGTGTTGATAGTCCATTTATTTATAGGGGAAAACAGGAAGCTGCTACAAATAAAGAGGTGACTAAGGTTTACTCCTGCTTGTGCTGATCACATTGATACATTTATGTAAGTGGCGTATTTGTATATGAGTAGGTAATCAAAATTAAGCTTGTAAAAAAAAAAAAAAAAAAGATAAGAAAGAACATCAGTGACTCCAACCAGCAGCTCCCAGATGTGGATGACTGGTATTCCAAAACCATCCCTCCCTTTGTGTAGTTGGAGAGATCAGCTTATTTGTAGGACAACTGAAAATAGAAGGTGTCGATTGGATGGCAGTTCCGAATGGCCTCTGTTGGGGGAGGCAGCTGGCCTCGGTGGGAAGACTCAGAGAGTCTTGGGGTCACATCCAAGGCCTGCCATTTGCCGTCCATGTGTCCTTGGACAAGGTACCGTGCTCTCAGAGACATCTGGGAAATGGGGCCAGTAACTCCTGCCTCCCCCAGGGGTTAAAGAAATGACGTGGATGGTCCTCATAAAGTATCTGGAATGTACCTCCATTCCGGACCCAACAAATAGTAGCAAATGTTAACAGTATTGTTATTAGTCATTATCACCAATCATTATATCCTTTGGAAATAGAGGAATGGCCAACTTGATGGAAAAGTGCCTCACTCTAAAATATTCAGGCCAGTAGTATCGATGGTACTATCTATATCATCAGGCTTTCTTCAAAATTGTAGGTTCTTCGAGGTTGTATCTTCAAGACTGACTTTGTATATTTGTTTTGTTCCTTTGTTCTTTTTTTTTTTTTTTTAATTTCTTAGTACTAGTAGTAGACCCTTTTTTAGAGCATTTTTAGGTGCATAGCAAAATCGAGCAGAAGGTACTGATTTTCTTTTCCTTCCTACTCCTCTACCTGCACAGCACCTTCCCCCATCAATACTTTGTTCTGTTTTATTTGTTTTTCCAGTGGGAACCTGATTTCCAATGGGTAACATGGCAGGAATTGGAACAGAGTTTCTTGTAAGCAGAGTGGTAGGATAGTAAGTGCTCTATGGCTGGAAAGGAGCCCCATCACCTGGTGGCTAGAGAGGCATCTGATCCAGGATGGGCATCCCCATCTCACACTCCCCTGTTCAGGGAAGTTAATGTGATAGTCAACACCCTTGAAAACACAGAGAACCTGGGAGACCTCTTCATGTCTCAACCCCTCAATCCAAGTGTTGATTTGCAATATGTTAGATGGAGCTTCTTGCTTCACAACATATTGGAATATATTCTTAAAGAGATGATTTATAGACTTGGCTATTTCAGTGAGTTGAGTGTGGCAGCTTTAGACAGCTTATTTAGATCTTGCTTAATTCAAAAATGTGCAATTCTGTATTCCAGTTACTGCATCTGGCTGTCCTTTCAAGATAATGATAAAGTCCACATATCTTTGGATCAGCCAAGTCATACAGTAAAAGGGTGGGGCTGAGTCCATTACAACTTGGGAGTATATTTTCTCTCATCCACAAGCTGTAAATATAGCATTAATTTTTTTTTTAATTGACATTTTCTTCCCCCAGAAATCCACAAATAATTTTGTGTAGGTTATGAATAGGCCAATCAATGAAAGTTATTTTTAAGGCTTCTCTGCATGCCAGACATCACAGGGTCCTTGGAGATTAAAAACATATAAGATGGAATCCTTGCCCTAAAGTCTCCACCATCTACAAAATTCACATAAGAAATACAAACTCAAGGTGGACAAACAGAAAATATAGATAGGAATCATAAAAACAGAATCATGCCAACAAGAAGAGAAGCTATTTTGATTTATGGCCTTACAAACTCTTATATGCAAATATACTTACGTGAGTATGTGTGTATTTATGTGATTTTTATTAACATATAATATATTATTTACCCCAGAGGTACAGATCTGTGAATCATCAGGCTTACACATTACACAGCACTCACCATAGCACATACCCTCCCCAATGTCCATCACCCAGCCACCCTGTCCCTCCCCCACCACCCCTCAGGAACCCTCAGTTTGTTTCATGGTTTATGGTTTTATGGTTTTTCTTATGGTTTATCTCCCTCCCGATCTCATCTTGTTTCATCTTTTTCCCTCCCTACCCCCCACAACCCTCTGCCTGCCTCTCAAATTCCTCATACCAGAGAGATCATATGATAATTATCTTTCTCTGATTGACTTATTTCACTCAGCATAACACCCTCTAGTTCCATCCACATCATTACAAATGACAAGATTTCTTGGGGGTTTTGATGGCTGCATAGTATTCCATATTGTGTGTGTGTGTGTGTGTGTGTGTGTGTGTGTGTGTGTGTCACACCTTCTTTATCCATTCATTTGTTGATGGGCATCTAGGTTTTTTCCATAGTTTGGCTATTCTGGACATTGTTGCTATAAACATTCAGGTGCAAGTGCCACTTTGGATCACTACATTTGTATCATTGGGGTAAATACCCAGTAGTGCAATTGCTGGGTTGTACAGTAGCTCTATTTTCAACTTTTTGAGGAACCTCCATACTGTTTTCCAGAGTGGCTGCACCAGCTTGCATTCCCACCAACAGTATAGGAGGGTTCCCCTTTCTCCTCATCCTTGCCAACATTTGTTGTTTCCTGACTTGTTAGTTTTAGCCATTTTTACTGGTGTGAGGTGGTATCTTACTGTGGTTTTGATTTGTACTTCCCTGATGCCAAGTGATATTGAGCTCTTTTCCTGTGTCTGTTGGCCATCTGGATGTCTTCTTTGCAGAAATGTCTGTTCATGTCTTCTGCCCATTTCTTGATTGGATTATTCTTTGGGTGTTGAGTTTGATAAGTTCTTTATAGATTTTGGATACTAGCCCTTTATCTGATACATCATTTGTGAATATCTTCTCCCATTCTGTCAGTTGTCTTTTGGTTTTGTTGACTGTTTCCTTTGCTGTGCAAAAGCTTTTGATCTTGATGAAGTCCCAATAGTTCATTTTTGCCCTTGCTTCCCTTGCCTTTGGCAGTGTTTCTAGGAAGAAGTTCCTGTGGCTGAGGTCAAAGAGGTTGCTGCCTGTGTTCTCCTCAAGGATTTTGATGGATTCCTGTTTCACATTAAGCTCTTTCATCCATTTTGAGTCTATTTGTGTGTGTAGTGTTAGGAAATAGTCCAGTTTCATTCTTCTGCATGTGACTGTCCAATTTTCCCAACACCATTTGTTGAAGAGACTGTCTTTTTTCCATTGGACATTCTTTCCTGCTTTGTCGAAGATTACTTGACCATAAATTTGAGGGTGCATTTCTGAGCTCTCTATTCTGTTCCATTGATCTATGTGTCTGTTTTTGTGCCAGTACCATACTGTCTTGATGATTATAGCTTTGTAATAGAGCTTGAAGTCTGGAATTGTGATGCTACCAAATTTTTTTTTTCAACATTCCTCTGGCTATTGGAGGTCTTTTCTGGTTCCATAAATTTTAGGATTTTTTGTTCCATTTCCTTGAAAAAAATTTATGGTATTTTGATGGGGATTGCATTAAATGTGTAGATTGCTTTAGGTAGCATAGACATTTTCACAATATTTGTTCTTTCAATCCATGAGCATGAAATGTTTTCCATTTCTTTTTGTCTTCCTCAATTTCTTTCCTGAGTACTTTATAGTTTTCTGAGTACAGATTCTTTGCCTCTTTGATTAGGTTTGCTCCTAGGTATCTTACACTTTTGGGTACAATTGTAAATAGGATCAGTTCCTCAATTTCTCTTTCATCTTGCTGTTGGTGTATAGAAATGCAACTGATTTATGTGCATTGATTTTATATCCTGACACTTTGCTGAATTTCTGTGTGAGTTTTAGCAGTTTTGGAGTGGAGTCTTTTGGGTTTACCACATAACATATCATCTGCAAGGAGTGAGAGATTGACTTCTTCTTTGCCAATTCAGATGATGTTTATTTCTTTTTGTTGTCTGATTGCTGAGGTTAGGACTTCTAGTACTATGTTGAATAGCAGTGGTGATAGTGGACATCCCTGCCATGTTCCTGACCTTAGGGGAAAAGCTCTCAGTTTTTTCCCATGGAGAATGGTATTTGCTGTGGGCTTTTCATAGATGGCATTGATGATATTGAGGGATGTACCCTCTATCCCTACACTTTGAAGGGTTTTGATCAAGAAAGGATGCTGTCCTTTGTCAAATACTTTTTCAGCATCTATTAAGAGTATTATATGGTTCTTGTTCTTCCTTTCATTAATGTATTATATCACGTTGATTGATTTGCAGATATTGAACCAACCTCGCAGCCCAGGAATAAATCCCACTTGGTTGTGATGAATAATCCTTTTGATGTCGTGTTGGATCCTATTAGCTAATATTTTGGTGAGAATTTTTGCATCCATGTTCATCAAGGATATTGGTCTGTAATTCTCCTTTTTGTTGGGGTCTTTTTGGTTTTTGGATCAAGGTAACACAGACCTCATAAAATGAGTTTTGAAGTTTTTCTTCCCTTTCTATTTTTTGGAACAGTTTCAAGAGAATAGATATTAATTCTTCTTTAAATGTTTGGTGGAATTCCCCTGGGAAGCCATCTGGCCCTGGGCTCTTGTTTGTTAGGAGATTTTTGATGACTGCTTCAACCTCCATACTGGTTATGGGTCTGTTCACGTTTTCTATTTCTTTCTGATTCAGTTTTGGTAGTTTATATGTGTCTAGGAATGCATCCAGATTGTCAAATTTGCTGGCATATAGTTGCTTGTAATATGTTCTTATAATTGTTTGTACTTCTTTGGTGTTGGTTGTGATCTCTTCTCTTTCATTCATGATTTTGTTAATTTGGGTCTTTCTCTTTTCTTTTTGGTAAGTGTGGCCAGGGGATTATCAATCTTATTAATTCTTTCACAGAACCAGTTCTGTTGATTTGTTCTACTGTTTTTTGGTTTCCACCTCATTGATATCTGCTCTGATCTTTATTATTTCTCTCCTCTTGCTGGGTTTATATTTTCTTTGCTGTTCTTTCTCCAGCTCCTTCAGGTGTAGGGTTATGTTGTGTACTTGAGACCTTTCTTGTTTCTTGAGAAAGGCTTGTATTGCTATATACTTTCCTCTCAGGACCACCTTTGCTGTGTCCCAAAGATATCTTTAGGTCCCTAGCCCTTGGTACTGCCTCTTGTTTTTTGTTTTTTGGGGGTTTTTTTTTTGTTGTTTTTTTTGTGGTGAGTTTTTCCACCTTGTCATTTTATGCAGATAAGAATAGATGAATGATGGGGGGTTAAGGGGGTAGGAGAAGAATCAATGAAACAAGATGGGATTGGGAGGGAGACAAACCATAAGTGACTCTTAATCTCACAAAATAAACTGAAGGTTGCTGGGGGAAGGGGGGTTGGGAGAAGGGGGGTGGGGTTATGGACATTGGGGAGGGTATGTGCTATGGTGAGTGCTGTGAAGTGTGTAATCCTGGCAATTCACAGACCTGTACCCCTGGGGATAAAAATATATTATATGTTTATAAAAAATTAAAAATTTTAAATTTAAAAAAATTTTCTTAAAAAAAAAAAGAATAGATGAATGAGAACAAAATACTAAAAGGGTAGCAACAACCCCAGAAAAATATATACTAACCAAATTAGAAAGGCCATGAAACCAGGAGGAGAAGAAAGGGGAAAATAGAAAAATATTATATATATAATATATGTTATATAGAGAGAGACACACACTTGATTTTGGGTGTTTTTTGGTCCGTTAGAAGAAACTGCCTCCCAAAAATTTTAAAGAAAGAAAGATTGGCTCAGTTCATGATCCCAGCGTCCTGGGATCGAGTCCCGCATTGGGCTTCTTGCTCAGCAGGGAGCCTGCTTCTCCCTCTGCCTCTGCCTGCCACTCTGTCTGCCTGTGCTCACTCTCTCTGACAAATAAACAAATAAAATCTTTTTAAAAATTTATGTATATACAAAAATAAGGGTAAAAACAATGAAGGAATGGAATATGACTGTGAAGATGTAAATTTTAAAAGACTGTAACATTGGGGAGGGTATCTGATATGGTTGGTGAGTGCTGTGAAGTGTATAAGCCTGATGATTCACAGACCTGTACCCCTGGGGCAAATAATACATTATATGTCAATAAAAATAATTAATAAAAAATAAATAAAAATATATAAATAAACCTTTAAAAGAAAAAAAGATTCTGAAAGAGGAATTGATAAGAAGTTGATTGAAAAAAAAAAAAAGAGGAAAGAATGTGATCAGGCTGGAGACTAGAAGTAAGCCATATGCTAGATTTAGGGTATATTTTGATCTATTAGAAGAAATTGTATCCCAAAATTTTAAAGAAAATTAAAACCTGTATGTTACCAAAAATAAGGTTAAATACAATGAAGGGATAAAATATGACTAGAGCAATGAAAATTAAAGATTTTTTAAAAGGTATTTATAAGGTAAAATAGTTAAAATAGGAAAGAGGGAAAATTTTAAAAAACAGAGTAAGAAAAATTCGTTTTTACTTTTGTTTCCTTTGCCTTTGGAGACATATCTTGAAAGAAGTTATTTTGGCCAATGTCGAAGAGACTACTGCCTATGTTCTCCTCTAGAATTCTGATGGATTCCTGCTTCACTTTGAGGTCTTTTATCCATTTTGAGTTTATCTTTGTGTATGGTGTAAGAGAATGGTTGAGTTTCATTCTTCTATACATAGCTGTCCAGTTTTCCCAGCATCATTTATTGAAGTCTTTCTTCCACTGTATATTTTTTCCTGCTTTGTCGAAGATTAGTTGACCATAAAGTTGAGGGTCCATATCTGGGCTCTCTACTTTGTTGCACTGGTCTATGTGTCTGTGTTTATGCCAGTACCATGCTCTCTTGGTGATCATAGCTTTGCAGTAAAGCTTGAAATCAGGCAACATGATGCCTCCAGTTTTGTTTTTCTTTTTCAACATTTCCTTAGCAATTCAGGGTCTCTTCTGGTTCCATACAAATTTTAGGATTGTTTGTTCCAGCTCTTTGAAAAATGCCAGTTGAATTTTGATCAGAATGGCATTGAAAGTATAGATTGCTCTAGGCAGTATAGACATTTTAACAATGTTTATTCTTCTGATCCATGAGCATGGAATGCTCTTCCATCTTTTTGTGTCTTCTTCAGTTTATTTCATTAGTGTTCTGTAGTACCTCAAGTACAGATCCTTTACCTCTTTGGTTAGGTTTATTCCCAGGTATCTTATGGTTCTTGGTGCAATAGTAAATGGAATTGATTCTCTAATTTCCCTTTCTGTATTTTCATTGTTAATGTATAAGAAAGCAACTTATTTCTGTACATTGAATTTGTATCCTGACACATTACTGAATTGCTGTATGAGTTCTAGTAGTTTGGCAGTGGAGTCTTTGGGTTTGCCATATAAAGAATCATGTCATCTGTGAAGAGAGAGGATTTGACTTCTTCATTGCCAATTCGAATACCTTTTATTTCTCTTTGTTGTCTGATTGCTGTTGCTAGGACTAGTACTATGTTGAACAAGAGTGGTAAGAGTGGGCATCATTGTAGTGTTCATGATCTCAACAGGAAGGCTGTGAGCTTTTTCCCATTGAGGATGATATTTGCTGTGGGTTTTTCATAGATGGATTTTATGAAGTTGAGGAATGTCCCTTCTATCCCTATACTTTGAATCATTTTAATCAGGAACAGATGCTGTATCTTGTCAGATGCTTTTTCTGCATCAAATGAGAGGACCATGTGGTTATTCTCTCTTCCCTTTTGATTTGTTCTATCACATTGATTGATTTGTGAATGCTGAACCACCCCTGCATTCCATGGATAAATCCCCCCTTGCCATGGTGGATAATCTTTCTAATGTACCGTTGGATCTTATTAGCTAGGATCTTGTTAAGAATCTTAGCATCCATATTCATCGAGGATATTGGTATGAAATTCTCCTTTTTGGTGGGTTTTTTGCCTGGTTTGGGGATCAGGGTAATGCTGGCCTCATTAAAAGAGTCTGGAAGTTTTCCTTCTGCTTGAATTTTTTGAAACAGCTTCAGAAAAATAGGTATTATTTCTTCTTTGAATGTTTGGTAGAATTCCCCAGGGAATCCATCAGGTCCTGGGCTATTGTTTTTTGGGATGTTTTTGATCACTGCTTCAATCTCATTACTAGATATTGGTCTATTTAGGTTGTCAATTTCTTCCTGATTCAGTTTTGGAAGTTTATAGGTTTCCAGGAATGCATCCATTTAATCTAGGTTGCTTAACTTATTGGCATATAATTGTTGATAATAATTTCTGATGATTATTTCTATTTCCTTGGTGTTAGTCATGAACTCTCCCTTTTCATTCATAATTTTATTAATTTGGGTCCTCTTTCTTTCCTTTTGGATTAGTTTGGCCAGTGGTTTATCGATCTTATTGATTCTTTCAGAAAACCAGTTTCTAGTTTCAATGATGCATTTTATTGTATCTCTAGTTTCTATCTCATTGATCTCTGCTCTAATCTTGATTATGAATTCTGGAACACTGAAAAGGAATTTTTAAAAAATCAAAATTTAAAAGAATAGAATAAGAAAAAGAATTTCTAAATTTAACTTTGAAAGACTAATGATCATGGAGAAAAACCATGAATTCTATGTGTTGCTTTCCCCTACCTCTGGAGTTCTGCAGTTTTCACTGATTGGTAAACTTTGCTGAATGTTCTTACTGATCTTCTGGGGGAAGGGCCTGTTGCAGTGATTCTCAAATGTCTTTGCCCCAGGCAGAATTGCACTGCCCTTGCCAGGGGCCAAGCTAAGCGATCTGCTCAGGTTCACTCTTGGAGCTTTTGTTCCCTAAACGCTTTCCGTAGAGCTTTGGAGGACGGGAATGAAGTTGATGGCCTCCCAATCTCTGGCCCATAGTAGCTGAGGGCTTCGGGGCCCGCTCCTCAGTGCACCCTCAGAGAAAAGTAGTAAATCCCTCCCATCTCCCTGGTCTCCGGCCACAATCCAAGCTCAACCAGCCTGTGACCAAGCGTTTTTTATCTCTGGTGCATGGTCCCATTTGGAGTCTTCAAACCCAGCAGATTCCTGCCACATGCTCCCACAGCACTCCTTCCAGAGGAGGAAGGAGAGTCTCCCTGGATCTGCCCCTTGTGGGGTCCCTGCTCAAAGAGTAGTGGCCCAGCAATGCCCCAGATCATGGTTGAAGATAACCCTGAGTTGAGAGCCCAATTCTTCACTCTGTCTCTGCCAGCGGCTTCCCCGCTCTGATACCTGGGAGCTTTGCCACACTCAGACATCCCTGGTCTTTCTGTGACCCATGGGTCCTAAGACACACTGTCCCCACAAGAGCTCCACCCCCTGCTTAGTCTCTGGGGTGATGTCCATCAGTGGAGCAGACTTCTAAAAGTTCCGATTTTATGCTCCCCTGCCTTACCACTTGCCAGGAGCCAGCTCTTCCCTCTGCAGTCTCTCTTCCCGAATATTGCCTCAGATTCACTTCTCCGCATGTCCTATTTTCTGGAAAGTGGTTGCTTTTCTGTTCCTAGAATTGCTGCTCTTCTTCTCTTTGATCTCCTGTTGAGTTTGTAGGTGTTCAGAATGGTTTGATAACTATCTAGCTGAACTCCTGGGACCTGATATTTAGTTTCCTACTCCTCTGCTCCTACCCCCCTCTTGCACCTACCCCCTGTACTTATGTGTTTATACAATAGATAATACCCAAAAAGAGATTGTACACCCTGTTTTATAATATTTTTCAATTAGCAATGTATTATAAATGCCTTTTCTTGTTATTAACTATGGACTAAAATAATCTCTTTTAGCAGGATTTCATTGAGTGACGAACCACAGTTTAGATAACCAATCCCCTATTGTATATTTTGTTAGGTTTTGATAATTTATTATAGTCAGCATTTTGGAAAGAATATCCCCGCTGCATATGTTTTTGTGCACTCGTCTGATATTTTTGTAGAATCAGGTGGTAAGATGCATTTTAGAATCTTACAGTCTGGTCAGAGAGCCCAAGCACATAGGTGTGAAAAGGAAAACAGGTTCATAGAGTAGGGGAGGGGTGGCTACATTAGTGCAACAACCAAGAGTCAGAGGCCAGAAAGATAATTTCATGCTTGGGTTGCTACAGAAGGCTTCATGAAGGACACCTGTGATTGACAGAAACTCCATTCAACTCATCTTAAGTGTAAAAGGCCTATTATCGGCTCATGAAATTGGAAGGTTGACTTTGGTTTCAGCCTGAGCTGGGTCCAGAGTTCATGAGGTGTCATTGAGCACCTGTGTGTGTGTGTGTGTGTGTGTGTCTGTCTGTCTGTCTTTTTGAATGTGTATGTCTGTATGTGTGTATCTGTGTGTGGATATGTCTGTCACATCTCTTTGATGGTCTTCTTACTACATGAACTGCATTCTTGGACAAGCTCTCTCTACACACCAACTGCCTCCAGCAGCTACCGACTTGAGTGGTATTTATATCTCATAAGGAGAGAGCCCCTCTCTCCCAGTTTCTCTGTCAATCTCTCCTTGGCCCCTTGCAGACCTTTTGCCCACCACCACTGTATGACACAGAATGGGATGTCCTGGCGGCTAGCCTGGGTCTTGTGCCTGCACCCTGTGCAGAGAGAGGCTGAGAGTGTGTGAGTAAGATATGTCTGGTGGAGCAGTTCTCAAAAGGAAAAGATGCTGAGAGATGAAAACATGAAAGCGATGTCACTGCAGAGGATGCTGAACTTAAAGGATGAGAAGCTATACCCATTTAATGTTTTTGGTGTCACGTAACAGGAAAACTCCAAATCAGACTGGTCTGCTGAATGCCCTGTTACGAAATCCAGAGGCAGGCATACTCCAGCCTGATATGCTCAATGGCTTAGTGATGCCATTAAGTTACTCAGAGTCAGCTTCATCTTATATCCCATTTCCCTCAACATGGCTGCTAGGAGCAGTCAGGACTCATAGCTTCCTTGTCTGTAACCAGTGCCACAGGTTGGGAAATGGCACCCACTGGCAAGAACTCTAAGACATTTCCTGCCATGTCATTGGACCAGTCCAGATCATGTGTCCACCCTTGAACCACCAGCCATCAGTGGGAAACACTATACTCTATTGCCCAGTCAGTATCTACTCCTGGAGGAAAGGGTGGGGTCACCTTCCCAGGGGATATGGTGGATATTGGGATGAAACTGGGGTCCCATTAGGATGGAGTGGAAGACAGATGCTAGCTGGTCAACCAACAATGGAATCCAAATAAGATTTTACTAATTAGAGAAGAAACCTGAGTTAAACAGGTAGAGAGGTAAGTTATGGCCAAACCATAGACTTCAGGGTTTTTCCTAGTCAGAGCTGACAAGAAGAAAGATTGTAGAGTCTGTCCTGCAGGGAACAGCACAGTGAACAGCCTCAGTTGAAATGTTTGTTAATTTATTCCTTCATTGCATACATATTTATTGAGCACCTAATATGCACTGTGCCCAGAGCTGGGGATAAATAAGACAGATGAAGTTCACCTCCTCTTGGACTTCTAGTGAGGAAGATGGAGAATGTACAAATTAATATGTCAAGGAAAACAAGTCAGGATAAGGTGAGTAGAGAGAAATGGGAGGGAGGAGAGTCCAAGGACCCTTGCTTAAGTTGACATTGAACCAGGGACTCAAAGGACCTGATGGAGTAAGCCAAGGTCATCTGAAGGAAGCATGATTTGAGCAGAGGGAACAGTAGGTGCAAAGTCCCTGAGGCAGGCATCTATAGTCTGTTTGGTGGACAAGGGGAGAGTGGTAGATGTTGAGGTCAGAGATGACGGGTGAGAACGCAGAGGGCCTCTCAGGCAATACAGTCTTTGTACTTTACCATGTTGCATCCATGATGTTGGAGGGTGTTATTGAAGCAGAGGGTAGACAGGCCCTCACCCTATGGCTCTGCCTTGGCTCTGACTTCAACACCTTCTTTCTTCTCTTCCAGGCCATGTACATGTTCTACGCACTGGCCATTGTGTGTGACGACTTCTTTGTCCCCTCCTTGGAAAAGATTTGTGAGGTACGTGCCTTATATTCTCAGCATGTCTGGGCAGGTGATGCAACTATACTGCCCTAGTCCCCTTCACTGAGGACCTGGGGAGCCCTCCATGCCACCTGGGCAGGAGCACCGGCCATCAGCATCCTTCTGAGTGACCATCAAAATTAGCACAAAAGCTCCATTGGTCCCTTTAGAATGTCAGGGTACCGACCCATAGTTGGACTTTCACCCCTATGGCCAGCTCTCCCTGCTCCATTCAGCAATTCGTGATGCTCTTTGTGTCCTACTTCCCTGTTCTCTTTTCCTCTTTTAAATCCTGCTTTCTCCCTTTGTGTTCCTCATCTTCCCCTCCTTTGTTTCCTTCTGCATCTGTGACCTCCCTCGTGGGGTCCTCACAGAGCAGGAGGTCTTCAGCCACACACCTCTACCACCCTGCCCCTCTGTACACGTGCAGAAACGCTCTAAGCAGAGGCCCAAGAAGGAAGATGATCAAAGAACTGACCACAGAGAACAGGAAAGGGACTCTGTTCTCACTCAGCCCAGGAATGCCAGGTTGAAGACCAAATGACAGCCCTTTCATCAGAAAATATTCAGAGTATTTAGAACACTTTCATTCTCTCGCCTCTTTCATCTCCGTCTGTTTTGAAATGTAGTTTCCTTTATCTGGAAGCTTTCCACTTTATTTTATTTTTAATTCAGAATCCTGTTTTCCGAAAGCCTCTCTCCCAGACATGCCTCCCATCTGGGACTCATGTTCCTCATGTCGTTCTCAGACTTGGTCATCCTTCCCTTTCCCTCCCCTTCACCCAACCCCCGATTGTCTGAGTCATTGGAGGACAGCAGAGGACCCAAGTTGCATTGCTGTGAAGTGTCCAGATGATGCTGGGGCTCTTGGTCTACAAACCTCACTCAGAGATCACTCACTTAAACAGGTTTCTTCTACATCCTGGAAATCTGCTTGGTTTTTGCACTTTAAAAATGAATGGATGGATGGATGGATGGATGGATGGATGGGAGAGAATCGGGCTTCAGGAGTCCTGGAGGGGCCTCAGGAGGAGGTTCCTTTATTGGGTGGAGGGAGAAGGAGAACAATGAGGTGGCCTCTGAGATGGATAGTGGGCACATATGGGAGCCTTTTGTCCCAAGCAATGTCACCTGAGCGCAGGGTCACCTTATAGGGCAGCAGAGGAGGTGCTGAGGCACCCATAACTGGGATCATTTGTGATCTTGGAAATACCACCACTTGGTGTTCTATTCATTATGCAAAACAAACTCCTCTCTTTCCCACACAACTTTTTTTTTTTATAGCCAATTTATGACCCTGCTCTAGACATGTATGTAGTCTTGTCTGGAGGTATTCTGCTCCATAGGGAAAATCCGTAGCACCTGTGAGCACACCCCCTTGGGGAGGAAATGGGACGAGACAGAGCGTGGTTCCTTGACATCTATGGGCCATAGGACACATAGCCAGTCTCCAGGGTGAGGCACACGGGGCTGGATGAAGTTCTGGGAAGTTGAAAAGTAGAGAGAGAAGAAAAGGGAGGGAGAGCTGGATGGGGGGGCGGGGATGGTTAGGGAAGGGCTTGTGCGGGGACAGGGTGGGAGCAGCCCTTGGAGGCATTTTTCACATTTCAAGACAACACATTTCAAGGAAAGATATTTGTGCTGAGAAGAGTCTGAGCTCTGGGACCAAGGGAGGAGAACCCAGGACTGGAATCCGCCTCTGGGGAAGGCGAGGCTGGGACATCAGGGTTACCAGCGCTCAGGAGGGAGCTAAGAAGGCTCTTGACAACTATGCTCTTGTAGATAGAGGTGTCCAGAGGCAGGAAGACCCTCTCCCTCCCTGAGCTGGTGATTCGGAGTATCCAGCAAGATGTTACCAGAGCCCAGGTGAATTAGGGATGAGAGAGGAAGGGAGGTAAGGAAACATGGGAGAAGAAGCAGACCTCAGGGTTTGAAGGAGAGAAAGAGGAACTGGAGATGAGCTCAGGGTGTGGACTCTATGTCTCATGCCCATTAGGGACCCCGAGCTGGAACAGACACAGCAGTCCTGGGCTCTCAGCTCCTGGCAAGTCTTGATGGACCACCAAGGAATGTGAGCTCTGTGTTAGGTCACCTTCAGGGACTCCCTGTCCTGGGTCTCACCTGCATCCCTCACAACCACACCTTTGAACTGGAGATATCAGCACCTCTTCGAGTCTTCTCAGAACCACATGTGAAGTTGAGCTGTTCAGTCCAGAGTGAGAGATTCCCCGGACTCCAGATCTAAGTGCTCCATTAGGGCTACCACAGCAGCCCATTGCTGGTCTGTGGAGCCAAGGGCCTACACCGAGGCCATGCTGCCCCTCCATGGCCGAGCAAGGAAGTGCAGCTGCTCGTGCAATGGGAAGAGGGATTGTGTCATTCAAGACTAGCCTCTCCTGGCTGGGACCCAGCAGGAAACCCGCTAGTTACTGAGAGCGGGGGCAGCATGCGTTCTGAGTCCTGACTGAATGCAGGAAGGCTAAACATGCTAACCTGCCTCAGATACCTGTATATTTGTCTCATCTTCTTGTAGATCACATTTTGGATTTACAGACAGGGTAACTTGGAGGATTCATTGTATAGAACATATTGGATGGCTCCACATCCTTTCCACTCAGTCTCAGTCTCACTGCTCCCCACCATTCTCCCAAAAGGGGGTTCAAAATTGCATTAGTGAGGAACAGTAGGAGGGTGACCCCTCCACCCCCAAAGCTGCTATAACCTCCTAGAATCCAGACTTGCAAACTGATTACAGGGAGCCTCATTTAGCCTGTGATAGGCATTTAGGCATACCTAAATATGCCCTTAGGCATACCTAAAGAATTACTGGGGGAAAAAATCAAAATGTTTTGCCTAAAAATGTGGATTTGGACATCCCTTAAGAAGTAAGGCTATTTGGCAACATGGTGGAAGTGAGTGGCATACCTTTAGAAAGGAGGTAGACCCCCACCATGCCTCACACTAGCCCATCCCCCCCACCCCCTGTTATCTGCACATCACCTGGGGCTCCTGGGTTGGGGATTCCTACATCTTGTCAAGAACCTTTAACTCACAGAGCTTTGGAGCCCCTCCCTCATTCTATCCCTGAGGAGGATAGCCAGGGGAGCTGTGTCCCAGCAGGGGATGGTGCAATAAAGGTCCAGCTGTGGGAGGGGGACGGTTCTGGGAGGCCCGGAGCTCAGAACCTCAGGAGTCATGATCGCCTCTGTTCTCAGGGGAGTCCCAACTCACCTGTGCTTTGTCCTTGCTCCTCTGTAGCGCCTGCACCTCAGTGAAGATGTGGCTGGGGCCACGTTCATGGCAGCAGGCAGTTCGGCCCCAGAGCTGTTCACATCCGTCATAGGTAGGTGATGACCTGGGAACATCTCTCAGCCCTGCCCTCTCTTGAGGGCAAGGGCTATGGGGACAGACAGCCTTGCAGTGGGTTGGCGAATAGGAAATGAGACTCTTGAGACCCCAAGGAGCAGAACACCCATCTTCCCGCCCCACTGTGGTTGCTGTCATTCTTTTACTTAAGTGACACTTTCACTTTGCACAAGCGTGCCCCAGTTCCTGTGCCAGTGCCCCCACGGAACAATAGCCCCAGTGCAGATTTTAAAACTCTCTCCCATCCTCGGCCTTTTCCCGTGGACCCTGAGAACGGTCTAGCTAATACTTGTGAACACTTCCCCACACTTGCATGAGGATAACTGGCCACAACAACGAGGCTGACCTCAGGTCTGTTTCAGGGGTCTTCATCACCAAGGGCGACGTGGGAGTCGGGACCATCGTGGGCTCTGCGGTATTTAATATCCTGTGCATCATCGGTGTCTGCGGGCTCTTTGCTGGGCAGGTGAGGCCGGCGGTGGGACATGGCATGGGGTCAGAGGGGACAGCGTGGAGGTGGGGGCCGGTGGCCCCGGGCAGCAGTGACATGGGATCTCACACCCCAGTAGGGTGCCCAACTGGGACTGGAAACTGTCAGGCACCATTGTTTGGTCTCCATGCTGATGGCTTACAGAACACCTGGGTCCACATAAATAATTGACCAGCCTGAAGGTACAGGCTACGGATCTGAAGATGTCCAGCTCATTTTGAATGTCATGATCTGGACTGGAATGACCTAAAACAATTTATGGTATGGCTTTGCCTCACTGGCGATAAAGGAAGTGAGGGAGAGAGAGAGGGAGGAAATGACGGATTTTCATTTTCTGCTAAAAACCATTTGCTGCCATCACAGCATAGGATGGTTTTTTGGGATAGCCATCAAGCCATTTATTTTTGTGGTTACTTTAGCTTCGCTCTGGGATCCTGAGGGGTTTTGCATGCCTGTGTTTTGTCTCTGGAGGCTGTTCTACTTCCAGAGACTGTCGTGGGGTTTGGTGTCTGTTTTGGAAAACCTTAGGAAGACACCCAGAAGTCACCTAAGTGCAAGGCTCACTGGTGGCCTCAGGCAATGCTGAGGCACCCATGTGTTTGCCAGCTCTGACATCCTAATCCCCTCATGGGAGCGTTGATCCTGAGCTCTGCTCAGACACCTGGGCTTGAATATCTTCTAGGAAAAGCACCTTCTAGAAGCCCATTTAGGGCACTCCCCCTGCTTTATTGAGGAGCCTGGTAATCCTAACCAATTCCCTCACTGTGAGGACACAGGGTCCTGCTAGAGGTGGTTAGCTGGCCTGAAGGCGAAAGAAAGTGCCTTTGAACCTTCTTCCACACCCTTTTCTGGGCCCCTGTGCTGTCCAGTAAGCCGGCCAGGGGCACCCACCCTGCCTGTCTCTCTAATACAGACTGGAGAGTCTGCAGGAGGCACCTGGAACACCGTTGCAGTTCTCCACTGCCCATTTCTCACTGCCATCATTTTATGCCCGTCAATGTGTTCAGATTGCCTGATGGGTTGACTGCTTGTGGGTAACAGGCAGAGGGATACCTCGATGTCACCAGGAATGCGCTCCAGAGCCCACTGACATGTCCATACGTGGTGGTTGAGTTCTGCCCAACTTGCTAGACTGACATTTTCTTTTTTCTCAACATTTTGACCCATCATCTCTTGTCTTAGATTGTGTGGACCCACAATATGGGTTTTTTTTAGACTTATAGTTAGTGCCCCCCCAAACTCAAAAACCAAAAAACAGGTCTCTGTCTTTGCCGTTGGTGCCATTTGTGCTTGCGTGGATCTCGTCTTGTCCGCCGTCTTCTTGTTGCCTTGCGGAGATGAATAGTCACATCCTCAGAAGAGGCTGTTGCCGTTCACACTCTCTTAATTAGCATTGTCACCATTAACAGTATGATTATTAGCTTGGCCATTATTCTCATTGTCATTAGAGCATTAGTCATTTGTACCTGCAGCATGATGGAAAGGTGAGCCCAAAGGGGGAGAAGCCAAGTAAAGAAATGAAACAAATGACTGGGAGGTACCCAGTAAATGCCAGGCAACTAATTACATATGAAGTGGTTTGCGTTCATTTGTATTCATAATTTATTAGCAATGTGGTCAATCACTGGCTTGGTTAGAACACCAGCTTAAAAGGCAGATTGCTTCCTGAACTTCAACCTGGAAGGTCCCTGCAAGAAGAGAGAAGTAGCCATCCCGATGTTGTTCGAAGTCGCCCGTGTGATGATTCTGGTTGCCAGCACTTCCTTCTGTTTCTCCTTGTCTTCTGCCCACTTGGAGATGGCTAAGGCCATTCACCTCTCTACTTCCAGCAGTTTGTAGAATCCCAGAAGTCTTTGCAGAGGGAGGAAAATTATGTTTCAGGAAATAACATGGGTCCCGGGACTCAAACTGGCCTGGGTTTGAATCCCGACTGGTTTGAATCCCGTCTCTGCCCTTTGCTGGCCATGAAATCCTGGTGGAGTGACTTTATCCCTCCTCTGAGCCTGTTTTCAAATCTATGGAGCAGGTGGCTCTAAGCCCACCTACCACGTAGCATCGCCATACGGGTGAAACAGAACAGGTTCAGCATTAAGCAGCAGCCAGCCCACCCGGGAAATACTCAATAGAAGATGCCACCATCGGCTCTCAGAAGAGTAACGATCCTAGGGGTCCTCACCTCCGAATCCCACCACAAGTCACTGTGATCCTTTGGCCAAGAAGTTGGTGGACTCTCCTAACTAGTGGAACATCCACGGGGTGCCAGGTGAGGAAGGAAGGGAAGGTCAGGAAGAAGTTCTTCTAAATGAAAATCAAAATGAGAAGATGCAGACAGAAGGGCGGTCTCAGAAGACCAGGCTTTGCCTCCAGGCTGTCTCATCATGGACAGGGAAAGGAAAAATGGGTGAGAAATGAATCCTGCCTTCCACCCGGAGAAGCATTCCCAGGTGGTGGGCCAATGCTGTGGAACACTGCAGCAAGGGATGGACACTGGGAATTGAACTGATTAATAAATCCAATCATGGGTCTCACTTAGCATAGTTATTTATGTGGCCCCACACTTTCATTTGGCTGGGAGAATTCCCTGAGAGTGCCCGCAGGCCTCTTTCTAATGTATTCTGGCCTGAAGGGCTGCTCATGACCAAGCCTGTTACTCATCTGAAATCAAAGTAATTAAGCAGTAAGCTTTGAGTTCCTGTCTCAATTAGGGTTCTGATGAATTCGATGTAATTAAATGTCTGCCGTATTTGCAGTTTGCAAACATACCCAGTGCTCTGGTGTTCGCCTAAGGTGCTTTGGGGAGTTTTATGGGACAAGAAGAAAATTGCTTCTTAGAAAGTGGCTTTTAGAGCAGTCCTTGGCATCCCCACAAGACATGTACAGGGCTGTAGTCCTACAAGCTTGCTTTATTTAAAAACAAAAAATAGTAAGAGAGAGAACACCAAGCTCTCTGTACAACATACTAATGTATTTTGCATATTGTGTGGCAAGAACTTCATGCCAATTTTGTGAAACAATGTACTTATGAATTTAAGTCCACCATCCAGCACATGTTGGGCTTTAAAGACATAAGTGCAAAGAGAAAGTAAACCGTTTAAGTGCATTCCAGATTAAGATGTTCATATTCCAGTTTAAAGAGCTCCAGCATCAGCTCTCCTGGCATTCTCAAAATGGGCCTGATGATCCCTGGCAAGGTGCATCTAACCTTGGCTGACTTCACCTTTCTCCAAATGACACCCTATCCGTGTTGGCCCCTTTACACAAACCAAAGTAGCACCCAGAGGTTGCACATCTGAACTGAAACCTGTCTTCAGTTGGGTTTCCACAGGAGAGTCTAAGCAACAATTCCTAGACAGGTAGTTGATCTGGAAAGTGATCCCAGGACATGCCAAGGAGGGAGTCAGTGAAGCCAGGAAGAGAAACTAGCCAAGGAAAGTGTGCTTATTAGTAAGGAAGTTACTGCTGTGGGCAGCTGAGATTTACTTCTTCTGGGGGAATGGGAGACTATCTAGATTATAGGTCTCTAAGGTATCCAACCCAAGGGAAAGGGAGTTGGGGTGTGTATCCACCAGGCTCCACCAATTGTTGGTAAGGACTGCTCCTGCTGGACATGGGCAGGACTGACCGGGAGAAAACCTCCAAGCTAAAAGACATAGAGGCTGGGCCTTGGAAGGACTTAAAATGGAAGACAGGAGTGCAGCCCATAAAGCATTTGCTAGAAGCTCAACTAAGCCTTTAAAAATAAGCCACCTATGTGGTCTCATTTTCACCTCTCCTGGATGAAACACAAGCTTCATAACTAAGCTGGCTATTAAGAATTCAGGGCCAGGACATCTTGCATTTAGGAAGTTTCCTCTAGTGCTAAAAATAACAGTTACCATTCCAGGCACTCACTGCTTCCAGTTAGGACACAGAAGACCTTGGCTCCCATGGGGACACCAAAAACCAATCTGGAGAATATAAAAATCATACTCATATATGAGACCATCAGAGAAGAGATGAGGTAGGAGAGACTTGATGAACTAGCTTCCAGAGAGAGGAACCCTCTGTCAGTGAGCTGAGACCTGGCAGGTCTGGTTGCAGGCAGAGCAGAAGGCTGTGAAGATCCAGAACTTTGCAGGGTAGAGATGAAGCCGGGTGAGATACTGGCGGTGCTGGAGATAGCTGGGAGATCCTGGTGTCTGAAAGACTATCACATACACTAATAATTTTTTCAACAGAGGAGAGTAGTCCTTTCCACCCCTCCCCAAACTTGCCTGGGAAAAACAAAAGTGAGGGCAGGACCGAGAAGTAGAAAGAGATCATTTCATCTGTGCCATCTCTCATGTCCTCCCAGTCCCCAAAATCGAGGAATCCCAAATCCAACCCTTGGAACTAGGAGACTAGCCCTTCCTACAGAAGCTGGGTGAGTGAGGTGGGGCTGACCACAGGTGACCCACCATTCACTCCCAGTCAAATGAACACTTCCTGAAACATGAATAATCACTCCCTCGCTTTAGCCAGCGAATGAGAGCAGAACTTGACATTTGTTGGGGGTGTGGCGGAAGGATCAGTATTATTCTTCAGTTCTCAATTTTCTTCATAATAAAATCCAAAACCTGTGAGGAGGCGGGAACAGGACTCATAACCAAGGGAAAGCAGCAGCAAAAGCAAACCACAGATGATCCAGATACAAGAATTAGCGGAAAAGAATTTGAAATATCTATCTTAAATAGGGACAGATGGGAAAAATAAATGAATGGCTGGGGAATTTCAGCAGAGAAATGGAAAAAATAAGAAAAACCAGATTGAATTACATATATATAATTATATATTATATAATATTATATATATTATATTATATATTGTATAATATCATATATTATATTATATATCATATAAAATTATGTATTTTTTAGATATAATTTCAGTCTGTTTTTTATATATGTAAACAACCCCCACTCTCATTTATTAAACTTCCCCAGTGTGCAGGCACCACAATGTGCTTTATAAATGTTTGTAGAAATATACCTACTGAGGTTTTTTTTTAAGATTTTATTTATTTATTTATTTGAGAGAGAGAGAGAATGAGAGAAAGAATGAGCATGAGAGGAGAGAGGTCAGTGGGAGAAGCAGACTCTCTGCCAAGCAGGGAGCCCGATGTGGGACTCGATCCTGGCACTCCAGGATCAAGGCCTGAGCTAAAAGCAGTCGCTTAACCAACTGAGCCACCCAGGTGCCCTACCTACTGAGTTTTAAGACAGTATTATCATCATTTACAGCAAGGAAGAGGGTATCTGGGTGCAGGAGAGGCCACCTTGAGCTGGTGAAGCCTGGATTGGAGCCCACATCACTGACTGTAAAATCCATTCTCCTTCCTCCTGGGGAGCCTATGACTTAAAACTCCCCAGATGTTGTTATTGCATTATTATGGTTCATGTTTCTGTGTTCTCTAGAAGTGGGTAGTGTAGGAGCTGAGCCAAGGCAAAGAAGGGACCGGTCCACAAATGGTGGTGCCCTGGGATGGGTGTTGAAAGTGCTCAGCCCAACCAGTGCTCTACTAGAAGCTTCTTTTATAATCAGGTGGCATCATCTACCACCAGACTTTCACTCCACTAAACAGATTGGAGGATTCAAGCTAATAAACACAGTAGAAGCCCACAGAGCACCCGAGTTTACTCTGTTCACCTTGGCTCCTAGCTTATCGTTCTCCAGACAAAATCCGACATGTGACTTAACCCAACCACGTTAAGTTCCCAGTTCTGGGAAGCACCCAGATTCCCCGAGAGGCTGAGGGACCAAACAGATAAAACTGAAAAACCTTGCTTGAAGGCAGATCCCAAGCCCTAGTTTGAGATCAGCTGAACTTGGAAGAGCAGATGTACCTGCTGGAGCCCCATCTGTAGGCTCAGCTCAGCTCAGATTCATGGACCAAGCTTGGCCTTGGGCAAGAGACAGACCTCATTGGGCAGTTGGCCCAGGCAGCGTGAACTGTCCCCACTTGATGCCCCAATCCTATATTGGGCTGTCTGCCCTCACAGTTTCCTGGTCATTTCTTTTCCCTGGCTATTCCCACTGCCCCTTCAAGGCTGGGTACGGGCAGGGCTCCATACCTGATCTTTTCCCTGACACATACTCGTTCCTGGCCCCAAGTTCCATTAAAGTCACCCACCCACCTCTGTATTGCTCCATACTAATGGCCTCTGCATCCTCATCCCAGATCTCTTCCTTAGCTTTGACTTTGGCTTATGGCTCCTGTCTCTGGTTTATTCTACATTTTTGAAATGATCTCTCTAAATCAAATCCATTCCTGGACCCACATGTAGACTAGTTCAGAGGCTTTCAATTTCAAGTAACAAAAAATCCCCACCTCTGACTGGCTTTCTAAATGGAGGGAATTTATCAGTGTCTGTGAAAAATACAGAGGAAAATGGACATCAGGCATGGTTTGCTCAGGGCTCCAGCCAACTTTCTGTGATTCTCTTATCACTAACCTTCTCTGACTCCTTCCTCAGGCTATCCTTCAAGGAAAAAGATGACCATAGTAGTTTCACATGCATTGACCAGAAGTGAAGGAGAATGTCTCCCCACCCACCCTATCTCTCATCCCCTACCTGGCATGATCAACCAAAAATCTGAGTGGGCCATCTTGGGTCACCTACGCATCCCTGAACCAGTCACTATGGCAAAAGAACTAGAGTAATCCAATTGGCTTAGGGTAATCAAGAACCACCTGCCCATTTTCTTCTTCTCTCCAGAGCTAAAAATATGATCAGTTCTTCCCCAAATATACAGCTTTTTACAGAACAGGTAACTGACTCCTGGGCAGAGTCATGAGCTGCCTCAGTGCCTACTTCCCCTTGGCTGGTATAATGCAGGTGGTAACACAGTGCACAGATCCATCACAGGTCTTTGTGTGAATGTATGCTTCCATTTCGTTCAGATGGATTACAAAGGAGTGGGATTGCTGGGTTGTATGTTGAGTGTATTAGTAAGAACAAACTAGCAGGTTTTCAGCTTACCTAAACCACTTTGTATTTCCCATACTATGTGAGGTTGCAGATGCTCCTCATCTTCCTTAGCACCAGGTGTTACTGGTTTCCTTTTGTTCTAATATTAGCCATTCTGATGAGTGGTGGGGGGTACCTTACTGTGGTTCTAATTTGTGTGATCCCTGATCAATCATGATGGTGAGTGTCTTTTCATGTGCTTACTTGCCATCCAATATCTTCTTTGATGAAGACTCTGTACAAATCTTTGCCTGTTTTTTTCCACTGGAGATTTTGTCCTCAATGCCACTGTTCAGAGATCCTCTAACCATCACTTTGGCCCTCCCTTCTAAGTCCTTCTGTCCAATTCACTCATTTCCAAATCAGTAGAGCCTGAGGCCATTCAAAATGTTTCAAAGTGATCTTGACCATGTTTTGTTTCTTTCGTTACTTGCATGTGGGTTTGCAAGAGGTACTCAGAAGTGGTACTCCGAGTTATGTGGGAGAAAATGCAGAGGTCACCTCTCTTCATCCAGCATGACTTTCTGTATAGCAGTCACTGAGAGCTGAGATGCACCCCTTCAGAAATGGCACCCAGCCTCTGGCAGCCAGGGATGGACATTCCTCCCATGTAATTAAGTCTCACATTGCTCCTTGAAAGTGAGCAAAAGGGATGGAATTTCAGATCACCAGCTCCATCCTTGGAAAGGGAGTTCTCAGTATTGGCCAGACTTCAACACAGAGGGAGACCAGAACCTTACACCCGTCATGGCTGGGCACCACCCCATGAAGAGAGTCCATCTTTTCAGCACACATGGCATTTCTTTTCATGATCATGTCCAAGTGAATATAGCGTCCCCGACACTGCCTCCTAGTATAGATGAGTGGGGCTCTTAGCAGGAATCTACCCTGTGGGCTGGTGCCAAATTGAACCAGAGCCAGGCCACCCTAGTGAAATTGCAGAAAGAGCTATAAACTGTGGCCATCCAGGCCCTCTTCCTCACCAACAGCTGGACCTGAGGTTGAGGATGAATGCAGGGAGGACAAAAGCCCTTCTGACAGACGGATGCTTGTTTTATATAGCATTTCTCTTTAACTAGCACTCTTTTTTTTTTTTTTTTAATTTTATTTTATTTTTTCAGTAACCAGCACTCTTAAATTCCCTAACCATGTGCCAGGCACTGTTCTCACCACTTTGCATAGATTAATACTCTTGGTCCTTACAACAGCCCTATGACAAGGACACTGTTTTTAGAAAAGAAGAAACTGAACTCCAAGAGGCTGAGCAGTGTGTCAGTCACAGGACCGGAAAGCTGAGAGGCTTTTAGGGCTTCAGGGGTGCAGCCTTGCTCAGAGAGCTGATTTCCACCAAGCCTTATCCAGAAAGCTCCCTTCCGTGTGTCAGTCATCCTCACCATCCCTCGAAGGATCCTCAAATGCCCCCATCACCCCCAAATGGAATGTGTGTGTAGCATCTGCTGAGCTTACATTCTTCTGGAGGATTCTGGCATCTTGGGCCTATACACCCACACTTGGATCCCATGAAAGCTCCAGGGGGGCCAGGCACCCCAACACTTGACACAGAGATTCCCTCACCAAGACACTTGCCCTTTATTCACAGCCAGACCCTACAGATGCCACTAGGGGAGGTGAGGAATTCCAATAATGACCTAATTCCACCCCAGGCAAAAGTTTGCTGGAAAGCTTCCCATGATAAAAATGTTAGCAAGTTTAATGTTAAATGTTAGCAAGTCATGAAAGTGTATCTGCAAGCAGGACAAAGAAGACCTTCTGCTGGTGGGCACCAGAATCCTTCCTGGTCTTAGCACTTGCTCCACCACCACCCCAACACATACGGCACTGCATGTGCTGTACAGAACAGACCAGATTTCATGTTTTGGATCCCAGCAGCTATGATCAGAGTGTCCATGGCATGAGCCATGGTCAGCCCCTGACACCGTGAACCCCCAGTACTTATGATCTCGGGCATATCTACACAATAACATTAATTAAAGGTGGTTTGTCTCTTCATATTGCCATCTATGAATTTAAAGCCAGGGTAATAATCCATTGATTGTGTTCTGGGAGGAAATGTTTTTATTTCATTCCTTCTTTGGTTAGTTCATTCATTGATGCAACAAATGTTTACTGAGTGCCTTGTATATTCTAGGCACTGAAGAGATACTAGGGGAAAAAATTACATTCTAGTAGTGGGCTGTGGGATTTTAAATACCCAACACAGATAACGGATTGATGCATTAGATAGATGACAGATAGGCAGACAGATTGATAGAGTTTGAGATGGTGAGGGAATTAAATGAGGACATGATGTGTTATGCCAGGTGGTGGTCAATGCTCAGAAGAAAATAAAGCAAAGTAAGGGTCACAGAGAGAGGATGGGAGAAGAAATACTGATTTATAAAGGGCTTCCAGGAAAAGTCCCTTTGTAAGTATTGATAGTTCAATGTGAATGAGAAAATACTTCTGCTTTCCACTCCATGAAGAAAATGGTAACATCTACAATGAAGATTGGTTCTGGGCACTGTTTTGAACATCTGAGTCTCTCTGAACAGAGGAAACATGCCCCACAAGCAGATAGACAGTTCTTGCCCTAGGACAGTGTAAAAGGTTTGTCTGCCAAGCTTACAGGGTAGAATAAGGATACACCAATGCCAAGCAGAGCCAGAAGGGTGTATGCAGTGACCACCACCATCCCCATCCACCATGAAATGCAGGAGGAGGCTTCAGAATTGTAGGGAAACTCTTTCCTGCCAGTAGGGAATCATGATGCATGGTGGGAGTTCCCTGAGGGCCCGGCCTGGCTCCACCTAATTCCAGCTGTATCTGCAGCACCAAGAGTTCTACCCACATATGGTAAACACTCCATCAACCTTTGATGAATGACTGACTGATACACTGATGTGGGGTGGGGGAGGATGGATATATGAATCAGAGATACAGTTCACGGTGCCCCCTGGCCTGGCACAAACATGCTCAGGAACTGTTTGATAGGTGTTCAGGCTTAGACAGATGCAGGGATGAATGTCCCAACTTGCCGCCAAGAACCCCAAAGGTGAGGTGGATTGAAACAGTAGAAACTCTTCAGGAAGAACTTGAGACATAGTCATGAAATCTAATTAGTGATTTTTACGTGGACTTCAATTCTTGGATCCATTCACTGCCTGTTATATATAGGCACAGGGCCTACAGAGGTCAATACGAGAAGAAAGTTTCCTCTCTTTCTAGAGCTCATAGACCAGTAGGAAACCCAGGCAAAGAGCAAGTAAACCATAAATGATGATGTAATAATACAAAACAAGAAGTTCTTGAAGACAGTGCATTGGGATATGGTGTGACTGGTGGGAAAGGTAGAGGAGGAGCTTTGGGAAGGGTGGTCTGGAGAAGGGTGTCAAAGAAACCCCAGATCATGAAGGCAACTCCATATGCAAATCTGGGAAAGAGTAGTGGGTCTTCAGACAGAAACAAGTGTGGTATGTGTGTGGATCAGGAAAAGGGTCCATTTGGAAGAACCTACAAAGGCAGAGTGTGGCTGAGAGAGCTCTGGTTGGAATCAGATCATGGTGGAATTTGGGTGAAATGGGGAGCCATTGGAGAGTTGTAGGCTATAGAATGACATTACCTAATTTATACTTTGGAAAATTTACTCAAACTACCCTGGGAGGAAAGGCACCCTATGGAGACAGATGGTGGCAGGGAGACAAGTTAGGCAGGTCTGTGGGGAAGCATGAGTTGAATTTGGGGCAGTAACAACAATAAGAAGTGCTTGTTAGACACAGAATATTTTTGGAGATGGTGCCGAGAGGATTTACAGATGAATTAAAAATGGGAGTGACAGAATGAGATAAATCATGGAAGATTCAGGATTTTGGTCGTGATCCATGTAAATGGGGCCTGGCGATACTAACAAGTACGAATTGGTCATGACAACTGAGGAGGGTTTGTTTTCAAAGACCAGCCAGACTATTATCTAATGTATTCTAAAGTCTACTCTGGTATGTCAGATCCAGAAACTTGGTAAGGGGGCCAAAATACATTGTGAAGTTTTATTTTTTGTAATTCAAAGTCTGATCAGCCATCTGTTACTCACCAGCCACTTTGCCGGCCAGCTTTTGTCACTAACAGCCCTACTCAGCCTGCCTGAGCAGCCCAGCCCAACTGTCTTAGAGAGTCACTGCTCCTATTGGTGTCACTTCAGTGAAAGCCCTGATTCGCTCCTTCTAGGGCTTTAGATGCAGTGAGACCTGAGTCCTGGATGGCACTGCCCATCTTATGTCAACCTCCATCTTTGTGAATTTTTACAAGCGACACCTGGGAGCTCCGTAGACCCATGGTGGTCATGATCTTGTGTTTCGTGAAGTCAGATAAGAACAGTTGAAATCCCCAGCATTTACTGAGGTATGGCTGGACCCATCGTGTTCTCTGTCACTTCCTTTCCCCTCCCTACCCTGGGTCCAGATAGAGCTGGGGTATTATGTCAGGTCATACTAGGCTGCAGTACCATAGGGTTGTCTTTATTCCAGGTTCTCTCATTTCCCAGTGAGCCCTGTCTCTACTTGGTAATTCATCAGGACACAGTTTGCAACTTGAAAACTGGGGAAGCAGGAGGAAGCCACCAAGGAAAATTTTGTGGATTTTTTTTTTTTTTGCCCCCTGTTTTTTTAATGTGACCAAACACTTTTTATAGTTCACTCTTTTCTATTCCAGGCCAATCTCCTTTTATTTATGTGAAGTAAGACATTTACGCCCTCCTGATCCAGCTGCTCTTTCCTGCAGGGGAAATATTGCTCTGCATTTAAATGGAAACCTTAAGACTGGACCTGAGCCTGAATCTCCAAGTGAGAAATAAACAAATGTCATTAACCTTTCCAGATAGCGTGCAGACTGTTTGGGGCAAGAGGAGAGCTCATGTACCAAATGTCTGGCTTTTACAGGCAAAGTCAGTTGGAGTAGAGGGTGGCCTGGGGCTTTCCTCCCCCTGACTCAACCAAGGGGTGGCTTATGTTTACACAGCAGGAAGGGGACCTCTCTTTCCCCATAGTGGATATATGTGAGCTGCCACTCTCAAAGTGACTGAGGAAGAAAATGGCTTCAGTGTGCTTTATTTGTGATTTTTTTTCTCTCTAAGATCAAGTTGGGGCACGGAAAATAAGAATTAGAGTACTTGATGCAGTAGCCCCCCTTTGCAGGGCGACTCCTGGCTCAGTCAACTGTAAGCATGAGACCCCTGGCCTTCATCATGTCAAGATCTTGGTCATTATACAGTAAATCTTTTTTTTTTTTTTCCTGTTTCCTTTCTCTGTCTCTGATCACTGCAACATGCAGCTGCTAAAAACATGGGTTCTAGGTTCCCCATAGCACCTTTGCCTTTTTTTCCTTTTTTGCTTTTTAATAATATATAACATTCTTCTGCTTCCAGCTATCATCTATTTTTATTTTCAATTAAAGACAGTTTCAGTATTAACAGTTCATCTTTATTGGTTTTTCATCTGAGTTAATATAATATATATATATATATATATATATATATATATATATATATATATATATCTATCTCAGTGCATGCTTCCATCAACCCCATGGAGTGGCTGTTGTCTTTCTCATTTTACAGACCCAAAAACTGAACCCAGAGAGGGAGGTGGGAAAACTTGCCCCAGACCACAGAACCAGGAATAGCAGAGTTGGGATTCAGAACTAGGACATCTCGTTCTAGAATTTGTATCCTTAATCCTTGAGAAACAAAAACCAGCAGAGGAAAGTAATGTGGGGAGGTCTCTCATGGTGGAAGGTTGTAGGAAAATACATTTTGTGATTGAAAGAAGAGGCCTTCCCAGATTGTCAGATAGCTCTCTCTTAGTGTCCCATGTATGGGGTTTCCTTTAAGTCCTTCTGTTTTAGAACTTTTTATAGAAAGTGCTGAGACCAGCAGCCTAGGGGGCTGTCTGTGAGTGAAAAACCAGATGATGTCTCCTTTCAGCAAGGGAGACTCTGTTCTGAGCTGCATTTATACATGCTCTGACAACAGCAGGTGTTGAAATGTGTTGTGAGACGAAATGGGTGTCAGGACTCTCTCATACCACTATTAGGGTGCAATGCGCTTCCACAGAACAGAGCAGCAGAAAGCTGGCCCTCCCACTGCCCCACATTGATTAGGGCTGCCCCTGATTGATTTGTGCAGCCCATTCTACCCTTGACCTTTATTCTTTCCTTTAGAGGAGTCTACTCTGTTTCAGGGAAAAGACAAAAAGATTGAGAGGGATAGCCAGGTGGGTTCCTACTTGACCCAGGGAGACAAAGCCCAAGCGTGTCCCTTGTGAAATGTTGGTTTCCTTTTCAGAATCAAGTTTCTTTTGGAGCCCTTGGGTGGCTTGGTTTTGCTTGTGCAACCTGTGAAGGCCCAGGGGCCAGGTTGAAGGCCTACGGGAATCTTCCTGAGAGAAGCCTCTGTGTTCTCTGCACAGAGCTGTGAACCAAAATGTGGCAGAAAATCTATTGCTTTTACCCAGGTGCTAAGTTCAACTTCTGGCCTTCTTAGCTTCCCCTTGGCCCTAGCTTGAACTGCCAGATACTGCCAGGGAGAACTGGACAAACCCATGTGTGATTTAGAAGCAAAAGGATCCTTATGAATTATAAAGTCTCTGGCCCTGACTGGCTGGGACTGGGGCTGACTTCACTAGTCCTGCCTAGTCCTGGCCCAAAATTCTGTGGGGTTTTGGTCTGAGCACACTTGGCCATGCCATAGCATCTGCCCACTGAAAGTTCCCAACTGTCCAGCCAGGTCACCCAATGGGGGATGGTGGTACATGGTGCCTCCCCCCCGCCCCCGCTAAGATTTTATTTATTTATTTGACAGAAAGAGAAGGAGATAGCACAAGCAAGGTGAGCCATAGACAGAGGGAGAAGGAGAAGCAAACTCCCTGCTGAGCAAGGAGCCCAATGTGGGGCTCAATCCCAGGACCCCAGCATCATGACCTGAGACAAAGGCAAATGCTTAACTGACTGAATCACCCAGGTGCCCCCAGATGCTGACTTTTTATATTTCTGAATTTGCATTCTCTAAATCTGTCCTTTTCCAAGGAATAAAGCAGTGGGGGGCAGGGGGTCCATAGTGGTTCTTTCTGAGGTGGTTTTGGGGGCTTTTAGTGTGCAGGGGTCAAGCAGGCCCCACCAGACATGGAAATCAATGAACTCTATAAATAGTCCAGAACTGACTTTGTATTTGTAACCACACCCTGTGGGGCATCTATATACCTGTTTGCCCACGTGGGCTGACTGGTGTCAAACCATCTAGCCATTGTTTGAAAGGGAAGTCCTTTCTCCATCAGAAGAAAGAAGAGGGTTCCTGGAGCTTTCGGTCTCCAGACACATTTTCCCTTTAGTTCTTTTGTGATCATTCCTTGAATTGTTTGCTCATTCTGGAATTAAGTGTGTTATCGCCACCCTTGGAGCCGTGTATGTGCATAACCCAAGAAAATGCTGTGAACTCCTGAGGTGCCAACTGTGACTGTTCTTGGTGCCCTGTTCCCACTGAGCCTGGTGTGCAAGTGAGCCCCATCATTCCAGGTCTGTGGAAGGATTTCCGGGAAAGCCCTGGGACTCCGGTGGCGTTATCCCACAAAGGGTAGCCCCGGACAGCACCAGTGTGATCCAGTCACTTACTCAACCAGTGATCATTTCCTGAGCAATAGATCCAGTGCTTGGGAAAATGGTTATAAGACCGGATGGGCCCCTAAGCCTTAGTGTTGCTTATACTCCAGTTGAGGGAAGACAGATGAGGAACAAGCATACATTAAACCAACAAGGTAGTGTCAGATGGAAATTGTCCGAAAATACTAAAATAGAGCGACCTTGGTGACTAGCAGAAAGTGAGAGGCTAGAATGGGACCACCTCACAGGGGAAAAAGGACTCTTCGGGGCTGAGGCCAGATTGGTAACGAGCTAGAACATTTCCAGGCAGAGAACTTCATGCAAGAGCTGTGAGATGGGAACAAAGGAGCAACTTGGGGGAACAGAAAGGAAACCAGTATTTCTGAGTGGGGAAGCAGGGGTGAGGCAAGACCGGCTCCTGAAGATCCTAGTGAGGGGTTTGGCTGCAGTCAGGACAGTGTTCTAGGGAAATACTTGGGGGCACTTTTCCTGGTGAGATGTCACAGAGGGTGAAAAGGATCAGAAATCTGTGTGTTAACCTAGGTCTGTCAAGTGTTAAATGGTTCTAAACCAGCTTAATGCCACAGGGGCAACATCTCTAATACCACCCAGATGTGAGATCCTACCATATCTGCCTTTGGATATTGGCTCAAAACCTGTGGTTGCTCCTTCTGAGGAATGTCCCCCAAGGTCTTCCCCTACCCTCCCACTTCTCACCAGCTCTGTATCCTTACATCAAAGGACCCCCTTTTTGCTCAGCCTCAGTTCCATTCCTGAAAGATATACAGTCCATTAGCCTTAGTGACCTTCTTCTCTTTGTCTTTTCCAAATCCTTTTATCCTTCAGATTCTCAACATTCTCCTCTTACGGTGGCCTTTCTGATTAGCTAGTCTCAAGCCCAAGTATTTTCCTACCCAACTCAGGGGCCCCTTTTCCCCTTCCTCCCACGCCCATTTTGGAATACTTGGTCTGACCAAGCCACTTCCAGGTGCAAGAGTTAAATTGGGAAGTCTTTCGGGTGCTGAAAATTTAGAATTTGCTTGGGTGGTCTGGTGGTTTATTATGAGCAACACTTCAGGATATTTGAAACCAGGACTGTCTATACATAGGCCCCTTTGTTTGTCTGCTTCTCACAGTCATCTCTCAGGTGTCAGTTTTGAGTTGTAATTTGACAGATTACAGGCCGAGCTTCACCTACTTTCCAGACTCTCTCTGTGGTGCCTAAACTGAGCAGACCCTGTAGTTTTCGTCTCCCCCAGAAGAAAGCTGGCCTAAATTGCAGTGAAAGGGGACAGGCTTTACTGAGCACAGGACACAACATGTACATTTTCTTACTTATTCCTCATAAAAATAATCAGGTTATAGTTACCTCTAATTTGAGAAATGACATTTGACAAATGTGGGAGCCAGCCCCTAAGATGGCACCCCACTTCCTGGTATTCAGGCCTCTTTGTTCCCCTCCCACCCTGAACAAGGACAACCCATTTAAGCAGTAGTATATTGTGGAAAAGGCAGTGTGACTTTGGAGGCAGGCCATAGAAGGCATGAGAGCTTCTGCCTCCCTTTCTCTCTTGGATCCCCTGTTCTGGGGGAAGAGGCAGCCATGTTATAAGGCCACTCAAGTAGCCCTGTGTTAGGTCAAAGTGGGGAGAAACTGAGGTTTCCTGCCAACAGCACCTGTGTAACCAGCCCTGTGACTGAGCCACTTTAGAAACAGCTCCTTCCACTCTTGTAAGTGGACTTGTAAGGTGACTGTGGCCCCAAACAACATCTTCCCTGCAACCCAGTGAGACCTTGAGTCAGAATGACCCAGCTGAGCCACTTCCAAATTCTGAATCCTCGAAAACTCCATGAGATAATAACTGGGTTTTTTGTGTTTAGTTGCTACGTTTGGGGGTAGTTTGTTATACATGGTAGGTAACTAATACAGTAAAATTTACCCCCATTTGGTAAATGACAAAGCAGGCTCAGAGATATCAGGGATTTGTCAGGAAATGGCAGAGTAAGCATTCAGCCCACACCTGTTTCACAGAAAAGTCCATGCTCCCACCTCCCTGCATGTCTGCCTGTGGCATCTGACTTTTCACAGGCAGATAATACCAGGTAAAAGCAACAGACCGCATTGATTTCATTGACTGAATCCTGCAGTGGTCCTAGATTTGGGAACCCCAAGACACTGTATGAAGTGCTTGATTGATCAGATTTAATTAAAGCTCCATACTCACCCAGTTCAACAACAGCTATCTAATGTTTGGACTTTCACCCTGTGTTTATTTCTAGTTTTTTCTCTATAATTTTTTCCGATACTTAAATCCACTGCCTAAATAGTCTGTTTCCAGTTAGAACTTTTACTAAGCTTTCTCTGCAAAAAAAGTTTTTTCTACTTTTCTTCTTCCTTTCTCCCTGCCTTCCTCCCTTCCTTCTTTCCTTTCTTTCTTTCTGCAAAATACAGCTTTGGTGTTAGAGTGTAACAGCAACATGCGAGTTCTTGAAGCTGACATCAACAGATTCTTAGGACTTTTAGCAATTTATATTGACTGCCATTAGGAGATGCAGGTCCAATTCCATAAGCCTGCCATTCGCATTATTGCCGAACTTGCACATCTGGAGCCATAACCCATGCTGTCTTCATTTTGAAAAAATATTCTTCCCAGCACAGGCTTTCTGACATCCACCTGTGGAGTCTCTGTTTAGAGACCTGATGTTTCATCCTCTTCTCCAGCAACTCACAACCACCAAATTGCCAAAACTCAGTTCTCCCCACGAATCAGTCTGGTGAACTTGCCAAGCCAAGAGAAAATGAGTATACCCTAATAGTCTTGAAAAGGAAGAGGAAACTCTACCTACCAGGCTGCTTTTTCCCCCAGATGTCCACTGAATGGTGGCAGGAAGCAGCAGCACGAGGTTTAGTGGGCTGTGAAGGGAAGAGGCTTCCCCTCACCTGTTCTTGCTGCGAAAGCTGTGCCCACTCTCTGAAGCCAGTTCTGACACCCAGTTCCAATTCCTATCCTGGCAGTAGGTTGAGCCTCCTGATGCCCCCAGCTGGGCTTGCTGTTTGACCCAGCAAGGGAGAGCAGGCCAAACTAGCCAGTCCTCTACTTTCTGTCCCTGAAATAAAGTGGGTCTGTGATATCATACCCAGAGCTCTGTGCTCAGCAGACTCCTCCCCTTGAGAGTTATTCTGGGGAACAGGGCAGAATAGAGAGCAGGCTGCCTGCCTGGGTTCCACATGAACATGCTGCTCACTGGTGTGTGTGGACTTGTCTTGTTCTAATTACTACCTGCTGAGTACTTAGGGCTTCCAGCATGGGGGAGGGGGACTTCTGTCACTGAACAGAGCTTCTTACAACAGGGATGATTCTGGTTAAGAATGGTGCAGGCCGCGCCCATAGAAGTAATGGTAGTAGGTATTGATCTTACTTTTTATCCCATAACTCAGTCTGTTTGAAAATTGTTCAGTGCTGAAATACAGAAACACATTTATTATAAGGGATTTCAAGCTCCAATGAAGCTCTAAGACTTCTCTGTAAATTTGAATCTGAACAATTGCTTTGCAAATAGGATTCATCTGACATTGAGGAGTGAATTTTTAGAGCCTAGGGAAGTATGCTAACTAACCTCTTCTCTGTCCATAAATAAAAATAAAAGGCATCTGTATGTGCCTTATGTGTAGGAGGGAGATCAGAGGGGGCATAGGACATGTGGGACTGAAGGTGTAGAAGGAAGAAAGCCAGGAAAGGTCATGAACCACAGAAGAATGACTGGAACAGATGGGTGGGCTGATGCTGGGAGGAATGACTTGTCCACCCATACAACTTGTAACTGTCAAGACTATGAACTGAATCCCACTGTTGTGCTTTGGGTCCAGCCTCCCTTGGCCTTTCCAGTGTGTATGGGCACAGTATGTTACTAAGCTGTGCTTTGTACCTGGTTCACGTATCAGTCCTTCCCTTCTGCAGCCTCTCAGGCCCCTTTCATAAATTAGTGAATAGATATGTGGGCATGAAGGAGAGATGGACAAGTTGAATGAGTCCAGACAGTTGTCTTAAAGGAAATCACCAGTAAGATGAGTCAACCCAAAGATACTCTTTGAGAACCTGTAAGATATGACTCATCTCCTTCTCCTACTCCCACTCCCCAACAACACACACACACACACACACACACACACAACGTGATTTACTGTAAGGAATTGATTCACATGGTTGTGGAGACTGAGAAGTCCCAAGGTCTCCAGGGTGAGTTAACAAGCTGGAGGCCCCAAGAAAGTTGATGGTATGGTCCAATTCTAAAGACCTGGGACCCGTGAAAGCCATTGGTGTAAACTCCAGTCCAAGGCCAAGTCTGAAGGCAAGAAACCAATGTCCTCACCCAAAGACAGGCAGAGAGAATGAATTATTTTTTTCCCAGCTCATTATTCTCCTCAGGCCTTCAGTAGATTGGATGAGGCACACCCATATTGGGGAGGGAAGTCTTATCCAGAAACACCCCTGCAGACATGCCTGGAAATAATGTGTAACAAAATATCTAGGCCCAGTCAAGTTGACATGTGAAATTAGTCATCCCACCATCCCACTTGAGTTCTTCAGGTATCCTGAGTGTGTATCCCTTGGGTTCTGTCTCACACTTTAAGCCTCAGCCTCATGGCAGACACTCCACATCCAGCCTGTTGTCAAATCTGTTTGATTCTTCCATCATAGCATTTCTTGTATCTGTCCCTTCCTTTCAAGTTCACTGACACCATCTTATGCAGATGGTGACTCTTGGGCAACTGGTCTGCCAGAGTCCCCTGACCCCTATCCCCTACCTTTTAGCTTTTTATCCTCAAATCTATTTTCACATTGACTAACCTCCTGAATCTTCTCTCTGATGTCGTCTTTTACCTGCAAGACCTATCTTCCATGGTCACATCCTGGTGGCCATTTCCCATTTCTGGATGTCTTTCACCTATCCATATTTCAGCAGAACTGAACAGCTTGTTGTGTCTGTCCCCATTTTCTCACCTCTGGACAAGTGTATATGTATATGTTGTTCCTTCTAGCTGAAATGCCTTTCTTCTCTTTGTTCACTGTACACCATCTCCCAATTCTGAAAGTGCAAGTCATTTTTGTTTTTCAGGGCTCTATTCAGTGTCACCCCCTGCAAGAAGCCTTCCCTGATTTCATCAGCTGGACACATTTCTCCTTTGAACTCCTGTAGCAGTCTTTCAGTTTTGCTATTGAAGTGTGCAGATGATAAACTCTAGTAAACTCCTAGAGTTGGCTGTCCAAATGGATTCTTCAGTTACTCACTTTCTCTGGTGATGGCGATATGGGGGTGTGGGTGCAGAGGAAATACATACACTTGTGAGTATCAGTTAGCAGTGTGAGACTTAAATATACCTTTAAAGCAACAAGCAATGCGAAGTTATAGGTTGGTAAATGGTTAACAGCCAAGTGAATTGTACCCTTTTCTAGTTCCCAGTGCATTATTCTACATGAGTTCAAGTTGGTCCTTCGGTATCTGTGCCATTTGCGGGTGTCTTATGTACACACACACACACACTTCAATAAAGAAGCATAACTAAGTCAATAGCTTTTCTTTGAAGATTAGCAACACTTGCTCCATTTTTCAGGAATCCTTTTAAAGTCTCTATGGAATCACCATGTAACAATAAGGCTTTAAAAAAGAAGAAGAATGATATTTTTTAAGTAGACAAAGAGAGTACAATGAATAATGGAACCAGGGGTCCTCATTGATCTATGTACTGGACTCATTACCTGAGGCCCTGCTGTTAAGCGGTTTGCATAGAGAAACAGAGTTGTTAAAACACACAATATTCGCTAGCGAATTGAGCACTTGAAAAAAGCAAACCCCTTCATCCACCCTTCCCTGCTTAACAAAAGGATCTCTTTCCACCCATTATATCAGTCTTTTTGTCCAGCTCATGGCTATTTGTTGGGCAGAGGATCATCCCATAGATATGCAAATCTCATTAAGCTGACATGTTGGAGAACTGCTTACACCCCATACACAAAAGCATCACTAAATGAGGACCTCACAATTGAGGATGAACATAGACAAGGATGATGACACAGATTTTATATTATTGTGAAGAAAATGACTCAAATAATGAAGGATTAGGATTAGAGACTTGGAAAATTGGACAAAACCCTTGAATAGTTTACCCCAAACTCTCTGTATTGTTGTGGAAAATGGACATGAAGGGGCATTGTTATTGTGAACTTCCTACTGCGTTATAGGATAACTACACTAAGGAGCAATCAACACTAGATCCCTCCCTCATTCAATATAACAAACAGGGCATGGTTGTTCTTAGAACATAATTTTTTTTTTCCCTGGGGGAACATTTACACACCCTTTATTATTTTTTCCCATTTTTTAAATTATTTTTTATAAACATATAATATATTTTTATCCCCAAAGGTACAGGTCTGTGAATCGCCAGGTTTACACACTTCACAGCACTCACCATAGCACATACCCTCCCCAATGTCCATAACCCCACCCCCCTTCTCCCAAACCCTCTCCCCACAGCAACCCTCAGTTTGTTTTGTGAGATTAAGAGTCACTTATGGTTTTTAAGGAAACCTTGGGTCTCGATTTTATTTTTCAAGATAAAATCTAAGTGCAGCCTTCTTATGCATCTTTCCTTCATTTCAAGTAGTCTACATGAAGTTATCTTTCCCCTCTTCAGGTTATCCCCATGTATATTATATGTAAATAATAGAATTTTCTATCTCTGAAAAAGAACTTGGAGATCAAAAAGCATTTGGTTTGTGGGTCTCTGTCTTTTCATGACTTGGTGAAGTAGGTAACACAGTAAGTGAACTTTGTGGTGTTTGCCATCAAACTGAATAAGTATTTGTTCATCTTGATTGTAACTGTGGATCCTTGATTTATGTTCACTGAGTCAATATGCCTGTGTTGGATCGCATACCAGGAAACTCAGGTAGAAAAGTGTTTGTTTACCTTATAAGCCAGCTATAGTCAGTTGCTCAGTTCTGATGAAATAAAACTTTTCCCGAAAGTTGATGCTTTTTTCTTATTCTTTCTTTTCTTTTTCTTTTCTTCTTCTTTCTCTGCCTCCATTGTCCTCCTTCTCCTCTTCTTCTTATTTTTTTTTTCCTTTTAGGGTTTTGTTCTGTTGGGGTTTTTGGTATTTGTTTGTTTTTATTAAATATTATTTCGCTTACACAGAGATAGATTGGAATCTTCTAACTTCCTTTCTCTTCTTCAGATGTAGAATGTGAATACTGAAAATGATCTTAGTGATGAGCAAGACTACCCCGCTCTTTTTAAAGATGAGAGAACTCTGGTTTGAGAGAATGGTTGAGCTGAATCAGGCTCCTACTGATCCATTCATGGTTCTAATCTATGTCCTCTATGCCACATCCTGCTTCCTAGTGGGAATGGCAATGACAGGAAATGACACAGAATCTGGGGACACCAGATCTTGGAACCTTTCCCCCTGTGTCCAATTTTGTATTCCCTAGAAGTAGACCTATAGACAAAGATTCAAGAACAAGTAACTTGTTTTGGGACTGGACCCCAGGAAACCCAAATGTGAGAGAGGCAAAGGAGATAAAGAAGCACCCACGGGTGTGCTGTCAAGCAGGTTACTGTCCTAGACAGCTGGGACTCAATCCTATGGGAAAACTCTGGGAGATGGTTGGAAACACGCACATCAGCATTCTACCCCAACAGTGAGAGAGTTGGGGTATGTACATACCTACTCCCATTAGACCATTAGGGCTGTTCCTCAGAGGTGCGACTCCCCAGCACTTCCAGCCTGGCCCATGTGAATGTAGAGTGGAGGATGTTGTGGCAAAGCTGCAGATGCTGGAGTTATCTCACCTAGGATTCCTGATATCTCAATCAGGGATGGCCAGACAGAATGGCCCATACACAAATGATTACTGCCATTTTCACCCATAAAGCTACTGGAGGCCAGAATGACATGGGGAAATTTACCTGACTGCTCCTTAGCCTTTGTCAACACCATACCTTCTCCAAAGGCTTTTGGACATTTGGGAATTCAGGTAGTTTATGCCCCTTCAGCCACTCTCCACAAACCAAAACTTCTTCCTGAGTGAAAAGAATAAGAATGTAGAATCTGAGGGTTCAAAGGCACACCTCTCAGTGAAAATTTTCTCCCAATATAGTATCCCTTGCATAGATTCTTGATCCCACTCAAATCAGGCGTGTGCCCCTTCACTTGCCTATAACTGCTCTCATCAAAGTCACAGTGACCTCCAAGTAGCTAAATCTGAAGCTGATAGGAAACCTTCTCATTTGATGTAATGTCAGTGAGTTGTTCCCTGCTGGGGAGACTTCTTCTCCTTGGTTTCCAGACTCCACACAACCCTGGCTCACCTCCCCGCCACTCCCCCTCAGTCTCCTCGGTTTGTCCTCATGTCCCCACTGGACGAAAAACCAGAGTGCTCTGTCTTCTGATCAGTTCTCTTTTCTCTCCACACTCATTTCCAGACTTGTGGCTTTAAATGCCACCCACATGCTAGTGATCCTAGACCCCCATCCCCAGTCACCTATAGGACATCTCAAATATGTTCAAACCTGGACTCCTGACTTCTGGCAAATCTGTTCTTCCCATGGTCTTTCTTATAAGTAAATGGTATGTCCATTTTTGGAGATGCTGAAAGAAACCTTGGAGTCATCCTTGGTGATTCAAGACCCCGTAATCCATGTCCAGACTATCAGGAAAACCTCTTGGATATACCTTCAGAATACATCCAGAATCTGACCACCTCTCCACCTCCACAGCTGCTGTCCTGGACAAGCCACCATCGTCCCTCCTCAGGATTGCTGCATAGGCCCCTGAGTGGTTTCCTTGTTTTTTTTCTTCATGCTTTCCATTCTATGCCCCCACAGAGCAGCCAGAATGACATCTGAAGGTCTAAGGGGGAATGTATCACCACTCAGCGTAAGCTCTCCATTAGGCTCCTGTCACACTCAAGAGTGAAAGCCAAATAATGGCTGGCCTCCAGGACCCTCTGACCTCATCTGCTAGAACTTGCCCTTCACTTTGTTCTCTGTCCTCACTGGCCTCCCCACCATTTCACAAACACACCCCGTGCCCCTGCCTTTACACCTGTTCTTCCCCACTTCAGGAACACTCCTGCCTCAGACATCCACATGCTCACTCTCCCCTGTCCCTTGTGCATTATTCAAATGTCTCCTCTTGTTAGATCTTCCTTGGTCATTGTGCTAAAATGTTCACACATGTCCCCATTCAGAACTCTCAATCCCCTTTCTCTGCCTCATTTTTCTTCATAGTGCATATCATCATAAACATGCTATATAATTTACTATATATTTATTTATTATACACCCTCATCCCATGGGATGTGACTATCACCAGGGGCAGGCAGGTTCACTGATACTGATTTCTGGTATATCCCCAGTGCCTAAACAATGCTGGGTATCTGTTTGGCAACTGACTGATGGAAGAACAGACATCACAATCAAGGGCCCATCTACCCTCAATGGCTTGTCATTCAGATACAGAGCTTAAAGTTTTGCAAAGTGCTCCTATTATGAATTTTTGGAAGATTTCTTTCTTACAGTATTCGGTTCAAATATCCCTCCTTAGACTGTGCAGCAACTGGTCCCATTTCTCTGCCTTATCTGCCAAGACAAAATAGATCTCTTCCCTCCTTAATCAATAATGAAAGTCAGATCTCAGATGGACCCTTCAGATGGACCCTCAGGTTTTAGTTCCCAATATGAACTCCTCCCTCATTCTCAGTTCACCCAACTGCTCCTCTGGAACTTTGTCTCAAGACACCTGTCCCACCTTTGGATGTTAACCCATTGTCGGTGTCTCCATCCCAGAATGGGATCCAGATTCTGCACCAAATATGGAGCCCAGCCCAGGCCTTGAGTTCATGATACTGAGATCATGACCCTAGCCAAAACCAAGAGTCAGAAGTTCAACCAACTGTCCCACCCAGGCATCTTGGTTCTCGCTTTTGGCTCATAGGAACTTTTGAGGTGCTCAGTCTCCAGGTATTTTTCCCATGCACCACCTTGTCCTATATTTAGGTGTATGAGGTTCTTTGCATTCATTCCTCCCACATCACTCTTGTTTGTCTTGGCACAGGCTACTAACGTCATGATTCTCTCCCATAGTGCATTCCCATCTCCCAGGTGTCCACAGATCTGATAAGCAATTTCAATAGTGTGATGAGGGTGGAGGCAGTTCGCCTCTGGTGAGTTTCCAGGGAAGATTGGTCTTCCTCCAACTCATAGATATGAGTGCTGATAAAAACAGGACTGGAACAGGTGGCCCAGTGCCTCCCACCGTGAGTGTTGATCATCTTTGGGTAGGTGGCAGCCTTGAGAATGAATCTCTCCAATTCCTGACTGCAGGAAAGTAATTGACTGACCGTCCTGGCTGCTGTGTTCTGAGATCCAACACGGCATTTAGGTCAAGGCAGTGCTTCCCACAGGTCTACTTCCAGGGATACTTAGTAGTTCTGGGAGACCTCCAACACATGAGCCAAACTCTCTTATGATCTAGACTTAAATCCAAAATGTGGACTGCTCTCTAAGAAACTTCTATAACCCAAACTATCTGCAACCTCTGTTGAGTCCAGTAACTTCCACTGGGCTCTACAGTCAAGCAAAATGGGCTTTTATATTCTTTGCTATTTCTGAAGAACTGTAGGGGTTGGCTGGAGTGGCACCTTGAAAAGATTGGGGTAAGATTAAGGGCTTGGAATTTGGAATCCTACTGGGGGGACTGAATCCATTTCTGCCACCTGCTCCCTGTGTGACTTTGAGCTAACTGAACAAATTATTTAAATCTTCTGTGCCTCAGTTTCCTTATCTGTTAAGTGGGTTAATAATAATAGTTTTACCTTGTTGGGTCATTGTAACAGTTGCATGAATTAATACACGTAAAGCACCTAGAATAACACCAAATATATAGTAAATATTTGGTAAAAATAACCCTGCAAGTATACTTGTGCTCACGCAGTATCTTTCTCCTAGAAAGCCCTTCCTGCCTGGCCCAAGCCCTTCCTTTCTGGGGCAGGTGCAGGCCCACCAACACTCCTTCATGCAGACATTGGTGTTTACCCCAAAACCTTGCTCTTGATCCCATTCTGCTTTTCTTATCCATTGTACACGTGTCATTCTGGGTCACTATGCTGGCCTGCGGGCACTGGGAGAGCAAACACTATCACTCAAACTTCTGTTTCCCATCCAGTGCACAGTACACAACAGGCTCTTATTAACCAAAGACACACTGCAAATTGTGGACCCAGAGAAGTGCAGTCATGCTCTGAGGCCCCTCTGGATACCACGTGGATTCTGATTAAAATGCCACCAGCTCTGCAACTGCCTGTGACCTTGCTTCTGTTAACCCACGTAGATCCCTGACTTGGATCACTCTGCTAAGAACATAAAGACTGGTCCTAAATAGTGAGGCTGAGTTAGTAGGAGTGTTCAAAGAAGATCAGATGAGCTACTAGGTCAGCATCTCACAACCCAAATTAAAATTTGCTGGTGGTATGTGTATGCATATATGTGTTTTGATTAGTGATCCTTTTGCAGTTTGGCCATCATCCAAATCATAACCTCTATTTTAAAGCTATAATCTTTTAAGCTTTAATTTCACTGACTATGAGGTCTATACCTTCATCCACACAGATGGGGTAAAGATCATTTATGGGATAGATCATTCTCACCAAATGGTTTAATCCCTTTACCAATTGGTTTTCTTATTGTTGGGTTCAGTTTGGCTTAGGTTTCTTTTTTGTCCTATTTTAAAGTCAGGGAGACACCAAGCTGAGCCTAGACATTTTAAATGAATTAATTAGGTGCTGCAAGTGGTTGGGTTTTCTGCAGACAGACACTGAGACAGAGTTTTAGGTACAAGCTCTTTTTTAGGGATTAATACCTGTGAAGGGAAGAGGGAAGAAGCTGAAGTCAGGCTGTGATGCAGGCTCTCCAAAGGCTTGGCTAAGCAGGCAGAGTTCTGGAACTAATCTGGACCCAAACTTCCCAGCCTATGTGCCACTGCCTCTCTTAGTCAGTGGGTAAGTGCCACCCAGGACAGATGTGACCTCAAGCAAGACTGCTGTCTGCAGAGCCATCCCAGGAGAGATGACAGCTGGAAACCACTCAACCACACTCCTGTGCCTGGGCAGCAAGTCCTTCCCAGAAAGGAGTTTGAGTGTGACTTCTCCATGCTTCCCATCTGTGGTCCAGCAGAGAAGTCCAGGACCTCTGAACATTCACATGCACCCAGTTGGGGACAGTGTGTTGGGGAAGAACGGTAGGTTCTTGGCCACATTTTGGTAAGTGCTCTGACCTCCCAGTTCCCAGGCCCTCTGTCTATTTCGAAACAGCTGGCCTAGATTGGCCCACTGCTGCCAAGGCCACCAAATGGTGGGCACCTGTACTAGAAAGGAAGCTTCTGTGTTGAAATCACCCTGCAGGAAATGGGTCCCAGTGAGGGTCTGCTTATCCAGAGGGAATTGGAAGGCCTAGGAGCCATTTAGGAATTTTGATCAATTGATGTTGAGCCACATCTATAAGGACTTCAGCTTTTTTCCAGCATCACACTCTCCTGACGTCCTCTTCAGCCAAGAGCCCAAGCATGGCTCAGCCCAAGTTGCTGCTTTTGCAGCTGAGAACTCTCTCCAGCATCCCTTTGAGGCATGGGAAGAAGGAAAGGAGCAAATCACCTCGGCAAATGCCTCCAGCACCGCCCCCCCCACAGGACAGAATAACTATAGGCCACTCATCCACTCTTTTATTCAGCATTTATTGGGTACCTATTAATGGTGAAACAGGCCAGTAAAGCCTGTATCCTTGTGGGCCTTACATTTGGGTGGGACATACAGCCTATAGGCACCATGCTGAGCATTGCATGTTAGGTTAGATGGAAATGGCCTCAGCCTTCAGAGCTTACAGTCCTATGGGACAAGGTTCCAAATGAAACTGGTTTCATCAGGCGCCTCTGGAGTCAACCCAGTCCTTCATCTGTACTCCAAACACTGATGAGGTGTGAGAATGGGTCATGGAGAGGGCCTGGTGGGTTCTGTGCCAGCACATTTGTGCCCCCCCCCACTAGTACACCCCTAGAGTACTTTGAAGTGTTATCCGGAGATGTTAGGCAAGAAGCCCACAAAACCGTGGCAGCCAAGGACATACATCCAGGCCCTTCTTCCCACCATCCTCCATCATTGGCCAGCAAGGAACAGAAGCAGCCTCCCAGTCTTGAAGCATCAGAGCTTTGAGATGTCAAGTGGAGGTGACCTTGGCATTGAGGCCTTTTCTTCCCACATGGGCACATGGGACAACAAACCATGAGTTTCAGGGCAGATCTGGGAGGGCAAATGGTGGTGGAACAAAGACTTGAGTTTGGGAAGACAGTTCTGGGGTCCTCTCTCTGAAGTCTAGAGCAGGGAAAGTCTCCTGGGAGAAGTCTGCCATCCAAGGTCTATATCCTGAGCCACCCACCTGCCAACATATTCTCATCCATCACCAGCCCCATAACTTTCTGTCTCTCAGAGCAGCAACTGTAAAAAGAAAGATTTTAATAAAAAGAACAGGGGTGTCCCAGCAGGAATTTCTAGTGCCTGGTTCAGCCAAGGCTGTATATTATATAACTTCAGGGTAATGAAGTCAGGGAGGCTCTGGGGGGCTCTGTGACTTCTGTTTTTGATCTCCAACTTCCAAGCCAAATCCCAGACAGCTTTAAAACTCCTCTTGTCCTATTATAAATAATCTCATTTCAAGTGGGTTTTTCCCCCTCACTTTGAGTTGCTTTCTCCTCCCATTCCCCCTGAGCATCCTTCTTGAAATTTGCCGATGAGGAGTGCCAGCCTATCTTAAAAAACATTGTTTTACTAACAGTGGGGAAATTTGGGGAAGAGGATCACTGATGGAGACCCCCACTTTCCAGACCCAGAGTAGAATGGGTGAGAATGTGGACTAGAGTCAGGATACCTGGGTTCAGATTCCTGTGTCACCATGCATTGGTCTCCTACGGGCCTAACTAAGTACCACAGACTGGGGTCCTTAAACAACAGGAATCTCTGCTCACACCCATGAAGGCTGGGAGTCTGAGTTCAAGGTGCCAGCTGGGTTGGTTTCGTCTGAGGCCTCTCTCCTTGACTTGTAGATGGTCATTGATCTTCTCACTATGTGTTCATATGGTTTTGCCTGGGTGCATGTCTGTGTCCTAATCTCTTATACAGACACCAGTCATGTTGGATTAGGGCCCATCCATAGGACCTCTTTTTCCTTAATCATCTCTTTAAAGGCCTATCTCCAAATCAGTCACATTCTGAGATACTGGGGATTCAAACTGAAACATATATTTTGGGAGACACAATTCAGCACATAACATCCATGTACCAACTAGGTGATCTTAAGTAAGTATTTTTTATGCCTCATGTGCCTCTGTTTCTTCATCTGAAAAATGGGCACAGTGATAATGCCTACCCCACGGAGCCACTGCAAGGACTAACTGGGTAGAACAGTGACAGAAATTGTTATTTCAGATGGAAGCAGAAGAGATTCTCAAGGCATGCCTGACTCTGTCCTCAGAATTGAAAGGGTCTGTGGCCAACCGTTGAAACTTTTGGGAGTTTGGAATGGTTCAGATTCCCACAAACCAAAATGCAAACCAATGGCAGGGTGGACGATCAGAGCAGACCAGAACTCCCAGCCCCCTCCACCAACATTGCTTCCTGGCATCCATACATCTCCCCAAGCCACTCCTGCCCAACTGTGGTGGCTTGAGACATGACAGCGAGTTCCTTTCCCTTTCTCCTATTCAAAAATAATAGTCTATTTTCCTTCTCCTTGACTGTGGGCTGCCTAGTGCTACACTTCCAGAAAATAGAGGGAGAAGGAAGAGACACTGCCTGGCTTTCAAAACTGGATCAGAAAAGGCAATAGGGCTTCCCCTGCTCACTGTCAAGGTTCTCAGGACATGGACTTTAGAGGCCTGAGACACCATGAAAGAAGTCTAGCTACCCTGAGCTGCCATGCTAGAGAGACAGTACAAGGATAGAAAGAGAAGCCCAGGGATCCCCAGATTTTTTACTCCAGCTATTTGAATGTTTCCAGCCCAGAGCCAAACAGAACAAGCAATCCTCAAGCCACACCAACGTTGCCAGCTATAGCCGATGAGCTCTCTCCATGGATCTATAGGATCTGTGAGCATAGAAATGGTTGATTTATGCCATCACACTTTGGAATAACTTACTATACACGTTACATATATGGAGCACCATCTTAGCTAACATCCAGCCACTTTGGGCAGCCTTTTGTGGGGTGTTCCTCTGGGCTACAGCCCCTCCCTTTGATGCATTATATGATAAAGAGTTCTAGGCCCCATTTGGGTTTGGATTAAGGTTATTGGAAACTGACAGAAGGAACTGTAGTTTATTGCCAATGACAGATGATAATCTTAAGAGAAGAGAAGTTCTGGTTATGGCTTGTCATGCAAGTAATAAGTGTGGGTGCAGATTAAATTATGGCAAAGGAATATCTTAACTGAGAGGAAAGTTGATCAAAAAGGAAAAATGGAAGGTGGGGGGTAGCTATGGTTTTAGGCACTTTGTCCCGCAGAGGGGGGGGGGGAAACCACTTGGAACCCACCAGAAGTCACAAAACCCCTGCTACTTCACCCCACACAGCCCACCCTCACCCCACAAAGGCCCTCCTTTGTATTTTCAGAGGAACTATACCAGTTTTCCTTGGTTGACTTACTCCATAATCCCCAAAGTTAATTCAGCAACTGGGAATCCCATCAAAATCTGCCTAGCCTGAGGGTCTTGCAGTGCATCCAAGCTATAATCCTGCAAAGCTTTCCCACGTCACCTTGACTAGTTAAGCAGATCTTTTTATCATCAGGGCAGCTTCCAGCATGTTAGAAATAAGCTTAAATGGTGATTCTTTTCCCTTTGGGATAAAAGAAATGATGAACTGGGGAGTCTTAAGAGCCTATGTACTGTCAATCTTCTTTGGGGTGAGGCTTGAAGAGATAATGATTGCACTTGAGCATCTCAAGTTCAGAGCTCTTCAAAACCAGTACATTTTGCAGTGCTCTGTCATGGGAAACCATACAGATGGTGAGAGATTAGGCATTCTTGAGAAAAAGAGACAGGAAGAATAAGAACTGACATTACCAGACCTTGACACTGAAGCTTTGAAAGCGAGACAGGGGTTCATCTGGGGGGCAGGCAGCTGCAGCTGTCATCTGATGTCATTGGGACACCCAACACATTAGTGAAGGAAGTCAGATGAGACCCCACCTGCTGGAACATGATTGGGTCTTCTGTCTTGTGTTTGCTGAGCAAATGGATGGATAATTCACTTGTTCCTTACCTGAGAAGTGAGATGCGGGGTTCTGTCCTAGCATGAGAGATCAGAAGGGAGAGCATTTGTTGAGCTGGAAAAAGCTGCAATTCTGGCCTTGTTGTTAGTCTACGTTATCCGGAGAAAGAGAAGGTTGAGTTTCCTGGCTCTCATTCATCTACCAGGGTAAATTTTGGCAAAGCCCAGAGACATTTTTCAAGGAGCCTATCCTAGTGTCCTGCTGAATGACATTATCACTGGCTCTGAAAAGGTTTCTTACCTGAAAAGCACACAAGTGTTAAGAGCTGCTGGTCTCTTTCTGGTATGGGTTTGATTTGAAAACTGCCTGTAGGATTTTCTGTTCTCTTTCTTGAACAGCCAATTCCAAGTTCATTTCCCAGACTCTTCACTCTCACTGTCTAGAGGTAATAAAATGAGGCAAAGAAGGTAATTTCTGACCCTCCTAAATCCCACCAAACTTCCTGTTTTTAAGGATCCCTCTTGATGCCTATCTGTTTAGTTGTGCCTTCCTCTGTTTTGGCAGCGGTCCTGTATGGATGCTTGAGTGGATTCCCAGAGATTGACATTACCAAACCAACAGAGTCAAAATAGGCTCATTTCCTGCCTAGATCTCTTAGCTCCTTGAATAGTTATCCCACCCCCACCCACAGCAGTAGCCCTTAGCCTTTTTTTTTTAATATTTTATTTATTTATTTGACAGACAGAGATCACAAGTAGGCAGAGAGGCAGGCAGAGGGAGAAAGGAGGAAGCAGTCTCCCTGCTGAGCAAAGAGCCCTATGTGGGGCTCGATCCCAGGACCCTGAGATCATGACCTGAGCTGAAGGCAGAGGCTTAACTCACTGAGCCACCCAGGCCAGCCCTTAGCCTTTAGACCTAATTTTCTCAGACATGAATATGGGTAAAGGGTTTTGTTTTTTGTTTTTTTTTTTTGTTTTTTACTAAGGACACTTAATATTTTTCACCCATGTAAAGAACTGGATTTTGCATTCTTTCTCAGAGTGTGTTGATTCTGGTCCCTTCAGGAATTATATCTAGTTCTCAAACATGCAGTGAAGTGAAGTGTTCCTTTTTATGAGGACTTACACTCCTTAGGTACACCCCAAATGTCTGTTTACTTATAGACCAGCATTTCTCAAACTTTAATGCGTAGGTGGATCACTGGGGATCTAGGTAAAATGCAGATTCTGATTCACATGGTCTGGGGAAGGGGCTGAGATTCGGCATTTTTAACCAGATTCTGAGTAACACTGTTGCCCTACCTCAAACCACACCAAGAACAAGGCTATAGGGCATATCCAGTCTTCTGCTCTTACCATGCTGCCCAGAACCACCCCTTCCACCACTTGTCCTTCAGAAACTCTCCTCTCAGCTGATCTGCTCATGGCAGATCATTGTCATGAGGTACTGAAGCCCAGAAATGCCAAATCTCCCAGTGCTGCAAATGTAGACCTGTGGCTCTTATCAGCCCTTCGATCTAATGTCAGGGATCCATTGAGCAGACATCAAGGAAGATGCAAGGAGGTGATGGGTTTCCAGGAGCTCTTTTAGGCAGCTCCTACAAAGTTCCTGCTGTGCACTTGCAAAGTCAAGGACACAGAAAGAGTACCAGATGAGAAATCAAGATGAGTACTGAAGCACAGGATTGCACTGTGGCAGCACCACAGCTTTCAGGAAATGGGAAAGAGCCTTTGGAGATTGAGGCAGGATGGGGAGCTGGAGCTTGATGCTGAGATGTTCCAAGATAGTGACCATAGTTAGCACACACTCTTTGGACAGATGAGATTGGTCCATTAAGAGGCTAGCTTGGGGACGCCTAGGTGGCTCAGTTGGTTAAGCCACTGCCTTCGGCTCAGGTCTTGATCCCAGGGTCCTGGGATCGAGTCCCACATTGAGCTCCTTGCTCAGTGGGGAGCCTGCTTCTCTCTCTGCCTCTGCCTGCCACTCTGCTTGCTTGTACTCTCTATCTCTCTCTCTGACAAATAAATAAATAAATGAAATCTTAAAAAAAAAAAAAAGAGGCTAGCTTGTTGGTAGCTGAAAGTTCAGGTTTAAAGGAATACAAAAGAGAGAAACTCAGGCAAAAACACTTTGGTATCCACTGACAGATGCATGGATAAAGAAGAGGTTGTATGTATCTCCACAATGAAATATAACCCAGCTATAAAAAAGGATGAAGTCTCGCCATTTGTGACAGTATGGATAGACCTGAGGGTATTATGCGAAGTGAAATAAGTCAGAGAAATACCATAGGATTTCACTCATATGTGGACTCTAAAGAACAAAACGAATGAATAAACAAACAAACAGGGGAAAAAAAAGAAAAAAACGCTTGGGTAATATCTGGAGAGTCTCTCTGAGTGATATGGTACCAGCACTTAAAGGTCATCAAACCAGCAGCCATAATTCACACCCTTTTATGAAGAGTTTTTGATCAGAGAGAGCTGAAAAATGACAAACCTGTTTCAGGGAACACAGTCCAGAACATTTGCACTCTCATTCTTTAAGTGTAGACTTCTGAGAAGGCCTTTTGCAACACACCCTGCTTTTGTCTAAACTGGGGAATAGCATATCTGAAAGCAAACTTCACATTCCAACCATCCTGGATTATTTTCCAACCCTGGAGCATAAAAATGAGTTCACATGAGTTCAGTTATAAATATTTTCTGCTTTTTGTTTTGGTTTGGGTTTTTAAACAATAGGAGGCACCAAATGTTGTGACTTGAGTTCTGAGTCTCTCTAATCAAGCAGGAGAAGGAGGTTCCTATCAGCGGCTGCTGCATACTCTAGAACTTGCCGAGAGGCTTGAAAACGCCACAGGCCTATTGTACTAGTGTCCATTTTCTTTGGTTGGTGGCAACTCTTTTGCCATAAAAACCTTCCTCAGAATGAGTGGCTTTTGGCCCTGGAAATTTAACCTCTATCACTCTATGTGCTGACTGCCAACACCTGGTTTGCTCAGTTCAGAAGCAGAAGCTGCAGGAGGGACAGCAAGCCTGTGGTTCTTGTTGGAAAGGCTTGGCTTCTCTTTTTAATGAGTAGTATTTATTAAAGCTTCATAATGTAGTGCAGTTGACCAGCATGCTGCCCTCTAGAATTGTACTGCCCAGTTTAGCAACCACTAGCCACATTTAAGATTAAATTAAGTTGTGTGATTTTAATTAACTAAAATTTAATTTAATTTTGAAATTTAGTTCCTCAGTCACACCAGTTACACTTCAAGTGCTGAGTAACCCCATGTCAATAACAGTTACCATATTGGACAGTGCAGACCATAGACCATTTTCCTCATCACAAAATGTTCTGTTGGATAGCTATTCTAGAAACTAAGCACACACGTTGTGTTGATACCCAGTGGTGGGTAGGAAATGGGCCTGCCAGAATGTGAGCAGAACATCTGGAGAAGAGCAAATTCATGTCCCTAAGATGAGAGACCACACCTGTATCACCCAAGGGGCTGAGCTAACTACCAACAGCTGCAGATGGCTGGTGGCCACATCCCTGTGGCTCCAGAGGAAGAGAAGGAGTTGAAGAGCATACCTTATTCTCCACAAAAGCCCCCTTTGTTAAACAACTCATTCTCTTGTCAGGAGTAACAACATAGACGTCCCTCGAAAAAGCCAAGGCTATCATGAAATCTCTTCAGGTCTCATCTCCTATTACTTTTCTTCCAGAACTTACTTGCTTTCCTCCAGCTCTGTTTTTGAGGCCCCTTTTCCTGGCATCTTCATTTCTGCCTTGTCCCATCTCTCTGATGCTTTGATAGGACTCTCTGCTTGGTCGGATCTTGATGTGGCCTCTGAAGATCATTTTTCCAAAGTTTCTCAATGACTGTTCTGCAGGCAAAGGGCCCAGAATCCTGGATCCCAGTCACTCATCTACCAGGGAAGGGGGTTTAGACAGGTTCTTGGTGTCAAAATAACGCTGTTTGTTTGAGTCAGCTATTGCTTTGTAACAACCACCCCTAAATCTCAGTTGTACAAAACAATAAACATTTATTTCATATACAGATATTCTGGGTCCCAGACTGAGACAGAAGCAGTTTTCTTCTTGTGGCGGTGGTAAAAATACAATAGAGCAAGTAAAATACCAGACCTCTTCATTCTAGGCTCAGAACTGATGAACCCTCACTTCCGCTATCATTCCAGCATCCAAAGAAAGTACATTCTACATTTTTTAAGGAGAACTACAAAGTTATGTGAAATCAAGTATATATCCAGAATGAAGAATCAGAGCCAATGGTTCAGTCTGAGACACTGCTAGACCACTTATCCAGATCTTGAGAAGAGAAAATGAGCTGGTTAATCAGTCATACAGCTCACACTCATTGAGTTCTAACTCTGTGGATAAGTGCTGGGTAGTATCAGTTATCTATTTCTGTGTAATGAACTATAGAACAACTGACTTAAAACAACTATTTTTTTTTTCTTTTAAGCCTGTTTTTACTGTGGCGTAGTTGACACACAATATTACATTAGTTTCAGGTACAACATAGTGATTTGATACCTCTATGTGTTATGCTATGCTCACCACAATTGTAGCTACCATCTGTTACCATACAACATTATCACAAGAGCATTGACTGTATCCCTATGTTGTATCTTTCACCCCAGTGAGTTATTCATCCTAATTATGGGATGAATAATTTCCACTCCCCTTCACCCCTTTTGCCCATCCCCTCCATCTCCCTCCCCTCTGCCAACCATCAGTTCTCTGTATTTATGGATCTATCTGTTCTTCCTTTCTTGTTTGTTCATTTCATTTTTAAGATTTTATGTATAAGCAAAATCATCTGGTATTGGTCTTTTTCAGTCTAACCTATTTCCCTTAGCATGATACCCTCTAGGTCCATCCATAGAACAATGATTTTATATAGTTGATTCTGTGGGTCAGTAATTAGATCTAAGTTCAATGAGCTGATCCTTCTGGTGTGGGCTTCTCATGGCTGGATTTGTTGAATGTCTCAGCCTGGGAAGGCTGCACCTTACATTCTCCAGCAGGCTATCCCAGGCTTGCTCAAATAATGACAAGAATTCCTACTGAGAGTCAGGCTCAAGGCCTCTAGAGACTGAGGCTTAGAGCTGGTACCCCACCACTTCTGCTGCATCTTAAGACTAAAAGATGGAAGCCCAGATTCAAGGGAGAGAATAGGGAATCATTTCACCTTTTATTGATAATAAGTAATCTTGGCTCCTTTTTGTGGTCTATTGGATGGATCTGGCATATATATATTCCATGATTGGAAATAAAAGTATGAGTTTAACAAGTAATACATTATATGTTAATTTTAAAAAATATGAGGTTTACTCCACATCCAAAATTTACTATAAAGAGGTATCCTGAGGAATGCAAAGCAGTAGTACAGGTGGAATTTAGAGAAGGCTATGTCTCTTTCCTCAATTTCTCCCCATGCAGTGGGGCATCATTGCATGTCCTATCTTACTTGATGAGACAACATTAAAATCATGTTGACATATTATGATAGCCACCAGTTATTAATCCAACATCGCACCAGGAATTCCATGGGTCCGAATTTACCAAGACAATCCCCATGTATGTCTCTTTTCAACCAATACCACCTGTCAAGTCTTTTCTAAGAGATGGAGTTGCAGCTGCTAATAACAACTGTCTACAACAGCTGTGACAATAACATCAAACCTCAAGATTCTATAATTTCTTTCTGGGAGCCAAAGTGACTGCAAGCATATAGAGTGTCACTGATTCCTACCCTACAGGAACAGTTGGCCACAAGTGAATGCAAGTAGTAAATCCTTGAAATATATATCTTTTCCATGGAGTCCTAGTTTTCTGCTTCATCCTACCAAGAGTTTTAAAGCAACATTCTCCTTCTTCAGACATTTTTTATCTATTCATCTCGTTGAAATTTCTTTTGGGCTGCCCTTTCTCTATCTCTGCTGAATTTATTCTTCCCATTTATCTGTGGGAATAATTTGTTCATTTTCATCACTTTAGTCTACCTTCCCATAGCTTTGTATGGGGTTAATGAATCTGTTTTAGTAATATTTACTATTTTTTAATATTACTTAGATTTATAAAATATTTCAACTTAGTCACTTACTCCACTAAAAATGTTCCAGAATTCAGAATGAAAGGGAAATTAACATTTATTGAATACCGCCTACATCCAAGCTCCACAGTAAGACTTGTAATTCTGCTCCTTCCTTCCGTGTTCATCCTCTACCCCTTGTGTAAGGGGTAGCTTATTACTTTTGTGTTTCAGCTAAGAAAGTTGGGGCTCAGATCAGTGAAGCACTGGCCTAAGTCCTAGAATGAAAGTGAAGAAAAGAAAGAATATTATTCACATCACTTTTCCTGATGATAAATCTGCGACATAATTTTTATATAGAGTAAGTCAGAAATTTTTGCACTTTGTTCATAGTAAGAGACATAGTAAGAGACAAAAAATGGTGTTTTATTGAACAGAATAAAATTCATCTTTAGGACAACAATGCAGCTTATTTCAAGAGTAAGTGATTATTTCTTTGTTCTATCCTCCTGGTTCTGAATAGGTCTTCCCAAGGAAACATAACAGACATTAAACTTAAGTAATCAGTACTTCCTTATAAGTGGTTATTTCTCAATTCCAGCACTCTGTATACACCACAACCTAAAACCTTTACATAAAATTACTCTGGGAATCTTGCTCTACCCCATAAGTATTCTACCCACCAGGTATTAAGAGTAAGGATAAATAATGTTGATGCAGAGGAAAAATACTCACCTTCATGGCCCAAGTCCCCCAATTCTGAAATTTCCTTGAGCATTTCAGTTACTAGCAATGTGTGTATTTGATCATCTTCCCTTCCCTTTTCAAAATGAATATGGACTGTCATGGAGAGCCAACTGATTCCTGGGAAAAGATCAGATAGAAAGTCCTAGGTAAGATGATGGACAAGAATCTGTATTCCCAGCTTCTAATTGAGGACTCTTCCTACAAGGTTATATAACCAGAAAATGCCTGACTTACTGGAGATCTACAGACTGACCAGAAGTGAAGCCCATTAGAGCCCTTCAAACTCCCTTGTTAACTGCAAGGCATAGTTGATACAGTTTAGTGTCAGAGTCAGAGTATGAATACAAAAGGCACTGAAGAAAGATTTAAGGAAACAAAGGCACTCATTTAGAGCTTCATTGCATTGCCTACTACAAGGATGCAGTTGCTTGTTGGTGCTCTTTCCTAAGAGTGACACAGTTGCACAGAAGCCGTTATTTGTAGCCACTGTCTCCCCATTTTTACACATAAAAATATTGTTATTGTTATTCCATTATGTCTGGATTTTCCATTTTCTTGACTATCTCTCCCACTATTACCATAGTATCCCCACCATGCAAGATTTGGTGTTTTTTGGAGAAGAGGGAATTCCTTTGCTTAGTTTCAGCACTCATAAGCCTAACATGATTCTTGAGCATTCAGCTTTTACAGCCTTAAAACCACTTATACCTTCTATGGACATAAAGGAGTCCTGACTGTTGTGTTTACTAGGCAGATGGGCTGAAGATGGATAAAAAGGCACAGAATGAAAACTATTAAATGTTTTGGAGGAGAGAGGATTATGATAAAACAGATAAGGAGAAAGAAGCTGTAAGATTCAAGAAAGGAAAGACTAAGTCATGCCTGACCAACATTATTTTAATTGTTTCACTATATTAGTTAGCAGAGAAAGGAACGCCATTGTTGCCTTCCCTTAAGAAGAATGTTCAGTTGAGTGATTTGTGAAATATTTACCTGTCCCATTTGTTGAACAAGTATAAACACTGAACAGTGATGAGTGACAAGGGTTTCATAAGAAGACATGTATTAGCACAGGTAGAAGCAACTTGAAGTAACTTTAAGGAAAATTTTAATCAGCTACCAAGATGAACAGATATCTTAAAGAAAAACCTGCAAAAGTTCAAGTGCTCATATCACCAATGACTACAGAGAGGAGCTGAGTGGCATTAGCAACAGGGTGAAATAGGAAGCCCCAGAGAGTCCTTCCCCTTGGAGACATTGATTTAACAATAATATGGACTAGATATATAAACCATATGATTGCCTTTGTGAGAACATCAGAAGCCAGTTGAGAGGTTACAGCACCCCTAGATGAGTGCAAGGCCAAAAAGAGATGCATTGGAGTAAGTAGGAAAGTCCATAGCACTTACCCACCAAACTCCATCTCACTTCCAGCATATGCTGCATGATTGGAAGAAAAATCCCAACTCAGTCTCTCTCCCTTGGAAGGGAAATAAATATGGATCACATGTTCAATGATTTGGATTTTTAGGGTGCTTCCAAAGAGTAGTTTCTATCTTACCTCACTCAGAGCACTGACAAGAAAGGCAATAAATAGTACACTTTGGATACCTGGGAGACACTGAGAACAAAGGTGGGCTTCTTGACTTGCTGCAGCATCAGAAAGATTATAGGATGGCAGACAAGACACCAAGGGAAGTTGGTGAGTAGAAACAGGCACATTTCTTCAGCTGAGAAATTACACACACAAGCCTAGAAAAGTCACAATCCAGAAAAGGTTGGAGAGACCTACTGAATCTCTAGCTGGGCTTATTGGAGAAGATAATCCATAAGGACTAGAAGAAGTAGCTGTTCTTTTCAAATATCCAGATCTCAAAAAAAGATCACAAAAGCATACAAAAAAACAGGAAAACATGGCCAAATCAAAGGACCAAAATAAATCTCTGGAAACAAACCCTAAAGAAATAGAGACCTATGAGTTATCTGAGAAAGAATTCAAAATAGCCAGCATAAAAATGCTCAATGAGCTAAAGGGGAACACAACACAAGACAAGATGAAATCAAGTAAACAATGTATGAACAAAGTGAGAATATCAGCAAAGAGAGAGAAACAATAAAAAAGAACCACACAAACTCTACAGTTGAAGAATACAGAAACTGAATTGAAAAATTCACTAAAGGAGCTCAACAACAGACTGACTATCAAGCACAAGAACCAGCAAACATGAAGGCAAATCATTTGAAATGATCCAGTCAGAGAAGGAAAAGAAGTGGGAGAAGAGGAAGAAAAAGAAGGAAAATGAACAAAGCCTAAGAGACTTATGATATACTATCAAGTAGACCAATAAAAGCACTCTGGGAGTCTCAGAAAGAGATTATGGAGGGGGACAGTGAGTGGTGTGAGAGTGGGCAAAAAGCCTATTTGAAGAAATCATGGCTAAAACTTCCCAAATTCAAGGACATACAAATTCAAGAAGCTAAAAGAACTCCAACCAGAGTTAACCCAAAGAGACCAACACTAAGACATATTGTAATCAGACTGTCAAAACGCAAAAGCAAAGAGAGAGTCTTAAAAGTCGTAAGGGAACAACAACTCATGAAGCTCTCATAGAATTACCCACAAAAACTTTGAAGACCAGAAGGGAGTAGAATAATATATTCAAAGTTCTGAAAATAAATAAACAAGCAAACAAACAAATAAATAAATCTGCCAACCAAGAGTACTCTATCTAGCAAAACTATTTTCCAAAAATGAAAGAGAAAACAAGACTCCCAGATAAACAAAAGCTGAGAGAGTTCATCATCACTAGACCTGTCCCATAAGAAATGGTGAAAGGAGTCATTCAAGTTGTAATGAAAGGGTGCTTGATAGCAATATGAAAGTGTATGAAAATATAAAGTTTTGGGTAATGGTATACACACAGACAAATATGGAATCAGTAGTATTGTAAAGTTGGTGCATAATCACTTTTAATTCAGTATAGAATTTTAAAAATGAAAGCATAAAAATTACTATAAATTATTGATGAGTAGAGAGAAATAATTTCAGAAGCTCCATGTACATGAAATCTTGTGGAAAGCCACTTTGATTTATGCTCAGAAAAGTTTCTATTTTGAGTAAAGTTGTCCAGCTGGAAATGAGAGAAACAGTCAGATGTAAAAATATTAGATAAAGTCACTTAACAAAAACCAAATAGTGTGTAGCTTTGAAGATATATCTGTTCAGTAATAACATTAATATCAATAGATTTTGTGACAAGAAGAAGCTACCCAAATACTCATGAGGACCCCCCATGTTTGACCTGAATGATCTGGGTTGACTTGTGATATATGACATGAGTTTGCTCAATTTCCAGAATCCTCAGGTCATTTGCTGCTTATGCTGACTTGGTAACTCTGGCTCTGTTTTGAAAAACATTCTGATGATGAAAACAAATAACAGGTTAGGGTCAAGGAGACCATTTGAGAAACAAAATCACCCCAATTCTGGTTCTGGAACATAATCGCAGAAGAATGACAAAATATAACTGTCCTGAAATGTTTTCTAGCTCAAAGGTGTTTTTTTCTACAGTGGGATGCAGTTTTCTTTTCATTTTTAACTCAGAAATATTTAACGTCACTTTCTTATTTACTTTATTTTTCATATCTATGACATAACCCAAACTCCATTAAGCCAAAACATTTATTTAAGTATCTAGTCATACTACAATGGAAAAAGACTGACTTGTTACATAAAGCTAGCCAGGGAGGTATTCCCCAGGATGAAAACGTGCCACAGAACCAGAAGAGCAAGGAGGGATGGGTCTTCATGGACAGTGCTTGAAAATGGCTTCATGGTACTTTAGATGCTGACCTTTTAAGAGCTAATTAATTGTCCAGATGGAATGTGTTAGCGTCTAAGAAGTAAAAACTACATCAACAATTATGTAAAACATAGTCACCATTACCATGTGACTATCCGTGTGGAATATGGATTTTTTTTAATTTTGCATTTATTTTATTTTCATTGTTATTTTTATTTTTTTAATTTTTAAAAATTTATTTATTTTCAGCATAACAGTATCATTATTTTTCACCACACCCAGTGCTCCCTGTGCCCTCTATAATACCCACCACCTGGTATCCCGACCTCCCATCCCCCCGCCACTTCAAACCCCTCAGATTGTTTTTCAGAGTCCATAGTCTCTCATAATTCACCTCCCCTTCCAATTTACCCCAACCCCCTTCTCTCTAACTCCCCATGTCCTCCATGCTTTTTGTTATGCTCCACAAATAAATGAAACCATATGATAACTGACTCTCTCTGCTTGACTTACTTCACTCAGCATAATCTCTTCCAGTCCCGTCCATGTTGCTACAAAAGTTGGGTATTTGTCCTTTCTGATGGAGGCATAATACTCCATAGTATATATGGACCACATCTTCCTTATCCATTCATTCGTTGAAGGGCATCTTGGTTCTTTCCACAGTTTGTCGACCGTGGCCATTGCTGCTATAAACATTGGGGTACAGATGGCCCTTCTTTTCACAACATCTGTATCTTTGGGGTAAATACCCAGGAGTGCAATTACAGGGTCATAGGGAAGTTCTATTTTTAATTTCTTGAGGAATCTCCACATTGTTCTCCAAAGAGGCTGCACCAACTTGCATTCCCACCAACAGTGGAAGAGGGTTCCCCTTTCTCCACATCCTCTCCAACACATGTTGTTTCCTGTCTTGCTAATTTTGGCCATTCTAACTGGTGTAAGGTGATATCTCAATGTAGTTTTAATTTGAATCTCCCTGATGGCTAGTGATGATGAACTTTTTTTCATGTGTCTGATAGCCATTTGTATGTCTTTATTGGAGAAGTGTCTGTCCATATCTTCTGCCCATTTTTTGGTATGATTGTCTGTTTTGTGTGTGTTGAGTTTGAGGAGTTCATTATAGATCCTGGATATCAACCTTTTGTCTGTACTGTCATTTGCAAATATCTTCTCCCATTCCGTGGGTTGCCTCTTTGTTTTGTTGACTGTTTCCTTTGCTGTGCAGAAGCTTTTGATTTTGATGAAGTCCCAAAAGTTCATCTTCGCTTTTGTTTCCTTTGCCTTTGGAGACATATCTTGAAAGAAGTTGCTGTGGCTGATATCGAAGAGATTACTGCCTATGTTCTCCTCTAGGATTCTGATGGATTCCTGTCTCACATTGAGGTCTTTTATCCATTTTTAGTTTATCTTTGTGTATGGTGTAAGAGAATGGAATATGGATTTTTAAGTATTTTTTTAACAAAAAAATATTGTGAGCAGTGAACCAAATATTGTATTGTTTTACAAAATAACATAAACACTCATTTATCATGGAATGATTGACATAAAGTCAAAGTAGGCCAACTCTTCCTTTTAATTATTTTTTTTGACTCTGTAGAGCACAAACACCTCTTTTTTCTCCCTGTGTCATGTTTCAGACCATCAGGAGGAGCAAAGGAAATCAACAGTGGAAGCATCATTCTGTGTGATATCTGTGTTTGTATAGGAGGAGGGTAGGTAGAAATTATGAGCTCAAAGGATTTTGCAGTTATCTTAATTCTCTTGTAATTAGTAAGCCTCTCTGTGGGCAGTGCAGGGACTGTTGGACCACACTTTCAGGCTCAGAATTGAGTGTTACAATATTCTTTGTGACCAAGAATGAGTCCCAGGTTGTTCCATAAATTTGGGTTGTGGGTGTTGAGTTGATCTGCACAGCCTCCACACTGAGCCATGCCAAAGCTTCCCTGTGGGTATCTGGAAGTGATGCCAAGATTAAAAAATGTGACCTTCGAACATGGATGAAGCTTGTTCTGAGTGAAAGAAGCCAGAAACAAAATGACAACCACCGTGGGATTCCACTTATATGAGGTACCCAGAGTAGTAAAATTCAGAGAGACAGAAGTAGGATGGTGGTTGCCAAGGACTGTGGAGGAGGAATGGGAATTTATAGTTAATGGATACAGGGCAGAGTTTTCTCTGCATACACAACAGAGTGAATTTACTCAGTGCCACTGAAGTGTATGCTTAAAAGTAGTTAAGATGATAATTCTTATGTTGTGTGTATTTTGCTGCAATAAAATTAAAAAAAAAAAAAAAAACAAAAAAAAAAACTCTGTGGGTTCCAGGCTTTGGCAAACGGGGATCTGGACCTGATCCTGCCACTCTTAGCTGTGGTGAGTCTCTCCACTGTTCTAACCCACCATTTTTACCTCTCTGTAACATGGGACCAACCACACGGGCCTGTGTAGGATGGTAGGAAGAGTTGGAGGCTGTGGCAGATTCATTAAAGACACCCTACTGCCCATGCATAGCCTCAGGTACAGGGCTCTGGGCACCCAGTTGGCCTAAGGAATGCTGCACTTCATCTCAGGAAAATAATCTGAACCCTGATTCAAACACTTGCCAGCCAGGGATTGGTGGAGGTCAGAAGCATCTGGCATGTAGACACAGGTGTATTCATTTCCTATTGCCAGTCTTACAAACATAGTGGCTTAAAACAACACTAATTGATTTTCTTATAGTTCCAGGGGTAAGAAATCTAAAGCTAGAGTGGCCATAGGGCTGTGTTCCTTCTGGAACCTTCAGGGGAGAATCTGATTCCTCTTGCCTTTTTCAGCTTCTAGAGGTCACCTTTCTCCTTCCTTACATCACTCCAAACCCTTGCTCCTATTACCATATCTTCTACTTTCTCTGACACTCCTTCCTCCCTCTTGTAAAGACCATGGTTACGTTGGTTACATGATTACATTGGTTCCTGGATCCAGGATAACCTCCCCATATGAAGATCAGCAACTTAATCACATTGACAAAGTCCCTCTTATCACATAAGCTGACATATTCCAAGGGTCCAGAGATCAAGATATGGACATCTCTGGGGGGCCATTATTCAGGAGCCATACAAGGCAATCTGGTTTATTTGTTCTTTTCAGGAGACTATCAGACTTCCCCTTTCTGTCACCCCTGAGTCTAGCTCAAGAGGTGAAGAGCAGTTGTGCTGTGGGTTAGATCAGATTTGGGCACACAGTTCTGGACTAGTCTTTTTAAAAAAAATGTTCAGCTTGGTCCTGCAACTCCTTGAGCTGTTCAGACTTGACAGCTGGGCCTTGTAGCTGCCTCCCATTACAGAAGTTTTGTCTTCACAATGAGTTGTAAGTTCCTGCAAGATAAAGACCTGCCTTCAATTTTATTTTCATTACTTGAGAAAGAAATAGTTTTTTATATATCTAACAATTATAAGCATGGGCTTTTGAGTCAGTCAGCCAGCTTCATTACTGGGCATACAAGGCTTGTGAGCAAATTATGATGATCCTTGGTTTTCATATCTGTAAAATAGAGACATTATGTAGCACAGCATTAGTCTGCTGAGTTTGTTCTAACAAAGTACCACAGCCTGCGAGTGTAAACAACAGAAATGTATTTCCTCACACCTCTGGAGGCTGGAAGTCTGAGATCAAGGCATTGGCAGGATTGGCTCATTCTGAGGCCTCTCTTTGGTTTGTTGATGGCCACCTTCTCCCTGTGTCTTCACATGTCTTCCCTCTGTTTGTGTCTGAATTTCCTCTTAGGTAGAGACCACAGTGCACTGGAGCCCAAGTTTATGAACTTATTTTTTTTTTTAGATCCAAAAATGATTTTATTTTATTTTATTTTATTTTTTCGACATTCCAAGATTCATTGTTTATGCATTTTTTAATGCAATTACCACTTTCAAGACCCCTCTCTTCAAGCACAGTTGCATTCTGAGATTCCGGGAGTTAAGACTGGCACCTGTAAATTGGGGAGGGGGGGCAGTCACAAGTAATCCTATAACAAACATCCATCTCAGTGAGTTATATGACAAATTAATTAAGGCACATGGAGAAAAGCTGTTAGGATGGTGCCTGGCACTCAAATATTCCATAAAATGCCACTGTTGTTGCTGCTATTGTTTATAAAGGAAGTTGGCCAACACTCCCTCCCACCTCTTTCTATATCTGTTATAAAATAGTTCACATGTTTATAAATTCTTTTAAAAAGCTTCCTGTGTCTTCCATTTCCTTTTAGGTTCCCTACTTATTTTTATATGCGTGGCCATTCCTAAATACTAAGACAGTATTGCCACTGAAAAGGGATGCATTTTGAGGATTTTGCTCCATGGCAATTATATTTATATGCTATTTAAAGGGAGGCTGCTTGCCATCAAAAGAAATGAAATCTTGCCATTTGCAACAACGTAACTGGAACTAGAGGGTATTATGCTTAGTGAAATAAGTCAATCAGAGAAAGACAATTATCATATGATCTCCCTGATATGAGGAATTTGAGAGGCAGAGTGGGGGGTTTGGGGGTAGGGAAGGAAAAAATGAAACAAGGTGGGATCGGGAGGGAGACAAACCGTAAGAGACTCTTAAGCTCACAAAACAAACTAGAGGGTTGCTGCGGGGAGGGGGATATGAAGAGGGTGGTTGGGTATGGACATTGGGGAGGGTCTGTGATGTGGTGAGTGCTGTGAAGTGTGTAAGCCTGACGATTCACAGACCTGTACCCCTGGGGCAAATAATACATTATATGTTAATAAAAATAATTAAGAAAAAATAAAGGGAGGCTGCTAATCTCTTTGAAATGCTTATGACCAAGTCATACCTGAGTCAACTTTTTCAGTGTGGCAGTGCTGGCTTTGATTTTCACAGACCACTTTTGATTTGGTTTTCTCATTCCCTCTAACTCCTGGGATCCAGAGTTTTATCATTCATAGAAAAACTGAAAAAACGAGTTGTTCATTTATGAATCCCAGTCACCCAGCTGGCACCAGGAATTCTGCCAGGGAAACTCTACTTTCTCTAAGGAAGAAACGAAGGGCCTTACAATCTGTGGATTTAAAGATTTATCCAGTGTCCAATGAGAGACTTGTGTCAAAAGGGCGAGAGCAGCTTTAACCACAGTACCTCAGAACCAGTAACATCCCAAATATCCTTCGACAGGTCAATGGATAAACAAAAAGGATACTGCTCAACAATAAAAAGGAGCAAACTATCCAATACACACACAACATAGATGAGCTCAAGAAGCAGATGCAAAGGTGAATATACTGTATGATTCCACTCTAGAATAATGAAAACTAATCTGTGGCGATAGAAATCAGATGAGTAGTTGAGCATGTGGGGATAGATGGTGAGTGATGGGAACAAAATGGGGACACTCTTATGTGTGATAGAAATGTGCTATATCTTGACTAGGGTGGTGGTTAGGTTACATGGACATATGAACTTGTTTGGAACTAACTGAGCTATACATTTAAAATGTATGCACTTAATTGCCTATAAATTAAGTTTTCAAATTTTACTTAAAAACCAATCCACAAATAAAATAACATCCTGTTCCATGTGGTCTTCTCCAAATTAGAATTTGAGGTTATATTGACACAGGCCTGAAGCCAACTGGCCTTTCTGGCTCTCATTATATTCTTGTGTGCTTTACCCACAAAGGGCCGGATTGGAGATGAGAAAGTGAGGCAGAAGGCTCTTGAACAGAGAGCCATAGAATATTACATATCAAAGTAATGCATAAGCAACCCGGATGCCTGGAACAAATAACTTTTTGCTGATCCACTGTGAAAATTCAGCAAACTCAAAAGCCCTTTAAATTCCTTCCTCATTTTGTTCCTGAAGACTAAAATAGGTTCTTGTACGTATTTGCTGACTAACATTCTGTCCAGAGCCTTTTAAGAGAGAATTCTTATAAATTCTTATAAATTATCAGCAAACATTCTGCCTGAGTTTCAATGCTTTAGGTAGTGAGCATTGCAATTTACCAGTAGACACTGGTAACACTATTAACCTCTGCCATTCCCTGTTCAGTATTGAGAAAAACTGGGCACTGTTTAATACAAGATCTGCTATGTATTTACTAAGGGATCATGAATGATATAACTAAACAAATGGATCCAAATTCATCACCTTCTTATGCCTACCTCATGGAGTTTTGGTGAAGAAAATAAGTTGGAATAACTTAAAAAGATGAGAATCATGGTATTATGTCACATTTACTTTCATGTAGGTCCAGGAATGTCTACCTGAACATCAATGAAATTCCTTATTTATCCCTTCTCTATTTGGTATGACTTCTGTATTTTTAAAGGAAGCCATTTTGGACTGGTATTCTTCTCTCTCTCATTCTCTCATTTTCTCTCTCTCTCTCTCTCCCCCATTAATATAAATTCTCTGTACTCCCACCCCATTCTTGCTCTGATCCCAAAGAAATTTTTTTTTAAATCTCTTTATATGCTTGGAAGACTTTGTTCAATGGCAAGGGTAGGAAAAGAGGAGTTTAACTGGAAGAAAGAGCTGGATACCTTCCAGGCACCTTGAGCTGGTTTGGCTTCTCAATGGAGAATGGGAATTGAGAGGTAGAATCTAATGGAAGCAGTCCTTAAAGATATGAAAATTCTGGGCATGTGCAGAGCTGACTGCCCCAGGAAACAAAGTATGTTGCACCATCAGGAAGATCCTTCTCTTTACCTCCAAATGAAACCTAACACTATGCTGACACTCAGTATTTTTGGTAAATCTAAAGACAGAAACTATGGCATGCATACTGACTTTTTTTAGGCACACCGTGGCAGTAAACTTTTTTCTAAAATGATTTGCAAAAGAACAGATGTAGAAACCGGAAAAAGACAGGAAAATAGGGTCCAAGTTGCATGACAATTATGGGTTAACAAGTGGGCCAGTACACCTGAAATATCTCTGGAGTACTCTTAGTTTTGTTGGAGCACTTGGGTAAGGGAGATGGGAGTCAGCTCTTACTAAATTTATCCAGTTAGTACACATAAGACTATCTCTTTGATGGCTCTGTCCCTCTCCTTCTCTTTGTCCCTCTCCCATTCTCTCCCTCTTTCTTGTTCTCTGTTTCAAGGTTCATTATGGTTGGCTGTATGTTCTGAGCTATTTCCAGATTCACTTAACATTCTGGTTTCTTATCTGGTAAATGAGGAATCAGGGCCATATCATGTAGAAAAGTCCTTCCACAATCACCAAACTGTGATTTTCTGAATAGAATGGCAGAGAAATGGTTTGTGAAAATGTACCAGGTAGTTGCCCAAGATGGGTGTTATATCCCCTGCACCTACTTACTGGGGAGAATCTTTAAATCTGGTGCGGTGGGGGAGAATGTGAAAACTGGGATCTTACATTCCTTTCCCTATGTGAAACCATAGTTCGGGTTCTGGTGCATATTTCTTCCAGCTTCCATTCTGACAGGAAGTGACATGAAGGAGTGGTGAAGGGCATGGAACCCCAAGCAAGATTTGTTTGAAATCCAGTCCTCCCGGTTACTAGTTTTGTGGCCTTGACAATTAATGAACTTCATTATGCTCTAATTCTCAACTAGAAAATGGAGATGGTTACAGTATGGCCTAAGTCAGAAATTTGTAGCAAAGTGTAAATGAATTTCTGTAAATGTTTGAAAGAACATCAGGTGAATAATTTATACAATACATTATTTATTTATACAATATAAATAAATACAATATAATTTGATTTATACAATGTAAAATACGATATTTAAAAAACTACAAATTAGAGCATGTGTCACATTGAAACCATTGTCTGATTATATTTCTAGTGTTCCTTATTAAGTCTGCGCATTCCATGAAGACTAGACCAAAGAGCACATGATAATAAATATCTGATTAATATTGGGCAAGTTTAAAAATCTAACCAAGATAAAAGGAAATTAACATAGTCAATTTCAAACCCTGTGTGATTAGGGAAAAAAAGACATTTGAATACATTTTTAGTATTTGTGCCTTTCTTGTCTCATAGACACAGCCTGTTTCTAATTCATTATTGGCTATGAAATGTGCCCATTTTGAATGGAGGATCTGTCTCTTCATCTGAACTACCTCATAACCGGTTCTCAGGAGGGACATTTACACCCCCCACACATACCTACAACCTTCTTGAAATAACAGTTGTGACATTCAGAGGGGATGAATCCATTATTATTTCCCAGAGACCAGGAAAGCATGCCAGGGGTTTCTAGACACTTCCGTGAATTTCTACAGGACAGAAATCAGATGTGATTGTTGTGACCCAAAGCAGGGAAAGACTCAATATAGAGCATATGTAGGAAAGAGTTAAAGTAGAATTGGGTCCACTTGAGCTCTCAGAGCTTTGACCATAGAATCAGAAAGTGTGGTATGTGCAGAGATTGGTGAAGAAGGAGTAATTAGAGTAATTAATTCAATGAGTATCTTTGTGCTTCAGACATCTATTGCTGTGTAACTAGCCACCCCAAACTTGGTCATGTAAAACAAGAGCCTTTTAAATCTGTGCTCTGAGAATTTGGACAGAGCACAGCAGGGATGATTTATCTCTGTTCCACCATGTGTAGTGAAATACTGGAAATGTTAGGAAATACTAAGAAAATACAGCGTCACTGGAAATTCTGGACTGTCAAGAAATGACTTGGTTGACTAAGGCTGTAATCATCGCAAGAGTCTTCACTCACATTTAACCCTGGACTGGAGTGACTTGAACCTGGGCTCAGCTGAGACTGTTATTTAGAGTACCTACATGTGGCTTGGGCCTCCTCACATATGGCAGCCTTGGACTGTGTCAGATGACTTTCATGATAGCTCCAGGATCTCAGGGTTAGTGTTCCAGAAAATAAGGCAAACATTGTATGGCCTCTTTTGACCTAGTTTCCAAAGTCATGTAATGCCACTTCTGTCATACTGTATTAACAAGTCCATCTGGATTCAAAGGGAGAGGATATAGATCTCCAATTCTTTCTTTTTTCTTTTTTTTTTAAATTTTTTATTTTTTATAAATATATAATATATTTTTATCCCCAAAGGTACAGGTCTGTGAATCGCCAGGTTTACACACTTCACAGCACTCACCATAGCACATACCCTCCCCAATGTCCATAACCCCACCCCCCTCTACCAACCCCCCTCCCCCCAGCAACCCTCAGTTTGTTTTGTGAGATTAAGAGTCACTTATGGTTTGTCTCGCTCCCAATCCCATCTTGTTTCATTTATTCTTCTCCTACTCCCTTAACCCCCCCATGTTGTATCTCCACTTCCTCATATCAGGGAGATCATATGATAGTTGTCTTTCTCCGATTGACTTATTTCGCTAAGCATGATACCCTCTAGTTCCATCCACATCATTGCAAATGGCAAGATTTCATTTCTTTTGATGGCTGCATAGTATTCCATTGTGTATATATACCACATCTTCTTTTAGACCTCCAATTCTTGATGACAGGAGTGTCAAAGAATTTGTGACCGGGGCGCCTGGGTGGCTCAGTGGGTTGAGCCGCTGCTCAGGTCATGATCTCAGGGTCCTGGGATCGAGTCCCACATCGGGCTCTCTGCTCAGCAGGGAGCCTGCTTCCCTCTCTCTCTCTCTCTGCCTGCCTCTCCATCTACTTGTGATTTCTCTCTGTCAAATGAATAAATAAAATCTTTAAAAAAAAAAAAAAAAGAATTTGTGACCATGTTGGAAAACCACGCTGCTTTAGAATAAGTGAATCAACTGGTTCTTTCTCATCTCTATCAGTTGGCCAGTGTCTCTCCCAAGGCAGAACCAGAAAAATGGTCTTTAAAGCAAGTGTTTATCTGTCTAGGAAGGCTTATAACATCTGCTAGAGAAGAAAGAAAATTCTGAGCTACCTCTGGACCTTTACAATGCCTAATATTGTAAAGGGGCTCAAAAGGGAAGTAGGCAAGTAAATCACATTCAAATATTATATCTCCTCTTTATTTTGCCTTTTGGTTGGAGGCTGTACAACAATGACCACACACCCTCAACTGAAGCGTGCCTGTCTACACACCCTACATACTTCAGAGAGCCAGAAATCAACTCTCTTATTTAGAGGACTTTGGGGAAGCAGGTCTGTACACCTGCAAAGAAAATTTGTGCTGGTTGCCATATTATTCAGTCATTAGTTCCTATATATGAGCATGCTCCCAAAGACTATCAGGCATTTGAGAAAACTTCCCAAGAGAAGAATCAAAATGGATAAAAAGAAGAGCTCTCCACCAAGTAACCAATAATTCAAGTGATAGAAATAAACTTTTAAAAAATATTAATTCATATACTCAAGGGTTGCACATAAAGTCAGAATAAGCTGCTATTAAAAAAAAAAGGAACGGGGTGGGAGTTGAGCATAAAAAAATGTTTAAAAAATTTATAATGTGAATTCCAAAATTAAAAAATATGAAAAGCACTGAAATAATAGAATTGATATGGTGATGACCAAAACAAAGACTATAGAGACATAAGAGTAGTGGCATTCAGAGCAGAAAAAAAATGAGATGGAAAATCTGATGGAAAAATTAAGAAACCTGGAAGATCAAGTGGGGGCTCCAATATGAAATTTAGCTGGAGTTCCAGAAGAAGAGAGTACAGAAATTAGAGGGAAAGTCAACAAATATATAATAATAGGAAATGTCCTCTAGCAGAAGGAAAACACAAAGTCTACTTATTGAAAAAGCTGACACAGTGGCGAACAAAGAGAATAAAAATACATCTATACCTAGAAACATCTGCATGAAATGTTCAAATATTGAGGCTAGAGAGCCTAAAATTTTTCAGAAAAAAAACAGGTCATGTATAAAGGAATAGAATTGGACTAACTTCAGACTCTAACTGGCAACACTAGATGCTAGAAGACAACAGAAATATACTTCATTAGGAAAGGTAGTAATTTAGACCCAGAATTCTATATTTAGCTAAACTAGCAATCAAATGGGAGGTCAGATAAAAATGCATTTCCGCAAAATAAAGCTCCAGGATTTTACCTCTTACCTAATCTTTTTTTTTTTTTTTTTTAGGAAGCTACTTAAGAATATGCTCCAGCAAAATGAGGGTAAAAACTAAAAAAGAGGTTGGCAAAATTAACACAGAAGTCCAATAAAAAGAAATCTTAAAAAGCAAGCTGAACAAGCAGATCTAAAAAGAAAATGGTTCAGATTTTCAAAGCGTGAGTTCTAAGATCTCCAAAAGGAAAAATGGAATTAATTGCAAGTCATATATATATGTGTGTGTGTGTGTGTGTGTATGTGTATATATATATATATATATACACACCAAGGTGCCCCAAGACATATACATATATATATGTATATATATATATGTATATATGTATACATATATATATATGTATATATGTATATGTCTTGGGGCACCTTGGTGGCTCAGTCAATTGAGCATATGAGTCAATTGAGCATCTGACTCTTGATTTAGGCTTAGGTCATGATCACAGGGTCCAGGGCTCAAGCCCTGAGTTGGGCTCTGCACTGAGTGTGGTGCTCACTTGAGATTCTCTCTCTCTCGCTCGCTCTTAAAAAAAAAAAAAAAAAACTTTTTAAAATGTGTTTTCACATGTTGGTAACGTGGGGAAGAAGGCACATATCAAGTGTCCCAACAAGGATTTAAAAAGGTAGTTTCCAACACCAAGACAAAAATCTATGCAATAAAAGTATTGCAAATATATAATGCAAATTAAAATATGGAATCTCTTTTTTTTTTTTTTTTTTCTTTAAGGATGAAGTTTAAGATGATAAACTATTTTATCTTGAGATGAGAACATTATCTTTTCAGTAGTAAGTGAGTAGTGATATCAAACCTATAAGAAAAAAATGACATTTTTAGCATGCTGTTTGGCTCTACAGTGAGCAATATTCACTTCCTAGTCATCTTAATATAACTATTATCTATTGGCTTTCTATATGTACACTCAACCTTCAGATAAAATGTGGACAACTAAAAAGATGGTGATAGAATGTAAATTATTTCATGTTGAAAATGTAAAAATCAATTTATACTTGGGGCACCTGGGTGTCTCAGTGGTTTAAAGCCCCTGCTTTTGGCTCAGGTCATGATCACAGGGTCCTGAGATCGAGCCCTTATGTCAGGCTCTCTGCTCGGCGAGGAGCCTGCTTCCCCCTCTCTCTTTGCCTGCCTCTCTGCCTGCTTGTGATCTCTGTCTGCCAAATAAATAAATAAATAAAATCTTTTTAAAAAAATCAATTTATACCTGAGAGAAGTTTAAAGTAGAAGGTGAGATAAGAAGATGGCTGGAGATAGGAATGTGAGCACTCTTCTCCTACCTAGTATGGAACCAAGACATACTCCCAAAAGCTAATGGAATGTGAGATAGAGGAGGAAAACTTCAAAGATTTATTAGCCCTAATAACCATAATATAACTTTCAAACATGATGAGTGTAAGAAGATACAGGGAATAATAGAAATGAGCTAAATCTTCATTTTTCAAATGATGATATCCGAAGTGGATAAATCTAGAAGGAATTATTCTGATCCCTTTACTGGGCATTATAGAAATAAGAACGAAAAAGGAAAATGATTAAAACCGTGTGCTGCTGGGAGCTGGGAGGGATGAGGCAGGAATGGTTGTTTCTCATTAATAAGACCCTGTAAGTACTACTTAGTTTTTTTTGATAATACATGCTATTCAGTTTTCTTAATAGGGGTATAAAGTCATTAACACAACTCCCAGAAGAATTAACTCAAGTATCAGGGGAGGAGGAAGGGAAGGCAGGAGAGGAGCAACAGCAGTAGCTGTCCCTTATTATATAGATTCTAATATCGTGCCAGGCAGAATCCTAAGCCTGGTACGTGTATCAGCACATTTGGTAATAACCCTTGACGGAGGTGCTGTGATCCTCTCTGTTTTGAAGATCAGGAACAGAGGCAGAGACTTGAAGTAAGAGCTTGCCCAGAGCTGTATAACCGATAACTGCTGGAGCTGGGGGTTCAAACTCAGGGATGCTGGTGAGTGATCCTTGCTCTTCACCATTCTGCTTTAGGCTGTCGTCATTCCTGTGGGATTGTTTCCTTACCTTTTTTTTTTTTTTAAGATTTATTTATTTATTTTAGAGAGAGGGAGAGGGAGGGACAGGAAGGAGAAGGAGAGAGAGAATCCCAAGCGGACTCCCCAGTGAGTGCAAAGCCCACTGCAGGGCTCCATCTCATGCCCCTGAGATTGGGACCTGAGCTGAAACCAAGGGTCCAATACTTAATTGACTGAGTTATCCAGGTGTCCCTCCCTTGTCTTTCCTAATGAGAAGTCCAGAGCAATGAAGATATGGAGGTAGAAACAAACTATTTTATTGAAGCTTTGTGACACTAAAATTACTGAAAGCAAAAATGTTAAAAATGGGTACATCCAGTGAGTGAGGAGGCGATGGGGAGGTGGAAGGCATGGGGAGGCAGAAAACTTTTACTTGCATTCATGCTCCGTCTACTGCGTTGATTTTTTTTTTTTAACCATAATCATCAATTTTGTGTTTTAAAGTTTGTGTTACCCAAACCTTAAAAATTTCAGTAGGCTTTTATTTTAAAATCAGATAGGAGTAGGAAGGCATTTATGAAAACTCAGATTTCTGTTTCTTCCATCTCCCAAGATCAGAGATAATTTATATAAATGTGTGTGATTTATGCAACCAAATGCACCCTTTGGAAATTTGATTTAAACATTTTATTACCTTAAGTGTTTGTTTCATTTGAAAGGAAATATATTAAAAATGTCCTGCCAGTGCTCCTATCCAATTTAAAAGCTCCAAACAATGGTTAGACATTATCAGTTTTGTGACTAAAATGAAGCCGTGTGATCCCTGAGGCCAGGTCCTAAAATGCTGTAGAGCTTCTGCTTACTCTTTTGGGACACATGCATTCAGAGCCCTAAGCTCCCACATAAGTGTCTGACTGCACGGAGGCTACTATCCCTGAGGAAGCCTCGGCCATGTGGAGAGGCCATATGTAAATTTGGTCATTAGCCCCCGCTGAGACCCCAGTCCATGGCCAACAGGAGCCACTGGTCATGCAAGCGAGCCAGGCTGCCAATGACTCCAGCCTCTAGCCTTTGCATCCTTCCAGCTATACAGTTAAATCCAGCGATTCCGCACTTTTTGTTTGACACTGACATGACTCACAAAGTGAATTTTTATTATAAATCCAAAAGAGATATTAAAACAAATCTACTTTATAAGCAGAGTGATGGATGGCAAACACTCCTAGTGTGTAGACTATGAAATATTCATAAGGAATATATAAAATTCACTGTCATTTCTCAAAACCTCATACACAGAGGATAGGGTTTTCTTCCAGGTTGTGTGGGACTGGGTAGTGCCGGGCAGTTTCTCATTTCTCATTTTCTGGACATCTATCAGACTAACAGGTCATAGCAGGAGGGAACAGAGGTGTCAACGCTTGCTGCTCAGGGTAGAATCACCTGAGAATGAAAACTCCAGGGACCAAACCACAGCCCAGCTTAGCTAACTCACTATCTCTGAGGGTCAGACCCAAGCAAGCATGTTTCATAAGGCTTCCGGATGGTTCCACTGAGCAGCCAAGGGTGAGAATCAGGCCTCCCTGAGGATGATTCAGAAGGTCTGGGGTGAGCCCAGAAATCTGGAGTTGTCACACAGACTCAGGTCATTCTCATGACCAGGTAAGTTAAATAATCACCTGTAAAGGGCTGACCATGGGGACTCTGTGGGTACTCACACCTGGCTCAGTCACTTCATGACTCCATGGTCAGTAGAGAACGGACCATGTCCCGGATCACACAGCACAGTAAGGGTGAAGCTGGGGGAAAGCTCTCTGGAAAGTGGAGAGAATGAAAGCCGGGGACGAGGCTGCAAATGGAGGGGTGCGACCCCACCCCCAGTCCTGGAAGACACCTGGAAGCCACCCCTTGCCTTGGCTTCCTCCACATGGCATGAACACATCTCCCTACTGGGTGCTTCCCACCACTTTGATGACATTTCTGATTCCACTGCTCTCCACTTACACAGTCATCTGCAAAGTGAGAAAATGAACCTAACTGCAGAGATAACCTCTGGCCATGTTTTTGGCTAAGAACTATTCTTCGGTTCTTTCGGGAAGAGGTTTTGGTTGGCCAGCTGGTGTTACGCGTTCCCCCCACCCCCGTGCCCGCCCCCCCCCCCACCACTCTACTCCCTCAGCTTTCTGCTTTATTGCCTAAGGCAGATAAACCCGGGATGTGTTATTGATGTTACCATGTTTTAATTATCAATTTCTTTAATGCGGGGAGAAAATATCTTCCAAGCACTCATTAAAGAAATGTTCTTGTGTTCAGTGTGCCCTGGCTTCAGAATCGATTCATGAACGTCACCTGCTGTCCCTACCCTGAGTCACAGAAATTACTTAAAATAGATTGCCTGACATTAACTGGAGCCGGATGAGCCACACATACGTGGCAACCAGTATTTTTTTAGTATGAAAATATTACTGCACTGCGTCTACTCATGCGTAGGGGACAGGTGCTTCCTTTGCTACCTACAGCCCCCACGGGTGATGTCCTCCCACATTTCCTTTGAACACATATTCCATTAGAAGACAGAATAACTCCTGATATTGTGGAAGTCCTATTCTTTGTCAAACAGTGGGGAGAAATCCTAATTTTAATTTTAATTAATCAATTTTTAAGGTACACAATCCACATTGCCTCTCCTCTATAACTTGATGAAGGCAGGGAAACATGGATCCTGCCAGGGATAATGTGTGTAATTTTAGCCAGAGCTTCCAGAAACCTAACTAAAATACATGGTCTTAGCTGTCTGATTTCTAAGCTCACATGATCTGTATTAACTTCCTTTCTCATCAACACTTCGAACGCAGAGAAGCCCTACAGCATTTTGGGGGACGTTACTACCTATGATGAGGTGTCCCATGTCAGGACCCTGAGATGGTCCCACAAGCTTGAGATTGTCCTTCTAGGCTTCATAATCCATGAAATGAGGAAATACTTGCCTCCTGTGTGTATTTGGCTACTACCCTCAAATGGTATAAATTTAAAAATAAATTCAGCACTACTCTACTTGGCGTCTTTATACCATCTTTTCAGCAGACAGAGTAGGAGAGTATACAAGGGAGCCAGGATTTCCCTGCCATGGTTCTCCAAAGGGACTGGACAAGGGGTGATCCCCCAGCATCTTCAGTAGACTTAGTGCTAGAAATGGACAAAGTGTACGAACCACCATACACAGAAGCATTAAGGAGCTTCTGATTTGCAGCTTCACCTCAAACACACCTAGTTGCTCTTTGGTGCAAAGATCCTAAGTGGCTACTCATGCCCACAGCATTGTGTCCAGCCCCAGTGCCCCAAGTGAAGGGGGAGGAGCCACCCCACCAGCCTCCTGCTCTTTACATTTCCGTTCCACAGGTGTGACCCAGACTTGGAAATTCTCTGTCCTCTGGGCCAGCACTTCTCACACTGTAATGTGCACATGGTCACCAGGGGATCTTGTGAAGATGCAGCTTCTGATTCAGCAGACCTAGACCTGAGAGTTGCATTTTGAACCACCCATTCCGGGCCACACTTGGGGTAAATAGCAGGAGGCACGCACCAGGCTGTGGCGAGAGCATCACTTCAGCCAGAGGACTGACACCCATTCTGCATTTCCCGGGCTGAGGAAGGAGAATGAATGTTTGTGAGCCACTTCAGTTCTTCCTGGAAACCGATATAAATGTAGCCAAGTTTCTCTCCAGGATAATGGATGAAACAGCACACATAATTGAAATTGTCAGAGAGCCCCAAAGAGTGCTTTTGCCATTAGTTTCAAGCCCCTCCATCCAAGTGCTTATCACCACACCCAGAAGGGACTGAGAGCCACCTCACCTCCTGCCACCTTTCTGGCAGAAGGACAATTACGTAAATGACAAAAAGCCAGGAACCGACAAAGAGTAGAACCTCAGGACTTCCTTTCCCAGAGACTAGATTAGAGGAGTCTGTGAACTTGAGCGTGAAAAAATATTACATCTTTCTAAACCACGTAGGTTTAACCTTTCATTTCATTATTCATGAGGCACCAAACCAGCAGTAGCTACTCGTGGCTTTGTCTCCAGCAGAAATACAAGAAATATTCATGCTACGTTACAACTATGGCGGATTATCTGGGATTGCTCTCCTTACTCATCACTACATTGAAATGACTAACTCTTCTTACAATAAGGAAACTTCCTGGCTCTTGTTAATAAGGAAGCACATATACTACTAATATCTCCATTTTTCCGTGTTTTGATAACCGGATTTCAGTAAATCGGTTTCTTGGTCACTCTTTGTTGTTTATTTTGTATCTTTTACTACACAGTTCTGAAAAAGGGTCCATAAAGTACGAAGGTGTGCATTTCACAAAATGTTTAAGACCCCCACCCCCAGCATGATGTTGGACTGTGAAGAAATGGCAGCCGCTGCATGGTCAACACTAGTTAAAATAATTCTTTTAACACTTTATTTTAACACTAGTTAAAATAATTCTTTTTGGTCAGGGATCACAAATGCATGTTCCTGCAGAGCCCACATATATAGGAAAATGAGTGAAGCTGTCCAGTCTAAGAAAAACAACAGCAGAGAGATGTTATATATGGCAGCTGATTCTTGTCTTTGGAGTTGGGGACAGTGGAGTTGAGGCGACTGTGGCAAGCTGAAGAATGTATGTCCTGTCTAAAGAGGGCATCTCTGACGGCTCCACAGTGACGTGAGAACACCCCCAGGTTGCCAGGTCTTCCGGTTTTTCTGAGAGAAGCCAAAAGTCTTGGTGTTGTGGAAATCCTCTCCATCACACTCACAGTATTGTAATGTACATCTTGGCAATGACTGCAATGAACAAGAAACTGAGGGGGACAGATCCCCTGAGCAGGCCAGACAACCAGAACAAAACAGCAATCAATATCCTGCATGAGATAAACAGACAATATAGAAAAAAATTCAGCTTTTCCTTGACCTTATGAATATTTCAAAATCACCAAACCTCCAGTTTTGTACTTAAAGAAAGGCAAAATAGTATCTTAACCAAGACCCAAAATTTTGTAAGGAAGGTTATCAGACTTAGCAAATAAAAATAGAGGGCACCCAGTTAAATTTCAATTTCAGATAAGCAACAAATATATTTTTAATATGCTTCCCAAGTGATGTTCAAGATAATACTTATATTTTTAAAAATTACTTATTGTTGTCTGAAATCATATTTAACTGGGTGTTCTATATCTTATCTGGCAACTTCACTCCTAAGCCAACTCTCAATGTGAGGAAGTAGCTACTATTAAAATTAATATGTAATCGACAACCAACACAGCAATTGCATTTTTCTTTTGTTCAGGTAGCATTTTTATTGGGGGACCACATGCATTCAGGAAAGTGCACATATCATCTGTACGGGTCAGTGACTTTTCACAACTAAGCACATGCAGTAATCAGTACCCTGATCAAGAAAGAGAACAGTCCTGCCCTGCAGGAGCCCCTTGTGCCCTTTCCAACTCTATTCCTGGCCCATGGGGAACACCATTCCAGATTTAAAACAGCATAAGTTTGGGATGCCTGTCTGGCTCAGTCAGTAGAGCATGCAACTCTTGATCTCTAGGGTGGTGAATAGAAATTACTTAAAAATAAATACATTTAAATATATATATATATATATATATATATATATATATATATATATATAAACTTTTTAAAAAGCAGCATAAGTTAGTATGTTCTGCTTTCAAATCTTATGTAAATGGGATTGGGTTGTATTTTTAAGCTTACAAAACTGTATGTAGGGGCGCCTGGGTGGCTCCGCTGGCTGAGCGTCCGACATCAGTTCAGGTCTTGATTTTCGGGTGCTGGAATTAGACCGCACGTCGGCTCTGCACTCAGTCAGGAGTCTGCTTCTCCCTCTGCCTCTGACCCTCCTCCTACTAGTGTTTTCTCTCTCTCTCCTCTCTCTCTCTCTCAAATAAGTAAATAACATATTTTTAAAAAACACAACTGTGTGTGTATGTGTGTAAGTGCGTGCGTGCATGTGGGAGAAAATGCTTACTCTGATTATTGGATTGCTGTGTATAAATCTATGTTTTGGGTACAGGAGACACTGCTGATGCTCCATAATCCCCTGCACTTCCCCATCTCAGTTCCCACCACCCTGACTTCCACCTGCACCACCATACCTGCATTTCTCCTTCTGAAGGCTCTCCTTGGTCACTGCCCTGGGGCAGGGAGTGTCAGGGATCAGCAGACCTGGGTGCTGGACCCTGGGTGCTGGGTCTTCAACCAGTGACTGATGGGAGCGGGTGGATAAATACCCCAGCCCCCTCTCCCCTTGGGTGAGACAAGGGGAGAGGCACATTCTCCCTGGTCTCCCAGAACTGTCTAGCAGGAATCAGGATTGTACCCCAGATGTACCTGCTGTAACTTGCTCCTTGTATTCCTTCCATTACCTGCCTCTCTTCCCCCAGACCCCAGCACTGCTTCCTAGAACCACCTCCCAAATAACCTTGGTGCACTCAGATCCTTGCCTTGGGCTCTATTTCTGGGTGGAGCCAAGCTCACATATCTAGTGACATGACATTAATCTCAGTACCCTACATGTATTCAACCAACTCCTACCTGGTGCTGGTACCTAGTGCTGCCAGAGGCAGTGGTAAATGCAGACTCTACACCTTGTCCAAGCATGGGCAGAGGGCTCCAGGAACACAGCAGGCCACAGTCCTGTGGCCACAAGTCTGGGATTTCCTTCCCTAAGGCAGAGCTAGCTGACCCCTTGTGAATTCGGATGGGTGTGAGCACAGTCAGAGCTACCATATTTTGAAGACCTACCAGGCAATAACTTGCATTTCACGACTGCACGTAATGTTTTGGATGATTGAGAAGGCACTCCAGAGTCCTGGGCGCTACAGGTCATGATGAACACCCGTGGTTACTGTTCAGTACAATCAACGAAGAACGGGTGTTTGAGAGATAACCACGTGTCCGCACTCCTGGTGCGGCCTCATTTTTCATTTAAATCTATCTCCAATAGCAGCTTATTTACTTGTCATTTGCTTTGCCCACATACATCTCAAAATCAGATTTCTTAGAAAAATAAAATAAAATTAAACATATAAATTCGTTTTCATGTTTGCAAAGATTAATAAGTGAAGGTTCACTGTATTTTGCAGAAGCATGGTCTTTTTTACATGGCCTGCTTGTTAGGGTCCTTTTCTGACAATAAACCAGAAGGCAGGAGCCTTTTATATAAAAGGGGCTTTTCCCAGGATCAAAGGATTTAAAAAGTGTCCTCGAACAATACAGAGAGCAGCGCCACGCCTTCCCCATGGGAGGAAGACCCATTCTCGGTACCGCTGACCGAGCTCACATTGGGTGGGGAATGCCCCAGAGCCCCATCCCTGCTCTACGTCGTGTGGCTGCCTTTCCTGAGATAAGAATTGGCTGTAGAAATTGTGTCAGCTCAAAAGCTTGGAACAAAGCTCATGTTATGATTTTTCAAATCCCTTTTCCGTGAAATCTGTGTGAAATCACAGCATTTCTGAGATGATAGTTGTATGTTTTATGTCATGTAACCATTATGCTGTTCTGACTGCTTCAATAGTTTTTCAAAAAGGCAAAGTGCTTGCAAGTCAAGGGTATGTGTGTCTTTTAAAATGTGTCTGCATTGTCAAATTCTACTGTTCATTGAGAAAAAACATTATATGTATTACATTATATTATGTATATTTACACTGTGTATCTACATATATACTATGTGTGTATATTATCACATGTATAAATAGCTGTATATAGATTTGCAATATATATCCAGAAATATACAGAAAACATACTATTTTATCATAAACAATTACTTTTAACCTCCTAGAAGGAGCCAGAATTCCAGAAGATTATCAGTCAACATTTGAATAAAGGAGAATGTGTTTTTTTGTTTTAGAAGGGTGGTTTTTTAGCATTATGCCACTCTGAAACTAAATGAAATCATAAAAAGGAAACTAAAGTTGCATATTTAATAGAAAAAGTGTGAAATGCACTCCAGAAATAGAAAAGATGATCAAGAAATATCAAGCTGAAATTTCAGTTGGGAGGGATTCCTAGAGCTAGGCAGCAAGTAGAGTGTCTGCCTTTAATTTATGGGGGGAGTTTGCCAGCGATGGCCTTCTGTAATCTGTACCAATCTGCATTATTGATTAATGAGGTCAAGGGCAGGATTTCTCACTGTTGGTGTCCTCCCAGGAGCCCTGTTCTGGTCTCTTCGCTAGAGTGACTTCTTGGCCTTCCTTGCAGCCACTTTGCAAAGCGCTAAGGAGGTACTGTCCTCCCATAAGTGCCCCCCGCCACCCAAGCTGGGTAACACCTGACAGCAGATGACAAAGAGGCTCCCATTTTGATGAAGACGTGCTAATATGTCTCTCTCTGCCAATAAATGTGTTCAGGATCAGAATCCGATGGTTGCTGTACCCCCTCTAGAGATAAAACACCCTTCACCGAGAGGCAAAGGGAGCCCCTTAGACCCCACGCACCCCAATTTGTGGAAAAGTGAAACATTCAGTCACCAAGCAATGAGCTTATATTGGTGTGTGTTTGTTTGTTTTAACTAAACTAGCTAAACAGAGTAGTTTCCAGTTTATTTCACGGACTCTCTCCCTCCTGGAATACATCCATACCATATCCATATCTGCGGTCCTTATGCTAAGACTTTCCTGCTTGGGGTCCTTGGCCTGAATCTCTGTAAAGCAGTACATATTCTAAATTGAGCTGTGGTCACTGCTTTCTTTTCTTTCTTTCTTTCTCTTTCTTTCTTTTTTTCTTTTTCTTTTTTTGTCTCTTACCTTCAATTTTTCCCTCCGTTGGCTACCATCTCCAACACACCTGCCTAATGGCTTAAGGTTGTAGAGAAAAGACGACCTCCATGAGAGGCAATCACAAATGGGTGTCTGCTTTTCAACCCTGCCTGCAGTGAGTCTTTGTGCCATAGTAGGAGGGGGCTGGGGCTCGAGACCCTGACTTCCTGGTTCAGATCCCAGCCCTTCCCGCCAGATTGCTGGCCAGCGAGGGTGACGGTGCCCACCTTATTAGGTCACGACAGGATTGAATGAGATAACCCTTCTGGATCCCCAGATTTGCAGAAAGCATCAGGTAAATATTTGCTGTTGGGATGAGTGGCAGTCACAGAAGCGTAAGGTAGAGGCAGACAGGAGGTCATGTCACAGCTCTCAATAGAGACCCCGCAGGTTCATCAGTGGTGCTTTAATTCCCTCTAGGGTGTGGAAAGAAATTATCCTCTGGTTTGACTCCTTCTTACTTGTCTTCTGGTTCATTGCTTCTATAGAGAAAAATTGGTTTCACTCCCGTGTGGGCTGTGAATGTGAAGATAAATTTGATGATGGTCCAATGACTGACAGCTGTTTTGGAGAGTAAAATAATGACGACTCATCCAGAGTTGGCCTGTAGGCTGAATGCAAGGTGTATCTTGCAGCAGTAAATCAAAGTGGATACTTTGTACTATACTTTCTTATTTCTTAATTTGTATTTAAGTTATATATGCACAGAGCTTAGAGAGCCAACTAGTTCTAAAAAGCTTATTATGAAAGATCTTTTTTCCAGTCCACCAGCACCATTTCCCTCTCTTTTGACACAACTGCATTTTTTAGATGATGTATACTGGACACACAAGATCACGTTGACTTCAGGTATCCAGCATCAAGACTGGTGATCTTCCAGTAGCTTTTTGAGAAGAGATACATAGGAAGTAAAGGTTTTGGGACAATAACACTTTTGTTTTTATTCTTCTCTCTTAATGAATAGTTTGGTAGGGCACAGAATTTCAGGCTGAAATAATTTTCCTCTCTAATTTTAAAGGCGTCACTCCATTGTCTTCTCGTTCCCAGTGCTTTTGTTGAAAAATAAAATGTCATTCTGGTTTTGATCCTCTGTATGTAATCCCGTTTTTCTCTTTCTGGTGGTTTCTAGGACCTTTCTTTTCTTTGTGCCACGATTCTGAAAATTCATAATGATATGCTTCGGTGTACATCTTTTTTTTTTTTTTTGGTCCATTGTGCTGAACACTCAGGAGGCCATTCTACTCAGAAAATGCACAACCTTAGCTTCTGGGAATTTTTTTAAAAATATTTATTTAATTATTTTCTCTCTCCTATTTTCTGGAACTTCTGTCTTCAAGTGCCAGGTTTCCTGTTTCTCTTAAAGTGAGGGAGGTATAGTCACTGGTCTGCTTGAAGTGAAGGAAATAATTTGTGGGTTATATTTTCAAATATTCTTTCAGTTATCCTGGCTTCAGACCCTCCTTCACCCCAATGTCTAGAGCTTTGCCCACCTGAGTATTCCATCATTTTTCTGCTTTCCAGCATCTGGAATGCTTGGGTGGCTCCGTTGGCTAAGCATCTGCCTTCTGCTCAGGTTATGATCCCAGTGTCCTAGGACTGGGCGCACATCGGGCTCCTGGCTCAGTGGGGAGTCTGCTTCTCCCTCTGCCTGCTGCTCCCCCAGCTTGTGTTCACTCTCTCTCTCTCCCCCCACCTCTCGGACAAATAAATAAAATCTTTGATAAGCCCTCTTCCTTGGGGGAAATTCTCTTTTCCTTGGGGGTTTATACCTTGTTAAAAAGGAAAAAAAAAAAACTTTACTACTATATTATTTTGGTGTAACAAGAGCAAAGGTCATGAGTATGTATCTAGTCTGTTATCTTAAACTAAAAGCCCAAGAGATTTTTTTAAGGCAGTTCAGAATTGATATTTGCCACATGTTTTATGTCCATTTTCCTAGCCATCTGATGCTGAATAAATATTCACAACCTTTTATGACCTGCTGGAAAATGGACGGTCCAGTCCAACGTAAGCTATTCCGTAGATGACCATGGATTCTAATAGCATACACTACAAGGAGAGAGCATGATAAGAGGGTAACGAATACTTTACATTTGTTCTAAAGTGATTCTGTGGCACGAGCCCTCTTCTTGACCACCCGGTCATCTGTAACTTGGATCTGCTAGCACAAGACCTAATAAGGCAAAATCAGCAACAGAAAAATACCTAAGTGTCCCTATAACAAATGGAAGAATGTGTTCATGGAAGGAGACCTCATTACTCATTTATGGTTCTATTTAAGTCCTATCTTTCATGTTATTTGAATCCAGAAAGCCTTTTCTGGTTTGACTTTGCCTGATCTTTTCTTTATAGACTGACACAGTTGTCAGGGAGAGAAAAGACTCCAAATGTTGCCTTGTCCCCGAATCCTTTTTTCCCTTTGTCTTTAGTGCAGCATGTGGCTGTCATTGGCCCAGCCAACAGCTGATATTTGCTGTGTCCTTCTTCACTTACGAGGCCAAGGGCAAAGGCAGCTAGACAGGTCCTGTGGCCGAGGGGTGCTTGACACTTGTCTAGGGAGGTGGGAAGGAGTTGTGAGGGACAGGCAGGAAGCACTTCCCACCCCTCTCTGTCGACTCCCCCACCCTTCTTTGTGAGAGTCTGCCAAAGTGGACCCACTCCACAAAGTAAAGAAAGAAATAACAGGTATCCCTCAAAAGGTGATTTGGAAGGACTTACCAAGGAGAAATGACTCTTCCTCCAGAGCAGGAATCTTAACCTGGCATCTGCAGCTCCCCCCTTCCCAGCAGCCTCTCCTCCCCACGGCCCAGCCCGGCTCCATTGCCCGCCTTTGTCTCATCCAGGGGCCTCCCTCTGTAGGAAGTCTGGACACAGGAGGCCAGGCCTGTCATAGCCTCCAGCAGTGTGTCTCCTGGCCTCATCATGGCTGAGCCATCCTATCCTTAAAGGGACATAGTCCAACTGCTAAGAATAACATTTTCTCCAGATAAATATGCAAATCAGTGTTTTTAAAAAATTCTGATCAAATCAGGAGTCAGGTGCCGACAAGGACAGGCATATAATAGAGGGGAGAGGAGGCGGCTCCCCGGGCCCCTTGTGAAGGGCAACAGCTGTCCAGCCCTGGGTTCATTCCATGAGCCCAGGCTGCAGCAAACATGAGAGCCTTGACCAGGACCCAGGGTGGGCGGCTCCTTCATCCCCCTCTCATGAGGAATGCTAAGGCTGGTGGGTTCCTGGGAGACACAGGTCTTTGATTCAGCTTTGCTGAGCCTTCCTTGTGCTGCCCAGCAGCCGGGGGCATGTCCACCCCCTCTCCTTCACAGGGGTCAGACCCAAAACGTGGTTGGGTGGCCCTCCTGCCTTCCCCCCGGCTGCCTCCCCGTTTTCTCTCGTGAGTGCCTTCCCCTCATAAAACTGTTGCAGGTTTAATCCCTTCTTGGAATTTGTCTTTCAGAAGATCCAAACTAATACACCCAAAGGCCTTCCATAAATTCATACCTGCAGGCAGATTGACTAGGGTCAGCCCAGGAGACAGAAATACTAAGTCGTGTTCCCGGTTTATCACTGGTGAGAGCCACCGGAAGCCATGCTTTCTCCTTTGCACCGTCGAATATCCTGACTGTTACTGTCTTCTTCTCTTTTCATTCAGGTTGTGGCTCTTTCCTCCTGGTGCCTGCTGAGGGATTCAATTTACTACACGCTGTCTGTGGTGGCGCTCATCGTGGTAAGTGTGTGACACACCCCTCATCGGAGTCCCCTTGCCATTTGACTCTTAACTCATCCTTTTCATTGCTTGGGATTATGTGCAGCTCCCCCGCATGGAGCAAGTTCAGGGTCTCTGGTGACAAAGAAGCAAACAGATGTCTATGCATGGAGGTGGCTTCTCTTTCTTCCAGCTCCTTTGATCAGCCAGAACCCCAGTGTGATAGTTTGGTGCGCAGAACAGGAGTGTTGACTCTGGTTACCTGATTCCATGAGAGAGAGTCCTTTGCTGTTTTCCTGGGACCCCCAGACCATTCCCTCTCACTTTCTCACGGGCTCTTCTGGAACTCTCTTCGGTGTCAGTGTGCCCTATCCCCAGGTCCCCAGTGATCTTAGTTCCCCCTCTCTGGATGTCCTCCCAGGACACCGCCCATGGCCATTACCACCTTTGTGCTAACACCTCTACACTGTATTTTTGGCAATGGCATCTCTCTGAGGTACAGTCATAGAGAAGCCCCTCTCTACTGGACATCTTCCTGTCCCAAACTCAACGTGTCTCTAAACTTACTGTGACTTCCCCAAGACTGGACGCTCTTTCTGTATTTCAACCCCCATTTCTCTCCTAGCCATCCAACCTGTGGATGATACTAAGTGGACCTTTTTCCCAATTCCACCATACCCATTTCACTTCATTTTAGATTTTCATCTTGTAAAAATCTCCCCAGTGTGTCCCTTCATAGTTGAGGGTTGAGGGTTTTTATGTCTTTGGCCAGAACTGACGGCCTGTCGGCGGGTCAGTATGACAATGAGAAGCATCACTGCCCCCCCACCCTTCCCTCCTTTCCTGGTCAGTCCTCAGAGCTGTCCCACTGGTAGCTCTACAAAGAGTCTTGTGCCTCCTTGTCACCTGTGGGGACAAATCCAAACCCCCGCTTGGCTAGCCAAGTCATCCAGAAGAAGGGTGGTGGCGAATCAGAAACACACCGAAATGGGAGTTAAGGCATCTGACTCCTAATCGTGGTCCCCTCCCTTCTGGCTAGCTCTGGTTCTTGAAAGTTTCTGTTTCAAAAGGCATGGCTTGCGGACACGATAAATAGATGCAACTCTCTGTTTTGCCGAATTTCGCAAAGAGATGACCATTCCCAGAAAGACGAGGTTATGAGATGGAAAACAAAAGCTGAGATTTCCCCGGAGCAGAGACTCAGCATGTCCACCCCCAACAGTGAATTGCCCACACTGGCTTCTTTTTCTGTTCTCAGCACAGACACCTCCTGGACTCTGGGTGAAATAACTTGTCTTCAGTCGGATTTACCTGAATATGCCCAGGATTTTTTTTTTTTTTTAATGTAACTGTTGTTATGATGTGTGAGGAAGTAAAGAGCTTTGCTTCCTTGGGCTGCAGGTGACGCTCACCCAAGTGGGGTCTTTGGGCAAAGCCGTCCTCTACCCAGCATGTGGCCCATGAATCACAGAGCTGAGCCCACTGGACACCCTGGCTGCCGCAGCTCTGTGTTTCCTTCATATGGCAACAAGATGCAAAAGCTAGTAATTCTCTGCCATTCCCTGCAATTTGGACTGTGTATTTACAGCCCAGATGTCAAGACTAGAGTTTTCTGATTTTGAGAAAAATTACATTTCTCCACTGTTAGGAAGCAATAGCAGAGAAAAGCTTGAGTCCTTAGGGTTTGGTCTTGGTTCTTCTTATTTTTACCGCTGTTCCTGCCAACTTCTCTATGCCCAGCAAACACCCAGCATGCTGATGGAAAGAGCGCAACCCAGAAATCTTAATCCAGTAAGCTCTGGGGCAGGACCCAAGAACTTCCACTGCAGCCAGGACCTGCCCTGCCCCTCAGACGATTCTGATGCACCACACTCACTTCCGGAAACTAAACTGCAAATACAATGAGACACCACTTCCTGGGGATAGTCCACCTGCTGCCTGGCGATGACAACTTCCGGAGGAAATGTTGAGTTTCTCTAACACGAGGCATGATGACTGCTTATTTGGCTGGACTGCCGACGGCTGTTCATTCTCGGGATCATTTTCAAATGAGACCTGAAACCGGGATGAGGAGAACAGTCTTCTATACAGAAGTCCAGCATTTCGCAAAGTGCATTTCTCAACAGCCCCAGATCTGTCCCATGGACCAGCCCCAGGCTGCTGCTCACCACAGCTGCTGTTTGTTTTTGTCAGGGTGTTCTAGTCTCCTCTTTCTGTGTTTTCCCCAAATGTCATGGTAAAAAAAATCACTTTTCTTCCGGCCTTCTTTATAGAATATTGGGCTTCTCTATAGGACCCTGCAGTGGGGCAGGACACTTAAAATTCCTGTATTTAAAAGCCTTCCTCCTAGCCACAAATAATTGCCAACTATCCATACAATTTAACTATTAGGGGTTTTGTTGTTGTCCTTTTTTAACCCTCTCGCCCTTTTATGGTTCCGAACTGTTCAGAAGACAGAGTTGCAGGTCTCCGGAGGTGATGCGGTAAAGATCTTGTTCACCCACAGGACAGTCCTAACGAAGCGGGTGCATGAGAATCACCTTGTGGGACCAGATGTTGCTTCTTTGTACATCCCTGTGAGAGACCCTACAGCCCCGGGCAGAGGAGCCCCAAGAATGAACCATGGGGCCTGGGGACCCAGAGAACAGGGAGACAGTTATGGGAGGGATGCTCCTGTTGCTGGGCCAGGAGCGCACAGAGAGTCGGGATTACCTGGGTCTGCAGCCGGTCTGAGCTGGAGAGGACACCAGAAGGCAAACACGTGGAAACCAACAGAGCTTAAGACCATTAACTTAGAGATAAGGGACTCGTTCCCTTGCGCAGTTGGGTTTCACATACCTTAGCTCTGTGCTATTTTCTGGTGGGTTTGATGTTGTCTTTCAGGGAGAAAGCGGAGGAAATTAGGAACGTGTTACTGTCGAAACCAGTTATGATATCAAAAACATGTAGTGTGTGTCTCTCTGCCCTTCCTGCCCCATTAGGCACCCCCCCCCCCAGCTTTGCCCTGGCCACGTCTTATACAGCAAAGCCTCACACCTTGGAGAAGCTGAACGTGGCCCAGCAGGCTCGCCCCATGATTCAAGACTATCACTGCAAGACAAGTGTCACCTTTGAGGTCCCAAAAGCATTCTGGGTTTTTGGAGCATGTCCTTGCGTGCGTCTACCCAGCAGATAGTCTCCACAACCTTGCAGACCCTCTTGCTTCTTCTCTCCCATTTGATTGACTCACCCCCAGCCAATGTCCACCACCACAGACAGCTCTGCCTAGCCCTACCCTTTCTCCAAATTCCAGCAGGCACCACAGCCTCTTTTATTGAAATGTTACTGTAATTTACATAATCATGTAATTTACATAAATGCAAATGATTCATTACATCCTCAGTCTAACAGCTGCCCAAAAAGGAATACTTTATTTTTACTCTTCATCTCTGCTTTGAGATGGGGTTTGTGAGCAATAAGAGAAGGGAAACCTCCTAGGGGAAGTGAATAGGCCTTGGAGACAGGTCTGGATGGCTGAACTGGCTCTCAGATCCAGAGTCAGGAGTGCTGCCTACCTGGAGAGGGGCCAGGTGGGCCACTGGCACCAGCTGGGGGCCCTCAGGGCCCCCTGAGCATGGGCACAGCAGCAAGGCCCCTCCGAGGTAACACTTCCCTCTCTTCCTCCCGGGGGCTACTTGCAGTTCCCCCCTCTTGATGGGATTTTGTGGGGACAGAGACAACTCAGCTCATCCAAACACTGGAGATGGCCTGGGTGGCACTGTCCAGTGGTGTAGCCAGTGTGCACATGTGGCTATTGAGCTCTGGAAAATACAGGAAATGAAACCAAGGAACTGAAGTTTAACTAATTGAAATTTATGTAGCCTCATGTGGCTAGTGCCTACCATACTGGAGAGTGCAGTTGTAGAGGGCAGATCCATCCAGAGAAAATATATGCATGTTGCCCCAGGCATCCCTGAGTTTTAACCTGCATAGACCCAGTACTTCCTACAGGACTAGGTACTACGCTGGATCTGTCCATGAAGAATTTCAGTTCAATACTCACGACTCTGCAAGCTAGCTAATTGCATGAGTCCCATTTTGTAGATGGCAAAACTGAGGCCCCAGACTTTCAGGGATTTGCTTAGGGTCAGTGAGTTGCAGTAGCTCAGGTTTGCCAGAGCAGGTGTCTAAGATGGTACTTCTCCACCCTCTCCCACTCCCTAAGCCCTGGCAAAGAGTTCAGATTTCCCCCTCCAATAAAATCTGCCTCTTCATCTTTGAAATCATCCTGATTTTCCCTCACCAGCTCTGCAGTCAGCCACTAGAGAGCCATGCCTGCTGCTCTTACTTCACATTCTTAGACTGAAAGGAATAGCTCCTGCCTTCCCTCTCCTGATTCCTTTTTTCTTAAGACAGCTGATCATAAATGATCCAGAATCTTCTTCTGTCACCCTATCTGTGAGAGAAAAGACATCTCACACTAGTTGATTGATGACTGTCGTTTTCCCCTGCCTCCATGCTGGCCTCCAGGGCCCTGCCCATCGGGCTTACTGTCCTCCCTTCTCGGACCCCTTCTTGCAGGGAGGTAGCCTCCTCTCTCCAGTTCAGCAACACTGAGGTTCTTACATTCATGGTACCCTTGTTACATCTCAGCTCTCCTTCTGGGAAAGCGAGAACTGACCACGGTGGCTAGAAGATTGTCAGAGGGAATGAATGTGAGACTTTTTTAAGTTCCTTAAACAAATCAACTATGGTCATACAAAGGGTTGCCTGTGTCATTATCACTGCCACTGAGAGGAAGAACGGTGCGCTCTAAAGGCTCCTGGGGTATACCAGGAAGTTGGGTCTCCCTTGTGCTTGGTTCTAGAGCAGGGACATGGATCAGTCAGACTGTGGGATGCACAGAGGACCCTCTTCTCTTTCACAAGGAAAATGACTTGGAAGTTTCAGTTATGTGCCTGTGTTTGGTTTTGCACTGCTCAGCAAACAGAGCCCTTTTGGTTTGGCACCTATCCTCCCTTGTATCCTAAATCCATCCCATTACCTGCTTTCCTTCCTTCCGTAGCCTGCTTCTGCATATTTACGTGAGATGACCAGCTCTGCTCAAGCCCTGCCTTGAAGAAGTCCTTACTTCCTACCCTCCTGCAGCCCCCACCGCTGTTGTAGGCCTGCTAGAGACCCAGAGGTCGAAAATCCCGTTTAACTTTCAAGTGTGGGGACGCCTGAGTGGCTCAGTCATTAAGTGTCTGCCTTTGGTTCAGGTCATGATCCCAGGGTTCTGGGATCGAGCCCCACATCAGGCTCCCTGGTCAGTGGGGAGCCTGCTTCTCCCTCTCCCACTCCTCCTGCTTGTGTTCCCTTTCTCACTGTGTCTTCTCTGTCAAATAAATAAAATCTTTTAAAATTTTAAAAAAAAAAAAACTTTCAAGTGTAAACTATATTGGTGCTTAACAGCAGCTTTCCAGTGCATCCCATTGGACTCCTCTCCTCAGAAGGAATGCCATCTGCAACCCCGTCCCCATTTGGGCACAACTCCTGAGGGATCCTCCATGCTGTTGAGTGAGAATAGGAGGGGGAGGGGTGCATTTTTCATTTCCAGCTAGGGAGGGAAGATTTTTCAGGATGTTAGTGTCTTGAAAGAGACTGGTGGTGTTGATTTTCTCCTGTTACTTTTGCTGTTTAAAATTCTAATGGCGCCAGTGATGGAAATTTAAGTTCTTCAGTGCGGCTGCTTCTGCTCCATGGTTATGGCTTAAAGTAAGCTGCTCCGTGGACTGACATGCAATGTGGGGACAGCCACCTGCCTCCCTGCTCAGAAGCCAGCCCGGCTGTCTGCTGTCCACACACCTGGGCGATTCCTGGCCCTTGTTTTCCCTGCTCTTCTGCTTTGAGCATGCCACATCCATCCCATTTCCCTGGGATGCTCTGTCATCCAGGGATTCACCTGCCTGATGTAAGCCTGTCTCTCTCAGAAGAATTCTAGAGCAGACACCAGGGCTGAAAGCTGGTTTCCATGGTACCCAACTGTTTCTCTGAGGCCTGAAGGAAAAAAGTGGTTTGGGGTTTTTGTTTTTTGTTTTTTTTTGTTTGTTTGTTTTCAAATTTGTTCATATATGTTCACATTTAGCTGGTCTGTGGAACACATGGAAAGCTTAAGGGCGAAGCCAGAGGTAGCTTCGGATGAACCACACTGGAGTCAGAGAGCAGGTCCCTTGACCCGCTGTGTGCAGCAAATCTGGGGCTCAGATACCGGTTCGCACCACCCACATGTGTTCACGGGAGGCAGCCCCAAACACAAGCAGCAAAGCACAAAGGGCTGCTTTCCCAAGCAAGACTTGTTTTCAGAAACCCAACTGGGATAAGAGTGAGTCAGTTCCGAAGGCCACACAGCAGGTCCCTCAAAGGGTTTGAGTGGTGGGATGAGTTGAGGGACCTGCCTGTCCCCAACTCAGAACACATCCTGCCTCCAAAACAGCTGAAGACTCCGTTAGGAAGCCGTCTGTCTTGAGTTGTTTACCCTCCTCCCAGGAGGTTAAATGAAGCCTTGAAATGACTTCCTTCCAACCCCCCTCCCTGCCTTGGCGGAGTGGACAGGCAGCGGGTAGGACGTGAGCACCACCTAGTGGTGACCGAGTGGAAGTGGGGGCACGATTTCTTTATAAATTATTTCAGGGGGTTTTCTATCCTAGTAAGGTAGTTGTTTCATCTTATTTTACCCACAGATAGAACATGGAAATACAGAATGGTATGCAGTATTTGTCTTAAGAATATAAAATAAAATAAAACAGAATAAAATGAAATAAGATAATTGTTGGCAAAGTAACAGATCCATTCCCTGAAACCATCAGCAGCATCAAGTGAGAAAGTCGCCTGTCCTTGTCATTTTATGACTTTTCAGACAGAGCAATTCCAGCACTCTGTCAGGGTGGTTCAGGAACTAGAGGGAATATGCTGTGAGCTGTGTCGATTTCCTCATGTTCAGTCTCCTGAGTGGGGGATAGTCCCTGGCCCAGCCTCATCCAGGTGCCGCCAGCAAGGTCCCGAGTTATTCGTAACTCACCATCCACCTCCTTTCTTACCACAAACAATCCTGTTCCATGTAGGTTAAAGGCCTGGCTTCTATTCCTTTTCTCTGTTATACTGTTCTTTTTTCTGAGTCCTTTCATTTTTCCACCAAGCCCTCTAAAAGAAGTCAGATGAATCCTAGGCAGTGTTTGCTCATTAGGCACCGGGCATCTGAGGGCTCCTGGCCACGAGTGGTCATTGAGGGGGTATCACTGCTTAATTATCTGGAGGCTTCCAGATCACCTCCATCTGTTAAGACTCCTACCTAGCAAGACCATCGGCCTCTCTCCTTGTCTGCCTCCCTCAACCCCATTCCCACCCCCGACCTCTCTGGCCACCCCCGATACCTTAACATCAGGCTCATGATGTCCTTAGTTGTGCATCTAGTCCAGACTTCACTACTCCCTGATGTATTGTGTTCTCTGTAAATCCCATTCTCATTTTGGGATCCTTTGCACAATTCCGCTGTGCAAATCCTTTGCACAATGCTGCTTTTTCCCCATTAATATGATCACTGAAATAATCGTTAAAGACCTATTGATCTGTGCCCCCACAAGTCACTCAGATGGCACAGAATAAGGGCCTCCTGAAAGCTGCTTTTCTGTTATGCAGTATCACCTGCCTTCCCTTTCGTCTTTCAGACGAAAATTAAATTGGCACTTTAATAAACTCTACCAGTATCTCGTGCTCTCCTGAGTGGCGAGCATTGATTGCTCCAGCACTGATACTAAATTAACTTCAATTAATAGAAACATTTTTCAACTTAAATCATTTGTTCTGTTCCCTGATTTCTTGACAATGGATTTTTTTTTTTTTAAGCCAGTGTTGGTACAAAAGAATCTGTGAATGCCTTCCGGGGTGGACTGCAGACCACCCAGACTGGATTGCAGGATGGTTTCCTTTATTTCTTTAATTCTCTTCCCTTTCCGCTTTGACATTTTCATCCAAATGTCAACCTGTTGAATCTGATCACAAGAGTCACAAAGCTGCTGAAGCCAACATCTTCTTCAGTGTCTTGTCAGGAAGTGTGAGCTACAAATAAGTGGGGCCCCTTTGTTCTCATCTTCTCTTTGCGCCTTCGGGATAATTGGAGAGAGGTCCTTTCCGGTGCCTTCGGAGCCGCACCTGCTCGGCTGTGCAGTTTTCTCTGTGTGTCTCACAAATGCTGCTTATTATCCTCTCTCGGGACTGAAGTGATGCCCGTGTCTTCTGTTGGGTGTACCATCTCCACGCAGTAATGACCCCTTGCACCCAGAGGTTTCTGCCTTGGAGGGCCACAGGCCCCCCGAAAAAAAAGCGCTCAGAGTTGGTGGTACCCTGAGCAGTCATATCCCATGAAGGTGGAAAGAGCGAGCAATGAAGCAACCCTCAGCTTCCACTTTTCAATAGTGCACCTTCCGGGGAAGGAAATGTGTCATGGAGAGAAGACTTAAGAACCAGGTCTGAGTTCTAGAACCAACTCTGCAGCTAATTGCACACCTTCAGCTCTTTGAACACCCAAAATTCCTCGTGTTCTCTATGGCTCCTTTTCCCCATGTAAATCAAAGGGCCAGAGTGACACCACTCTTTCCCCCAAAGTGAGAAGTGATTTGGGCTCTGGCCTAAGCAAATTCAATCGTTGCTATATGCTTTCCCTTTGGATCCTAGCTGATCCGGGGGGACACCTCCGTTTGGCACTGGTCCATCTTTCCAGCCACCTCTGACCCTCAGGAATCTCCTTGGAACGAACACGGGCAGGCCTTGTGGCCCAGGGCAGGGGCAGCCTGCGGTGCCCCCTGGGGCTTGTAATCTCTGCGCTGATTTCTCACCCTTTGCACAGGGCGGGCGGCAAGCCCAGCGGAATCTCTGCTTCTGGTTGTGATGCAGAGTTTCCTTTGAAAATGAACTCTTTTAAGGAAACAAACAAAAAAGTAGGTCAACCAAAAGAAAAACGTTGAGTACACAGAAGTCCCAGAGCTTGCCTAAAAGCTGGAAGGCGCTGTAGAGAGCCCGGAGACGTGCAAACGTCTTACATGCGGATCCCAAGTTGCTGATGTTCGGAAGCACCTGCCAGGCTCCCCTAGCCCCTTCCGGATCTAAAATTCAACAGCGCCTCGTGCTCCGCACAAAAAGGTGGTCATGCTTCCCTGTCTGTCAACCGCTGGACAGAAGTTGCTAAAAGGGAGGGATGACCCGGTGCTTCTCCCCTCCGCATCATGCCGCCCCAGCCTGCCAACAACACCTCCTTCCGCTAACTTTAGCAGGAAGCGGAACTAGCACAGAGGGAAGTTGGTCGGCAGATCCTCGGTGTTGCAGGCCAGTCCCTGGCTGATTCCCGCCAAACTGGCTTCGTGGGTGGTCAACGCGCATGCGTGTGCATGCAGACCTCGCGAGTGCGCGCGCGCACGTGTGTGCATGTCTAATTGTCCTATTTATTTATTTATTTATTTATTTATTTTACAGTTCATTTATGATGAACAAGTTTCCTGGTAAGTACCTCCTTTTCCCTTCCAGTTCCCCCTGGCTGTATGGCGGAGGCGAATATATATTGAAGACTAGAGTCAGGGTTGAGGAAAGAAAGGGGAATGTCCTGGCAGCTTGGAACAACTAGCCCTCCTTGGAACCCCCCTGTGGACCTCAACAAAGACATTAGATCAGCTTTCACAGAGCAGAGACCTTCCTCCATCCCCTCCCATTTGGGATGCTAATATCCCATTGTCTTTGTCATCCAGGTGAGAGGGGGTGATTTAACGGGGCTTTCTGCAGTCAGCCATTTCCTGGTCCTTACAGATCCTGTGCAGACTGTGTTGGCATATTCCAAACACCATGTATGTTTCAGGAACCAGAGATGGAGGCACTTCTGTTGTCTTTTACCCATTAAAGTTCTATCTGACATTCAAGACTATCTTAGATCTCTGAAAAATCAGTGATTTTTTTTTTTTTTTTTAATGGATAACAAAGCTTTAGCCAGTTTACATCTATGAGAACATTTACATTTGGGCCAACTATGCATCATTTCTCAGGTGAGTTTTGAGCAAGTCAGTTATGTTTGGGATGAAAATAGAAATTGAGTGCGTTGTGCATTCTTGTTATGTTATTCTCGAATATTTGATCTGTGGATGTAGAGAAACATGAGATAGCATCTGTGGGATAGTGTGACAGCATAGCTAGTATACCAACCAGGTAAGCAGACCAACTTTTATGGTATTATTTAAAGCTTAGAATGAGCTTTTGGCATATGAGCAGTAGCCGTTTGTGGGAGTGACATCTCTTTGTCTTAGGATCTCTGATTTTCAGAATTTGGGCATGGCAGAGGAGCTTGCCCCATTGATGGTAAATGTGATTCACCGTGCCAAAGTGTTAAGTGTAGTTTTGCCAACTCTCTTTCCTCTGTCCAGGACGGGTAGGGAGGAGACTGCTAGGAGAACGTGCTTTAAGACACACCATTTTTAGGTCAACGCATAAGAAATAAGAAGGTCTTCTTTGAGAAGCCAAGACCAGTAGGCTAAAAGGGATTAAGATGTCTGGGAGCACCTCAGGTCAGCGATCAGGAAGAGCCTCTTCATGGGATTTGCTTCTGGACGAGGTCTCCAAGCAGAGTGGTGACATCTTCTTCCCATGTTCTTGGGGATGGAGTGCAGCACAAGAAAACTTGCAAAACTATCCTCACTCCAAATGATGGCACACTTAGCATGACCCCCACTCTACCTTACCAAACAGTAGGTGCTTAAGTGTTGCTCAGTGTTGCTGCTCTTAGCTCACAACACTGTCATAAAGATAAGTTATGATCGCATTCGATCTCAGGAATTTTTCTGCTGTTTTTGCACGGAAAACCTTAAGAAATTATAGCTATGGGTGGATTACTGTTGGTTTTTCCTAGCGAGAGCTCTCTTTTCTTTACCTCCCTGGCCTTGCCTTGAAAGCAGGCCTATTTCAGTCCTTACCCTCAAAATGTCTTTTAGGATCTTTCAGATAGTGTGAAGCAAGAGAGAGGCTGTTTCCTCTGCATTCCAAAAGCCAGATCTCCTATGGATGATATGAGGTTAGAACCTGGGCCTGCACTGAAGGGCTCAGATCCTGAGGTTCTCAGGCCCTCAGCATGAGCACCGAGGCTTCCACATGGAGAAAGAGAGAGGAAGGCCGTGAAGGAATAACTTGCAAATTCCCAAGTATGTTTGGTTCCAGCCTGGGCTGGGTTAGAATCCTAGCTCATGCACAGGAGTAGCTGCAGGGAAGAACAAGGGGGAGGCTTCATGGCACCAGGACATCATTCGCAGACTGCCGACCTGTTACGTAATTATTGTTATGTGGATGGGCTAATGGAGAACATTCTCCATGTGAGTGAGGCCAAGAGATTAAAGTCTGTGCTACTGGACCATAACTGCTCTGGGACTTCCAGGGATCTTAGCTCCTCATTTAAATGCAAAATATATTGAACTTTAAGGTATTTTTTGCTGTCACCAAAAATATTGGGTATTTTTCATACCCAACCAACAACAAGCATTTGTTTTGCTGAAAGGATGTGTCTAGGTGCTGACTTCTCTCATTTCTCCCTTTAATGTCAGATTCTTCAACTTGTGCAATTAGAACACAGCAATACTTCATGAATGCCTTTAACAGTGAATTCCATTCCTTGTTGTAGAAAACTCCATCATGTCTGACTCAAGGGAGGTAACCAGTTCATCCCAAATCCTCAAAAGGAAACTAATTTTAGTTGTGTATCTTCTGAAACAAGAGTACTCTATAGGACTAAAGGAGCCTTGTGGAGTATAATACATAGGGGTAACCCTTCCCCGTCATCCACAGCTTAAATGCCTCTACCACTCCTTTATCAGAATTCTGCAACAGATCTCAAGCAGCCAAGAAATGGCAGGCAGAAGGTTTTTACAGTGGAAAACCAGCTCTAGTGGGTTAAAGAATCAGTGGTTTATTTTTCTTACATAACAAGTACCCTAGCTGTTGGTGGTATGATGCCTCTGCATTTCTCTTGGCCTTTCCGTCATGGTCCCAAGAGGACTGCTGTTGTCTCAGGCATTGAGTTTGGATTGAAGACAAGAAGAAGGAAGCAGGAAGAACACCTTTCCTCCTTGTACCTCTTTGGTCCCAGCTGGGTCTACGTTGACCAATAAATGGCCAGGCAGAATAGAATTACAACTCTAGACAGATCATTATTTATCCTAGAAGTGGGTCCACTTTCCTGAAGATCCAGGGGTCCTCATTTGCTGTCTCAACCTCATAGACTCTTGTTAGCAAGCAAGAGGCAGGCGAATATATGTTTGATGCTTTTCAGTTAGATAACTACCCCTAAAGACATTTAAAATAGAAAACAATGGAGATTTACCAGATAGGATGAATGTTCACCCTGAATCCATAATAACAGCCCAGCAAGACCCAAAATATTGCCAGAAAGAATTTGGAATATGTCTTCAGTGAGTCTGAATGCCTGACAAGAAAACAAAAGGATCCAGGTTGATGTTCTTGTTTCTTCTTTGAGCCTCAAGCTGTAACTTTGGGAGAGAAAAGAGGGCCTGGGAACATGACCTGGAGAATATCTACCTGTATGGCACTTGGAACCAGCATGGAGTGTTCTGGACCACAGTTAAGAAAGCAGAACCATGCCCTCTGGGTGAGAATGGGGAGGAACAGGGAGTAAACCTCCCAATACAAGAAAGAACAATCTTGGGCATGAGAACCAGGGGCTAGTTGAAGGTGGTTCCAAATGGAAGTTTGCAGGAAGGGAAGGAACAAACCCAGACCATGCCACAAGACCAGGTCCTCGGAGGACAGTGGATGTTGTGGTTAGGAGAGGCAGGAGGAGAACCGGCTCCAGGAGAAGTGGGGGGGGGGGGGGGGACAAAAGCCATGTGACTTTAGAGGTCTGTATTTGGAATCTGTCCGATTCCACCTGTTTCCTAGACACCTCCTGAATCCCAGGCTCCCTTGTTCCAGAACAAGACACAGAACACAAAACCAAACTCGGCCTTCACTTCGGGGCTCTCTGGGACTAGAGAGGAGGCAGACAGTTGACATGTAATCATGGGGTCATTTGGAGACACTCACAGCACAGGGCAGGGGCGGGGGCAATCCCTGGGACTCTGAGGAGCATGAAGCCAAGACTGGATTAAACACTCAGGCCCCAAAGCAGAGAGGACAGCAGCTAGCTAGTGTCAGGGCCTCACAGAGCCTCGTGTATTTCCTATGGAGGAAGTGCTGGGCAAGCCCTGAGTCTGGGTACCAACCAAGCAAACCTGAAAGGTCAGCAGAAGCAGAGAACCCCCATCTCACGGGCATCCCCAAAATGTAACAAAGCAGAATCTTACTTGAACATTGCAATGGAAGGGCTTGTTTTGAGGGGAAAAAAAAAAGAACAAAAAGTTCTAGATGAATTAGAGAGTATCTATCTACCTATTTACAAAGAGCTGGACTTCATTCAGCCTAGCTGAAATAGTTTACTGATGTGGGTCTGTTTCCCTTCCTGAGTCTATTAAAATGCATCCAAGTTACATGGCATCCCTTTGGAGTGCAAAGATCCTTGGAGAAGGAAAGAAGCTTCTGGTGTGTGCAGATGAAGGGAGGCCAGTGGGATGGAGCACAGACCAGGCACAGACAATTGGAGGAATAGAAGAACTGGGTTTTACAGACAGGAGGTACTTTTTGTTTTCTCTTTTCAAGTGTGTTGGGAAGCAGCTGGAGAGATTGAAACAGAAGAATGATATGATCCAGTAGCCTCGCAGATACCAGTATAGAGGCTGCTATTCGGGTGGCCTGGAGGGTAGCAGTGGGGAGGGCTGAAGCCAACAATTCAGGAAATAGCTCAGACGCGGGGTTCCGAGGCATGTAAGGCAAGGGTCAAGGAGGGTTCCAAACTGATTTCCAGATTTGGAGCTTGACCAAGCAGGGAGTGGTCCAGTTGATTGAGGTGGCAAAGCCCAGGGAGCATAAAGCCAAGAAGTAGGAATTCCAGATTCTGCTCTGACGTCATAGATGCCACATGGAGAAGCCGTGTTGACTGTGGGTATAGGCACCTGCACCAAGGAGAGGTGTGGGGTGGAGATGTCAGCTGGTGTTTACTGCAGGAGGATGAGATTATGTCATCCAGGGAGAACGTGTAGGTAAAAGGAGAAGAGAGTCCCATATTTAGAGGTTCACCTGAGGCAGTGGAGGAGGTGGAGGGAAGGAGAAGTTAGGGGGATGACAAGAGGAAAACCAGCCGTGTGGCCTCTCAGAAGTGAGGAGAAGAGACTGTTGCATGCATGAGGACAGGTGGTCAGCTGCAGGGACTTTGAACAGGGTGGCAGAGAACCGTCCCTGGGCACATGCAGATGGAGGTAGCTGGTGCCCTGGACCAGTGTGTCAGGGGATGGACGACTGTGGATATTAGACTCAAGGAATTGTCCAGTGAGTGGGAGGTCCTACGGTGCAGGGCATGTGAGGCTTTGAGAAGGTTTGCTGAGAGAGGAGCTGAGAAATGTGGTGGAAGGTAGAGAGATTTGAACCCCTTGACTTTCTTCTCTTGGTAGCACCAAGAGCATATTCTATACATGACACACATACACAGTTTGCATAGTGATTTGGAACCAATGTGTAGGATGGACTTACTGCGACAGGTGGACCCAGCCTCCCCTCTACAACTGTCTCTCTGTTTTCCAGCACTTTGGGGTCATAAACACCACTACAACAAAAACTGTTGTGTGTGGCCTTTTTGAATCTGACCACATACTTACCCAAGGGCCAGTTTTTAGACATAGAATTTGAGAAAAAAAACAGAAAAGGAAGGCATAATCCAGAATTTCTTCATAGACCATTCACCAGTAACCTTTTCACAAAATCAGAATTATTCCCTCAATTCTACAGCTAAAAGGGGAACTTAGAAATCAAATTCCTTGGTTTTGAAGCTGGAAGTTACTCAAATGAATAAAATAGAAGTATTCAAATTATCAGAACCTCAAGGTACATTCCATTGGGTTTTTCACTTTCTCTTGACCATTTTCCAGTTGTCCAGTCTTATCCTTTCTGCTGGCCCTTTCCCTGCCCAGGTGTCCTTTCTCCCTCCTTCCCTCCCCCCCTTCCCCCACTCTTTTTCCCTCCTCCTGCCTCACTTTCTCCCTCCCCTCCATCTTCCTCCCTCTCCCTCTCCCTCTTTCTCCCCCCTTCTGCCTCTCTCCCTCTCTCTCCCTCCCTCTTCTTCCGGCCCTCCTCTCCCTTCCTTCCCCTCCCCTCCTCTCCCAACCTCCTCCTTCCCTCCTTCTCCATCCCTTTCTCTCTTCCCCCTCCCCCTCCCTCTCTCCATATGCCTGTCTCCTCCTATCCAGCAATCCCTGGGTCGTCCCTGTCCATTTCTCTAGTTTGCTCTTTATAAATATATCTGAATAGTTTTAGTGAATGATTAAGCTGTGGGTGGGTTTATAAATACAGGCCTATAATCAGCAATACTATGGTAGACTTGTGCTCTCACAGAACTTTCAGGTGAGTGAATAACGGAAGGGAAGGAGCATTTTCCTTTTAGGTAGAGAATGAAAGCAATCCCATTGAAAGCTGTGTCTACAGACCAGGAAATACTTGTAACCCGTCTGCACATGTGGCTTCTCCTCGCCCTGCTTGCCAGGTGTAACTGTCCTCCATGTGGCATGGATGTTTCAAGATTGGCTGGTGTGTTGCACATCTGCCTGTGATGACTTTCTTTAACTAGCCATTCTTGGTTTTACACAGGTGGGAGTCTTTAGTCCTCGTGCTGATGTATCTCATCTATATCGTCATCATGAAGTAAGTAACATGCCTTCTCAGTTTTCTTTCCCAAAACTCTTTCCTACATCAAGTATGACAGGATAATGTAAAAAAAAAAAAGGAATGGAGGCAGAGCAGGTAGCAGGCTGGCTATCAGTGCCAATGATCACAGTCTCCTCAGTTCCCTCAGACCTGCGTGCGGCACTGTAAGTTCTGATCCATGGCAATAGCAAAGACCCTTCAAACCCCCATGCAGTAATGGAATCAAAGCTTTAAGTGTTTAATTTGAGAAATCTCTCAAACCCTTTACCCTCCTTTAATATCTGTCAAACAAGTTTGGGGCTGATTTCACTCTCTTTCCTAACAGGAAAGGAGGTAGAACTCACTAAGTCATGCTTCTCTGTAGGGTGACAAAGATGGGACCAGACTTAGTTAAGAGATAACTAAAACCATGGACTGAATACTTGCAGACTTGCATTATTTATATCGTATTCATCACCTACTGCTGTGTAACAAATGAGCCCAAAATGTAGAGTCTTAAAACTACAAGTATGTGCTATCTAATTAGAGTTTCTGAGTCAGGCATCCAAGAGGACATAACCAGAGAGTTCTAGCTCAGGGTTTTCCTTTCTTCCTTGAGATTGTACAGTGTTAAGAGGTTGGCTGGGGTAGTTGTCACCAACTTAACTGATTCTGCAAAATGACCTGCTCTTACTGTTGGTAACATTAGCCAGCTAATGTTGGCTGTTGGCTGGAGCCCTCGGTTCCTCAGCATATGCGCCTCTCCTTAGGGCTGGTTGAGTGTCTCCACAGCACGGGAGCAAGTGAGTCAAGAGGGTACAAGTGCCTTTTCTAATCTGGTCTCACAAGTCACACGCTGTCACTTCTGCCTTGTTCTGTTTATTAGAAGTGAGTTTAGCCCACACTCAGGGGGTCTGTGTCACCATTTGAAGGGAGGGGTCTCAAAGAATTTGTGGATATATTTTAAAACCACCACTCCATAGGTTCTTTTCCCCCAGAGTCTGGGAGGCTTCCTGTGTGTTTCAAGAATTATATTGCTGGTGTTTCCCATACTCTAAGGCAAAATGTAAGCACCATGGCTGTGAACCTGCTGGTTCATCTTTTTGCCAAATCCCATTGAGATGAGGAGCTCGTAAATAATGCAGAGCCATTCCATGCTGCAGCTGCTGAACCCCATGGAAACTGTTTCTTTCATTCTAAATTAACCCATACTTTCCCCAGCATTTATGACCACGTTCTCAGGGGGCAAGAAAGTACCACATGATCAGAAATTGCCAGTTAGACATGTCAGGTAGTGGTCTGGAATTTGACATGACAAAGTGTCTTTTCTACTAAAGTCTGACAGAAATTACTTCTGGCCACTAGTGTCCAAGAGACCTTTTTTGAGAAATCAGTGTGGCCACTGGCAGACATTTCATGAACAGTAAATGTAGGCGCTGGCTCAGACGGTGTCCTTGTGGGCTGTAAGTAGTCTGTGGCCAGTCCACTCAATATGGCATCCAGCCTTCACCTCAGGAGCTATCCAGTGGTCAGTGTGGACCTGATATCTGGGTCTTGTTAGTGGAAGAGGGTATTTCTAGAGTAGCCTGGTGTAGGATTACCACAGGATAACTGACAAAGAAATCAGTTATCACCTTTTGATAACCTTGTTGTCACCTTGGTTATAACTTTGATTGAAGAAATCAATACTCACCTTTCATCTTAAAATACCAATTGATGGGCTCCCATGAAAACCAGAGTTGGCCCAAAGGCCTTTCAGAATTTCTAGACTCCAAAGGGAGAGTCTCTGAAGGCATCTTGCTCCTCCGTCTCTCAAATAGCAAAACCATTAGGAAATCAGTGGTCTCAGCAATAGGGGGAGGTCTCAACAATGCACACATCTTCTTTCAGTGTGTTTTAAATTTGATTATTTCACTTTTTTTTTTTAATTTGTTGAGGTGCCAAGTTTGAGTTCCCCAAGAGTCAAGAGTCCTTTTCTTCCCCTTTGAAAGGGTGAATCAGTCAATTATTGCAGAATAATTAACTGTCTGCTGTATACCAGACATTGGTCTTGGGTTTCAAATTCAAATTTAGAGACAACATATCCCATAGTGGACTCACTGGGAGCTTCACAAAATAAGGAGGGCTTACACCAGAGTTAGTCTAAAGGGAAGGAATGTTGAGGAATTTTGCTAATATGTATCTTGTGACCACTGCACTCCTCTACCAAGCCATCATAAAAGCCCATGCATTGCTGATAGGGCATGTGGACATTAAGATAACACCGTGAACAAATTCTCTCCTCTCCCCCAAACTGTGCCTAGTGTGAAAGCTAATGAGGTGTGTTTCTGCTGATGCCTCAACTTTCCCAGCCTGCCAGCTGTTCAAACCAGCAGGATACAAATAAAACAGGGAATGGCAGCTACTGTGCTCACAGAATTTTCTGCATAAATTCTGGTCCCAAGTTCTAAATTGAAATCTCTGCTCTTTAGCCATCCCTGTCCGCAATCAGAGGCTTTAATCATGGGGTTTTATAAAATCTGATTTATAAAATTGCATGCTCCACAATAAAATAGCTTCAGGGTGCAAGCACAAAATTTAAAACATTCAATTAAAAATATAAAACTGAGTAGCAGCAGTTAAAAAACGCATATATTAGAGTTGTCAGCTGCCTCCTGGGTGGATGACTTTAAACATTCTGTCTGAAGGTCAAAAAGCAATTTCGGTTTGGCCAAGTTGATAGAAACCTTAAGGGAGCATGAGACATACCTGGACTTGGTGAGTATTGATTTCTGTACTTCTGGGTCCCTTCCTTGGGATTTGGTTCCCAGGTGAGGCAATGTAGTCTGGTGGTTGAGATCAAGGGTTGCGCGTTTAGCCCTGCCAGGTCACACCTCACAGTTTGCCACTTGCCAGTGGCCAACTTATGATGCCATTTTGAATCTCTGTTTCCTCGCTTACAAAACGGGGATCCTAATGCCTCCTATGGCAAAGGTTGTCCTTTTTTTTTTTTTTAATATTTTATTTATTTGACAGAGAGTTAGAGAGAGAGCACAAGTAAGCAGAGCGTCAGGGAGAGGGGGAGAGAGAGAAGCAGGCTCCCTGCCGAGCAGGGAGCCCGATGCGGGGCTCGATCCCAGGACCCTGGAATCATGACCCGAGCTGAAGGCAGCTGCCCAACAAGCTGAGCCACCTGGGCGCCCCGCAAAGCTTGTTCTTAAGCATGAAATGGGACAGCATAGTTAAGTTATTACCAGTATCTAATTTCAAGAAAGCTCTCGTAATAATACTAGGCCTAGTGTTCTTACTTTGTTTTCCAAAGCCAAATAAATGTGTAGCACACGGTTATACTTTCAAAGCAAAGCCTCATGCAAGTTGGTATTTCTGTGGGGAAATGGATTTTGAGTCAAGATGATAGAAATTCTGCCTCTCCCCCATAGTCTGTCAGGAAGAAAGTGGGGAGACTTTTCATTAAGAAGAATTTGAATATAGAATGGTATGACAGCCCCCCCATGCTCATCATTAGCGCTGACAGCCAGCAGCCCACACCACTGCCCATTTCCTCCCTGCCACATGGTGTGAAGCCCAAGAGACATGCCAACTCATCTATCAAAAACCTCAGGATACGTCTCTAAAAGGACTCAAATTTCACATAATAACCACCACATCATTATCACACCCAAGATTAATGCTATTTCTTCAAGAGAATTAAATATCAAATCAATATTCAAAATTTCATTGATCTCACGAATGTCACTTTTTTACAGTTTCTTTTAATCTCCTAAATATTTTTTAAAATCAGAATCCAAATAAATCCCACTCATTATCATTGGTTGCTCAAACTTTTAATCTATGAATCCCCCCTCTGGTTTTCTTTTTCCTTGCAGTTTATTCTTTGATGAAGTTGGGTTGTTAGCTACACAGTTTCCTACAGTTTGGAAATTGTTGATAACGTCCCGTGCTGTGGTGTGGCCTGTTCCTTTGACCCCCGTGTTTCCTGTATGCCAGCCATCAATCCAGTTTAGGGTAGACTGTGTCCCATGTGGTGGTGAGTTCTGCCACCAACAGGCACACTGATGTTTCCTATCACTGTCAGTAATGTTGGGAGCCATCCATGCACAAGATCTGGCTCCATTATTTCTTTAGGGTTGCAAAAAAGTGATGTTCTGGTTCTGTTCTCTGCCTCATGTAAAGCCTGAGAGTGTCCCAGGACTGGCCTGCCCACTTCCTTTCTCACAGAAACCATCATCACTTTTGACTAGTTTTCTAGTCTCCCTTATGCTATGGAGGATGAACTGTAAGCTCCCAGGGAGTACAGGAAGGGGCTGTCCAGCCTCAGAGGGTCCCTTGATCTGTACCATGATGGCCCACCCACCCAGAGCTGCTCTCACTGAAGAACAGGCATAAGTGCCAGTGAAGCAGACTCCAGAGAGCCTGTAGCAGTAAAGGATGTGGAAGAGAAGCCTATGTGGGGAAATACAGCTTGAGGGGCCTACCAGCTGGCCATTTAGAGTTGCCATGCCTGGCTGCAGTTCCTCTGGGAGGCCAGAGATCAAGCTGGGGCAACATGTTGTTGTTGTCCCATGGCTTATCCCATGACTAGTAAGCCACTGATGTCTTTAGCTGTTTGAGTGGGGCAAAAAAAATAGCAGTGGCCTCCAATGCTCTGGAAACTGCCTGGCTGTGTTTTCCCAAGAGTTTTCTAGGATTCCTCTCTGGGGGCTTTCTAATAGTAAAGGATATTTAATATTGTAAAAATATGTAGCTGCCAAAAACATGCTAGGAATTTATATAAGCGTCTTCCCTTCCAACACAAAAGACTAGAAGAAAGACGACACAATGTTTTCACCCAATCATTCTGGAAAATCATAGTCCAGAATTGTTTCCTAAAGCCAACCACCTGACCTGGAATTATGGCCCACTATGTACAGAGATTCCCAGGACCACAACCTATGGTTTTAGAAAACCAAACAGAGACCTAGAGTGCCAGTTGGCCTATGGCCCGCAGACCATGATGCACTGGGATTAGGCAGGAGCATGGATATGACACTTTCTCCTTCCCCCACCCAGCACGCCCTTCACAGGGGTGTGTCCTGGAATCGTGGCCAAGAGAAAGTAGACCTTGCCCATCCTGCTGAGTCTCATCATGGCCCTTCCATGCATAAACTGTGAGCAAGGGAGTTCAATCCCAGAATGCCACCACTGACCTTGAAAATTTGCAAAGAAAGAAGTTTGTCTCTATTTACTTATGTGATGTTGGTTTTATCTTCACTCACTCAGAAAATAGGACAGATTGCATTTCTCTGTGGGGACATGAATAAAGAATAATGATAACTTGAAGCATGGGGTCCCCCACAGTGTGCCTACACTGAGAGCTGCAGGACACACAGGCTGATGGGCTTCTTCTGCTCATTGCTTTGTTCAGATATAATGCTTGCATCCATCAGTGCTTCGAAAGGAGGACGAAAGGTGCTGGAAACATGGTCAATGGCTTGGCCAACAATGCTGAAATTGACGACAGCAGCAACTGCGACGCGACTGTGGTGCTACTGAAGAAAGGTACCTGCGGACAGCCTGGGTCCCGGGAGGGAGCACTGGGAGGATGCCTGGCTGCCCACCTTCACGGCCACCCCTGGGGTACTGTGGCTGGGCTGGTGGAAGGCTGCCTGCCGCATAGGAGACCAAGGGAGAAAAGCTTCCAGGCCTCCCTGCCTCCCTTCAGAACATCTTCTGGCAGGCATACTCGGTGATGAGCTGCCTGGGAAACTTCATTGGGCAAAACATTTGCTGGCAGTGACACAGGGGATTTAGGACAGGACAATAAAGGAGACAAGACCAGGGGTCTTGAGGTATTGACTCTGTCACATTTTGGCTATCTGACTATGAAGCCAATTAACGATCCTTTCTGAGCCTCAATTTTTTCTTCTGCAAAATGGGGATAATTGTAATGAGTAAAGGAGATAAAGTATATAAATTACTCCATTAGTGACAGTTGCTATTAGTATATTATTATATCCACATTCTTTTTCAGGCTACATTACCTCTGTATGCAAAATAACAGAAAATTGCTGCCCCCCTTTTTTCGAAGTAATTCTTGTATTCAATGGATTCTCATTAAGCAATTGATACACCGAGAGAACTAAGATAGTACTCCCTAATAAAGAATATTCTTTCTTAGAGGAACACAGAAAATTATCATTTACTTTTGCCTTAGAATGTGTTTGGATTTTCAATTTCTTTTAACCTTCTCTAAAAATGTGTGGGTTTATTTCTTCTTGGTCTCATATGGTTGCTTTGCAGGAAAACACAAAAGAAATTTGAAAATCTATAGGTTATTCAAATCTGAGTTTTAAATCTGAGATAATTATTAGAATTTGAAAACCAAATATTTGATAAACTTTTCTAATTATGTTTAGCAAAAGACTTAAGTATTCAGTGCCATCCCACAAAAGGATTTCACTGAATCCTGGATAGTTTATAACCATTAAAGTAATACTCTTAGGAAACCAAAAAGAGCTACCTCATATTAGTCCATGTTTCCAGAGATCATTTCATGATTTAGTGGCGTGGAAAACAAGGGTGACCACCAGCAGAGTGTGTGGCTAGACACCTATGAGCTGTGTGCTTATATTGCATGTTTGTAGAGAGGGGGTTGGGCCTTGATGAAACTTATTTATCAGGACTGCCAGCAAACGTTGTGTAACAGTTTGGGCCATTCTGGACCTTGGACCTCTGTCATGTAGCTGGTTCACCTACCCTTTTGCCCCTTCGTCAGCCTTGCCCATAGGCTGGGCTGCAGCAATGTGCTCATTCCCCACTTAAGCCCTCCATTTGGCACTAAACTCATTTCTGCAGCTTTCAACAGCTCAGATCATTGAACATTGTTGACATTTGAAAGGCATAAAGGGTTACTAAAGATTATTGGGATCTTTCCTGTGCCCCAAGTCTGAGTGTTGGGAAAAAAAATCCTTTGAAGATACAGAGGAATTCTCTTTCTTATCACTCTTACCATGCCAGTGAACGATGCTTATATTGTTTCAAGTCATTTCAAACGAGCTATCAATGAGCCTTACGGAAAAAAGAGTTTGACTATTCTCCATATTTTGCTCCTTGGATGGAATGATGGTTGGTTGGGTGGATGGAAGGAAGGATAGATGGGAGGATGGGTGGGTGGATGGATGGAAGGAAGGAAGGAAGGAAGGAGGATAGATGAGTAGGTGGGATAGATGAGAAGGAAGGATAGATGGATGGATGGATGGATGGATGGATGATGATTGGATGGGTAGAAAGAAGGATAGATGGGTAGATAGATAGATAAATGAGTAGGTGGGAAGGAAGGAGGGGCTGAGGGATGAAGGAGGGGAAAGAAGACTAAATAAATAGCTCTTTTCTGCTTCTAGCCTTAATAATATCTTTATTTTATGTTTTTAATTTCCCTAGCCAATTTCCACCGCAAAGCGTCAGTGATTATGGTAGATGAGCTGCTGTCAGCTTACCCTCACCAGCTTTCTTTCTCTGAGGCTGGACTTCGAATCATGATCACCAGCCATTTCCCCCCCAAGACCCGACTCTCCATGGCCAGTCGCATGTTGATCAATGAGGTATCTGGGAAAGCACACTCCATTTGCTGCTAGACGGAGATGGGAGACTTTGGGAAGGGGAGAAACTTTCTTGGTAAAACTCTATATTTAACAAAATAATACCCCTCAGCTACTTCCCAACATCTTTGCCCATGGCCCAGCTGTGCATCCTGGTTCTTGCTCTTCTCTCCATGTGTTGAAAGACATGACCAGGCTCCCAGTTATATAGAAAAACTCTCCTGTTCCCTTCCACATACCTTTTACTTTTCATCTTCCTTTTGGATAAAGCCCTCTGATGTGAACTTGCACAGAAGTACTTGCTAAATCAACGTTGCTTTATTTTAAAGTAATGTAGTCTTTGACCTGAATTTTCTATGTACCCCTGTTTCTGGAGTCACAGCCTTATTGATATACGAGTCCAGACACATCTATGTGGCTTTTTCTCTTATGGTCCAAGGGATTCCTACAGTCCAGAGAAGAAAGATAATACTACAGTGCACAGGAATCAAGAATGCTGGTAGAAAATGCTCCAGTGGGTCATAAAAGGTTAATCCTTCCTCCCGGAAGGAGGTTGTCTGAGTTGCTTCTTACTTTGAGGAATCCCTTAAGACTTCACTGCAGAATCTCCTGGAAGCTTCTCCTTGTCAGCAGCCTGAAAAAGATCCCAGTAGCTGGTGTTCTGGGTGTGCAGATCTACAGTTCTTCTGACTATGGTAAGAATGTGCCTTTCTCTTTCCAGAGACAAAGACTGATAAACAGTAGGGCCTATGCCAATGGAGAATCAGAAGTGGCCATCAAAATCCCAATTAAGCACACCGTGGAGAACGGGACAGGGCCCAGCAGTGCCCCAGACAGAGGCGTGAATGGGACTCGGAGGGATGATATTGTTGCAGAGGCTGGTAATGAGACAGAGAATGAGAATGAAGACAATGAGAACAACGAGAATGACGAAGAGGAAGAGGAGGATGAGGATGATGATGAAGGACCATACACGCCATTCGACCTCCCCTGTAAGAGGTCCTATGTCTAGGCTGGGTTGGGGAGCTATTTTGAGGCCACTGAATAGATGCCCTTGACTTTGGTGATTTTTTTGACATTCTATTCAAAGAACTATCTCTATATGAACATAGAAATATTTATATTAACTTCTATAGTGGGAAAGACTGTTTTAGAAGGTCCAAAGATGAACAAGATGGGAACACTTGACCCTGGATTGAAATGTGGGTTCTTTGACCAAGTATAATTTGTTGGCACTTTGTGAAGGAAGACTCTTAGCTTAGCTTAGCTGTTCTGTGGGACCTCTCGGGGCTAAGGAGGAAATGCCCATGACTCATGTTGGGAAGGCAGCTTGGTGCTCAAGGCAAGAGACACATCACCCACCTTCACCCATCCCATTACATTTGGCCGAGGGACCTGTTCTGCCAAGCTCAGCCTAGGGGGAAACATGCAGACTTCTCAGCTGGTCTTTATTCTCCTAGTCACTTCTTGCCCCTTACCTCACACACCCCATTCAGGTTTCTCCTCTCCCATGACCTGCTTGTTTCCAAGATGGACACCACAGGAGATACAGATCCCAGCCCCAGCTAAGTATCACACAGTGAGGCTGGCCAAGGTCATCTCCCTGGTATCTTGAAGGGGAAGCACAAGCATGTATAATTTTCAGGACCCCAGCCACCAAAGCAGTATCCTCCTCTGACTGCTACCCAACAATGACTTGGACATTGTGGAATGGCCACATCCTACCATTTGTGGAATGCGTGGACCAAGCCTAAAAATTTCTACCTATTTTCTAGACCTTCCAGAATCTTCAACTGTTTCAGGAAAGTGCCCTGGTCCAGTGTGAGAGCTTAATAAATGTGTGACTTCTTTGGGATGTTTAAAATTGCAGGAGAACTGAATTCTGGTGAAGTATTACTTGACCCACTTGAAAGGTCATTTAATGATGGGATGTGGGTGTGGAGTGGCAGAGTTCTGTGTTAATTTCAGATGTAAGGCCTTTCTGTGGTCCAGGGGATAGCAAGTGAACCTAGGATGAGAACTGCTCCTGGGTCCCCTCAGGGCCCCTCAGATCTCAACTTCATCAAGTGCTTCCCCAAACTAACTAGAGAGTATCCACTCAGATCTTTTACCCCACAGCCCAGCCAGAGTTAAGTCATTACTTGTTAGGGGTTTATCTTGGTAGGAAAAAAAGCATGCTGGCTCTTTATCCATTTTGCCATCTTTGACTCTATTTCTTGGCAACCTTCTTCCCTATCAAGAGGACAAAAACATTTTAAAGATTAAGCAACCAGGCCCTCTATATCCACCTTATGAACTTTTGTGTTCATTTTCTATTGCTGTAAAATAAATTACCACAAATTGAGTGGTTTAAACCAACACCCGTTGATTAGCCCCCAGTTCTGTAGGTCAGAAGTCCAGCACAGCCTGGCTGGGCTTCAGAGGCTCCAAAGGCCATATTAGAGATGTAGACAGGGCTATAGACCTTCCCAGAGGCCCTGGGGAGAATCACTCTCAAACACGTGTAGATTATTGGCAAAACCCAGTTCCCTGTGGTTGGAAGGCTGAGTCCCATTTCCTTGCTGTCAGCCGGGGGCTGCTCACTGCTCCTGGAGGCCTGCATTCTTCACATCACCAGTGGTGCTTTCGGTCCTTCTCACAATTCCGGTCTCTTGGGCTTCCCCTTCTGCTTCTGAGGAGCCTAGAGCAGGCCCGCCTGCCTAATCCCCTTTCAGAAGATCGATTCTCCCACACAACAGAGCATAGTCATGGAACTGATGCTTCAGCCTCCTCGTCACAGATTCTGAGAACTGGGGCACAGACTCTTGGGGGTCTACGTCTAAAATCTTTGCTTTCAGAGCTCACTCTCAGCAGCCCATAACGAAGTTCCAAAAATGTCTATTTTGCTAGTCTTTCACTGATGAAAGGAGCTCTTGGACCATGTGAAGAGTCTGTAAGGGACCAGTATTGGGGGGGGGGGGGCAGAGGCCCCAAAGCCCCATGTACACCCTTCCAGGCAGATGACCAAAGACATGTGTGTGGCACCAGACAACTCATCTGGCTCCCACAACTGGGTCTCATTACTCAGTGAGACAAAGGGGCCCCTTTCAGGTCACTTATTTCCTTTTTCTCACCTGAATGGGATAAATGCCAGACCTAACTGGGAGATTTCAAGGTATCTTATAACTGTTGCTCACTTCTGCTCCTCGTCTCTGGGGTTCGTTGCGAATGAAGTGGCCCCGGGTATCTCAGCCACATCACCTTGTCTCCTCGTGTTAAGAGGCGTGGCTGTTGGTGTGGGCTCAGGAATCGCTACCACCCCACCCCCGAGGCACCCTGCATCCTTTGGCAATTCAAGCCTAGAGGAGAATGGATGCTCTGCCTGGTCTTGCCATTCCTTGGTGGTCTCTTCTTCATTTCAAGGCCCTGAGCTGCCAAGAAAGGAAGTGGAACCCCAGGTTCTTCTAGACCAGCCCTGTCACCAGGGCATCCTGGATAAAAATGCAGGCTCTGATTCGGGAGCTCTGGTGGGGAGGCCCAGATTCCGCATTTATCACAAGTCCCCAGGGGACACTGGGGCTACTTGTCCGGGGCTGCACCAGAGGCAGTGAGAGGGTAACATCCTGGACTCACGGCAGCAATCTTCACCATTCTCCTGAGCCTTAGGCGAGCCTTATTCAAAACCAGGTGAGGTGCTGCAGCTGAATTGGAGAGTGGGTTTGTCCAGTTATGATCCTCTGTTCCCTCCCACCACCAAACCCACACCCCATTTCAGGACTCAGGAACTTCCATCTGAGGCTCGCAGCCTGCATGTCCATTAGCACCGGCCCTACTCCAAAGGCAGGCAGACCCCTCACAGCAGTGAGAGGGCCAGCAGATGGCATTCGAGGAGCAGGAAGGACCCAGTCCCAGGAGCCCCACATCCAGTTCCTTTGGCCTGAAAAAGCTCTGTCCACATGTTGAGGACATTTTTCCCCCTCATGGTAATCTTGCCAGGGCATGGCTCTCTGTGTTTCTGTCACTCAGATGTAGGGCTTTCCAGAACTCTCCAGGACTTGACGGTAGTGCGTGTAAGTAACGAATAAGTAATTATGTGGAAGTATGTAAATATAGGTGTACCTAGGATGGATGGGTGTGTATACACATACACTATGTGCACATACATGTACATACGAGAATGTGCATATATGCAGTGTGCTTGTGTATGGTTGATATCATGTGTACATATGACATGTTTATTCATGCAATGTATACATTTTAATATTGAGTTTATGCTTTTATGGTTTATGCACAGATATTAACATACCTGTATTTTTTATATGTGCTCATAATGTACATATGGGTTAAATTCATATAATATATATTCATATATATACCTATACATAGAAAATGTGTGTGTGTATCTATATAAAAATTGCGCATGTATACTTAAGCCTTGCATGAAGAAAGCCTTAATGTTGACTGAAAAAAATGTAAATATTTACATATTTACATGTGGGGGCACCTGGATGGCTCAGTTGGTTAAGCATCCAACTCTTGATTTCGACTCAGATCATGATCTCAGGGTCGTGATATCGAGCCCTGCATCAGGCTCTGTACTAGGTGTGGATAAGATTCTCTCTCTCCCTCTCTCTCCTCCCCTCCCCCTGACTGCATGCTCTCTCTCTAAAAAAAAAAAAAAGAAAGAAAGAAAAAAAAGAAAAGAAAGAAATATTTCCATGTGTACATAGGCAAACATAGTTCCACAGAAAAAGACTGAAAAGAAATATACCAAAATATGAGTGTGTATCCCCAGGTGGTATTCTTTTTTTATTTTTTTCTAGATTTTCCATTCTAAAACACTGTGTTTTTATTGCCTATGTAGTTAGAGAAAATTGATATATTTAACTCCAGGTCTATAAGAATGAGCAAGGACTTTTCTTTCCAATAGAAGTAAACTTCTGTAAAAACTCAATAAGGAATACAACTTAAGGACAGCTCCTTTGCTTTTTGGAGACAAGTCACACTCAAAGGGATACTGTAATGCTCAGAGTCCCCACTTCATGTCCCTGGCTTCATCTCCCAGGTGCTGGCTGCCTTCCAAGGAATCACATAATCTTGGGTATATCAGGTTCATGCTCAGGGAGTTTGGTTTTCTTAGCTTGTCCTCGGCACCCGGAACAGCACCTGGCACAGACTGGCCTTGGGGGCGTGGGGGTGGTGGTGGTGGTGGTGTGGGTTCAAAGAATATTTATTAAGTAAAGAAATAAACCTATCCCCTGGGGGACTAGAAGCGGACCACATAGCAATGGAAGAAAAGATGGGAAAATGTCCAGAAATACTGTTGACTCAAACAGGAAAGGAAAACATTTTACCCCTTTTTTCAGAAACAGAAATTTAGGCCAGCTAAAATGTGCACATACATTAACATGCCTGTGTTTATATGTGCATATAAGATATGTAGAGGCTAAATCCACATAGTATATATGTAAGTTATATGCACCTATGCATAGTATAAGTTGTACATATATTAACCCTTGCATGAAGAAGGACTTACTGTTACTAATAGAAATAGAAACATTTACAAAGGATGTAGGTAAACACACTTTCAGCAGAAAAAAAAAAAAGACTGAAAAGAACATACCAAAATATAAGTATCTTCCTTATCTGACTGCTCCTCAAAATCACTTAAAAAGCACATTTCTGTATCACTTGGTTTGCTCAAGGAGTTATATTTGTTACATTACACTTAAAAGTAACTTCCAGATGATACTGATTGAGTTTCTACTGTAAGTTTGTGGTTACAGTGGAGCTGTAACTTAGAGAAAACATCTGTATCATGAAATGGAGAAAACTGTTTCCTAGATATATGGCCCTCCAGGGTCAAGTCAGTCTTTCTCTAAAGCAGCTGAGAGAAAAAACTCAAAATTCATTGGTGCCAACGTATACTGCTCACAGTTCTACTGAATCAGTATCATTTTCTAAGCTTCCGCAGTCTTAAGTTTCAATTTCATTTTTTTCCTTGTCTTTTTTAAAATTTTATTTTCTGAAGAAAGACAAAGCCAGATTGTAGTCATTTCTCTTCCCATTCGTGTGTTTCTTTGTAACTTTGATTAGGTGTGTGTTTTAAACTGGACCAAGTCTCTCTGTGTAAGGGCATCCGGAGGACTGCAAGGCCTGTGAAGGGATTGCCCCATGAAAAAATGACATCACCACATTACAGGCTTTAGGAGCATGCCGAATTCCAGGATGACTTTGAGATCCAAGGGTCTGACGATAATGGTGGACTCCACAACATTTGGAAGCCCCTCACAAAAAAACCCTGACCGCTTTCTTGCTTAGAAATCCAGCCAAACAGTCTAAAGGTTGTCACCATCCATTCCCAGCTCCGTATCTGCATAGCAGCTAATTGGAAAAGTGCTGGATACTGGCATAAAATTTTGAAATAATTTTCATTTAACATTTTATTAATCACTGCTCAAAGTGTAATTTAACAAATACCTCCTTCATTCTGATAGGAATATAAGATGGGGTGATCATTATGGAAAAGTGCTCGGCAGTTTCTTGTGAAGCTAAACATCTTCCCTGTGACTCAGCAATTCTATTCCTGGGTCTTCACCCAAGAGAAAGAAAAACATGCCGACAAAACAAAGGGTACAAGAATACCCATAGCTCCTTTAGTTGTAATACCTGAAAACTGGCAACAACTCAAATTCCCATCCGGAGAGAATGGATAAACAAATTGTGTATCCGTAGGATGGAAAACTACAAAGCAATTAAGAATGAACTCCTGACCCATGAATGAATCTCAAAAAACATGTTGGCTGAAAGAGCGTAGTTGACTAAAATCACATGCCATGTGATTTTCTTTATTTAAAGGTGGATAATGGGGAAAACTAATTTATGGTGGTAGAAGGTGCAAGGTTGACTGGAAAGAGGCTCAAGGAACTTTCTGGAAGGCGGAGAGGTTCTTTATCTCAATTGAAGCAGGGAGTGTATGCAATACATATTTCTTACCAGAAGTGTTAGCATTTACTCAGGATGGTAATAAAGGCTAAAGGAGAATTGAAAGGTTTGTCAAATCTGCGGTTACAAGGAACTCATGGAAACATGGTCACCAAAATAAGCATTTATGGGTATCTCTGAAACACAGGGCTCAGGCAACACAGAGATGATAAGATCAGGTCATCACTAGCCATGGCAGCAGGTATTTAGAGAACCAGAAATAAATGACTAATATGCAAATTCACTTCAACTTGAGATACAAACCCCACCTTGAGAACTTTCAAATCATTGTTCATTTCAGAGAGTTGACAATGTTGAGCAATTCCACTAGATGGCGCTGGGACCACTGACACTTTATAATCTGGCAAGATTTGATCTAACCATGGGGAGAACAGACCCCAGGCCAACTGGTGGTCTTCCAGCTCCCCTCCCTAACCGTCACCTGCATCCCCACACACTCCCCTCCCTTTGCATCTGGGAATCTTCCTCATCCTTTGCCACTGGCCACATGTGCCAAACCATCCTTCCAGCCCTGTATCCTCAGAAGTGCCTCATCTGTCATTTGGGTGCCTAACTAGCAGGTGAGCGGTGGATAACTGTTTTTATTCTGCTTGCTTTTGTATGCTAGGTTTTGCTGCTGGTAGGAAGCCATTTGTGTCTTTTATGAAAAGGACAATATAATAAGCCTGATTTCACAGGTCATCAGTTAGGACGTAAATGTCTGGGGCAAGTAGCACAGAGGGCTGGTAAAACACAGAGATGAAACTAACTAATTCTTGTTTTTGTCTTTGTTTCCTTTCCCAGCTGGAAAACTGGAAACAGTGAAGTGGGCGTTCACCTGGCCACTGAGTTTTGTCTTATACTTCACTGTACCCAACTGCAACAAGCCGCGCTGGGAAAAATGGTTTATGGTGACATTTGCTTCTTCCACGTTGTGGATAGCAGCCTTCTCCTACATGATGGTGTGGATGGTGAGTGTACTGAGGACCCACAGCATTGCTAGACCTCTTTAGAGAGAAAAATACCCTCAATCAGAGGGGACTCGGAGGTGAGGTGTCAGCCCAGTCACTGTATCAGTCAGCTAATGCCTCAATAAGCTGCATGACAAACCACCTCTGAACTCAGTGGTTTAGAATCACAAAAAGTTATCTTCCTGCTTACATACCTGTAGGTTGAGCGTGGTTTGAGTAATCTTAGCCAGCACTGACTGAGGGTTCTCCTTCAAGCCATAACATGGTTATATGTGATTCAGGTAGCAGGGGGTTTCATATCTACTTCTTATGGTTGCTCGATTTCCTTGGACCGGTGGCTACCTAGGGAATGCTTTTCTCATGGCAGATTGTTGGAATGCTAGAGGACCAGTGGAAACATGAGGTGCATCCTAGCACCTTGGACCTGTGACTTCTGCCCAGTATCAATGGAGTGGGGAAAATCTATTCCACCTGCTCTAACGGGAAGAACAGCAGAGCCACAAGGCAGAGAACATGAAGGAAAGATGTGAAGAATTGGGGAGTAATCACCCCAACTGTCATCGTCACTTCCCTTAACTAAGTCATAGTTTTGTCAACCAGAAAATAAGGTCAATGGACCAGGTGACCACTCAAGGGTCCCTTCTGAAACTAAAACAGGGATTCAAGAACTGGCATTGGTTGTGAGGTTCTGGTTCAAAAGAGCCTCTGCCCCAAAGCCATTTTAGGAAACACAACCATCCAGAATGTATTGCCTATTTATGACTCCACTTTTCCATTCTGGAGTATCCTAGGACCATCCTGAGTTCAAATATTCTGTCCCCAAGTCACCTTTTCCCAGAAACTTTCTCTCAAGCCTCCTGCCTCACCTGAAAGAAAGATGTATACAATACTAATCTTTGGTTGGGAAACATGGGCTCCATAATTATATCTTAGTTCCCAGACCTGCAGTCCTGGTCTGCTCTGCACGATGTTCTTTGCCGTCTACATTGACACGGAGAGCGGACATTGCCCCCTGAGGAGACTGCCCAGATTGCAGCCTTTTGTGCTTCTTGGGCAGAGGATCCACTAGTGCATCAGGTTGACATCAGCCCCCAACTCACCACCTCTTCCTGCTTCTTCCAGGTGACGATCATTGGATACACGCTAGGAATTCCTGATGTCATCATGGGGATCACTTTCCTGGCAGCTGGAACCAGTGTGCCCGATTGCATGGCTAGCCTCATTGTGGCCAGACAAGGTGGGACCTCCATTTAGATGGGGATAGGGGTGTGCGAGGGAGGAAGACCTATGGGTGGGGGGGAGCTTTGGGGGATCCACATGACAATTACCCAGATGATGGTTGACTTCAGTGCTGTGTTAGTCGAAAAGGTCACTGGCATCAAAAGAACAGGGAAACAAGCCCGAAGATCTACCCTTCAGAAAGGCAGAGACATTTTCTAGGTAGTACACAGAGGCCTTTCTAAAGGTTGTGTTACTGACTCCCTCTTTTATTAAAAATAGTAATAAATGTAATGAGAGTTCATCTTTGCTGAGCGCCACACACCGAGCAAAGCTGTTTAGGTACGTTATCTTATTTAATTTAAACAACTCTGTGGGATAGGGAAGATCAGTCTCCCATTCTATGGATAGGGAAACCAAGGCTTAGAGAAGACAACCCATAGCCTAAGGTCTACCCAGCTGCAGTACCCTGACAATGGTGGTTGTCATAGGTCAGTCCTCAGTGTATGGCACAGCCTCCCCTCCTTAAGTTCACAGATGGATGCTCCTTCCAGAGGCCATGCCCTTTGCTAGCACCCACTCTAGTGTGTATGCCTGATTTGTGCTGATTGAATTTGTTTTTGACAAATACAATGTATAGTTACGACACTTAGAGCAGTGTCCCCGAGAAGTCCTCATGAAATTCTACTGGTTACACTGTTTTTCTTAATAGTGCTCAATTATTTAGAAAAAGAGTTGAAGTCAGTGTAGAGCAGTTGGGAGATGGTAGTAAAATATATGAGTTGGTGAGCTCGTGAGAGGTTTAACAGAACTGTTAAGTTTATTCCTTTCTAGAAGGAAGTTTCAGAATTTGGGGAACTATATTTGGTTTTTTGAATCATTCACATCTTACCGGTGATCATATTTGAAGGTCAACAGTTCAGTAGTATGTGCATTTCATTCTAGTCTGTTCTGTTCCATTCCGCTCCTTTCTACTGAAGATACCTAGTCCATTGAAAATACAGATGGTGGCCTGGGAGGGAACCACCTAGCAAATGAGCCAGCAGATCTGCCAGCTAAGTCTCTGGATGTCAGACCAAAAGTTTGACAGGGTCCCTTGGGGAGCCCCTGTACTCTCCTGAGATCACCTCCCTCACTCTAGTGACCTCTTGTCCTTTCAGGCATGGGAGACATGGCAGTATCCAACTCTATCGGGAGCAACGTGTTTGATATCCTCATTGGCCTTGGTCTCCCATGGGCCCTGCAGACCCTGGCTGTGGATTATGGATCCTACGTAAGTGGGTTTCCCCTGTGAATTCCCCTTAAATCTAGGGCTATGCAGACACTGTTTTCAGGGCAGAGGAGATGCGGAAATACTAATGTTGAGAGGCAAAGGAACTCTTGCTTATCGAAGTCCTTCTAAAATCAGGCTTGTGGGGGCATTCAGGACTTGAAAACGGGGTTGGCAGACTTCTTAAGGGAAGGACCAGATAGTAGTAACACTTCAGGCTTTGTGGGCCAGATGGTCTCTGTCACAACAACCCACCTCCGCAGCTGTAGCCTAAAAACAGCATATACAATGTGCAAATGAGTGAGCGTGGCTGTTTCAATGCAACCTTAAGTACAGAAACTGAAATTTGAATTCCATATAATTTTTGCATGTCCTGATCTATGGTATGGGATTCTTTTTCATTTATTACAAAAATAGTTCTTAACTCATGGGCCACGCAAAAATAGGAGGCCAGCCAGATTTGTCCTATGGGCCATCTTCTGTCAGCCCCTGTCTAGTGTGTGTGCTTTGTGGGCAAAATCATTTCATTCATGGAGGAACCTACAAGATGCATCCCCTGCAAGGGGTCTGGTGAGGGTCAGCCCCCACAGAGATAGCCTCCATTGCTGTTTCTTAAGGCTAAGTTGATTGTGACTTCAGGTGGATTTGCAGGTGAGTGACATGGAGGGTCCGACTTTCTTTCCCAATTTGTTAAAATGTTCCCCCTCCACTAATGGCAGCTCTGTCCCAGATACTCACTATCCAAGGACTGAGGAAGAAACTGCAATTGGAGGTTTTTGCCCAGGCACAAAAAGAAAAGAGTAATGTGTCTCCAGAATTTTTACACTCAACCCAGGGCCAGTGCTTCTCCAGATGTGCTGCCAAGCACTACCTTAGTCTATCTGCACAATTTGTTGTTAAAAAGTGGTATACCCTGTAGGAAATACTGTGGCTCATTTTATCAGATTACAATTGTCTTCCAAGCTGCTTGACAAATGAATAGCTATTTTAACCAGGGAAGGGGTGTCCGGCCAGTTGCAATGAAACTGAAATCCATGCAGACAGTGTTTTTGGTTCATCTGAAGTTACCTGCTGGCTGAGAAATTTCACCAGAGGATAAAGATAAGCACAAGGGGATGGAAAGAATCAGAACGTGTTCTAAGGAATGAAGATCTCTGCTCTGTTGTCAGTGAAATTGGGTAATGACATGGTGAGAGAGGCTACATTCCCTTGGGGGGATGCTGGTAGCTTTCAGAAGGTAACTGTGACAAGAAATCTGAATAACTACACAGAACCAGCCAGGGGGATGTGGGCAGTGGTGTGCAACATTCTAGGCAAAAGGAATAGCCAGTGCAAAGGCCCTGAGGCAGAGATGCACTTAGCATGAAGCGAGTCCAGTGTAAGTGGAACAAAGTGACCATAGGGGAGGCTCCCATGATTTGAGAGGCAGTTGGGAGTCTAGGCAGGGTCAGGTCATGTGGGTGCTCATCAGACAATTGAAAAAATAATGACATTCAAACTTACATGACAATATGGATTTAGAAAATGATGTTTTTGATGACTTTTATGAGCGATTCAGCAGCACGAGTTTTAATCCTGGGCCCTAAGGTATAAGGATCTCTCAGCCTTGGCTAACTGTAATATAAACAGATATCCATCAGGAAGGGCAGTTCTTCAATATCCCTCAACAGTTCACCCTAAATATCATACCTCCCAGACTACTTGCCATCTCAGACATTTCATAGAGCCAAGCCAGTGCCCTCAGAGTCCTTGTCCCTGAAGGTGCCCTGTTTCAGAGGCAGATGACTCTGTCTCAAATGCGCACATCCCATCACTCTTCCCATTGGAAATGATGTCCCTTCTTCCAGGTGTGTCTCATGCAGAATTCCTCTCTGGACCCTCCCCAGCATCACCACCAAATGGGACCTCTCTCCACAGCCTTTGTTTCTATCTCACCATGGCTGTTATCCTAAATCTTGAACTTGCTTCATCTTTTTTTATTTTAGATTTTATTTATTAATTTGACAGAGAGAGAGAGATTACAAGTAGGCAGAGAGAGAGGGGAAAACAGGCCCTGTGCTGAGCAGAGCCCAATGCGGGGCTCAATCCCAAGACCCTGACACCATGACCTGAGCCAAAGGCAGAGGCTTAACCCACTGAGCCACCCAGGTGGCCCGCTTCATCTTCTTAAGTGACACCTATAAAAGAGACACTGAAGAAATGCCCTCCAGGTTGGCCACTGAAAGGACATCATTAGGTGGTCACAGAATTCCAGATAATCTTCTGAAGATGTTATGAGTGGTGTTGTTTTCAGTCAGGCCCTTATGAAGGGGTTCATATCAACCAGATTCACAGGAGTTTGATTTTTATGCTAGAATGTCAACAGATGGCAGTAAGATATTCAAGTGTCAGATAGAAAACATACTTATTCTGGACAGTTTGTGCTCTGTTTTCTAAGAGAAAGATCTCATTTGGGGGGGTTTGAGGGAGTGGGGGGCTCTTTTTTTCAATTACAGTGTAGTTGATGCAAAATGTTAGTTTCAGGGGTATAGCATAGTGATTCCACAAGTCTCTATGTTGTGTTGTGCTCACCACAATTATAACTGCCCTCTATGACCATACAACACTATTATAATACCATTGACTATACTCCCTATGTTGTACCTTCTGTAGCCATGGCTTCTTCATTCCACGACTGCAGCCTGTATCTCTATAGATGGGAGGTATTTGGGGAGGTCCATGACCACCCTCAAGTTCATTGACTCACCAGGAGTATTCACAGGACTCAGCAGCAGGTCTTAGTCATGGCTAAGGTTTATTATAGCAAGGGATATGGAATAAAAGCAGAGCAGTGGAAAAATGAAATGCATCAGGAGAAATCAAGAGACGTTAGATGTGGGCTTCCAACTACTGCCCCTCCCAGTCAGATAAGATGTGCTTTCTCTCTAGCAGCAAACTATAGGGCCATGTGTGAACTATATTCATGGAAGTCCACTGGAGTCTGAGGCTTTTATGGAGGGCTGGTCAGGCGGGTATATTCCTGCTCAATGAACATCATGATAGTAGAACTCAGAATCCCAACCCAGACACCAGATAAACATCATAAAGCTTGCTAACCAATCCTGACAAGCTGTAGAGCAAACCCCATTGCTTTTTGAGGACAAAACAACATCATCCGCCAATTACATAAAGAACATTCCAAGGACCACATTCTTGGAGATTGGCTGAAGGTCAGTCATGGTTCTAGACTCCTCTAGAGGCTCACAAAGATTAAGTCACCAGACCTCCTGCATTAACACATTCTGCGTAGAAGATCAAATTAGAATGTATATGTTAGAATAAGTATCACTGCTGCTATGTCACAAACAACCCCCAAAATTTCACTGGGGTAGCCCAACAAGGGTTTATTTCTTGCCCCAGGTTCATTGCAGATATTTCCACTCTGGTAGATTCCATGGTTCTCCAAACAGAAACTTAAGGATTGGGGCTTATTTTATCCTGTGGCTCTATCCTCTTGGAGTCCTTCCCCAATAGACATAGAAAGTAGAGAAAATAAGGGCATGGAAGATTATGTAGATCTTTTTCTAACAAGGACAGAAAGTGGTGGGTGCCCTGCCTGTTCCCACCCATTGTCCAGATGAGCAAACATTTCCATTAAGATGCAAGAAGGATCCAGAACACTTGTTTAGCTGTGCATCCAGGAAGGAGAGTAGATGTGGGTGTTAGTGGACACTAACAACTTCTAAAGTCTAGGGTGTCAGGTTGAGAGTTGGAGCCACCAAGAGGGTTTGCTGGACAACCTCTTACCGGAGCTATTAAATTGCTATTTTCTGAGGCATCAATCCATGGTCATAGGGCTTTTTTCCCCACCACAACAACCATCCTGGGGTACATTGACTAATCCTGCCTTTTTGGGTTTCTTTTTCTGGGTCATATGTAGACCCTCCCTCTCCCAGTTAATACACCTTTCCTGTACTTAAGTTGAAAACAATACTATCGATTATATTGAATCTCTCTCATTAAAGTCACTGCCTCCTTAAAATACAAGTTCACCTTGATTCTGTTTGCCATTCCTCACCTAATCTCTTGGGTTTTTCTACAGTCAAGCCATCCTTTTTTAATTAATTTTTTTATTAATGTATAATGTATTATTTGCCCCAGGGGTGCAGGTCTGTGAATCATCAGGCTTACACACCGCACTCACCAGAGCACATACCCTCCCCAATGTCCATAACCAAACCACCCTCTCCATACCCCTCCTCCCCCCAGCAACCCTCAGTTTGTTTTGTGAGATTAAGAGTCTCTTATGGTTTGTCTCCCACCCAATCCCATCTTGTTTCATTTTTTCCTTCCCTACCCCCCAAACACTCTACATCACCTCTCAAATTCCTCATAGCAGAGAGATCATATGATAATTATCTTTCTCTAATTGACTTATTTCACTCAGCATAATACCCTCTAGTTCCATCCACATCATCTCAAATGGCAAGATTTCATTTCTTTTGATGGCTACATAGTATTCCATTGTATATATATACCACATCTATTTTATCCATTCACCTGTTGATGGACATCTAGGTTCTTCCCATAGTTTGGCTATTGTGGACATTGCTGCTATAAACATTCAGGCGCACATGCTCCTTCAGATCACTACATTTGTATCTTTAGGGTAAATACCCAGTAGTGTGATTGCTGGATCATAGTCTAGCTCTATTTTCAACTTTTTGAGGAATCTCCATGCTGTTTTCCAGAGTGGCTGCACCAGCTTGCATTCCCACCAACAGTGTAGGAGGAACTTGACTTTGTTATTCCTTTTTTCTGGTTATAAAAATAGCTCATGGTCTTTACAGGAAAATTAGAGAAACTCTAATTAGAGAACACTTGAACACTTGATCAGTGCAGGCCCAATAGAACTTTCTTTAATGATGGAAATATTCTATATTGTACTGTCAAATATAGTAGCTACTAGCTCCTTGAGACTTTTCAAGAACTTGAAATATGGTTGGTTCAAGTGAAGACCCAGACTTTTAATTTTAATTTCATTTTAATTAATTTCAATCTATGTAGCCACATGTGGCTCATGGCAGCCCATCCAATTCTGCAGGTTCAGAGGATACAATAAAAATCATGCACCGTTCAGTCCTAAAAATCAGTTGCTAATATTTTAGCATATTTTTCTTTCCACTTTGATTCATTGTACAATCGCCGAAGACTTCATTGTACAATCGCTTTTTTACTCCTTATCGTAGCAAACACATTGTCCTTAAAATCTTATAGAGACATCATTTTTAAAGACAACCTCATATTCTAGTTACACCAAAATTTACTTAACCATGCTGCTGCCGTTAGACACATATTGCTTCAAGATTTTGGGGATTATAAATAATGATGTGACATACATCTTTGTATATCGATCTTACAGATTTTGGAGATCTATAAAAATTCTAATTAAAACTGTATTTGTATTTGAGGTTATTTTCCCAAAGATGGAGTTGTTACATAGAATATGAACGCTGTGACACTCTTTGCACATCCCTAATTATTTTTCCAAATGACAGTATTCCTTACATTTTGATTTGTCTTTATTTCATTTCCAAGATTTGGAGGAAGCTTCATGGCACCCTCTTATTCTCTCTCTCTCTCTCTTTTAACATGGGATGACCATTTTTTTAACAACGTTCTGACCATTAGGGTGAGCTTCCTCATGACACATAGTATGGGGCATGTATGTACTTAAGCCATGAAAAAAGTGTCAAATATAATGGGAATAGCCCAACCTCACTTCCTTTGGAAGTATCGCTTGTGACCCTCTGTCATTTAATCATACTCAGTCTTGGTTGTCTCCCTACCTCCACAGGCTGCTCCATGCAATGTTCCATCTCTCATTTCATGGTCTACATTTAGATCCCATCTTCACTGGCACCCCAGACTCTGCCTAGCCTCTGTGCCTCTTAATCCAGTGCAGAGCCCTGAGTGTGGATCTGTTGAGTCCCCCCAGCAAACCCACCTGGTGTGTTCCTCTGTTTCATTTCCTCACTTATCTCTTATCAAAGTTATGAAAAAGTAAAATTCAGACTTGTGTGAATTTTAACTACTTTTTGTTGCCTCTGGTGATGACTAGAGAGTAGTGGCTAAAAAGTAGGCAGCAAAAAAGATGAAAAGAAACCGTGCTCCAAATATCCTGGAAAATTGATCCATGAATAATAGACTTTTACCACATTGACTCTCTCCAGCAGCAGAGGATGCACAAACAGGAGTGGGGGATGAACATCACTCCAGTGTTTATAAGATCCATTGAACCATTGTGTTTATTTTTTCTATATTGTGGTTACAATGTACAACCATATAAGGTGAAATCAAAACCTTTCCAAACAAACAACAACAACTTATTCTAGAAGCAAACTGATTCCTCCCCCTAGCTTTGAACTCCCCTTGACTGAATATGGGCATCAGGCCTGAAATTCCAATTCAGCAAAGCACATTTTGTGCCGTAAATGAACCACAGTGATCTTCCATCCTTTCCCGTCCTTCTGACATTCTCCCAACACTCTTCAGAGAGCAGGAAATTAAGCATAATTCTCATTTAGTAACACCCACAGCCATGAAAACATATGCTTTTCAGGTTCCAAACTTTAGTGACAGGGTGACATCATGAAGACAAAAATTCAGGCCCTGTTAGATGTTTAGCCCAAATTCATGTTTTCCATCTGTAGATGACATAATTGGTTCACTCTGGTCATTCTTTTGGGATTGTGCAAGAAGCACATCTAATCGTGTGGTGAAGATGGCCCTGAACTGAAGTGGAGGGGGAAATACAGGAGAAGAAACAGGCCACTTCTGTGATCAACAGCCATTGCACACAGGAGGGTGCTCCTGGTGGAACTTTTGGTCAGAAGACAGGAGAAAGACACGTCCATGTTGCATTTTCATCCAAATGCTATTTCTGTTCTCAGTCAGAGAGATCTTCATTTTATTCCCAGGATATAAGCATCCAATGTAGGCCTCACTTTTGAGAGCAGAAAATCAATAACATTCTCTATAAACAGTTCATGAACCCCAGGGAAATCAAGATTTTTTATACATGGTGTGAGGTAGGGGTCCAGTTTCATTGTTTTGAATGTGGACGTGTTTGTTTTAGCACCATGTGTTGAAAGGAGATTTTATTTTGAACTTTCAAAATTCAAACAAAAATATTTGTTAACTTATTTTTCTTTTATTTTTACAAAATTTGAGTATAGTTGGCACATAATATTACCTTAGTTTCAGATGTACAACTTAGTGTTTTGACAAGTTAATACACTATGCTTTGTTTACCACAAGTATAGCTACTGTCTATTCTACCTCACTATTACAATATAATTGACTGTATTCCTTATACTCTTTTACTCGCATGGCTTACTCATTCCATAACTGGAGGCCTTCACCCATTTTTCCCAACACCCCACCTCCCTCCCCTCTGGCAACCGTCAGTTTATGCTTTGTACTTATAAGTCTAATTCTGTTCTTTGTTTATTCATATTTTTAGATTCCACTTATGAGTGGAATCATAATAGTATTTGTCTTTCTCAGCCTGATTTATTTCACTTAGCCTAATAGCCTCTAGGTCCATCCATGTTGTCTCAAATGTCATGATCTCATCCTTTTTTATGGCAGTGTGATATTGCAGTATAAATACTTAGGTGTGTATGTATATATATGTGTATGTGCATATGTATATATATATATATACACACACACACACATTACATCTTCCTTATCAATTTATCTATTGATGGATGCTTATGTTCCATGTCTTGACTATTATAAATAATGTGCAATAATCATAAGGGCGCATTTATCTTCTTGAGTTAATGTTTTTGTTCTCTCTTTGTAAATATCCAGTAGTGGAATGACTAGATCATATGGTATTTCTACTTTTAACTTTTTAAGGAACCTCCATATTCTTTTCCATAGTGACTGCACCAATTTACATTCTTACCAGCAATGCACAAGGGTTACTTTTTCTCCATATCCTTGCAAATACTTGTTATTTCTTGTCTTTTTGATTTTAGCCATTCTGACAGAGGTGAGGTGATATCTCATTGTGGTTTTGATTTGTATTTCCTTGATAATGTGACAATAAGCATCTTTTCATGTATCTTTTGGCTATCTGTAATCTTTGGAAAGATGTCTGCTTATTTTTCAATAATATTCATGACTTAGGAAATATTAGGAAGCCCATGATTGTATTTAGTTAAAGCTAGGTTCTCTAGAACCCTGTATTTTATAAGTAGTATAATCATAACTATCAGGAAAAGTTTTGAGCCTAACTGAGACAGAACGTAAAGTTGAATGGTCAAGAAGAAGGGGATAACAGCCAGGTGAGCTGAATTAAGGAAGGACAGAGTAACAAAAGCATCTGCAGAGCCTAGTGGCATTCTTTAAGATGCTACTTTTTTCTTATTTTACTCAGATAGCTTGATCTCTTTGGTTGAAAGGGCATTCAACAACAACAACAAAAGGATACCTCAGGTCCTTACCACATGCCTAGCTCTCTAGCCCTTCCACATGCTGTCCAAATACAGCATCACACTGCACATCTATAATCTCTTCCCCACGTCCCTGTGGATCCATTCCCTTCCTACCTTGTCTGGTAGTTGTGCACCCACATCATCTACCTGCTACTAGAATCTGAGTGTAGGACCATATCCACTTCATGTTTGCCATTCACGTTGCATACTTTTCCATCTTACACATAGCAGGATATTTCACTTGTTTAAATAGAGGGTAGGGGTGCCTGCGTGGCTCAGTCATTAAGCGACTGCTTTGGGCTCAGGTCCTGATCCCAGGGTCCTAGGACTGAGCCCCACATCAGGCTTCCTGCTGAGCAGGGCAGGAAGCCTTCTTCTCCCCCTCCTACTCCCCCTGCTTGTGTTTCCTCTCTTGCTGTGTCTCTCTCTGTCGAATAAATAAACAAAATCTTAATAAAGAAAAAAAAGAAATAAAGAGGAAAGAAAAGAAAGGAAGGAAGGAAGAAAGAAATACATTTTATTTCCTCAAAAGTGGAGGCAAGCAACTCCTTAGACATGAGTAGATCCTGAGAGCTTTGCCATATTTCAGCTCAGGTTAAAAATATATTATATATATACATATATAATATATATAATTATATAAATATATAATTAAATATATTTTATATTTTTATATATAAATATAATATATATAATATATATTATATATATAACATATAAATATAATATATTTATATATTTTATATATTTATATATTTTATATATATTTTATATATTTATATATTTTTATATAATTATATAATTATACTATATAATATATAGTATATAGTATAATATATAATATATAGTATAATTATACTATATAATATATAGTATAATTATAATTATAAAATATATATTATATATCTATAGATATATATCTATAGATATATATTTTATATAAATTATATTTTATATAAATATAAATTATTATTTCATATAAATTATTTTATATAAATCATCTATAGATTATATATTTTATATAATTTTATATAAATTAATAATTTTATATAAATATATAATATATATTATATATATGCACAAGGGTTACTTTTAGATAATATACTATATTATATATATTTTAAATTTATATTATATATTTTATATATATATATATAAAATATATTTTCATTCCACTACTGGATATTTACAAAGAGAGAACAAAAACATTAACTCAAGAAGATAAATGCACCCTTATGATTATTGCACATTATTTACAATAGTCAAGACATGGAACATAAGCATCCATCAATAGATAAATTGATAAGGAAGATGTAATGTGTGTGTATACATATATACATATGCACATACACATATATATACATACACACCTAAGTATTTATAGTGCAATATTACCCTGCCACATATATAATATGTATATTATATTATATATTTTATTATATATATAATGTATATATATAGTATTAGTATATATATGTACATATACATATATACATATATATTTTATATATGTACTATATATACTATAATGTATACTATATATTATACTATATATACTATATATAGTTTATATATAATTTTATATATATAATTATAATATATAATAATTATAATATATATACTATAATATATATACTATATATAATTATAATTATAATATATATACTATATATACTATAATGTATACTATAGTATACATTATATGCTATAATTGTATATATATACTATATATAATTATAATTATAATATATATACTATAATGTATACTATATATACTATAAAGCTAAAGCAAGCTCTGCAGCTTTCCATAAAGAAAGAAGAACCTGACAAACCATAAAAGATGCTTAATCATAGGAAACAAATGGAGGGTTGCTGGAGGGGAGGGAAGTGGGGTGATAGAGTAACTGGGTGATAGACATTAAGGAGGGCACATGATGTAATGAACACTGGGTATGATTTAAGATGATGACGAATCATTGGACTCTACCTCTGAAACCAATAATGCATTATATGTTAATTAATCGAATTTAAATTTTTTTTTTTAAAGGGAAGGAGACAACTCCTGACCCCCACGTTCCCATCCTAGAAGTCCCACAGATATGGTGGCAGCTAAAATCCTTGCTGCCCTAGGCCATGGTGCATTATATTTCTACAGTGGGTTTCTGACTGAAGGTTGGAGGAAACATTCTGGATCCTTCCATGAGGATTACATGTTTATTCAGTCCCTGGGTCCCCACCTGGCTTTCACCAGGACCCCTTGGCCAGCCCCCAATTCCCAGACACATTTGAGGGGCATCTCCATGTAACCTCATGACACGACACAGAACTCACCTGGAAAAATAGTTTCAGGTTCATGAAAAGGCAAACTTAAGGGTTTATTTGCCATGAGCATCTTGCCTTCCGTCTTAACCTCCAGCTTTTCCTGGGAGAGAGGCTTCATTTCTGGAAGGACACCCAGGGGCCTCCTTCCATGTAGCATGGCAGTAATCCATGACATCTCTGCATCTCTCACATCAGAAGCTAGAAGACTGCGCGGGTTTAATAGACTCTCCTGCCCTCCCAACGGACTTGCTGACAATTCTGAAGCAATTTTTCCATCTCTACTAGATGGAACTTCCAAGTCATAATTACTGGATAATTACCATCAAGACAGCTGTTTTGTGCATACTATTACGTTCAGCCATTTGATAGGAATAAATGCAGTTTTACAGACTTTGACATTTCTTAGTACTTGTGGTTTGCTCAGAAGCCAGTTAGCTACCTAAGAGCCTGAAACATTTCTGAAAGTCAGAATTTGGAAAATGAGCACTTCTTGTCCTGTTTTTGTGATGAATGTCTGTTCTACATGCTCTAACAGACTTAAGAAAGTCACCAAGCAGGCTCCAGGAAGCCAGGACAATACTCAGATCTCTGAGCTAGGGCTTAGAAATGCAAAATGAATCCACAAAGTAATAGAGGGAGAAAGAGACTTTTTTTTTTCCTAAGCCAAGAGCCCATCTAACTCCAGAATCCACGAAGGTAAAAGGAAGAGGTGATCAGAAATATTCTTTTCCCATCCTTCCTGCCCAATTCATTCTTTTTCTGACACACATTAACTGAATGCTTACTGTGTGCTAAGCTGGTAACCCCCATTGGGGAAGCGTCAGTGAGCAGGCCAGACACTGTCCTATGCCCTGGGGCTGCAGCATCTGGAAGGAGACAGTTACACAAGCAATTCCAAAACAAAGTGTGATTCGTGCCTTCCTAAGGTTGGTTGTGTGGGAGTTGCACAGTATATGGCAGGGGTTGGGGACCTCCAATGCTTGTAAGGAAGTGGTGCTTATTCTGAGAATCCAAGATTATCAGGAGCCAAGCAGGTAAAGAATGTGAGAGGAATAGTTTTTAGAAGAGGAATATCCAAAACAGCTTCACACACTGAAGGACCTGACGGTGACAGCTGGGATAGGGGGAGGGTGTGAGGGGTAAGAAGTGGCAAAGTGGAGGGATGAGTGGCCAGGATGAGTTCAGAGACAGAGAGGGGCCATGTGCTAAAGGATAGGGGAGCTAGAGTCACGGCAGTGGAAAATGAAGGAGATAAAGGAGGGAGTGGTGTGATTGCGTGTGCCTTTTAGAAAGAAGATTCTGACTACTTCATAAAGAAGAGGTCGGAGCCAGATCAGACTGATGACAGCAAGATCAGTTATGAGGCATTTGCAGGAGAGAGATAATATAGTGAACTAGACTAGGATAGTTGTATAAGTTAGCTATTCTACCATAATGCTGTGTAACAAACCATGTGCAAACTCAGCAGCCTGTATACATTATCATGTATTTCTCATTGATGCATCTGTGAGGTGACAGGTGTTTGGCCAATCTAGGTTTGGCTCCAAGGTTCAGATGGGGCTCTTCCTTGTGTCTCTCATCCTCTTTGTACCAGTGACTTCCTGAGACACATTCCTTGTAGGATCAATGCACAAAAGGTCGTGTCAATGATAGAAGTACCTTTCAAACCCATGTTTGTGTTAAATCCACTAATATCCCATTGGCTAAAGCAGATCACATGGCCAAGCCCAACTCCAAGAGGCAGAGAAATGCCTCTGCCCACCATGAGGCTGTGGAAAGGGGGTGGACACAGAACTCTAGTACAGGGGAGAGGAAATGAGACCAGTGACCTGCTCTTCCTCAGTTGTAGCAATAAAGCAAGAGAACAATGAAAGACACCAGAAGAAACTGCAGAATAAAATTCAGCAGGACCTAGTGGTTGCTTTAGCATCAGCCCTAAATATCTGTTAATGGGGAGGTGAGATATTTAGGTGAGCCCTAAATATCTGTTAATGGGGTAAGACAAGGGTCTGGTCATCCAAAGATTTTGCTGACTGTTGTGAAAAGTTTGGGTTATATTCTAACTGCCGTTGAGGATTCGAGTAAGGTAGAAGCATGATTCACTTTATGTTTTAAGATCATATTTGATTCTGTTTGGAAATGTATTATGAGAAGGCCAGGAAAAGGAAAAGAAGTTAGGGAGGTAACAAAAAGATCCTGGTGACATGGGCTAAGGTAGTATGAGTATAAAAAGGGAGAGAAAGAGGGGCACCTGGGTGGCTCAGTGGGTTAAAGCCTCTGCCTTCAGCTTAGGTCATGATCCCAGGGTCCTGGGATGGAGCCTTGCATCGGGCTCTCTGCTCAGCAGCGAGCCTGCTTTCTCCTCTCTCTCTGCCTGCCTCTCTGCCTACTTGTGATCTCTCTCGCTCTGTCAAATAAATAAATAAAATCTTTTTTTAAAAAAGGAAGAAAAAGATTTTCAAAAGAAATGACAAGATTTTCTGATGGCTGTTTGGAGGAGATGAGAAAAAGAAAAATTGAAGGTCACTTCTGTGTCCTTTATGGAGATGGGAAGACAGGTGGTGGGGTGGGGAACATATTTAGGAAATATCAAGGGGTCCCTTTAAGACAGATTAAGTTTGATATGTGTGAGGGTCATCCAAGTGGAGAGAGCAGATAGACAGCGAGATAAATGTGCCTGACTTTAGGGGTGAGGTCTCAGCTGCAGGCATAAACTTGGGAGTCAGTAGCTTTAAATGGTTTTCAAAGCATAAAGATCATAAAGGAAGTAAATGTAGCTAGAGAAGAGAGCCCAGAACTATATCCTGATGTTGGGTCAGGAAAAATAAAAACATCCAGGGAAGAAGACTGAGGAGCAGTCAGCCAGAAATGGCGGTTATGGATCCAGGAGAATATTTCAAGGGTGGAGTGGCCAAGTACATCAAGGTTTTCCCTGAAGAGTTCTTCTAAGACCAACCATCAGCCAACCACCTCCTCCTCCAAGAAGGCTGCTCCCACCAAATTTACTCCCTCCAGAATCACATGGGACTGTCATCTCTGGCATGCAGAAATTGAATCTCTCTCAACGAGTGCTTCCTGGCACCCAGGTGTGGGCCCATGTGGAATAAGTCCATGGGCCAGTTCTTAAGTGCCTTCCACATCATTCCTTCTCATCTTTTGTAGTAAGCATTCCCACATCATTCCAACACCTGGCACTGTTCCAGCTTCTAGGACCGTTTTCCTTTGTTCTGAAAATACCTTCCCAAACCCTCAGCAGACAGTGCGGCACTGGAGCCAGCTCTTATGTCTCTGGAGAAGAGACTGAATGGCTTTTTGTAACCCCGCCTTCAGCGAGGCCATATTGGTGGTTTATACCCAGCCAGAGCAGACTGTTCCCACCATGCAAAGCAACAAAATGCCAGAATGCCACTAACAGGGCCAGTCTACAAAACTGTTCCCACAGCATCTGGATAGCGAATTTGGGGATAGTTTGCAGACATCTTACTGAATGGTTCTTCTTGATGTTGTCCTAGCAGAGTTCCTGGGAGCTACAGTGATGCTACCCAATCCCATGAACACAAGCTTTGCTTAGATTTCAGGCACTGTGTCAGGAAAATGAGGTGATATTTGGGGGAAGGCAGTGTCTTTACAGGTCCCCTATGGATGGGCTTACCTGAGTTGCCTAAGGCCTGAAGCTTATTCATTTCACTATCCGAGTTTAGATTCCCCCAGAAACCATTCAGTCCTGAGACAAAGGTTTGCGTGATGTGGGTGTTGGGGAGGAGTGGGAAACTCCAGTGGGGGATGAGAAGGGGGATGGACAGGGAAGGCAGCCAACCAAAGTAATAGTGACCGGAGCGGAGTCCCTGAGTGTGAGACTCTAGGAAATGGTATGCACACCCATCCTAGAATGACCCCCCATCTGAGGGGCAGGGGAGCTGTGTGGTTATGCACTCACCCCGAAAGTCATTGATACAGCACAGTTTGGCACTTCCAGAGTTTGGAGAAAAAGCCCTTCAGGCACAGACACTGGTACTGGTTGTGGAGAGGTTGCTTGTCCCAGAAAAATCACGAGAAGGGACACTAGGACATGGATGGGGTCCCAGAAGCATCTGCCACAGGGATCTGTGGTTCTTAGAATTTATTCAGGACAGTTTCAGAAATGATAAGCAGGAAAGGCCAAGATACAACCTTTGAGGATTCTTAGTGGGTAAAGAGAACTCTAGCATTTTCCCTGCGCCCTGCAGGGTGCAAGGAAGAGTCTAAAATTTACTGTTGGAATTCCAATTCTCGGTCTACACTGATCCCTTACCAGCTCCCTGGCCTTTTACGATGTTGTGGTTTATAAGAAATACACGTTTGATCTTCATCCCTGTTTCTAGCACAGAGCTCCTAAAACTTCTGGAATTTTCCCAATGATGAGAGCTATAAGATGTCTTCTGTTATGTTAATGAGGTGACTTTCCTATCCCACCTAAGGATGGGAGCTGGTGACCAGGAGAACCAACCACGTGATTAAAAGGTTGAAACTTCCAGTCCTACCCCGACCACCAGGGAGAGGAGAGAGGCTAGAAGTTGAATCAGTTGCCAAGAGCCAACGATTTAATCAATTCCCTATGCAGCGAAGCCTCTCTACACACCCAGAAGGATGGGGTTCAGAGAGCTTCTGGGTTAGTGAACACGTGGAGATTTGGGGAGAGTGGTTTGCTTGGAGACAACATGGAGGCTTTTCTCCCTTTCCCCATACCTCACCCTGTGTATCTCTCCCATCTGGCTGCTCTCATCTTTTTATAACACACAGTCATCTAGTCAGTAAAATGTGTTCCTGAGTTCTATGAGCCTCTCTAACAAGCTAATCAAACCCAGGGGGGGGGGGGGTGTCCTTGGAATCTCCAATCTGTAGCTAGTCTATCAGAAGCACAGGTGATATCCGGACTTGTGATTGGCATCTGGGGGCGGGGAAGACAGTTTTGTAGGACTGAGTCCTTCCCCTGTGTGATCTGATGCTTTCACTGATAAATAGTGTCAGAATTGAGTGAAATTGTTGGGGCGCCTGCATGGCTCAGGCGGTTAAGCGTCTGCCTTCAGCTTAGGTCATGATCCAGGAGTCCTGGGATCGAGTCCCACCCACATCAAGCCCCACATTGAGTCCTGCACTGAGCTCCCTGCTCGACAGAGTCTGATTCTCCCTCTGCCTCTCTCCCTGCACATGCTCTCTCTCTCAAATAAATAAGTAAATAAATTATTTTTAAAAAGAAAAAGAATTGAGTTAAATTGTAGGACATCTATCTGGGATCATAGAAATGCTTGGATGTGTGGAGAAAACCCACACCCACACACAAATGGGAATTGGTGAGCAGAGCGTCAACTGTCTCATCTTTACATGGGGAAAACAAAACCTACCCCCCCATCTCCAGAATCGCCACTAGAATTCCACACTCTATGTTTGTGAGAGTCCTCTGGATGGGACCGGACACATGCAGATCAGCTGATGAGCTGTCACCAAAACGCCTCTTCTCTCTAGGCGTATTCACTTTCTCACCTCATTTAATTTTTCCGGGAAGGAGATTCCTGTCCGGTGATATTTCACAACATCAAACCAAGGCTAGACACATCCATTTGGAGCCTACACCCACACGAATGTTCAAATTACCCAAATCTGAAAATGCAAAGCCACATGCAGCATGCATTCCAGGTCATAAATAAACTAGCAAAAATCCAGGGGCTCCTTAGTTTTCCTATAAGAATTCCTCTGAATGTGGGGAGCTGACCTCAAACCCTAGGGAGATTTTAAACTATAATATGGGAAAGTCAGAATCTTTGAGGCTGGGGATTTTGGATTCCTTAACTGGGTAGGATTTAGGGAACTCTTTATGAACCCTGTGCACAAATAAACTAGGTCTGAATGGGCATCTGTGTGTGCATTAAGATGAAAAAATATGTGTGCATGATGGGCTCAATTTCTGTTGACTCGGCAACCGGCCAGCCTTCTGTTTTCTCTGCAGCAACTACCATGAGGGAATTAGAGAATGAATTCACATATTTTGAAGGCAAGAAATAAGAACAGTGTTCAGTGTCAGGGCAGTTGTGCCTTGAATGCTCTTGGGTGGGCATTGCCATGGAGATTTGCTGCATTTGCACTTCGTGGACCCTGCATCTGCGTCTCAGGAAGCAGGGAAACCATTGTTTAGAACAACACTATGCACAGCTAGAGCTCCAAGTCTTTTGCAAAGGTAGTCTAGAGATGAGAAGGGTCCGTGCTATTGCTGGCTTAGCACACCCCAAGAAACTAGTTTTTGAGGGGGTTGAGTTAAATATGCTGCCCTTAGGGAAACTTACTGGGGTGATGAAAATGTTTTATAGCTTGTTGAGAGGTAGGTTACATGGGTACAAGCATTTGTCAAAACTTAGCCAATAAGAGAGATTTGACCCTTTACTATATGCAAATTATACCTCATTTTTTTGTTTAAAAGAAACAAAACTATTTTGATGTCCTCTCACTGTTTTGCTTAAAAAGATCAGCTTAAAGCCACCCCCATGTTGGTCTCCTCATCCAGCTCTGAAATCTTGCCCCATGCCACTCAGCCTTACTGCCTCCAACATGCACATGCACCCTATATGTGTACAAACACACCCCACGTGTATGCACACACATGCATGTACTCACGCACATGCACAAGCACACACACATGCTCAGCATCACCCACAGATGTTTATTTAAACTTAAGTACAGTATATGTAGACAAGTGGGGAGTTAGGTGCTGGGTGGAAGAAGGAAAAACTGAAGACCAAGCATCTGCCTCAGAGCAGTGGGACTGGCTGGAGAAGAGGGAAGGCTACACAGACAAGGTTGGGAAGTGATCTGCACCAAAAGTGGAGCTAGGGCCAGCGAGGGCTCAGTGAACTTGGAAGATTCAAAAGGACTGAGGGAGAGATGGGCAGAATAGAGCTGAGGTTGAGTAGGGGGTAAGCAACCCATCTGACCTGACTGAGGTTCCAAAAGGGAGACAGCAGTGTGCTAAGGTGAGGAAGGTGAATCTCTCCTGTTTAGAGAGGCTCCTAGTGCCCAGCTAGAGAGACAGGATGCTGGGATGTGGAAGAGCATGTTTGAGGTCCCAGAAGACCCCCCTGGCTGTCTTCATTATCTTCATTCCTGCTTCTCCTGTGGGTGACAAGGGCCTCTATAGGTCTCTTATCATTGTGTTTGTGAATTATAAAATCAATGCATGTTGATAGCCCCAAACTAGATGAGAATAACTAGATGAGCTGTGATATATTTTTGCTGTTACAAAAATAAATGAACTATTGATGTAATGAAAAATACAAAGGAAATGAAGAAATACTTTAAAAATTCTGCTGAGTAAAAGAATCCTGATGTAAAAGAACACACATTATAGGGCTCCATTTATATGAACTTTCTTGGACAGGCTAAGCCTAGAAGCAGTGACTTATCTTGGGTGAGACTGATGAGGGAACAAGAGAACTTTCTGGGGAGGATGGAAGTGCTCTCTACCATGGTTACAGTTTAGGTTTAGGTTACACAGGTATATGCATTTCTCAGAAACTCAGAAACTACTGAGCAGTATAGTTATGATTTGTGAATTCCACCATATGGAAATTGCATCTAGAAACAAACGACCTGTGAACTATAATGGTTTTAAAAAATGGTGTAATTCTTTCAACTTTTCGGAATGTTTGAAAACTTTCATAATAAAATGGTAGGTGAAAAAAGGCTACATGCATTAATAAAAAAATAAAGTGGGGAAAGGGGACAGGGAATGTTGGATAGGATTGCATTGCTTCTGGAATACTATCTGGAAATGGCAGCTGGGGTTGCCCTGCTCCCAGCCTCTCTGTGAAAAGTACACCCTGCTCCATTTCACTTCTGCAAAGGAAATGGATTCATCATCTTTTCATTGGTTACATACAGAAGCATGTGGTCTGTGCTCAGCCTTGTGCAAGGCAGAGGATAAAGTCAGACATGGTCCCCACCCTTACTCTGTTTGTCATCTACTAAGGCTTTGAAGAGGGGACTCGTAGGTGGTGAGTTTATAAAAGAAGCAGCCAGGGGTACCAGAGAAGGGATTAGGCAGCTCATGGGTTGAGTGGAGAATAATGGACCAGACACAGTGAGAACTCACTATACACTTGGTCCTTTTCAAGCTTTTTAACATGGATTAATTCAGTGAGTCCTCACAACCACCTCATGAGGTAGAAATTGTATTATCCCCATTTTACTTCTCAGAAAACTGAGACATGGGAAGTTAATTCACTTTTCCATGATGATACAGAAAGTGGGTGACCAAACAAGGATTCAGAAGGGGTTTGGTAAACTGGATCAGGAGCCCATGCCCCAAACTAGGGATCAACAGACATTCTGGAAAGGGCAAGGGGGGAAATATTTTAAGCCTCATGGGCCTTATGGTCTCTATGGAACTTCTCGGCTCTACCACTGCAGAAGTAGACAATATGCAAACGAACAAGCTGAGCTCCAATAAATTTCATCTACAAAATCAGGCAGTGGGCCAGACTCGGCCCATGGCCCATAGCTGGCCACCTCTTGCCCCAAACCATCCGTAGTCTCCAGTGATTGGGAGATGTTCAAGTTGGACCCAGAGGCAACTGAAGGAACCCTAATTCCTGACTGCCATGTCTGTGTGGAGATGAGGGTTCAGATAGCAAGAACTCAATACAGGCTTTGAGACCCCAGGTCTGTAATGAATGAAAATACGAAAATTACCTCTAGATGCATGTGGCAATCTGTTACCAAAGGATGACTGCAGAGAAAAAGGTGAAAATGTGAAATATACTCAAAAATTCCACCAAGTCAGTTGTCTTTAGTCTTTGGAGCCAGGTTTAGAATTTTAGAAGCACCACTCTTTGAGATTTTATGTCAATGGAGGAAGAATAAAGTTCTAAAGCTCTAGCTGAACATGATTGATTTTGAAAAGATAGAAGGCTTGGCCAAAGAGAAGGTACCTGCTTAGAGCCTAGCTCTCATGTCTCTTGGTTTCCAAAGGGCAGGAAATCACTTTACTCAATTCTTCTTGCTGACAAGGATTCAACCCTAGAGCTCAAAGGGTGAGCTGGGCTATGAATACATTGGCCCAGTGCTTAGCAGAATCCATGCATTGTTGACAGATAAGAGCTCAAAAGGGTTTCTGAGTGTGTGCTCACATCTTCAGGGTAAGCCCAAGGCCTGCATGACAGAGACAGCCCCTGTAGGCTCTTCTTCATTCTGCATGAGGAGCCCTGCCCCTGCCCTCCAACTCTGGCCAGGTACATGTGGGATTATCATAGGTTCAGTATGGACAGAATACTTTTTCAGTATTCATGCTATACTCCTAGATATTAGCCTTTCTATCCCCACACAACTGCTGAAAGGAGGAAATCTTTCTATAGGCAAATCAAAGGTTTGCAGGAAGATAAGCTACCAGCTGGACAGGGATGGATCCGATCCTTCGTGGTTTTTTTGTTTTGTTTTGTTTTAAGATTTTATTTATTATTTGACAGACAGAGACCACAAGTAGGCAGAGAGGCAGGCAGAGAGAGAGAGAGGAGGAATCAGGCTCCCTGCTGAGCAGAGATCCCAGGACCCTGGGATCATGACCTGAGCCGAAGGCAGAGGCTTAACCCACTGAGCCACCCAGGTTCCCAGATCCTTTGTTTTTTTACATGAACTTACCCAGGTTAACCCACTGCTTTAGTATCACAGAGATATGATTTGAGTCCTTTGCTCTTCTGAAGGCATTTGGTGGCTAGGAATAATTTCCAGTTGGGGTTCAGTCAATGGTTGGCTCACACGGATTGTGCCAGCAGGAGAGAGGGACTCCCTCTGTGACAGAACATTGCATAAGAAGATATGGTATGTCCCTGGATCCCCACACAAAGGTTTTGACTGTTAAGGGCATGGAGTTTCCTGTCACCAAAAGGTAAAGTGAACACACCCACCTACAGAGACACCCCCATGTTCCCATACCTACACCCCAGGGGTGAACTGGTAAAAGGGTGCCAAGAGGCACCTTGAACCTTGTCAGAAGGGCCCCAAACCACTTCTAGTAATAGTCACCACTCAGTTCTCTAATAAAATGATCAACCTGCCTTGCTTTTCCTTCCTGTAGGTACAGGTGAGCCTTTGATTCCCAACAGAACAGTGTATGTTGGTCGGGGCTCTGTGGTCCCCAAGCCTCTAGGCAGATAAGATTTTCCAAGAGAACTGGTGAAAATGAATGTCAAAGTCCTAGCCCCCAAACCTGTGGAGATCAGAAGTGGATTTAGCCTCAGTACCGGCTCAAAGTTCTTAAACTTTCTCATACATCAGGATCATCTGGAGGGCCCCATCCCAAAGTTTCTGATTCAGGAAGTCTGGGTGGGGACTGAGATTCTGCATTTTTTTTTTTTTAAGATTTTATTTATTTATTTGTCAGAGAGAGAAAGGGAGAGAGAGCAAGCGAGCACAGGCAAACAGAGTGGCAGGCAGAGGCAGAGGGAGAAGCAGGCTCCCCGCCAAGCAAGGAGCCCGATGTGGGACTCGATCCCAGGATGCTGGGATCATGACCTGAGCCAAAGGCAGCCGCTTAACCAACGGAGCCACCCAGACGTCCTGAGATCCTGCATTTCTAATAAACCCCCAAATGATGCTCGTCCAGGGAGGATGCTTCGAGCATGGCTACTCTTAGGCATACTTCCTATTTCAGGGTAGACGACCTCATGACCTTTGACCTAGGTCAAGGCAGAAGGGACATCTTCTCTACACTATGAAAGAAACTTTGTAATCTTTTTTGGCCAGGTGGCCTCTAAATATTCTCTACCTGCCCTACCCAATACCTCAGCCACTAATCACATGTGGCTCTTAAAATGTAAATCTGAATTAATTGAAGATAAGATTAAAATTTTTGTTCAGCTGGACAAGCCACATGTGCCTAATGGCTGCCATATGGGACAACGCAGATACAGGACATTTTCATCATGACAGAAATTTCTGCTGGACAGTGCTATCTTATAAGAATTCCAAAAATTGTTTCTCTCTTTCTCCTCAGTGTTTGGCAGTTCACTCACTATCTTACCCTGAAAGACAAACAAAACAAAATCCTTTTACGAATACCAGGAATGGAATGTTAACTCTTTCCTCTGCTTGCTGACAAGAGCAAGATTCACCCATCTCTTCCCATCCAGTCTGTGGGCAGTTCACAGACAATTGAATGCAAAAGAGATAACAAGTTTAGTAATACTTTTCAAAATATTGCTCCCATCCCTCAGTGTCACGAGATTTACCCTAAAAGTTGTATGTCAAGAAAGTGCGTGCTCCCTGGAGGTCAGGTCCACAGCGAAGTGTTGTGGGCACCAAGAATCAGGCTGCACACCACAGAGAATTCAGGTGGCCATGGAGCACCCCAGCGGACCCTATCTCTGGAGGGTAGGATGGGGTTGGACTGAGAGGGGACAAGACAAGGACGCCCCTGGCTGTCCTAGGAAAGTGCACACCCCTGCTCCCAGCAGAGTGGCAGAGCATGGCTGTCCAAGCTCCCTTTTGTTTGTCGTTCTAAAGGAGAGATTTGGACTGATCACCACTTAGATTCACTTCAGCCCCTGCACTGAGCAGATGCCTTTTTAGAAGCCTAACTGCACATCCTTTCTTACAGATACGGCTGAACAGCAGAGGACTGATCTACTCCGTGGGCTTACTCCTGGCCTCCGTCTTTGTCACGGTAGGCTACAGCTCCTTCCCCTCTCGAGTTCCTGTGACTCCTCTCCCCCCACCCCCAGCCCCGCCTTTGGGTTCTTTGGCTACAGAGTTTGTTTGGACACCAAATGGGCTTGGCCTCCGGGTTGAGGACAATTGGCCTACAGATGTCCCATCTCCTTCATGGCTGTTTTCTTTAGAAGTGGATCCTAGCAACTCACTAGAAAGCCTTCCCTCTGTATGAGAGGAGCCAGCCCTCCTCTGAGAAGCGTGGCCCTGCCTCATGTCAAGCCCAAGCCATTTTTATCAAAAGCAAAGGAGAGATCCACTTTTTCTACAAGATTAGTCAAGAGAAGGGTAGATTCCAATTAATTATCTGTTCCAGGTTAGTAAGCATCTCCATAAATCCATGGATTTGACCAACTAAGAATACAGTGTTTTACTGAAGTGTACTTTGATGCCATTCTGCTATCTTGACCATTATATCTACTTGTATAATTTGATATTCCAACTCAGCTGTCATGTTTTGGTGGAAATCGATTTGCACCAACACATGGACTGGTCCACATGAAGTATCCATTAACATACAAGTAGGCAGTTGAATTTTCACATTAGAAAACATTGAGATGCAGTGTGTTTCTTCCTGAAATTTTTAAGGAAACAGACATTGAATTACACTGGCATGTGAACATCCATATGCTAGAGAACAGGAACTCAGAAGATCAGGCAGGAAGCTGGAGGTCATTGACAGGATCATGCTGTGAGTCAAATGTCAAGGATTCACTAAGGCAAACACAGCCTTACACAAAAGTGGGAATCTATGCAATTCTTTGTTCTGTAGCTTAAGAGTTTCTTTGGGTCTCATGTGACCTAGGCTTATGATACCTGTCATAGCCACACATTATGCTCATTGCTTTGCATACATTTTCCCATTTGGACCTCACCACATGCCCATCAAGTAGCCGCTCTACCAGCCCCATTATACAGATAAACATCTGAGACCGCTAGAGGAATTGACACCAAATAAATGAAGGGCAAGCCATCTGACATCAGAGCGCATGCTTACAGCTACACTTGTACAACCTGTAGGAGATGAGTCTAGCCTCCACCTGGGATATTGAAATGGGGTTGCTAGAAGATGGAAGAGAAGTAGATTTGTCAGCAGCGGGGGAAGAGCAATTTCAAACATCTTGAGCTTTCAGTGCCTGTTCGACACCCAAGGGAGAGGTCAAAAAAGCCACTGGAAAGATGAGTCTGAGTTCAGGAGAAACATTCAAGCTGGAGGCCCCAGAACGTGGATGGTATTTAAAGATGTGCAATTAGATGCAGGCAGCAAGGGGGTGAGCAAGGACAGAAAAGAGAAGAGGCCCAACATCCGAGACTTGGTGCCCTCCGGAGGTCAAGATGATGATAATAAAACAGCAAAAGAAACAGAGTAGCAGTTAGAGAGGTAGGAGGAAAACCAGGGGAGTCTGGCATCTGGAAGCCAAGTGGAGAAGGTATTTCAGGGTGGAGGGAGTGATCGGCTCTCTCAGGGAGATGAGTCCTGAGTACTGGCCGCTCAGATTAGCGATATGACATTATTGGTGCTCTTGGTGAGAGGGTGGTTTTGTGGGGCAATGAGACAGAAGGTTAAGTAGAACGAGTTAATGGAGAATGGAAGGAGAGAAATTGGACAAAGTGGTATTTACCACTCTTTCAAGTCATCCTGCTGTAAAGAAAGGAGAGAAATGTCTATCCAGAAAAAATGTAGCTGTTTTTTTAAGAGGGGAGAAGTAGCAGGATTCTTTTATCCCAGTTGGAGTAATCCAGAGGTGGCGTGGGGAGGGGTAGTTTCTGGGGCCATGTCTTGAGTGGTAAGGGAGGTGGGCTTGTGTACACATGTGGAGGAGTGCACCGTGGACAGAGCCGTGGGCATCGGGTCCTCACTAGCAAGAGAGAAGGCGAGCAAGTGGGTCTGGTGGTGGGAGCTCTGTGGATGGGAACATGGTCATGTGCTGAGAGTGAAGGGGGAAGAAGGGGTTAAGGGGTGTCTGAGAAGAGAGGAAAGGCTGGAAACAACCATGCAAGAAAAGGAGAGAGTGCGCACTTAGAGAAATGTGGGAGGATTGCCATTAATGGCCCGCTTGAGATTTGTGGGCTTGAATTTAAAGGGAGACCCTTCGGCATGGCCAGGCATTTTCCTCCAGCTTGGGTCAGCAGCACAGAAGGAATGTGGAGTCCCTGGAAGCTGGGCTCAAACCCGAGGCTGGGGCTTCACCGACATCACCAGAGAGGCCAATGAATGGCAGTAGATGCCCAGGGATGGTTCTAGAAATTGCTGGTGGGATTTCGGCAGGGTAAGGTGGAACATGGATGGGTCCAGGGGATGGCGTGCGGTGGAATGGTGGTGGTAGCAATGAGTTCTGGGTCCTTGCAGGTCTGTAGAGTTTCAGGAGGGAGGCTTCCAGACGGACTAAGCTGGAAAGAGGAGATGGCAGTCAGAGAGTGGGATGAAGGACACTGAGAGGATAGAGTCGTTCCTGTTCTTACTCATCGCCGGCTCTCAGCTGCAGAAGCATCCAGCAGAACCTGTCCAGTGGCCTTTTCCTGCACCTGCACTGACAGTGGCATTGGTCACGTGTGGGTGTGGAGCCCATGACATGGGTCTATATTACTTATGTCCAGATTTGGGTGGCCACATGAGACTAGCGCAGTGCAGGTGCAGGGTTGGAGATGGGGTGGAGGACAGGTGTTGGGAAAATCCTCTCCATGGACGATGAAATTGTGGGGAAGGAAGTTTGGGTGCTGTAGATGGGGAGTGGCAGTGAGTGGGACTCAGGGATCTGAGGAAAGGGGAAGGCAAGAGGTCGGGTGTGCAGTGCAGACTGTAGCCAGATGAGATGGAGTGTGACTGTTAGAAGGCTTTAGATTCCAAACTGGGTGTTTTGGGGAAAGCAGCAGTGAGGAGCAAGGGGTACAACTACCTTGCCTCCAGGCATAGGAGTGGAAGAGATAGTGGCCACCACCTGCCAGGAGATGCGCCCTCAGGAAGAGCCAGGGGCTGCTTGGGGACAAGAGGCTGAAGAAAGAACAGGGGCTGTGGGCACAGAGCAGTGCTGGGTTGAAGTTCAGGGTTAGTGTGGTGGCCGCAGTGCCTGTGTCGGTTGGTCCCATTGTTAGGACTTTCTAAAGTTGTTTTAGAGTTCTGACTTCCCTTCTTGATTTTGGTGCGCTGATCTTCCAAAACGTGAGTGATGAGCTCGAAGGGTGCTCACAGACAATCGGTGCCCCGCGAAGTCGGCCACTGGCGGCCCCTCTCCCACCTCCACCCCCCACTTGCCCCCCTCCCCTCCCAGCGCCGCCTCTTCCGGCGCCCTCTGACCCGGCTGTGTGTGTTGCAGGTGTTTGGCGTTCACCTGAACAAGTGGCAGCTGGACAAGAAGCTCGGGTGCGGGTGCCTTTTCCTGTACGGCGTATTCCTGTGCTTCTCCATCATGACGGAGTTCAACGTGTTCACGTTTGTGAACTTGCCCATGTGCGGCGACCACTGACCCGCCCGGCCGCCCACCGAGCCTTGGGCCTCCTTTTCTGTGCAATACAAGATCCAGCCGCACCCCGGGTCACGCGGGCCGCCCCCGTCCCCGGGGCCGGGGCCTCTGGCTCTCCCGCGCTGGTCACAGGCCTCCGCTCCTGCCTCGGTGGCCCAGGCTGTCCCCGCCCCTCCCTGCCCCCACCCTCCTCCCCGGGTTCCTCCGGCCCACCCCTTCCCGTCTCCTCCCGTGTGAAGACTCTGACATCCGCGTGAATTTTCAAGCTCCATTTTTGAACAGTGACTGAGATTCTAGGGGAAAAACAAACAAAACAAAACAGAACAAAACAAAACTGGCTGCTAACTGGCCCAAGCCAGGCAAAACTTACTACAATCCCTCCTCCTTTTTTAAGTTATTGGATGGAAGACAAACCTAATTTATGACCTGAGACTGTCAAAGGAATAGAGAGGAGAGGGTCTATCGATGCTAGGGAGTGTCTGGGATTTCGTTATGTTTCGAGGTGACGGCTAGGTGACTGGGTTTGGGGAGGTTGTTTCACTTGGGGAGGGGGGCTTCCCCCTTTTCTTCCTTTTCTTCCAGAGACGGAGAGCTTCTCTTGCCTCTTCTTTCACGGGGCTCTGGATCAGCAGAGCCGCGGCTGTCCCTGCCGTGTGTTCTGGGATCGCATCCCAGGCGCGGTAGACTAGGCACCGAAGTAGCGCTTAGGAGACGCCCATGTGGGCGGGGCCACCGGGGACAGACGCGTGACGTTTCATGGCGGAGGTCGCCTCCCGGAAGTCCCATAGGCGTTACCCAGGGGGCACGAGGCTTTCGAGGAAGAAGACCGCTTCCCGCGTAGCCATTAGGACCATCTTTTTCTCACTAGGTACCTTCTAGTCTCTCAAGCAATAGTTCTAGCCTGCCTGAGGCCTTGGACGAGGGGCCCCGCTTCCATTCCCCGACTGTGACAGGGCCAGGCAGTCAGCGCCAGAAGCTTCCCAGCCCGTTGAGTCCCTGAGAGGCGCGCTCGTCGCTTGCTGTTTGTGGGGTGACAGGGAGTGACCCAGAGGCCACCACTGCTTTTCGTGCAGGAGTTACAGACACTGGTTTCTTGGAAAATGGAGAGAAGCACACTTTGCACAGACGTCGTCAATAAAGTCCCGATTTGCCACTCGGTATTGAGTACACTGGACCCTGACGGCTGGCTCTTGGGCCAGCGTCCTTCCTCCTGGGACGCCTCCACCAAGCTGCCCCAGCTCCGCCCCTCCCATCCTGGAGGGATGGCCCGGGAAGGAGAAAACAGAGAACTGACTGACACCTTCGGAACCACAGAATGTGTTCAATGCAGACTTGCTCAAGGGCCTAAGTTATTGTGAACGTTGTTGCCAATCACTGCTCAACAGCCCTGCTAGATTTTGTATGATGCTGAATTATTATGCAGACTAATTCCACCGAGTTGATACCCACCCATGCTTGTTACACTTGTATTTATTGAAACTGTGGATTCTTGCCCGTGCTGCCCCCTGTATTTACTTTAAGCACTGATCACTTATCATTCATTCAGTATGGTTTTCCGCCCCCGTCCCTTGTACACATTCTGGTATGAATTGTAAAAATAACCTGCTACATATTGGTTGAATGTTTTCTGTCAGTGGTGCAAACCGAGGCCAGCGTTAGCCGATGGGGCACCTGCCCGAAGGAGGAACGGGAGAGGAAATCACCAATCTGGGCTCTCAGAGCTAAGACACACGTATTGATTCTGTTGCACATTTTGCACTGGTTTATGGAGATTGTTTTCTTGGACGGATCGTGTAAAATAAACTTCTCTGTTCTGTATCCTTCCTTGAGCAGCGCACTTTACTTCCTCTCCTAGGGTGTTGCCTGTTTTAACTACACTGACCAGTATGATCGGAAGGAAGCGGCCAGGTGTTCGTGCTTCTACTCTTTCTGGGTGGGCTCACCTGGAAAGCTGGCAAGTGTCTGGTGGATTGCAAGTATGAAGTTGGCCAGTAAGCCACAGCACCAACTTTAATTGTGTAAAAATACATATAAATTCCTCTTGGAGCATCTGGGTGGTTCATTTGGTTAAGTCCCTGACTCTTGATCTCAATTCAGGTCTTGATCTCAGGGTGGTGAATTCAAGCCCCATGCTGGGCTCAACCTGGGTGTAGGGCCTACTAAAAAAAAAGATAAATAAAAAAAATATATATATATATATGCACATATATATTTGGGTGTGTGTATATATATATTATATAGTGTATTATATATAATATATAGATTATATATTGTGTATTATATATGTGTGTTATTATGTGTATATACACAATATATATATATATATATATATATATATATATATATATATTTTCCCCCCCTAGGTTGGAGGGAAAAGGTACTTAGCTTTGAGTGTTGACATCTAAAAATGTTTTACCACTATCTTTGTGCATTTTATAAATACATGCTGGCCACAGACAGGGTATTTTCATTATTCTGATTGGTGCTTTTTATATTGGTCTTAATTAGCTTTAGTCTCAGACAAAACATTTGATCTGAAGCTTGAATGTTTTCCTTTCAAGCATGCTTTGTATGATATCTTTAGACACTGTCATTCCATGCTAAATTTCTCAAAGAGAAAATCATGGGTTAAGGTAAAGTTCCCATGCATAATGATTGCGAACCTAGGAACTGGGACAGTTTCCTATATGAAATGAGCACTTGGCCTATTTCTGCCTAGATCCCTGCCTGTGTCTTGAGTTACTGACTGAAATGTGGTTCAAAATGAGCAGGCTCTCCAATGATGCAAAAGAGAGCTGATGTTGCTATTTTCACTGCTTCCACTGTTCTGGGATTTATCTGGGAGTGGTTAGAATGGATATGAGGCAAGAACGTTGCTTCAATAGGCCGTACCTGACAGTAACACCAGAGACTAAGTAACCCTCTTGGCAATTTTCTGGAGTGTGCTGGAGAACTCCCCAGGCTGTGATGTTGTGCATAAGGGGGCAAGGGAAGGCAGATACTGGAATTCACACTTCTTCCTTCTCACATCTGAGTTGATTCCACAAGGAGGAACTGCCAGAAAGTTCTCTGCTTCTGGAAAATATATTCCCAACCATGCCTGGCCTGTTGGGCCCATGCTGGCAAACATAAGTGGCGTTGGATGCACTGAGAAGCCACAAGACCAGGAAGTTTCCAGAAGGCTTCTGCCCCCTTCTGAAGGAAAGTACAGGACTGACCTTTTTAGGGGTAGTGCCCTTTTGTAGGTACCTGTTTTTTATCTGCTTCCAAAAAGGCCTGGCTGGAGGATAGGTAGGTGATTATGTTTTCCTAAGTCTGTTGCTGTAGACGCTTACAGTTTGTGGTCATGAATGTGAATGCTAGAGATTTGAGATTCTGTATGTCTCAGACAGCGAGACACTGAACCCCTTTACGTACACAGGCTTCAAAGAAAAGCCTAAGTGTTTAAAAATAGGGGGAAAGTGGTGATTATATTCTAAGGTCCAGACGGTTTTGAATTGTGGTATATAATATAGGAATAATATCCTTCTTGCAATATAATGTAATAAAACGTATAGCCTTAGAACTTTACCTAATTGGTCCTGGAAATATTCAGACTCTTGGGAGAAATTGGAAGTGAGAAATTGGTGTTGGTGGTGCTCCTTCTAAGATTTATTTATTTATTTTCACCTTTTCAAAATTGGTTGATTGTCCCATTCACAGGCTAATTATCCAATTACTTTGACCCATTTTGATCAGCAATTTTGAAGTAGATGGGATTTCCATGTTGAATCTTGTATAGGCTCATACTAATTATTCAGTCTAGTTTATTTTTCTATTTTATGCAATGGCTGCTCAACACACAGTCCCCCCCCCACACACACACCCACACACATACACACAATCTATCTGACATCAAAACTCTCTATGAAAACAATCCAATAGATCTTTGAAAACTGTCCAAATATCCAGCTGTCTGTTATGATACAACTTCAGGAGGAATTGTGTGGGTTCAGCCAATGTTTCTCTTATAAATAAAATGCCATGTGTCCATGGCATGATCCTCCAGAGATGTGAGGCACTTAGAGATGCTGAAAAGTTAGGCACTAAAGCCATAGACAAGCCTGGGATTAGCAGCATGCATAAGATAGACGATGTGATGTCTCAGAATTGATTTCACATTAAGCTTTCCGCTTAGTTTCAAAACCCAGGGCAGAGCAATAAAATTCCACCGAAAGCTCTTAGATAGCTTCCTGTTGCACTCAGAACATTTATTTCCTTAATAAATTGTGGCCAGTAGTCCCATTAATTTTTTACTGAGCTTCAATTTGGCAAACACTCTTACCAAGTTGTAGAGATGTTAAATGTAGTGAATAGTTGTAGTTACTACTCATTTTGGTTTTGATCTTTTCTTTCACAACAGGTAGGAGGGAAGGGAAAATTTAAGACAACATTGGCATAGATGCCGCTTCAGGGCTTTCCTGCTAAAAATTAACTTACATAAATGTATGCATATATACATACATGATAATTCTTTTTTATGAGACTTCAAACTTACCCTGTTTATCAAAAATTGAATATGGTGATATCACCTCTTTCATTTTTGTTGAGACAATTTGTCCAGTAACTGATTCCAGAAAACTGCATACGAAAGTTGGAATGAAGTGTGACGAATAATTTCAGGACCCTGGCAGTTGTTTCGAGAGATTGTGAGCCAGACCCACAGGCCATTGATAAAAAAGGGAGGCACTTATGCACTAAGGTGCTTTCAGCAGAAAGTTAATACTTTTAAATTCTTGCAGAAATAAAGATGTGCTCTACTTAGGTTTGTGTCCTTCTTTTTGATACATAAATCATACGTATCATTTCCCTCCCATGCTTGGTGCGGGATATGTTCAGATGCTCTAACAACTATGGGTTTAAAGCAAAATGTCCACTGCTATGGTTTCAGAATTTATTTTGCTGACTTTGACAGGTCCAAACAACCAGTTTCAGAATATCTAAAAATTTATTGTCGTGTCAGGTTGAAATATTCCTTCCAGTTGCTTAGAAGTCAAATATTCTATTCAACTTCATGTATGAGAAAATGCATTTACCTACCTTCGTGGTCTAAAATCCAAGCTTCCCAAATTTAAGTGCCAATTAGAATTACCAGAAGACTTACTCAAATATAGATTTCCAGTTCAGTAAGTCAAAGAATTTGAATTTCTCACCAACCCCCAGATGCTACCACGGCTGGATCTGGGTCCCACTTTGAGAACCACTGGCATAAATAATGTCCTTTGTCCCAGCTGATATTACAGCTTATGCAACACACACACACGCACACACACACACACACACACAAACACACACACAGGTGTACTATTTATTTCATCCTTTCAAAATTTTACACTGAGATTTACAAATGGCTGAAGTAAAAAAAAGAAATTTGGGCAACTCGATAATGTGAATTCTCTATCATCCTGCAATATGTTTGCTTCCTGCCAAAAACAACTTTTAAATTAAAACCAAACCAGGGGCACCGGGGTGGCTCAGTGGGTTAAGCCTCTGCCTTCAGCTAAGGTGATGATCTCAGGGTCCTGGGATTGAGCCCTGCATCTGGGTCTCTGCTCAGCAGGGAGCCTACTTCCCCCCCCCCATCTCTCTGCCTGCCTCTCTACCTACTTGTGATTTCTCTCTCTGTCAAATAAATGAATAAAATCTTAAAAAAAAAAAAAAAACACAGATCAAAGTTAATGATTTAAGATGAGATGAGAGAAAGCCAAGATTCTGTGTGGAGTTATCAGCTCAGTAGAGATGGACATAGGCAACCACCAGTTTGTTCAAGTTGAAAAGGGCTTAGTTATAAATTCCAACAAGAGAGGGGCACCTGGGTGGCTCAGTGCCTCGTGTAAGTGTCTGCCTTCAGCTCAGGTAATGATCCCTGGGTCCTGGGGTCAAGGTCCCCATTGGGATTTCTTGCTTCTTCTTCTCCCTCTGCCCCTCCCCCCACTTGCACACTTACTCTCTCTTTCAAATAAATAAAATCTTAAAAAAAAACAAACAAACTCTAACAAGAGAAACTAATGGTGAACACAGGAGAAATTTCCTGCCCGTGAACTCCCATTCACACATTACAACCATGTACAACTAACTTTCTGATCTAAAAAGTTTGTTGGATAGTATGCAAATCTATCCAACAAAGATGTCATGACTCAGAAAAGAAAGAAAAGAGTTTACACCAGCGTTAGCCTTCAAGGTCGCAAATGCTTCAAACAATCATACAAACTCACTTTACACACTCGCCTAAAAAATCAAAGTAGAACGTGGCCAGTCACACACACCTCCTGCCAGGCATGGAGAAACCTCCATATGCAGGCTGTGGCCCCCCATCAGTGTCCACCTGGAAAATGATTGCCACTCCCGGGCAGGGGACAGGACAGGCTTGGTTTGTGCCCATGGCCAGACCTTAACTCGGATGTGGGCTTTTGGCTTTTCTACAGGAACCTCAGGGACACCCTGTGCTTTAAAATGACATGGTCAAAGCCATGTTTTTCTGTCCACTAAAGGTTTTGCTCAGAGTCAGGAAGCACATTTAGATATCAGTGTGCATAATCGGGAGGGGAGGCAAGGAGGAGGGGAAAGTTATCCTTTCCAGAAATAAAATATTTTATGCTTTGCCTATGGTAGCAGTAGGGGGCTTGTGCCCCAAGGCAAGGAGATGTTCTACATCACTCCCTAAATCTCTCTATGCACTATGGAGCCATTGCCAGCCTCTATTCCTAGAGGGGACATCATTGATCATGAAACATGCTCCCAGGGTAGCAGTGTTAATATGAGACCACACGAGTCATGTTACAACCAAATGTGACGTTTCCTGTCTCCTGAATGCAAGGACCCCTCCACCGTAGAAGGAGCCCTTTAGACTTCAAGGCAGGATTTCATCTGCCACCTGAATATTAACTAACAACACATGCCTTAGGAGGACAAACAAATTTGAATATATAAAGGAAATCCATGCCAAGAAATTCACTCATCTGTTATAAATGAAGCAAATCAATCCATTGGAGTTGGAGGCACTGGGTTTCAATGTGTTTTGGAGGAACACTGTAACAGAATTGTTAACATTATTCTCAAAAGGCATCTAATAGAAATCCATATTTTTAAACTGCCTTTTAGTGTTTGTTTCAGAAAGAAGTTGTGTCCCCTTAGTATTTTAACATGGGTTGACTGGCTACACAGAAAGTTTCATATTTTCTATATAGGAATTCTGGAACAAGAGAGCCTTTTTGTGTGAGTGCTAAGCTTTCCCCTGTACCTTGTCAGGAAAATCGATGTCATGTATCACTGTTACTTCTGAGAGTCACCAGTTGTGACTCAGTGGTCTGGAAAACAGTGAGGACCCGTCTCAAGTCCCACCTGGTCCCTTTCTTCTCTCGAGCTTCACTACTGTCCACGGTCCTGACTGTTCCCACTTGGCATTTTTTCCCACATCATAGGCTGTCTGGCCCGATTTCTCCCTTTTGCTGGCTCGAAGGTGGCTAGAGGTGGGTCTCTCAGAGCTTCTCTTTGCCAACTGAGCAGCAATGTGATGTGCACCATGCAAAGTCCTCAGAACAGTGAGGGGTGGTCAGGGCATAACTATAGGTTATGTTTACCTGCATAATCACAGGTTCTGTGATACACGGAATAAAAACTGGAACATTTTCTAAATTGAATTGTAGTTGACATACAAGTTATATTAGTTTCGGCTGTACAAAATAGTGATTTAACATTTATATAGAGACATTATATATACCTTACAAAGTGATCACTACAATAAATCTAGCTATCATCTGTCACCATAAAAAATTACCTATTATTAACTATATTCCATATACTGTACAATTTGTCCCCATGTCTAAAAACAGGGAACATTTCTAACCCAACTTTTGAACTCTAGATAATAACATAGTGGCCATAATAGTATCCTTCTTCTTGTGAAAGCCATAATTCAGTGGAGCCAGCTAGGTCTGGACCCCAGGGCAGAAGTCCTATCCCATCCTGTCATATGGGTATCTGAATTTCTCCCAAATGACTGTGTAGGATCACATGATCACTGAGGTCCCTGCTAAAGTAGACATTCTATTAATTTAGACTAGAGAAAAGATGATTTCCTCTTGAAATTAGTATATATTTTATAGAAAGTCAGCAAGCCTGGCATATAATCAGACCATTTGTGATATTGTGCAGATTCTAAAAGAAATGTTGCGTGTTCCACAGGTTTTTGCTACTCAAAGTGTGGGTGGGGCTTAAGCTAGCGGCTTTAACTAGAAAGAGATTTTGGAACTTTTAGAGAACAGCATTGTCAAGTAGCGCTTTCTGAAGTGATAAAAATGCCCTACATCTTTGCTGTCCAATAGGGTAGCTGTCGGCAGGTGTAGCTGTTGAGACTTTGAGAGGGTGCTCATGCAACTAGGAATAAAGTGTTTAGTCTTTTTAAATTAATTTAAATTTCTTGTAAAGAATTGCATATAATTAGCAGTTGCATTATGAGACAGAGCAGGGAGAGGATTATTAAGGGGCTGACTTGGTTCCTTCCATAGTATGGAGAAGGTGCCCCTTCTGCTTTGCCCTGAAACAGGAGTATGCCTTAGAGCAGCCATTCTCAAGGCATGGTTGCTGGACCAGCAGGAGCAGCATCATCTGGGGGCTTGTTAGCAATGAAGGATCTCTGGCCTCACCGAGACCTACTGAATCAGAACCTGTATTTAAACAGGTCCCCAGGTGATTTGTACAAACACCAAGAAGTGTAAGTTTGAGAAGCTCTGCATGTAGATAGTCGCTCTGCCCTTCAGAAGACGCCATTTGTACTCTATATTGTCACTGGTCAGTGTATGTTATAAGAATTGCCATTTGGATGGGGTGGGGAGGGCCTGGGTGGCTCCATCTGTTAAGTGTCCTACTCTTAATCTCGGCTCAGGTCTCGATCTTATTATCCTGAGTTCAAGCTCAGCCCTGGGCATCATGCTAGATGTGGAGCCTATTAAAAAAAAAAAAAAAGAAAAGAAAAGAAAAGAAAGAAAGAAAAGCCAAACAGGGATAGACACAGATAATGGAAAATAACACATTTGAAATTGGGGATGGATTGGTGAATTTGGAGGGCAATAGGGTTATATTTTAGTTAATAAGTTGAGAGTAAAGGAGAAACTATAGAGAATTGAAAAGCCATGTTGATTAAAAGCCATCTCACCTCATCTTGAAATTCACCCCTCTCTTTAGATGTGGACCCACAGGGGATATGCTGCCAGATACGTTATTAACATTGGAGATTACTGCATTGTACTGGTCGACTAAGCAGGTCTCTCTCCTTTCTACAGTGAAATCAGGAACTGATTCTATTCTTTACCTTCCAAAGTCCCACCAGATTGTTGCTTCACTTGCAAGATGAGAGATTTCTCATGTGAGGCTATTAAAAACAGCAACCAAAAAACCTCAACTAACAAAGTCATTGCATTTAGCAAAAAAGGGCAGAAAATAGAACAAGGAGGAGAGTGGTTTATGTAACAGCAGCTTTTGTCCTCCCACCGGGAGGACATTTAGGCTGTAATTTTTGAAATGAAAATTGGGGCCCAGGAAGTCAAGTTCAAAGCCAGGAACCATCAGAGCCAGGAAGTGGAGTAGCAGATGACTCAGCCCAAGGGCATGGGAGGTTGGATGACTGCTTCACCCAAGGGAGCACCAACAGTCATCTCTTGTGTTGGTGGTGTTGTATAGTCCTCTCGGTGTAAGCGGGAATAAAAACCAGTCTTCCTGCAGCTCATGAGAGTAATTTAATCACAGTTCTGCATGCCAAAGTCTAGATATTTAGCACCAACCGCCCCTGCAGTTTCCTTAGTGTTGAATTTTCCTTGCCTTGGGACCTGCTATCCCCATACTCATTTCCTCACTTAGCGCTCCCAATCCAAATATAAAACTAAACAGCTGGGAATTGGTTTTAAATGCCTCTTTCACAGCTGTTCAGACCATCCTAAGTACCTTAGAAATCAGATTCAACTATTTAAAATCAACATTCAGGGGCACCTGGGTGGCTCAGTCATTAAGCATCTGCCTTTGGCTCAGGTCATGATCCCAGGGTCCTAGGATCAAGCCCCACATCTGGCTCCCTGCTCAGTGGGGAGCCTGCTTCTCCCTCTCCCACTTCCTTTGTTTTCCCTCTCTCACTGTCTGTCAAATAAATAAATAAAATCTTTAAAAAATTTATAAAAGACAAATCCTTCACACTTTAAAAATAAATAAATAAATAAATAAATAAAATCAACACTCATCCCTCCCTCTCCCCTCCTTATACAAAAGTTATTTTTTAAGATTTATTTATCTGAGAGAGAGTGAGTGCACAGGCAGGGGAAAGAGTAGAGGGAGAGGGAGAGAATCTCAAATAGACTCCCCACTGCACAGAGCCCCCTTGGGGGGTGGGGGGAAGGGGGGAAGGGCTCCATCTCCCAACCCTGAGAGACCAAGACCTGACCTGAAGCCGAGAGTGGGATGCTTAACCAACTGCCCCACACAGGAGCCCCCAAACGCTTTTTTTTTTTTTTTTTTTTGAGAGCTATCATTACAGAATTTCATTTGCAAATCAACACAGGATGAAAACCAATGAGGTATTTTATTCTGGCATTTCATGTGTTTCTATGCACATGCAAGAGCAAAGCCCTTGAGGGAATTTGATCCATGGCCTCCTCCCCCAGGACCTACAAGGTCCTGGCTCAAGAAAAATCATAACTGGCATGTTGACAGATAACTTCTTATGTTCTGCGGCCAAAATAAGGATACAGATAAAAAGTCCAAACATGGGTCAAAAGTATCTATTCAAAAAAGTTTTTCACAATTACTCTCCTGCAAAAAGAAGGGAAGAAATAGAGGTTGAAGATCTATTAACTCATGGACATGGGAAGTAATAAGAGGGTAAAGCTGGTCCAAAGAGTATGGGAGGGTGTGGGGACTTGGAGCTATACCCAAGGACTCTAAAGAGAACAATGAAAAGTGCTACATACAAGACCAGTTAACCAGCACCAGGGCAACCAGACCTTGGTGATCTGTTTTACTGAAGGAAACTATTTGCCTCTCTCAAACAACACACACAAGTTAATGTTCCAAGCCTTAATCAACAGTAGTGAGTCAAGCACAGATGCATTCCCCAACATGACTCTGTAATATCTATGTGGATGGGTTAAATAATGGCTCAGTATGACACAAAAGGACAGACTAGCCTTACCCCCAATCCCAACCCTCTCTTGACCTTTTTTTCCAAGTGCTGAGTAATATGATGGATCTCTAACTGATTTCAATTGAAATCACTCATTATACATGCAATGTTCACAAGAGATTCAGCTAAACAGGACTGAGATTCCTCTAGTTTCCTAGCATGTTGATTAAAAGCATGGCCTTTCCCTCCCTAAAATGTCCCCTTTGTAGCCCACTGCCCCCAACATGGTACAAGATATTAATTCAAAGGAACTTCATGCAATAATTAGATTCCTCTCCCTTGCAAACCTGCCTTTGTTCCTGCTCCGTGGTGCCCACATTTCATTCAAGGCAGCAGGAAAGCATAGCAGGAAACATTCCGCTGAGCACATTCTCACCCATAAGTAAGTGAGAAATTAAACAGGAATCTTTGACTGGATTGAATTAAACGTTCTTTTCTCTCTGAGTGCAATGCATGAAACTGTAAAATTGAAACATTTATGTGATTTAATGTTAATTTCTCTTGGGGGGGCTTCTCTACAGTTTAAAAAAAAGAAAGGAATTAGTGAATTATGACAGTAAAAGTTCATTCTCAGATATTACGTTCCCCTCAAAGAAATTTTTCACCCTAAAATAGGATGAAGTAAGAGAAAAACTTGGGTTATCTTTTTTAAAAAGATAAACTGATTTTTTTCATACTTACATGAACATGATTTTCTATATTTGTTTTTGTCACTTATTGTAGAGGACTACCGTGTTTTTCACTCTTTCTCCACTTGGATGCATAAATTAGCAGCTTAGAAGAAGTGGGAGCATGTATTTTTCCATTTCTTAGGAACCTAAGTATTCATAAAACTGTCTTTCAGCATTTGAAAAAGTATTGGTAACCCTAGAGAAATTTCTCAGTGCTGTTGTTTAAAGAATAATAACAAGATTCTTCACATATCACTATCCCATTTATCTTTTAATTTACTTTGATAATTATTGATTCAGTTGTATCTCCTGCCCCCCAAAATATGTTCAGGTCTTAACCTCTGCTACCTGTGAATGTGACCTTATTCAGAGAGAGTCTTCACAGATAGAAAAAATTTAAGATGAGACCATATTGGATTCACACAGGCTGTAATCCAGTGACTGGTGTCCTTATAAGAGGGAAATTTGGACCCAGACACACAGGGAGAAGGCCATGTGACCACAAAGGCAGAAATGGAGTTGTGCTGCCACAAGCCAAGAAATGCCAAGGACTGGCGATGATCACCAGGAAGCTGAGATTGGCATGGAACAGACTATCCCTTGAGCCCCCAAGAAGGAACCAACCCAGATTGATCTGGGACTTCTGGTTTCCAGAGTGGGGAGAGAATAAATATCTGTTATTGTAAGCCACCCAGTCTGTGTTCTTTTGTTATGGTGGCCCTAGGAAACCAATGCCATGATGATTCAGATAGAGACACGAAAACAATACCAAGCTTATGAGCACACTACGCCTGTTTGATTGGATCTTAACTAGTTAGGAGAAAGCTATAACTATTGGAAAATTGCCCAACACTGTTTCAGTTCTTTATTTCCATTTCCAGGTGAGGCTGTGGTACAAATAGGAGAGAACAGACTCCCCAGTTTTGTCACCTCTGATAGGACATCCATTCCAGGTGACACCTGGAGATGTCAAGGCCACAGGGCCACTGCCCATCACCTACACGCACAACCCTTCCTGAAGTCCTGAAGATGGGAACAGATACATCCTTGATTCTGCCAGAGGTAGTGGTTGGCCACAGATTTATGGGATGAGGCTTAGACACTGGGTGCTGGGAGTAGGGGTGGGAGATACTGTCTAAAGGGGATGGGTGTGTATGAGAGACCAAGACTTCTGCAGCTTCTGCTCCCATTTGCTCTTACATGGGTGGACTGAAGGCCCACACCAGAGGGCAGGCAGAAGATGGAAGAGCGTTCTCCCTATGAAACATCACCTTCAAGGGGCAGAGTCTGAGCCTGGGGCCAGCATGGGACAGTAGTCAACAAGCTCAGGATGAATGGGAGGATCACAGTCCCAGCCTTCAGACCTCTGGAAGGCTAGTAGGGACACAGACCATGCAGCTCCTGGAGTGTGCAATGGCACTGCTGTCCACCCAAGAGGGCTTCTAGCTTGAGGGAACCACTGTCCTCAGCAATCATTTGCCTTCATTAGCTATGTTTTTGGAGACCAGGAAAAGAAAAGTCCAGCAGATACAATTCTCTGAGACACAAGCATGCCAGACCTGCCCTCAGAGGAAACCAGTGGGGAAAACTGAGTCATAGTCAATCCCAGGCTCTGTCATCACTGCCCCGATCACAGCCTTGGGGGTATATTCCAGGAGGCAGCTGGCCCAAGGGCGGCATTTTTATTCACTCAGGCATCTCCTGAGATGTGCTCTTTTTTCTCTACTTTTCTTCATTGGTCCCCATGCTGGTCCCTGTGGACAACTTGCAGGTGTGATAATTCCATGGATCTGTCTTAGGTCCATGTGCCTCTGTCTCCTCATAAATATTTCTTCTCCTTTCATACCATGTTGAATGAGGGAGGACCCTGGAATCTTCCCACTTTGAAAGGAGATGCAGGGATCTATTACTCCTCCTGACCATAACCAGGACTTACCACGGAGCAAGACATTTACACCTTTCCTTCAGAAGGTTCACCCTTACATGATGCCTGACCAGAAGCATCCTGGGTTGAACTGTCATTCAGATGAGTAATATCATATTCAGGTTCAGGGTGCATCTTCTGTGCCAAGGACAAAGCACACTAGAATATAAGAATTATAAGATGTGTCCACTGACCAGAACCAGGTATTCCAGAAGTATTAGACACTTCGAGTTCATACAACAACTAAACAAACAAAAACAGAAACAGACCCATAAATACAGAGAAACTGATAGTTAACAGAGGGGATTAGGCAAAATGGATGAAAGAGAGTGGACAGTACAGGCTACCAATTATGGAATGAATAAGTCACAGGGAGGAAAGGCACAGCATAGGGGATAAGGCCAATGGCATTGTAATAGTGTTGCATGGTGACAGGTGGTAGTTACTCTTGTGTGGAGCACAGCACAACATATAGGGCTGTCCAATCACTGTTGTACTCCTGAAACTAATATAACATTGTGTCAACTAGACTTTAATGTATTAAAAAAGTTCCTAGTGTAAACCACCTTATTATTTCCATCCTTCACTTGACAGTCTGAATAAACATGGGCTAATGGAAACAAACCAGGAGATACTGGATATTCCCAGGCATTTCTCTTCACTAGAGAGGTGATGTTATAGCTTGCTTTAAGAGCAGAACACATGGAAGACAACTGATGTTGCTTCTTCAGGCCACCAGAGATAGCTGTGAGAGCCAGTTTCCCCACAGTGTAACTCAAAGACCCCTAAGTTCCATCTTCTAGGGCCCCCCCTTCTTTAATATCCAAATGACATATCTGAAACTAGAGTTCCATATGGCAGACTGATAGTACACATTTACCTCCCTCCCTGCCCACATCCCCCTATAATGAAAATAAAGGAGTACAAGCAGAATTCCATCCATCACAACAAAGAGATCTGTGTGATCTCTGTCAGAAAATTTGAGCCAATGATAAAGTTAACCAAGACAAAATAGATGAGAAGATCCTGGTGGAGGCGTACCTGGGTCACTCTGTTGGTTAAGTGGCTGACTCTTGATTTTGGCTCAGGTCATGATCTTGGGGTCGTGATCTCAGCATCATGAGATCAAGCCCTGTGTCAGGCTCCTGCTTAGCCAGGAGTCTGCTTGAGATTCTCCCTCTCCCTCTGCCCCTCTTCCCTCCCTCCCTCACACCCACACCACCATGGCTCTTGTGTGCTCTTTCACAGAAATAAAGAAATAAGTCTTAAAAAAAAAAAAAAAGAGGATATTGGCAGATAAAACAATGAATGAAAGACCCATTCCCAGACATACAACAGCTTGGAAGATAAAGAAAACTTTCAGAGGAAAAGAAAATCAGATCAATTTTAAAGAGAAGGAGATTCAGACTGACAGCATCCATTAGTTAGATCTCTTTTCAACAACACCAGATGGCAAAACACAAGGAAAAAAGGCCTTCAAATGAGGAAGGGAAAGTATTTTGAGCCTAAAATGTCACTGTTAATCAAAATATCAATTAAGCACCAGTGCAAAATAAATACGTCTTCAGACATACGCAGACTCTGAAAGTTAGCCTTCCGGAAACCTTTGTGAGATAAAATGGGGGGGGGGGGGGACTGAGATCTAGAAAATAGTGGCTCTACCCCAGAAGTACAGAGAAAAAGAGCTTTAGGATTATATTTCTCATCAGATCTAGAAAAGAATCAATTTGATTGGAGCAGAAATACAGAAATCTCTAGAGGAATGTTTTCAGAAAGTGGATTCCCTGAAGCAGTTCGTATAATTGAAAGTCTAGATATTTCTGAAGATCTGTGAGAGTAAATGTGCTTTGTTGACAACACAAACAATAAAACATAAGGAGGAAGGAAGGAAGGAAAAAGAAGGAAGGAAAGGAAGGGAGGGAGGAAGAAGGGAGGGAGAGGGAGGGGAGAAGGGAAGGGAGACGGAAGGAAGGGGGGAAACTAGAAATTTGGGGAGGAAAAGAACCATTTAAGGAAATAAAGGTTCAAATATCAAGTCAACAGAAATATAGCATGATCATGATTTTGAGGAACTGAAGGGGGTCAAGTAGAAAATTCATTTGACTTTGATGCTAGAAACATCTTGAATGGTGACGTCTGATTCATTAGAGAAGGAGAAGAAATCTTAGCCCATGGTGAGGCTGTAGAGCAAACCTGGGTTATAATGATGTTAATGTGGTTTATTGTTGTTCAGTCTTTAGAATCAACCTGTAAACAAGGTCTAGAAAACTGAATTATGATTTCAGAGCAGAATGCACAAGCAAAAGTAAAAATGTATCTGATAAGGATGATGGAGGGAACAGTTCTATCCTGGAGGTAGTCAGAAGAGTCTTGTCCTCTCTGCAACCCCGGCTGTCCCCTATCTACTGAGTTATGTTTGTTGTTCCATAGGCATATGCAGCTCCCCTGCTCTGCACCTTTGGCCTTGCGATCCTCTCTCTCCTTCTAGCCTCTCTGAGTCTGTGTTCAAGCTCCAGCCCACGTTTCAATTTCCCTGGGCTGTCTTCTTTGGCAACCCCAGTCTACAGTGATCTCACTGTACATTTGGGGACTGCTCCACAGACTCCAACTGACTTACCAGACGGAAGATTAAAGAATGGTCTCTTCATACTGCTTATAAAATCAAAACACATGCAAAACGTGGTCGCAAAGGGAAATTCCAACTGGTCATTTGGAAAACTTCCCTAAAAACCAAAAATCTGATCAATCTTTCAATTTATATTCCTGATTATTTTCAACTTTTGGAGCAAAAGTAATACAGATCTTTGTTCTCTGGCCCCCACTTTTTTTTTAATTACACTAAAACAGGGCTCCTGGCCTTTTCCTTACCAGGAGGAGAAGAGGACCAAGCCCCATTCTCCATAAGCACCTTGCTATGGCCTTTGCCATCGGTTGCATGCTGGCATCCCTGGGCGGGGGGCTTTTAAAACTCCTGATGCCTGGGGCACACTCCACTTTAATTACTTCATAGTCTTTGGTGGGGTGGGTTGTTGGGTGTCGGTGTTTTTTAAAAAAGCTTCCCAGTGATTCCATGGGGCACCTGGGTGGCTCAGTCTGTTAAGCGACCGACCCATGATTTCAGCTCAGGTCATGATCTCAGAGTCATGAGATCAAGCCCTGTGTCAGGCTCTCTGCTCAGCATGGAGTCTGCTTGAGATTCTCTCTCTTCTTCTCCTTCTGCCCTTCCCCCTGCCACTCATGCACTTGCTTTCTCTCTCTCTCATTCTCTCTCAAATAAATCTTTAAAAAAAAAAAGTAATAAAGCTTCCCAGTGATTCCATTGTGCAACAAAACTAAGAACTGATCTGAAGTCTGCCACTTTTAGAACAGCAATGCTTCGGGGGGCTTGGCTACATACTAAAATCACCTGGTAGGTCTAAGGCTGCTCGTGCCTGGTCCCATTCTAGAGACCTTAATTTACAGATAGGGGGTCAGACCTGGGCATCAGGACTGTATACAACCCTCCAGGTGATTGTAATGTACAGCCAAGGTGGAGACCCACAGCCTGGCCCATCCCAGCGCATTAACAGTGAGAGAAGATTTGGTGAGAGACCCTATAGTGGGAACCGGAGCTGGAGGATGGAGCGCAGAGAGGGACTAGTGGAAGCCCCTTAATCACAGAAATCAGCCATAAATGCCTGGGTGCAGATGTCAGAGATTAACAGGGAAGCACAGAAGCCTGCTTAGGTGAGGCGTCAGAGCAAAGAGGGTCTCAGGGATCAATGGCTCCAGGACATTCCTTCCTCCAGGTTCCCTGGGCGGTGGAGCAGAGCAAAGGGGAAATGGCTTTCTCCCAGTGTTGCTCTTCCTGCTGGATTAAAAGTGAAACCTAAGGGGGGGTGTTGACTGGTGGAAGCCAGCAAGTGGGCGTGACCAGCAATCATTTTTCAGGGCCTGGGGAGCTGCTCTTGTGGGGCTCATCCTTTCCTACCATGGTAGGAAGACTCCTGTGCTGGACGAAAATGCCCCATGATCTCCACCCGTGGAGTTAGGTCCTATAATCTCTACCATTTGGGCAGGACCTGTGATTTGCTTCTAGCCAACAGAATATGATAGGTTGTCATTCCTATGATTACATAATGACATGTATATACGAAGCCGTCTTACCAGAGTGCATTACAGGGAGAGATACTGCTGACCCTGAAGACGCGAAGCACCATGTGAGCTCCCTATGAAAAGTGCCACACAGCAGGGAGATGCAGACAGTAACCAGGAGCTGAAAGACTAAACATACAAATGGACAATGGCCAGACCGAGTGTAGAAATAGAACTCTGACCCATAGCCTGCAGCAACCAGCCTAGAAAACCAACCCGGCATCTATAGTAACCAGCCCAGGAAGCCAGCTGCTTGCATTTAGAAAGCAGACTCGTAAGAAGTCAGACTACGATCCCTAGCAACGGTTCCAGGAAACCACACAATAGCCTCTGTCATGATTGGTCCCAAATAGCCAGCACCTGATTCATAACTGACAGCTTCCTAATTTTGTTCCTCTTTCCAACTTGGGACCAGTGAGAGAGAGCAAACATGAGCCCCTAACCAGTCCCTTAGGACACTGGCCGCTAGTGAGCCTGCTCTGGCTTCCCCAGGCCAGCAGCCTGCAATCAGGACATACCTGACCTGAAGCCCTCCCTTGTTCCCACTACAAGCCTTTCTGGCTTTCTGCCTGCCTTTGAGTCTTTGCCAAGTACGAATAAAATGATGACCAACTCCCTTGCTTGAGCAAGTTCTGAATAGACGGACTTTGCCTAGTCTCACTTGGTTGGTCTTAAGTTATTTCCACAGAACTGAGAGCCTCAGTCCCACAGCTGCGAGGAAGTGAATTCTGTCAACAACCACAGGAGCTAAGAATTGAACCCAGAGGAGGGTTCAGAGGTCTCAGCTGAAGCCACAGCCCTGGACAGCCCTGGGATCGAAGCTTTGTGAGACCCCAGGGCAGAGAACCCAGCCAAGCTATATCCAGAATCATGACCCACAGAAACTGGAGCTGGTAAATGGGTGCTGTTTTAAGCTACCGCATTTGTGGGCATTTAAGAGAAAACCAGTCTGCATATCCTTAAACTCGTGAGAAGCAATAAAGCTTAGAGTTAAGCTTTGGCCCTTCTCCAATACACAGACCAGTTAGAATAGTCAGTACCCTCAGAATATCATGGACGCTCAAGCCAAAATATTGTATGCCTGAAGAGTACAATCATGGGAAAAGGGACAAAATGTACCAAGAGAGACCACATGAAGCAGAATTACAGAAATGGTGATGCCAAGAAATGTAAATAAGCATGATAAACATATTAACACTGGGGAAGAAATTAACTGTATGACACAAGAATCAGAGATCACACATAAAGGAAGGAAGTGGGAGTATTAGATATGAAAGATTATTTTAATATGGATAATGATGGGGTGCCTGGATGGCTCAGTCAGTTAAGTGTCTGCCTTCAGCTCAGATCATGATCCCAGAGTCCTGGGATCAAGTCCCTCATCCTACTCCCTGCTCAGTGGAGAGTCTGCTTTTCCTTTTCCCTGCTTTCTCTCTCAAATAAATAAATACAATATTTTAAAAATATATAGCGAATAATAGTGGTTGAATATAGGTGTGGAATAAAGAACAGACCAATAGAGCCCAAGAACTGATGTGTAGGTACGTATGATCCATGACCTCTCCAAGAAGGCAGCTGAGGAAGATGGAACAGAAGACAGAAGTAAACAGGCAGATCCAGATTGCAGGAGATCAAGAAAGATAGGAGGAAAGACTTGAAATAATGTCCTTAAATTCTCTAGAATTAGAAAAGATTATAGTCTGCAGATGTAAAGAACACCAAGGATACTATTGAAAAGGAAAAGCTCTTGGACCCCTTTAAGGGGGAATTAGAAGCATTGAAGACAAAACTATTATTTTTAAGTTTCCAGATGACCAAAGCAGATCGCCTTTGCTTCCTCGCTTCTTGCTTGCAGTGGAGCCGTAATTAAACTGACCTCAGACTCCTCAACAGAGGTCTTAAGCTCAAGAAGACAACAGAATTACATTTTTGAAGTGTTCATAAATATCACTCAGAACCTAGAACTTTATAATTAGCCAGACCATCGCTGAACTATGAGGACATAAAAATATTTTCAAGCGTATGAAGTGTCCAATAGGGTGTTCTGTGCCAGAAGTGCAGATATGCAAAGGACCAGAGAGAAAACAGCTAGGCAGAGGCTCTGGGGCTGGATGGAGCTCCGTATGCTCCAGGAAACAAGGGAAGGCCAGAAGTTGAGCAGCAGGAAATGGGGTTAAAGAGCACCCCCAGCCAGTGTGTGAGGACTCTAAGAACCATGAGAAAGATTTTGGATTTCTTCTGAGAAGAGTGGGTAGCCAGAGGGAAAAGGGACAGGACTCCTTTTCCTTTTGAAATACACCATTCTGCTGCTATGCGTGAAATAATCAGTAGGGGGCAGGAGTGGATGCCAGATTTCAGCAGAAGGCTTCCTGCGGTAGTGATTGATGGTGGCTTGGCCTGCGTTGGTGGCAGCGGAGGAACAACGGAAGTGTAACCTTATTGTACCCAAATGTAAAACAGGAGCATGCCCAGTCGGTCCTGCCTTCATAGTGTCCGGGAGGCAAACTGTTCCTCTCTCCTCGTAGAATCTCTGGCTGGGGGGAGAATTACGTCCACATAAGACGGACCAGCAAGAACAAAGCATACAGGTTCTATTTTATATTTGCATAGGAAACTTCCCAGGGAAATGAAGACCCCCAGAGAGGTTGGGTCTAGGTGCTTATATAGTAGGTTGAACAAAGCAGTGCTTGTGCAATAGGGGAGTGAAAAGGAGGAGAAGGCTGTTTTCACGAGGTGAGTCTGTCCAGACTCTTCTTGCCTCGAGTCCCCATCTCTGCTGATGACAGTGTCCCTTCTCTCCTGGTACAGTTCTGTGTCCTGTTTTCAGGAAAAGAAGGGGAGCTCAGAGTAGCCTTCTTGCCTTTTGTCTTTCAAGTGCCTTTAGCTCAAATAAGTCGGTATGTCAGTTAGATGTATTTGGAGTGACGTGTTCTGAGCCCCCTTTCAGTAGCTTACGGGGAACCCACCCGCTTAGCTCCATCTCAACCCCCACCTAGTTAGTCACCATTCGCACATCCTCCACAACACTGCCCAGTGCCTGCCAAGCTTCCTCACTTACTGCCTTCCATTCATTGCTGTCTCCTTCCGTCCCTCCTTGCGCCCTAGGGATGCCTTGGTAGTCATTTAAAAATGGAAGCCAGATCGAGCCATTCCCATTTGGAACCCTCCCAAACTGTTCCTAAACCCCTCACTCCAGCCTTCTCAAAAACTCTTCACTTCCTGAAAACCCTTCACTCCCTAATCCTTGAAGCTCACCTTAGGGCCTTGGTTCTGGCTGTTCCCTCTGCTTAGACTGGAACACTCTTCCCCAGAAATTCACCTGACTGGGACCCTCTTTTGTCATCTGTCTTAGCTTAATTGTAGCCTTGGCAGGGAGGTCTTCTCTGATCCCCAAACAGTGTAAGTCCTTGAGCTACTCTCACATTACATGTTTTTATGGCACGCATAATATACCCTGTATATCTTCATTTCTATGTGTATGTTTACTTTTGTCCCCCCCCCACTAGATGGCAAGCACCTTTATCTGTCTTATCATATATTCACAGTGCCTAGAAGAGTACCGTCGCCCAGAAAATAATTAAAATTTATATGTTGAATAAAGAGTGAATGAACCACTATGGTGGTTTTTGTTGTTTTTTTTTTTTTTCAAATGATGGACGATTTCTATAAAGAAATAAAGTTTAGATCTTTTAACCAAAAAGCATAGAACTTAGGAAGTGGTAAGGTTTTATAAAACCCCAAAAGCATAAAACAAGGTGACAGAAATTAAAACAAATTTACTAGGTGGATTTAAAAAATAAAATACAGTTATGGTATACATTGCTTCAAAAGGACTCATCTATAATAAAATGATGTGGAAAGGTTTACAATACAAGATAGACAAAAATGCATCAATTGAAGGAAAACACAAAGAAATCAGGGGTCATGATAGGTATTTCTGAATGAATCAAGGCAAACACATTGAATAGGGCAAAGGAAGTTTATAACAAATTACATGATCCAGAAAGAAACTATAGTAACAGGAGTATTTAGGTACTGGGTAACAGTATGAAAATGCAAGAATACAAATAATTGTAAATTATAATAGATCATATAGATTGTATTGTAAATGTAAATAGAATTGTAAATTCTAAGAAAAATATCAGAGCTCCAATTGAAATGAAAGGTCTTTTTTTTTTTAGATTATATTTATTTATTTTGGGGGCCTAGGGACTCTAAAGCAGACTCTGCACTGAGCTTGGAACCCAGTGCAGGGCTTGATCTCACAACCCTAAATCATGACCTGAACCAAAATCAAGAGTCAGATGCTTAACCGACTAAGCCACCCAGGCACCTGAAAGGGAAGATCTTAACACATCCGCCCTAAGTCCATAATGTTCCAGAAGGGGAGAAGGGAAGAAAGCAGAATATAAATTAGGAGACTGGCAAATAAAATAGTAAAAATAAAGGACATTGTAAATTAGAATAAACATAAAAGATAAACTAACATTTAATAAATTGGTATTCAGTTTCAAAAATAAACAGTTTTTGAGTACCTGCTATATGCTAATTTAGAAAGGGGTCATGGGGGTGTTTAATATGCCTTCTTTTCTGATAAATACAGAAATATTTTTCTAAGTGGATCATATACTAGGTCACAAAGAAAGCCTTTATTAATTTCAAAGAGCAGAAATTATATAAGGTACATTCTTTGTCCACAGTGCAATAAATCTGGAAATTAATAGCAAAAATTTAAAGAGTAAAAATAAACCTCAACACTTGGACAGCTTTAAATGGTCTAAATAATAAGGACAAAGGAAAAATTAAAATATCAGACAATTATAGGTAAGTTCATCTTTACACTTGTATTTCTAATTCTTTGTGTATCCAATTTTATATGTACAATTAATGCTTTTTTGATTAGCAAAGTAATACACCATCTTAAATACTCAGTTCATAAACATACAACTTGAATGGTTAAAGTCTTAATAATCCCACACTCCAGAGGTAATCACTGACTGCTTTCTTTCAGATTTTTTTCTTTTTTATGATTTTTTGTTTATTTGGGACAGAGAGAGCAAGTGCACATGTGCACATGCACTGGCATAGGCAAGGGGAGGGGCAGAAAGAGAGGCAGAAGCAGACTCTCAGCTGAGCAGGGTGTCCAGTGTGGAGCTTGATCCCAGGACCCTTGGATCATGACCTGAGCCACAGACACTCAACTGACTGAGCCACCCAGGCACCCTTTCTTTTAGAATTTAAATAAACAAAGACATGACTAAAAATATAAATAAAATATGTATCCCTGCCAAGCACCCCCTTCTGTGAAAAACTACTTCCTTCTGTGTGAACTGCATCTTTGGAAAGGGAATTTCTAACTATTATTTAACTGCCAGATAATTCCTAACACTAGGAATTGGTTAACTATTCACAGATACTCCTTTTTTTTTTTTTTTTTTTTTTGCTTTTTAAAGATTTTATTTTCAAGTCATCTCTATACCCAACATAGCGCTCAAACTTACAATCCAAGATCAAGAGTTGAACCCTCTACTAACTGAGCCAGCCAGGCATCCCTTCACGCGGATACTCTTTACTCGTCTCCCAGGGTGGACTTGGGGATGGACGAAGGTAAGGTCACCCCATACCAAGGCAGACCCATGAATAAAGAATTGCCATCATTATTCTGACGATTATTCTACAGCTCAGACCCTGAGGTACAAAAGTGCTCTTTTCAAGTCATTTTCTGTGCATAAGACACTTCTCCTTCTACAACAGAGAAGAGAAATTGCTGAGCTGCCAGCTCTGGGCAATGCTTTCAGAACCAATGCTGCTGGGTTTACTTTAGAGGAGAAATAGCTTCATTACAAGTGACATTTTCTTGGCTAGGGGGTCCTCAACTGACCAAAGTGCCCCCAGAGCACGTGATCTCTGCAGCTGACTGGAGTGGTCCCTTCAGTCCCTAGGTACCCTAGGGTAGGAAGTCAAAACTGCCAAATGTGAGATAAGTCCACAAGAGGATCCAAAGTTTGTTTTGTTTTCTATTTTTTTATTTTTTTAAAGAGTTTATTTATTTATCTGAGACAGAGAGAGCACGTGTGCTCAAGCATTAGTGGGGTGAGGGGCAGAGGGAGGGGGAGATACAGGCTGCTGGCTGAACAGGGAGCCCAAAACGGGCTGGATCTCAGGATCATGACCTGAGCTGAAGGCAGATGCTTAATGGACTGAGCCACCCAAGTGCCCCTGAAGTTTGTTATTTTAATGTTGTTATTGCTTTTTTTCTTTTTTTTTTTCTTTTTTTTTTTTTTTAGTTTTCTCTGACTACCTGTTTTAAATTGTAGCCTCCCCACCACCCTTTCTCTTCCTGGGCTGATTTTTCTCAGTGGCAGGTATCATTAACCTTGCTACATTATTTTCCTTGTCTGGTTGATTGCCTCTGTCTTCACATTAGAATGTGAGTTCCATGAGAGCATAGCATTTTGTCTGGTTTACTGCTCTAGCCCCACTGCCATGCTTGAAACATAGTAGCTTACTCAATAGATAGGTTTTGTTTTGTTTTAGAGAGAGAGAGAGAAAGAAAGCCCGAGGAGGGGAGAGACATGGGACAGAAGCAGAGGGAGAGAGAGAATCTTAAGCAGGCTCCATGTCCAGCAAGGAGCCATGTGGCAATGCCCACAAGATGAAGGAAGTTTTCAAGAGGGTGAATGAAAAGAGAGAAAGGAGGAAAGGAGAAGAGGCCATACACCTTGGACTTTACAGGGGGAACTTCCTCTATAAAATGGAATTCTTCCGGGGTGAAGGGACTGAAGAGGGAAGGATCTGAAGCCAGGTCTGCCTCATTCTACCTCTTGTTTTTTCCAGTGTATTCAACCTCTTAGGAATTCCTGACAATTCTACCTTCAATATAAATACGGATCTAACTACTTCTCTCTGTGTGCCCTACCGTGACCCTGCCCTGTGCAACCTCCCTCTCCAGTCAGGATCATTTCAATAGCCCCTAACTTGTTCTAACTTTGTACGCACAGCCAGCAATCCATATGGCATCAAACTAATCTTTCAGCAACAAAGATCAGGTCGGGTCACCCCCTGCCCAGACCCTCAGAAGTTTCTACCTATCACCTCCGAGCCTTTGCCCTTAGTGCTCATCTCAGGTATGTACTCCTACCTCACCTCATCCAGGTCCCTGCTCAAATCCCATCTTCTCAGCCAGGCCTACTCTGACCGCCCCATGCATTCAGTTCTACCCTCTGTACAGACATGGGCACTCCTCAGCCTGTGGAGCTCTTCTAACATAGGGCAGGGAGATCTGTTTTGCTCCCCAGGGCATCCCAAACAGTAGTGCCTGGTGCCTAACAGAGGCTCCGTCAATTCTGGAATGGGTGACTTGGAACATTAAAAGAAGTACGGTGGATTATGACTTCCTGGGGACTGAGCTGATTATGAAAGAGAAATCTTGGGGTTTTACAAGACAGGAATCACAAGAACCAAGGCCAATGCAATTGTCCTCTTTGGAGAGGCAGAACAAGAATAAAAATAAGGACTTTGTTTCCTTTATCTGCTTCTGTCCCAAACAGGTATCAGAGGCTCCTTCTGAGTCTATGGCTACTTTGGTAACTCTAACACCATTGTGATTTTTCCTGAAAGGTGTTCTCCTTGGCGGGGGAGTGGGAAAACACTACAGCTCACCGGGGTCTGGCCTGGCTGGGAAGGAAAGAGCACGGCTGGTTCCTGGCAGAGTCCACCGGCCCGCAGCTCCCACCTCGCCACCAGTCCATCCTGTCGTCCTTATGATGTAGTTCTGGAATGTTGGTGAGGTCTGGAGCTGAGGGCCAAGAAAGAATTCTTGAGATGTCTTTGGTGCAAAAAGATGATTCTACTGAAGCATGGGGACAGGACTGGTGAACAGAAAGCTGTGTGCTGGGATTGTGAGAAGTGGCTGATTACATACCTGAGGTGGGGAGAGGAGTCCAAAAGGACTTTCATATGCTAAAGAAAATTCCTAGGATGCTGGACGCCTGGCTTTTGTCAAGCTAAAGTTGTTACTCCAGCTAGTAAGGCACCAAAAGTAAGACAGTGGGAGCTTCCTGCCTGTCTCAGGTCCTTGCCAGGGGCCTGCAGGTCATTAAGAAATTTGATTTTATTTTCCCTTCTTTCTCTGTTTTCCACATCACTGCGGAGGGGAGGGTGACCTTAGGGCTCCAGAAAGTTGAGTTATGGGTCTCTGAGAGTTAGACTATGGATAAGAATGCTTTTTCCTTGTGTATCACCGACACATTGGTACACTAATGGAAACTCAAGTCCTGCGGGATAGTGATCTTTATCAATTAACCATTTGTTTTTCCCTTAGTTCTAGGGCAGCCAAGAGTGCCTGGAGACTGTCACAGATATCCCACCTGGAGGGGGGTGTGGGTGGTGAGGGTGCTGTAGGATGTCAGCTTGTGCTTTGTCCTCAGCTCGCCTTCTGCTCCCTCATCGCCTAGGCGTTTTAAGGGTGGCTCGGAACTGAGCTAAACAACATTCACCCTCCCAGCTGCTCTGGTTCCCTGGGGTCCTGGCGGAGGGGGGTGGGGGGAACGGGGTGGGGCTAGGCAGCTCTGCAAACTCCAAAACTGACCCTGGCCACGGGCTTCCCAGCGGGGATGGAGCAAAACATCCCCCAGGGAGAGCGCGGCAGCTGCCCGGCTCTGGAGCGCCTCTGAGCCCGAACAAAGGTCCGGAGCCCACCCGGGACCTCCCCCACAGAGGCTTCCCAGCCCCCAGGGCTGATCCCGGGGTCCGCGCCTGGGGGTGCTGGCGGCTGCCCGGCTCAGCAGTGAGTGCAGAGAAAGGAGACAGAGAAGAATCTCTGAGAACAAAACTCGCGTCCTCCCCGGGGAGCGCAGAAGAGCCGGGCGGCGGCGCCGAGGCGCGTCGGGAGCTGCTCCAGCCAAGTTTGCTTTGGGTTAGATCAACTTTCTCGGTCCCGGCTTCGCCCGGTTGCAGCAGCCAGGGTTCCCGGTCACCCACAGGCGCCTAGGCTGCACGTCCCGAGGGGCGGAGGGGATCCCGCACGCGGGGAGCAGGCGGCCAGACCCCGGGTCGCGCAGGCGCCTTCCTCGTCCCCTCGCCTCACCCCCGCCTCGTCCCCTCCCCCGGCGCCGGAGGGTGGCTGGGGGAAGGGGAGGGGCAGCGCCGGAGCCGGGGGAGGGTCGGAGGCAGACACAAAGCCGGTCCCTCCCCGCCCCCGCCCCTCCTCGGCTCCTCTTCCTCCTCCTCCCGCTCCGCCCCGGCGGGGAAACCCAGCCCCGCGCCTGTCCGTGGGGCTACCTCTCGCCCCCGCCTCCGAGACCTGCGGGGAGGGCCTGCGCGAGGTAAGGGGCGGCGGCCGCGGAGATCCCACCCCCGGTGCCGGCACCCAGCACCCGGGGAGGCTCCGGGGCACGGGCGGGGGCTGAGCGGGGTTCGAGGCGCGGGGTGCTGCTGCTCGCACCGTCTTCCCCTTCGGAGGGGACCTGGAGGGAGAGAGCGAGCGAGCGTCTTCGCGGGGCTGTGGGAACGGGTGGGGGAAGGGGTACCGGGGAGGGGGGTGCCTGGACCGGGGCAGGGTGACCTTCCGGTGCCTCGGGGCGACCGCAGGTCCAGGTAGGGTCGTGGAGTATATATCTTCACGCAACCCCTGCGGGGGTGGGGTGAGGGGCAGCCGGAGGGTGCGGGTGCCGGTGGCTCCAGGTGCAGAGTGTGTGTGTGCACGCGGGAGGAGGGGGAAGGACCTTTGTAGAGTTCTACCTGCGGGGGCCGCCCGTGGGGTGTCAAGTGCGCCTCGTGCCTGGGAACACGGGCCGGACTCGGGGTCGCACCGCCCGGATGCCCAGCTCCGCCCCGGTGCGTGCGCGCAGTCCGTGCACTGGGCAGACGCCGGGGTCCGAGGCTTCCTCCTCCCCCGCCAGAAGATCCCGCAGGAGGGTGTGTGAGTCCGACCTGCGAGCGCTGGGCTGTCGCGGCGATTGATGGCTGCATAGCAGGAGAAGGAGGAGCCTGGGGTTCCTGCCGGGAAGGGACGGGGCCACTTTCCTATCCTCAGGCCTCCCGCCCCCTTCTGGGCTCGGCCTCCACCCTTGGCCTAGGCTTCCACCAGTAAGGCTAAGGCGTCCACCCATCCTGTGACTGGGCCCCCTCCACGTTCGGGGGACAGCAGGATTTGCAGAATTCTGCTTTAAAGCCTGTGATTTGTTGTCAAGAAATACAGGGCGGGACCCGTCTCCTTGGGCCCTAAGAGGCGCCTTTCTTCACAGAGATCAAAAATCCTTTGGGTTTTCCTAATTCAGCAGAGGAGGCTCCACATAAACCGGGCATGCAGTGGAGCCTACTTATTTGCAGGCCTAATGGTTTCTGGAACATTGGGGTTTCTTAGGAACCTATTGTCATCAATAAGGAAACCTCAGAGCACTCTTCCAGCAAGAGGACTTTGACAATATTGAGCAAAAATAAACAATTGGCAGCACTCAGTAATTCGCATGGTATTTTAAGGCAGTATTTTAAAAAATAAAATTTAGTGTGAAAAATCCACGATGAACAAAATAACCAACATTTTAAATAAAGAGAGGTTTTGTTATGCCTCTGCGTTACTGTGTAGTGGGGACAGTGGTTTCCAGTGACCCTCAGTTTGTCTGGTCCCTGCCTGGGAGTTAATGAGGGTTGACAGTGACCTGCAGCAGATTAGGCAATGCTGGCTTTATATATAGTCTTTTTTTTTTTTTCCGATAGTACAGCTTTTTATTAACTTTTCACATAGTTCAAATATGGGAGAATATTTTGATAGGTGTGCAGACATGTATGCACTTTCCTTTTGGTCTCAGGCTCCAGTACGTTTCTAGAACCCCCTTGACTCTCCTGTGCTGGGGTGCTGGGGTAGCTCCACAGAGAGCATTGGGGTGTCAGGGATTGGGTGGGGCCTGGGAACAGTAAGGGGCCCTTGCATTTGGGACTGGAGAAGAAGGCTGGTGGTTGACAGGAATTGTGGGGGCTTGGGACAGCTCCCAACAGTTGGAGGCTGAGGACATGAGAGTAGAGAACCTGCTACCAGACCTCCTTTGTCTGCTGGCATTCTGCAGACAGGTTAGGTAAGTAGAGAAGGAAACCTAAAATAACCCATACTTGACCCTTTCCCCCTCGCAGGGGCAGCTGGAAGGAGCTTGACTCTCTCTAGGGCTCTGGTATGTGCTTGTTTGCCAGAGAGAACTTCCCAGCAGCCCTTCTGTCCCCACTTAAGTTTCTAATGGCTTCAGCTGGGAAGGTTTCCTGAGGTCCCTCCTCCTTTCCCTGATAAGACACCCCCTCAGCACCACAATTCCTTGTGTATCACTTCTGAGTAGTGCGCGGGGGACCCCACTTCTCCACTGAGAACAAGGTCAAAAGCCAGATCCTAGCTCCTCCTCCCTGCCTCCAACACAGAGGTGTGGGTGTTGAAAAGAATGAACCAAAGTATTCCTTGGTAAACACACAGCAAGATGTCCATCCTGAGCAGATTGGCCATGTTTTTATAGTGCATTTCAAAATGTTTTTACGGATAGCACCTCAGGTTTTTTTCACTGTAGTATGATTAATTCCATTAGTTAGGTGAGAAAACAGAGGTCAGGAGAGGTCAAAGCACCAAAGAGGGGACCAGGGCTCCAAGCCCAGTAGGCATCTTGCTGAACCACAGCTCACTTGCTAGAGGTGGCTGTGTTCAGAGGTACAAGCCCGGCAGTGTCTGTCTAGAGCAGAATTTAACCAGGTTGTGTTTAGGGTACAACTTTATTGAAGAATTACAATAGATACATAGACAGACCAATAGATAGGCACTTGGGTGGCTCAGTTAGTTAAGTGGATGACTTGATTTCAGCTCAGGTCATGATTTCAGGGTCTTGAGATCACACCCCAAGTAGGGCTCTCCACTGGGCGTGAAGCATGGTTAAAATCCTCTCTTTCCCTCTCCTCCTCCTCCCCCTCCCTGCTCATGTGCGCTCTCTCTCTCTAAAAAAAAAAAGAAAGAAAAATTTCTAAAGAGTTACAGTGATAGAATACTAGAAGCATTAGGAAAAATGCTAATATTAAGCAGGGTTTCCTCTGCAGGACTTTTTAGTGCCTTTATTACAGTGTACGCTGGGACTTTTTAGGATGACGCCATAATATGGACTGTTTGCCAGTTTCATTTGGCCGCAGAACACTCCTTCTCATGAAGCATCTTTAGGATCCAGAGTTCCAAGGAGTCCACTTTGGGAAATGTTTAGTTTACCCCAAATGCTCTTTTAGTTCACCTTCTGACATCTAGGCAGTTTCCAAGGAGCATTGGTGCTTCGGATAGCAAAACATCTATATTCTGGACTTTAAAAATGCACAGTAATCCCCCCTCCACCTTGTAAGGTGTTAGTTTGCAGCTGCCGTGCACCTGATTAACAGGACTCAGTTTTCCAGGGGCTGGTCAGATCTGAGGAAACCAAAGGAGTCGAGTAAATGCAAACGAGCGTGTCTTCATGCTGCTTAGAAGCCGGCAGATGTCAACCAGCTTTGCCTGAGCTTGCCTCCAGCGTGGCTTGTATGTGAAACGGCAGCATAGGGATCTGGAGCTGAGACACATCTTGCTTGATCACCTCCATTGAGTGGGAAGGTACACCCGGGATTTTCAGCTGTCTCAGCTTCCTCTCTTCCCGGGAGCTGGCAGTGTGGATTCTGTAGGATTTCTGCATTTACTCTTGAAAAGGTAGCTGCTGGAGCTGGAACCAAGGGCTGCTGTTGGGATCCACCAACCCACAAGCACCCATTGTTGGAAACCTGGTCTTTGTAAGAAAGAGTTTGCCAGCAACCAGCCATTCCATACTTTTCATAGAGGGGTAACCCTGGATGTCCAGCCTTGTTTGCACCGAAGGGAGAAGGTGAACAGGGGAAGCCAGAGTTTGTATTTCAGGGTTTCAGAAGAGGGTGGCGGGCTACCAGGGCCAGCAGAGGAGCCTTGGGAAAGGTGACACCATCATCAGAGAGGGCATGGCCACAAGCAGACATTCAGGGATCTCCAGAGTGAGTGAATTTATCTGAAGATTTGTTTCACAGATATTTCCAAAGCATGGAGAGGGAGCAGTCTCTAGGACCTGTATTGATCTGTATCGATTAGGGTGATATCACAGAAGTCAGGGAAAGGTGTATTTTGAGAAAAATGGACCTATCAGGAGTGTGTGTGTGCCTGTGCCTGTGCATGCCCTCCTGCATTGGAGGCCAAGGAAGAAAATGGGAGGGAAATACTGAGTGTGATTTTTTGTTTTGTTTTTTAGTTTAAAAGTATTGTGGAGGAAGAATTTCCTCTGCTCTTCAAGACCCCTCTAGCAGGACTAAGAATCAAATAGATGGGGTTCTTGTGAGCCAGATTAATAGGAGAAAATCAAATTTAATTACATATATGCAGGGAATCCACACAGACATGAGAGTCCCAGGACAGTTAGGCAGCATGAGGCAAAGGCGTGGGATAGGAGGGTCTGAGGTTGCCCTATGATACAGGTAAGTTTCTTAGGTACAGAGGCATCTCTGGTACCTGCAGGCAGTTGAAGGGGAGGTAAAGAGCTTTCCCCAAATCTCCTGGGTTTTGATGCTTTGAAGTCAAAATAATCTTCATGCCTTATGGCCCATCTTGGGGTGGCCTCCCTTGGCCCCTACAGAAGTCCTATACGTTACACAGATACAAATTTTCAATAAGCAGCTGCAGACACAGAGTCACTGGGGCATGGTGGGGACTGAAACATGGGAGCTGATGAGTTTAACCACAAAGAGACCACAGGCCCAGCAGAAAGGGGTCAAAGCAGAACCGGGAAGCCTAAAACCAGGAGCAGGGTGGAGTTCATGAAGTCAGGGACGGGGATGAAGAGGAAGAACCTGCAACAGTGAGTGGGACCGTCCAGGGTTTTCAGCCTGTGAGTTTGTGGCCTGCATCTGTTGTGATTGATCTGGGCCTATTCTGTCCCATGTCATTACGTATTTTTACTGTCATCTCTGAGAAGCGTGGAGTGGCCGCTGAGGGTGTGAACAGAACCACATAAGTTAATGCAGCTGCTAGCAAACCCACTCAAAAGCATTATTATTTTGAATGAATACATGATTAAATGGCATTACTTTTTATGGTAGAAACAGTTTTTGAACTTTTTAAAAAAAAATACTTTATTTATTTATTTGACAGAGATCACAAGCAGGCAGAGAGGCAGGTAGGCATAGAGAGAAAGGGGGAAGCAGGCTTCCCGCTGAGCAGAGAGCCCAGTGTGGGGCCCGACCCCAGGACCCTGAGATCATGACCCGAGCCAAAGGCAGAGGCTTAACCCACTGAGCCACCCAGGTGCCCCTGAACTTGTTAATGGTTTGGCAAAAACCCTAAACAGAGTCATATGTTGTAGAAGGGCCTCAGAAAATAAAGTTGGATATGGCCAGGAGGTTGTGTGGATGAGGCTGTAGATACCCCATCCTGTGGAAATGTTTTATTTTGATCAAGAATCTTTGGTGGGGGGACATCTGGGTGGCACCGTTCAGGCAAATCTTATGCAATGGGGTTTGTCTAGAATTGTCCTCAGCCTGGACACTGATTTGGGAAGACTGGATCAGTTTTGCTCCTCATCTAGTAAATCGCAAACAGAATGCAACCTGCGGGCCTTGGCTGTGTATATTCAGGCCACACTGGCGTCTGGTTTTGGCGCTGCTACCAGGTGTGGGGTCCTGGCTGACTTCCGGGACTCCGTGGTCCCCTTGGGATCAGAGATCTGACCAGTGCAGGTGTCATGGTATGATTCCTGCCTCATGGGCACTCCAGCCTAGCAAGGGATGCTTAGAGATGCTAGCCAGTTTAGGACAGTGTAGTCACTGCTTGACTCAGCAGGCAGACTTGTGCCAAATTTGACCCTGAAAACTCCTTATTGAAGTGCTTTGTTATTTTCCTCTGTGATTGTTTTTCCCCTGGCAGTTTAGGGGTCTGAATGAGAACAAAGATAGATGTTCTTTGTCTTTAAAGAAGGGGTTTTCTTTTTTATCAGGTCTTTATTAAACAAACAAAGGGGTGGGGGTGCATTTCAGGGGCTCCTCTGGATCAGCGCCCTGAAGGAAAGAGACTCTCCCCCATTTTGTGGCTTCTTAACAAAGAACCAGAAGGAGGGAGGAACCAATGAGATGAGCAGATAGGAAGGGCCCCACAGGGGTGATGAAGGGTGCTTTCCTCAAAGCTTCTCACTTCTCACGTGGGTGAGGTCTGATCTATGAAGGTGCAGTCAGGCCTGACAACTTCTTGTCCCTCCCCCAGGGTGGGAGCCCTCCCCTGGTCATCTGTCCTTGGGGTCCACCACCCACTCTGTCTGTATTCTAGGATTCCTGTCTTGACACAGACTTTACACATACTTGGTATTACAGTCTTTCTCTGGGCACATCTCATACCTCTTATGCCCAATATTTTCAGCTTATGTCTTTCCCTAGATAGTGTACAGGGTGACCTTGGTCCATGAAGTATTGTAAACAGTAGAGGTAACCTATATTATAATGTTGGCTTGGGCAATCCCTTTTTCTTAAACTGAATCTTCACAGGACTCTGGTACCTACCAGAGGTGGAGTCATATCAAAGAGTGGGGGCCAGAACAGGGCACAGTGACCTCTTTCTATTCAAGCATGCTGTGGTGGCATACAGAAGGGGCACTTTATCCTGTCCTGGGTGTCGGGAGAGGATTCACAGTGAAAGGGAGTAGCTCTGACAGATGGGTTATTTGGTGATGGCTAGTAACCAGTGGATTTCAGGTAGAGGAGTGTCACATACAAAGAATAAGAATCAAAAGGAGGGAGGTGCTTTTGGAGAAAGAGCTCTCTTGATCATTATGGCTCCACTTAGAATGTGAGGTTCCTGCTTGGGTTCTGGGGAGTGTGGAGGAAAGATGTGTGGCCTCAGTACTCTCCTGGCCTCAGCCTGGGGAGGGCGGTGAGAACTGTGTGTGGGACTTGTGGAGGACAGTTTAGGACAGTGTCATGTCCTAAAGAATCAGACTAGAGGGATGGGGACAGTCTGGGTCAGGAAAATGATCATCCATACAGTCTTGTCACAAAGCCCTGCTCAAGCTCTGTGGGGAGCTGTGCCCTATTTGTGATTTAAGGAGACTCTCACCTTCCTTTGTCTCACAGAAAAGTTCTGGAGACTACGTAGGGCCTACCGAGTGGCTAGATCAGAGGCCAGCTGCCTGGAGTAGTTCCACCCCGTGTCAGTCCGTGTTTGGCTAACGACTGCCCCTCACACTTCAGCTTTCTCTGCATGCAGGTGGAGCGGGTCCCATGAGCCTGAAGCCATCCTCCCACAGAAATGGGTGCTGGCCTGGGGAGGGAAAGTGGTAGAGGGGTTTGAGGGGACATGGGCAGACCACTGGCAGCATCAGTCCCTATCTGGGATGCTTATTCTCAACCTTATGGCCAGGGGAGGGCAGACAGTGGGGAAGAATTCGCCCCCTTCACTTCCTGTGACGGTTTGAGGAGCAAGAGTTCCTTACTGACCCTCAGCCAGGAGGCTTATGCCTCCAGGGTCTGTGAGTGGGCACACTGGCCCACCAGAAACCATCTTGGATGCTTCCTAGTTGTGTTCACTAACCGTGGTTTTACTGTAGACATTTATGTCCTTAGATCATATTGGAAATACTCAGTGTAATCACAGGATGCCTATTACTATGTAACTATCCTTCTTGGACATAGTAAGCTCATTGTATCTGCCATCATTGGCTCCTGGTTCCTTGAAGACTGGTGAGATCCTTCCTTGAAGGATGGTGGACATCGAGAACCATGGGTCTAGGAAACCGAGAACATTAAGATCTGAAGGAGAGTTTCTTAATTGTGTCAGGAAAGGGCAACCTACACCCTCACTGTCCTGGCCAGGCATTTGTCAGATTCTTACTCCATAAATACATGTAAGCATCTGAGAACACGTGTACCTGCCACCACCATGCTCTCCTCCCATTTCCAGTGGGTGAGGGCATAAGACAGTGAGATAATGTGATTTGTTTCAAACTAGCCAGTAACAGGCAGCCTCAGAAAGGAAGTGCCCTGTTACCAGGCAGGTGCAGTCTAACCTGGAGATCCTACCAGTGTCTCACCAGTAGGAGATCCATGTATCTGCTCTTCTGAGCATGCAGCCCTTGGAATAATGGTTGAGACAGAGAAGTCAGAATAACATAGCAGGATCCTGTGGAATCTGGTGAGATTTTAAGCATCATGGTTCAGAATCTCAAGAGATTTGTCTTGATAGGGTGTGATTTGGACAATTGATATAAGATAGAAATCAATCTCTTTTAGTTTTTTCCTAAGGCATTTTTCATTTAGTGTAAGAATCAAGAAACCAGGATGCCTGGGGTGGCCCTGCCAGTTCAGTGTCTGCTTTTGGCTCAGGTCATGATCCCAGCATCCAGGGATTGAGTCCTGCATTGGGCTCCCTGGTCAGTGGGGAGTCTGCCCCCTCTGCTCCTGCTCTCTCTCTCACTCTCTGCCTCTCAGAATAAACAAACAAAATTTTAAAAGAGAATTAAAAAATCATTAAAATTGTAATAGCAAGAGAGAAAGTGATCAGCTCTAAGGATGAAAGAAACTGAATAGTACAAAAGTATAACATTTTAGCTACTATTTTCCCGTAAATCCATATAAACTTGAGTCTTAGCTGGTCTTTAATATGAAGGAATTCTTTATGCATCCCACAAAGGACGACATAATGAAGGTGTGAAAGGCTTTGGAGAAATCTTTACTCGATTGTTCTAGAGAGGAAAGGAACCTGGTATAAGAGCCAAGACTTCATAGTTCTCAAGGATTGTGATGCCTTTATAAAATAAACATCATTCTAGAAGTAGTGATAAAAATCATAAACATAGCCAAATAGATGTTGAAGGCTAATTGAACGGGAGGTATCTTCAGTATGATTTAGTATTACTTCATGTAACAAAACTACCTTTGAGGGAAATTTTCTTTTGGTGAACGCTGGAAAGACTGACCAAAATAAGATACCACTGGACTTCAAACATTTTTATATCCCATATGAAAAGCCCAACATAGAAGTCAGGAGAGCGCCTTTTGACTGATAAAACATTTTCTGATAAACCATTCAACAGAAAATCTCTGGAAATTAATGTTGGTGGGGGAACACAGTTTGCCTTGCTCTCATTCTTGAGGAGCAATTAGGAAATCTTGTTTCTCTTGCAGAGTTGCTTTGGTTCGGCCACAAACATACTCTACTGTCCTCTGACCCTGTAGCTTGGCCGCTGTCCCTTATCTGCATCATGTCTGCATCTGCCTTCTTCCCAGCATGGATTCCATGGTCTGGGATTAGAACCCTTTCTTTGCATATACCTTATTTGTCTTGCCCTCTCTCTCAGGAGACTCCCCTGCCTAAACCCAACCCTGGCTGAAGCACCTCTTCCCTCGCCAGTGCCTGCTCCAGGCAGGAGGGCTTGGATGTGGACAATCCATTTTTCTTAACTCATCCACTCTCCTGCTTAGATCAGTCTTTGATAAACGTATTTTTCTTTAAATCACATCCATATATTATAGGAGAGATATAAAATTTGGGGAACTAACACTTACTATGATATTTCCCTTTCCCTCTGATCCTGTCTTGTTTCATTTATTGAAAATGTTCCAATGGCAACCTTCTAGAATGATATCACACCCCACTAATGGGTTTTGAAAAAAAGATGCATTGGATGATTATTTCAAGATTCCTCCCTTCTCAGACTTTCCAAACCCTTCTTGCTCTCAGTTGATGACCTTACTTATTTCACTGAGAAACTAGAATGAATCTGAAGAACTCCATCAGTCCCAGCTTAAAGCTACCACCAGACCTCCACCTGTGTCCACATATGCTGTCCCATCTTTGCCACAAAGCATTAAACATTGGTGCTCTTCTGGGGGTCCACCCCTCAGCTGCTATGGCAAATTCTGATTTCTCTCGCATACTCAAAGACATTACTCCAGCATTTGTCCCCTGTCTGTCCTGGATCATCAAGTCTTCCCCCCACCCTCTTGGCTCATTTGCATCCAGGCACAATCATCCTGCAATATTGCCCATCTTCAGAGAACCTACCTTGACCCCACATCTGCTACCAGCTCCTGCCTCCTCAACCTGGCCTTACAACAGAGCCTTCCATTCTTTCCTACATCCAATCCCATAAAGATGTTGCCTGCTGTACTGATCCTGTCAGGTTCCTCCGTGACCTCCCTGCTGGCACATCCAGTGATCAGTTTTTGGTCCCCATCTCCTTCCATTTTCCAGCAGCACCTGACACGGTACTTGTCCTTTCTTATTATAAATACTTGGCTCTTGCTTCTCCAACTTCACTGGGAGCTTCTCAGCCTCCTTTGCTTCTTCTCATTTCCTTGATCCCTAAACATCAAGTGCCTTGGGGCTTGGTGCCTGGGTTTCTTCTTCCCATGATACCTATGCTAGGTGACCTCAGCCAGCCCCACTGCTTTAAATAACCTGTGTCTGTGAGTGGACTCCAGGTCAGGCCCCTCCCCTGAACACAGCCACTGCAGCATGGTCTTTGTGGTTTGTCCGCTTAGGGATCTCATAGGAATCACAGACTGAACGTGTCCCAGACAAGCTCTTTGCCCTGCTCCTTCTCATTTCCCCATCTCAGCAAATGGCTCTATTCCAGGTTTTCAGCTCAGCACCTTGGGCTCCCTCAAACTCCCTGCCACATTCAGCCCATTGGCAGTGTTATCAGCTCTACCTTCAAAATAAATTCCTCTCTGTCTGCTTCTCACCATCCCACTGCTGCTACCTCAAAGCCCACGCCATCTCCTTGTAGTGTCCACCTCACTGATCTTGCTTTGTTCTTACCTCCCAGCCATGTTTTCCTGAGCATGTGCACAGCCATCTTTTAAAAAATGGAATCGCCTCTCTACTGTCCTGTTCCGCCAGGGCAGGGAGCCCTCAGCACCCTCTCAGGAGTGGGGGAATGCCAAGCATAGCGGTTGATGGCTTAAAGAAGTGGGCAAGCAGAATGGGTGGTTCTTGACCATTGATTTGGAGATGAGTTGTCCATTCCATTTCCATGGCTGATTTCAGTCATCTCCTGATAGCCCTGTTAGGTCATCCTGTTCCTGTTAGGAACCTCAAAATTCCTAATAATACAGTGACTGTGATTAAAGTCATTATTAAAAATGACATCATAGACCTCAGCTGCAGCAGCTTCTTGCAAGACACATCCCTAAAGGCAAGGGAAACAAAAGCAAAAATGAACTATTGGGACTTCATCAAGATAAAATCTTCTGCACAACAAAGGAAACAGGCACAAAACTAAAAGGCAACCTATAGAATGGGAAAAGATATTAGCAAATGACATATCAGAAAAAGGGCTGTATCCAAAATCTATAAAAAACTTATCAAACTCAACACCCCAAACCCAAAAAATCCAATCAAGAAAATGTGCAGAAGGCAAGAACTGATATTTCTCCAAAGAAGGCATACAAATGGCCAACAGACTCATGAAAAAAATGTTCCACATCACTTGTCATCAGAGAAATACAAATCAAAACCACAATGAGATACTTACTACCTCACACCTGTCAGAATGTCTAAAATGAACAAGACAGGGAACAACAAATTTTGGCAAGGATGTGAGGGAAGGGGAACCCTCTCACACTGTTGGTGGGAATGCAAGCTGGAAGAGCCACTCTGGAAAACAGTATGGAGGTTCATCCAGAAGTTAAAAGTAGAACTACTCTACTGGATATTTACCCCAAAGTTACAGATGTAGTGAAAATAAGGGGCATGTGCACCTGAATGTTCATAGCAGCTATGTCTACAATAGCCAAACTGTGGAAGGAGTTGAGATGTCCTTCAACAAATGAATGCATGAAGATGATGTGGTACATATATACAATGGAATATTACTCAGCCATCAGAAAGGATGAATATCTACCATTTACATCGACATGCATGGAACTGGAAGGTATTGTGCTCATTAAAATAACTCAGTCAGAGAAAGACAATTATCATATGGTTTCACTCATATGTGGAACATAAGGAATAGTGCAGAGGGCAGTAGGGGAAGGGAGGGAAAACCGAATGGGAAGAAATCAGAGAGGGAGACAAACTATGAGACTCTTGACTGTGGGAAACAAACTGAAGGTTGTAGAAGGGGAAGTGGGTGGGAGGATGGGATAACTGGGCGATAGGTATTAAGGAGGGCACGTGATGTGATGAGCAATGAGTGTTATATGCAACTAATGAATCAATGGACACTACTATAGTATATGTTGGCTAATTGAATTCAAATAAAATAAAAAAAAGAAAGTCATGGAGTGTACAAAAATAAAATATATTTTATAATATTATATAACTCATAATATATTATGTACATACAGTTTAAAAGGGATAAACTTAGTTTTATATAAAACTCATGGTCATGCCCTTGCTTTCCACTCACCCAGCACCAGTTACCATGACCTTTGGGGTTCTTTTGTTCTAACCCTGGGGATCTGTCTGTGGAATAACTACTCTCATACACAAGCAGGATTTGGAGCCCTTTGCAGGTTCCCCTTTTTTTGCTCCTGGACAGCTGGTCAAGGCAAGCTCAAGCTCCTGAAAACTCGGCTCACATAGTGCAGCCCAACTCAAGTGTCACTTCTCCCTTCCTGACCCCAGCCACCAAGCCCGGTTCACTGAAGCAGGAAAGGGAGCCTGGGGATAGCTTGAGAGGATAGGGTCATAGCACAGCACCAGGCTCTCAACCAACTGACTTGGGTTTCCAGAGGAAGTCAGAGAGGAATGTGGACTGGGCATATCATATTTTTCTTGGAGTAGCAAGTGATAAAAGCAATATTTTTGCAACTAGAGAAGAAATGGGGAAAAGATCAAGAGCCAGCAGATACAGAGGATGGGAGAGGAATCTTGAGATGTAATTTTCCCTTGTCTTCTCCCTCTGTGGCACATGAAGGAATTGAAAATGCCTACAGAAAATCATTCTATTATTTCATTTTTACACCCTCAGTGATGTTATTTTTAATAGTGACTGTGATCACAGTTGCTGTATTATTAGGAACTTTGCAGTTCTCTTATGATCCCCCAAGCACAGTCATCTGGCCTCTGGCACACCCTAAGCCAACAGGAGGCCAAGCTGTGGCTCATCTAGCACTTGCCTATCCGGAGCCCCCAGCACCTAACAGGGCCATCAGGAGATGACCGAAACCAGCCACAGAAAGGGAATGGACAGCTCGTCTCCAAATCAATGGTCAAGAACCACCCATTCTGTTTGTCCACTTCTTTAAGCCATCAGCTACCATGTCTGGCATTTCCCCCACTCCTGAGAAGGGTGCAGAGGGCTTCCTGCCTTGGCGACTTCTCATTTGCATTTGCTTCCAGGGTATTTTTAAAAAATTCTTCTTTAATTTCCTGTTTGACCCATTCGTTCTTTAATGGGATACTCTTTAACCTCCATGCATTTATGGTCCTTCCAAATTTCTTTTTGCAGTTGACTTCAAGTTTCATAACATTGTGGTCTGAAAACATTCATGGCATGATCTCAATCTTTATGTGCTGGTTAAGAGCTGATTCTGGAGAATGTTCCATGTGCACTAGAAAAGAATGTGTGTTCTGCTGCTTTAGGGTGAAATGCTCTGAATATATCTGTTAAGTCCATCTGACCCAGGGTGTCATTTAAAGCCCTTGTTTCCTTGTTGATCTTTTGCTTAGATGACCTGTCCGTTGCTGTGAGTGGGGTGTTAAAGTCCCCAAAAGCATTGTTGTTGATGAATTTCTTTAATTTTGTTATTAATTGGTTTATGTATTTGGATACTCCTAAGTTAGGGGCATAAATATTTACAATTGTTAGATCTTCTTGTTGGATAGACTCCTTTATTATGATAATATAGTGTCCTTCTTCATCTCTTAGTATAGTTTTTGGTTTAAAATCTAGATTGTCTGATATAAGGATGGCTACTCCAGTTTTCTTTTGATGCCCATTAGCATGAGAAATGGTTCTCCATGCCCCCCTCCTCCTACTTTCAATCTGGAGATGTCTTTCAGTCTAAAATGATTCTCATATTGATGGGTCTTATTTTGTTTATCCAACCTGATACCCTGTGTCTCTTGATGGGAGTATTTCGTCCCCTTATATTCGGAGTAATTATTGAAATATATGAATTGAGTTCCATGATATTACCTGTAAAGTCCCTGTTTCTGTAGATTGTCTCTATTACTTTTGGGGTCACTCTCTCTTCAGAGTACCCTGTTTAATATTTCTTGCAGGGCTGGTTTAGTGTTCACAAATTACTTTAGTTTTTGTTTGTCTTGGAATCTCTTGATCTCTCCTATTCTGAATGACAGTGTTGCTGGATAAAATATTCATGGCTGCATATTTTTGCCATTTAGTTCATTGAAATACCATGCCAGTTCTTTCTGGCCTGCCAGATCTCTGTGGACAGGTCTGCTGCCAGCCTTATGTATCTACATTGGTAGGTTAAGGGCCCTTTGTCCCAGGCTGCTTTAAGGATTTTCTCTTTATCTTTGTAATTTGCAAGCTATGCTATAATATGTTGAGGTGCTAATCTATTTCTGTTGATTTTGAGGTGGATTCTCTGTGCCTCCTGGACTTGAATGCCTATTTTCTTACCCAGATTAGAGAAATTCTCAGTTAAATTTTGTTCAAATAAACCCCTGACCCTTTCTCCCTTTCTCCTACTCCTCATCTTCTAGGACTCCTATAATATGGATATTATTTCTTGTGATCTAATAGGTGTCTTTCCCTCTTCAGCTTCCTTATTTTCCATCATTTTATCTTTTATATCACTAATTCACTCTCTTGATTTGTTCGTCCTCATTTTTTTTTTTTAAGATTTTGTTTATTTATTTGACAGATGGAGATCACAAGTAGGCAGAGAGGCAGGCAGAGGGAGAGAGAGGGGGAAGCAGGCTCCCTACTGAGCAGAGAACCCGATGCGGGGCTGGATCCCAGGACCCTGGAATCATGACCTGAGCTGAAGGCAGAGGCTTAACCCACTGAACCACCCAGGTGCCCCCTTCACTTGGGACTGTATCTCTTTTAGTTTCAGCCTGACTAGATTTCAGTTATTTATTTCTACAGTAAGGTATTCTCTAGTGTCTTCTATGCTTTTTTCCTAGCCCAGCTAGTATCTTTATAATCATTGTTTTAAATTATACTTCAGACACCTTACTTATATCCACATTGATTAAATCTTGGCTGTGAGTGCTACCTCCTGTTCTTTCTTTTGGGGTGAATTTCTTCATCTTGTTATTTTGTCGAGAAAAGAAAAAAAAAAGGAAGAAAGAGAAAACAGCAACAACAACAAAAACAAAAAGCCAACAAAAGAAACCCTAGATCCTGGGTGTATTTTCATCTGCTTACAAAAAGAAACTAGATCCCAAAATAAGAAAGAAAAATGTATATGTATGAGGGTGTGTGAGTGTCTATGTGTGTGTATGTATTTGAAAATAAAATAAAATACAGTGAAAGAAAACAAAAAAAAATACATAAGATATATATAAAAATTAAATAAGAATAAAAAAGAATTGAAAAAAGAAAATAACTGGGAAAATAATACTAAAAGCCGAAGGAATAAAAATACAAAGAATGCTGTATACTGTTTTCCCCAGGAGCTGAAGCTTTGCAGCCCTCAGTGATCAATAAACTTGTGAGCGAGTTTGTGCTGGTCTTCTGGACAAAGAGCCTGTTGCTCTGATTCTCGTGTGGACTTGAGCTAATAGAAGTGCACCTCCAGTGAGCAGAGAGGCAGGACTCTGTTTAAGCAGCTCCAGATTACAGCAGGTGCTGCTGTTTTGCTCCCTGACTGCTTTCAGCACCGGATGAATATGGTGATGCCCTGCTCTGGAGCCCTGGAGCTGAAAGCTCACATCCCCTACTGTTCAGTGTGCCCTTACAGAAGAGCAGTTAATCACCCTTGTCTCCCCCATTTCTGTCAGAACTCTGTGTTCACCTGGCTTGTGATTGAGTGTTTTTATCTCAGGCACCCACCAAACCTTACCCACTCCTGTGGCATGGACTGCTCCATTCCACCCTGGGGGAGGGGGTGCTTGCTGTGGTTCTGCTACTAGCTGGGCCCCTGTCCAGAGAGTGTCACCTGACCATGTGGGGGTTTGCAGTTTATGGCAACACTGAGGAGAAAGCTGGCACCTAGACTCATTGCTCTCAACCAGCTCCCCTACTGTTATCCTTGGGAGTTCTGCTGCTCTCAGCCTCCCTCCCCATCCATTCTTTTTGTGACCCCCTGAGACCACGCTGTCCCACCTGGAATCCCACCCCACTTCACCGCTTGAGTACCTTTAAGCCAGGGACGTCCCCCACTGTAGGGGACTTCTACAAGTTCTTATTTTGCTCCCCGCTGGTTATAATACTTTGTGGTAGCCTCCTTAACCAGGCTTCCCCCTGCCCCCACCATATCCTCAGATACATAGCCCTGGATTCAAGTCTCCACACCTATCTTCCAAATGGTGGTCACTTTTCTACTGGTAGACTTGCAGCATTTATTTTTTCAGATTTCTGGTTGATTTCTCAGATGTTCAGAATGATTTGATATCTAGCTGTAATCCAGGGACCATAGAAACTTAGGGTTTCTACTCCTCCACCATCTTTACTGCTCCCCCAAATTCTCATCTTTTATTAACAAATAATTTCGAATAAAAGATGGGTTATAGTTTTTCTCTTTATTATTATTTTTTTTTCAGTTGGCTCCACACCCAGCATGGAGCCCAACATGCGGCTTGAACTCACAACCCTGAGATCAAGACCTGACCCGAGATCAAGAGTCCGATGCCTCACCAACAGAGCCACCTAGCCTACCCCTCTTTTTTATTATTTTTAAAAGAGGTAAAATATAACAACATTCACCATCTTAACCATTTCTAAGTGTATGTTTCAGTGGCATTAACATTTGCAATGCTTTACAACCGTCATCGCCACAGAACTCTCTTCACCTTATGAAACGGAAACCCTGTACTCCTTAAACATTAGCTCCTCACCTCTTCTCCCCATCTCCTGGCAACCACCATCCTACTTTCTGTCTCTGTGTATTAGAGTGGTATTAGACTATTCTGTGTCCCTCACCACTGTGGAATCATAGACTTTGTCTTGTTGTGAACTGGCTTATTTCATTTAGCATAATGTCCTCAAGATTCAGCCATGTTGTAGTGTGTGTTAAAATACCCTCCTTTTTCAAGGCTGAATGATATTCCATTGTGTATATGTATACATACCACATTTCATTGATCCATTCATTTGTCGATGGGTGCGTGGGTTGCTTTCACCTCCTGGCTACTGTAAAAAATGCTGCTGTGCATGAACATGAGTGTTCAAATACCTCTCTGAGACCTTGTAGGCATTTTTCAGAGAGTACACCCAGAATTGGAAATACTGGATCACATGGTGATTCTGCTTTTAATTTTTGGGGGGAATTGCTCTGCTGTTTTCCACAGTAGCTTGCATCATTTTCCATTTCCACCGCAGCTCACAAGGGTTCCAGTTTCTACACATCCTCGCTAACACTCATTATTTTGGTCTTTTGATAGGAGTCATCCTAATGTGTGTGACGTGTTGTGTCATTGTGGTTTTGATTTGCATTAACTTAAAGATTAGTGATGTTGAGCCTCTTCATCTCTGTGTTGGCTATTTGTATATCTTCTTTGGAGAAATATTTATTCAAGATCTTTGTCCATTTTTTTATCTAGTAGTTTGGTTTTGTTACTGAGTTGTAGGAGTTCTCTCTATATTTTGGATATTAATCCCTTATTTGCTATACGACTTGCAAATATTTGCTCCCATTCTCTGTGTTGCCTTTTCACTCTATGGTTTGTGTCCTTTGAGGCACAGGTTTTCTTAACTTTGAAGTAGTCCAATGAATTTTTTTCTTTTGTAGCCTGTGCTTTTGATGTTAAACCCAAGAACTCATTGCCAGATCCAATTCGTATTTTCTTTGAAGAGTTTTATGATTTTAGCTCTAATACTTAGGTCTTTAATCCTTTCTGAGTTCATTTTTATATGTGGGATAAGGTAGGGACCAACCCTTTCTTTTGCATGTGGATATCCAGTTTTCCTAACACCATTTGTTGAAAAGACTGTGCTTTGCACATTGAATAGTCCTGGCCCTCGTGTTGAAAATCATTTTACCATTTATGGATGGGTTTATTTGTGGGCTTTTTATTCTGTTTGTTGGTTTATATGTCTGTTCTTATGCCAGTACCACACTCTTTTGTTTACTGTAGTTTGGGAGTAAGTTTTGAAATCAGGATGTCTTAAGGGTTTTATAAATCGTTCATTGGAACTGACCCTCCATAGCCTAGAGGTTCCAGGAAATGACTATTTAAAACCAAACCCTCAAGTAAACTGAAGTGGTCTTTACTCACACCAGAAACATTCACTAATATTTTTCTCTAACTTTGTATTAGTTTCTAGCTGAGTATTGACCCTCCTTTCCATAAGGATTTCCCGTTCATGTAAAATCTTTGGTGCAATTTTCATTCCACATGAATTCAGGTGCAGCAAAGCCTTATTTGGTGGCTTCCTTGTGCTTTTACTTTGCCTTTTTTTTTTTAAAGTAAAATTTTACTCTTTTAGGAAAAAAAAAACCATAATTGGATATCAGGAGGCTTGGGACCTTTGATTACAGTCAACACGTGTTACAATCCAGTACTACAAGGTGTGATTTTCCTCCAAATATAATGAAATTTTTAGAAAGGCAAATAATGCTACAGAAGCTATATTTACAATAGATTTTAAAAAAAAGTTATGTCTTTGTTTAGGATCTATCTGAATATATCTTCATTTATTGGGAAAGAAAAATAAAGTCTCTTGATTCAGAAGTGATTAACTTTGGAAATGTGAAGGCTATTGCCCCTGGGCATTTATAAGTCTACAAATTAGTCTACACCAACGTGCTCCACTGCCAGATGTCAAATAAAAGGGGTACCAATCAGTGACCAAACAAGATGGTGAATTAAATTTGCATGAGTAATGGGGCGCCTGGGTGGCTCAGTGGGTTAAGCCTCTGCCTTTGGTTCAGGTCATGATCTCAGGGTCCTGGGATCAAACCAGGCATCAGGCTCTCTGCTCAGCAGGGAGCCTGCTTCCCCCCACTCTCTCTGCCTGCCTCTCTGACTGCTTGTGATCTCTCTCTCTGTCAAATAAATAAATAAAATCTTTTAAAAAAATTTGCATGAGCATCTATGTAAACAAAGAACTTCCGATAACAGAAATACCCTAAAACTCACTGAATCCTACAACCTAACTTTACAGAAGGGGAAACTGAGTCCTAGAATAGTTAAATTATGTGTCCAAGCTCTTGTAAATAGCACGCTTATCATTTGGGGCTGCTAGCTTTGCACTGGCGCTGTGCTGTGTGGGGCCTTTGTTTTTTTTATTTTTTTTTATTAATTTTTTATTTTTTATAAACATATATTTTTATACCCAGGGGTACAGGTCTGTGAATCACCAGGTTTACACACTTCACAGCACTCACCAAAGCACATACCCTCCCCAATGTCCATAATTCCACCCCCTTCTCCCAAAACCCCTCCCCCCAGCAACCCTCAGTTTGTTTTGTGAGATTAAGAGTCACTTATGGTTTGTCTCCCTCCCAATCCCATCTTGTTTCATTGATTCTTCTCCTACCCACTTAAGCCCCCATGTTGCATCACCACTTCCTCATATCAGGGAGATCATATGATAGTTGTCTTTCTCTGCTTGACTTATTTCGCTAAGCATGATACGCTCTAGTTCCATCCATGTTGTCACAAATGGCAAGATTTCATTTCTTTTGATGGCTGCGTAGTATTCCATTGTGTATATATACCACATCTTCTTGATCCATTCATCTGTTGATGGACATCTAGGTTCTTTCCATAGTTTGGCTATTGTGGACATTGCTGCTATAAACATTCGGGTGCACGTGCCCCTTTGGATCACTACGTTTGTATCTTTAGGGTAAATACCCAATAGTGCAATTGCTGGGTCATAGGGCAGTTCTATTTTCAACATTTTGAGGAACCTCCATGCTGTTTTCCAGAGTGGGGCCTTTATTTAACAGTTGCTGAGATGAATGACAGTTATGTTTTATTTTATTTTATTTTATTTTTTTAAAAGATTTTATTTATTTATTTGACAGACAGAGATCACAAGTAGGCAGAGAGAGGGGGGGAAGCAGTCTCCCTGGCTGAGCAGAGAGCCTGATGTGGGACTCAATCCCAGGACCCTGGGATCATGACCTGAGCCGAAGGCAGAGGCTTTAACCCACTGGGCCACCCAGGTGCCCCAAGTTATGTTTGATTTTAATCTCAAATCATTAGTGCCTCTTTATTTTCTTTCAGAGGAGAAAACAGTCCGATCTAGAAGGAAAGACATTCTGTGTTTTTATTTATTTTTCTGAGATAATGTAATGTAAATTGTCCTTTTATGACCAAGTTATTGTTAGACATTGGGATCATTTTCGTTTGTTGCCCCCAATGTATGGGCTGCGCTGCTTTCAAACTGATGAATTTCTAATTTTTTCAAATTAAACAAGTAAAAATTTAAGTTAAAAAAAACAAAAGACCGATCATCATTTATGCTCTTTTGCTCTTGATGTCACAGAGCATGTTAGATGAATAAACTCTGGCCATAAACCGCTCTGTAAAAGAATGATCCAGAAGAGCTGGACTCTGAATGTGAGGAAGTTTTCAAGACCTCGTGCAATTAATTTGGCTTATCAGTTTCTTTCTATGTGTTTTTGTTGATGTATTTCTTTTCTTTTTCTTTCTTTCTTTTTTTTTTTTTTTTAAGATTTTGTTTATTTGACAGACATCACAAGGAGGCAGAGAGGCAGGCTGAGAGAGAAGGGGAAACAGGCTCCCCACCGAGCTGAGAGCACGATGTGGGGCTCGATCCCAGGACCCTGAGATCATGACCTGAGCCAAAGGCAGAGGCTTAACCCACTGAGCCACCCAGGTGCCCCGATGTATTTCTTTTTATGCCCAAGAGTGATACATGATTTTTTAAAAATGTCTAACTAAATGGAATGGAGATTTTCTGATGAAAATAAAAAGTGCTGTGATGAAAACTGTAGTTCCCACTATGTTGGGAACTTTATCTACTTCATTCCATTTGGATCTACTACATAGTTTGTGAACTAAGTGCCATGAACTCCATTTTATAGATAGGTAAACAAAGTGAACTTGTCCCAAGTTACAAAGATAGTAAGTGGTGCCTGAGCCAGGATTTGCAGCCAGGAGTAGCAGATTGCAAAGTGTCACTGGGACTTTCCATGACTCGTCCCCAGCATAGCCCAAAGCCACATCCCTGATGCTTTTGCTCCCTGCAGATGCTGGGCAGGGAGAACCTGAACCCCAGGAAATATGCACATCTGGCAGCCAGTGCTTAGAACGCACCAAGCAATGGAATATGTGTGCTGTGTACGTTTGGAGGAAAGACGTCTATTCAGAAAGCTGGGACCTCAGAGGACCCCTGAGAGTGCAAGGGAAACTGAGGCCCAGAGAAGCCACAGGCATTGCCTGCTAGCATCTGCGAGTGTGTTCCAGGCCTCCTGACTTTTCTGACTCCTGGGGTTTCCCTTCTCCTTCTTCACAGCCGAAGACCAGCAGTGGAAAATCCAGATCTTGGATTAGGGAAAATTACAAAAGTCAGAAGGTAGGAACAGATGAAAGAAAATTTTAAGTGACTAAAAGGAGAAAATCAGGTCCCACAATTGATCTAGTGAGGGCGCTAATGGGACTATTTTGGAGGACTCACCCACTTAGATCACTGCAGAGCTGTAAAAGGAGAGCTGGTTAGGGCGCCTGGGTGGCTCAGTGGGTTAAAGCCTCTGCCTTCGGCTCAGGTCATGATCCCAGGGTCCTGGGATTGAGTCCCACATCAGGCTCTCTGCTCAGCGGGGAGCCTGCTTCCCTTCCTCTCTCTGCCTGCCTCTCTGTCTACTTGTGATCTCTGTCTGTCAAATAAATAAATAAAATCTAAAAAAAGGAGGAGAGCTGGTGATATTCTTTGCATTTCTGGGTCTGGAGAAGCAGCGTCATGCCTAGGAGGGCCCTGCAGTGAGGATGGGAGAGGGTCTGATTTCTGGCTTAATTCTCATTGAGATCAGCAATTCTCATTGAGGTCAGTATTCAGCAGATGGGAGCTCCCGTGTGTCAGGCACTCCAAGCCCAGACAGAAATAACAGCAACAATGACAATAATAATAATAGTAACAGTAGTTAATCTTGGTAACTGAGTGTTACCGTACACCCGAGTGTTAGGGGTCACACAGCTAAGGGCTCTTCTTATATTGTGAAGGATTGGGATAGATTCGAAACAAGAGAACAGCAAGATCAGATGTTGATTAGGGAGTCACGTTCAAGGAAGCTTCCAGGTGGTTTTTCAGATTTGTGTCTAAACACTGCCTGTCCCACAGTTCTTGCATCAGTAGAGCTGAAGCTCAGACTGGTGTAATTAACTTGCTCAGGATCCCAGGATTAAAAGACAGGGATGCAGGGATTTGCATAAGAAATGTAATTCTGCATTCCAGGACCCCTGTTGTCTCTTAGGTTGAAAACCATTTATTGTGGCTGCCCTTGTCAAACTGTAGCCCAACAGGGAGGCTCAGAGAAGAGTCCTCAGACCCAAGCATTAGAAATATGCATATTTTTACATAACCAAACATTTAAAGATTTTCTAAAATAAAATCTGCTGGTGAGCAGCCCACCTCTCAAAAGTATCACAGCTGGGGGGCACCTGGGTGGCTCAGTTGGTTCAGCGTCTGACTCTGGTTTCCACTCAGGTCGTGATTTCAGGGTCCTGAGATTGAGCCCTGCAACAGGCTCTGTGCTCAGTGGAGAGTCTGCTTGTCCTCTCTCTCTCTCTCTTTCTCTGCCCCTCCCCCCACTGATGCTCTCTCTCTTTCTTAAATAAAAAAATCCCCCCCCTTAAAAAAAAAAAAAAAAGATTTTATTTACTTGACAGAGAGAGACAGTGAGAGAGGGAATAGAGGCAGGGGAAGTGAGAGAGGAAGAAGCAGGCCCTCCCGAGGAGCAGGGAGCCGGATTCTGGGCTTGATCCCATGACCTGAGCCAAAGACTGTTGCTTAATGAACTGAGCCACCCAGGCTCCCCACAAATGAATAAATAAATCTTAAAAAAAAAAAAAAAATCCCAAAAAACCCCTACCACAGCCATCGCTGACTGAACTCAAGTTAATGCAACCGATCTGGGTTTTTATTGGGACCAGCATATTTTGCGCCCCTAGGGAAGGAACACACCCCCGTCTGAAGTGTGCGGAAGCACAGCAAACCCAGCTCAATTCCAGAAGTCGGAGAGTTTGTCCGAAGAGGCAGTGTTATGGCTTCTGTGCTAGTAATACTACCATTACTGGATAATACCTTTTATTCCTGATTACGAAGGCCACCCCCACTCGTGTCCCGTTTGAGCAACTCAGAAGATAAGAAACCCTGAAGCTCACGGGTTGAATCCTAGGACCCAAAGGTCATGTAACTGAGACCATGCCTTGTTCATGGGAGTGATGTTTTCTTGAGAAATGTCACCCACCAGGCTAACGTTGGATGGCTGGAAAGCTGCATTTGCCTAGAATTCTGTTAAAAAAAGAGCATTAGCACAGGACAGCCTAGGGCTGTGGGCTGAGAGCACTTGACATCAAGGTCACACATTTGTGGTTTTGAAGAAGTAGTGCCTTCCTGAGGAGTCACTGGTCCGGGGTGCTGGTGCTTCATCCCTGCTGGGACATCATGTGCCCTGCCCTGCTCCTGATCCTGCTCTGCACGTACTCTCTCTTATGGCACAGACGACCCAGTGTGAGTGAGGGCTGTCACCGCGAGGCCACCATGAATCGGTGCACTGGGGGTGAGGCATGCAGCACTCCAGGAGGTGGTGCTGAACCCAAAGGCTGGGGGGAGAGGTGGTAGGGTGTGGGAGCTTAAGTCTACGTTCTAGTGGTGATTGTCTCCACTTACTAGTGCTGGTTGTCTCCACTTACTAGTAGTGCTGGTTGTTTCGGCAAATCAGTGAACCTCTCTGAGCCTCGGTCTCTTCCTAGGTGGAGTGGGGATAAGAACAGCCCCTGCCACGAAGGAGAGTATCCAAAGAGTTCTGCATGTGTAGGACCTCACTTGGAGGGACAAGTTCTCATGCTCGGCCCGCGCTGTAAGGATGATACTAGAGGTCCTGAATGGGGAGGCAGGGCCTTCGTTCGGTTGACTTTGGGTCTCCTCCTGCTAGGGAGATGGAAGATGCCTGCCTCTTGGTCAGGTGGTTGCACTGGTTAGGAGAGACCGAGCCAGTATACCTCCCACTTTTGGGAGCTTAACCCAAAAGTGAATGTCTAGCCAGTGTGTGTGGGGAGCGGGGGTGGCACTTCTTTAGCCCGTTCCCACCTTGTAGACTGTCATCTGGAAGACACAGTTTCGAGGATTATAGCAAAAGGGGAGAGGGGTCTGGAGATGGTTGGGATGAATTTTAAATAGTTTGCCAGACAGAACCCAGCCACATAGGCTCTCCCCAAATGCAAGAACCTCAGGAATAAAAGGCACAGGGGGAGCCCCTCTCCCACAGGAGCTGCCCTGTTCTAGAACTTGCTTATCGTATTATTGCCAAGAGAGACCACACTGATGGTGATTTTGATTAGGTGACTTTCTAGAGGTTGGTTTCTGGGGAAAAGCGTGACCTGACTTTGGGGATCCGTTTAAAGAACAGCCATTCTGTAGCACTCTGGACATCTTACATCTGTCCGCATACCCCTCACCATGATTTTAGGAGGGTCAGGAGACTACAGAGGAAGAGGATGTGCTGCTTTCCTTTTTCCCCAGGAAAAGTATTTCCTGGTACTCACCTGCAGCCAATCTTCCTTAACCCTATGCTTGCAGTCACGATGCTACTTAGAGCTAAAACACACTAATGCAGATTATTGATGACCCAGCTTGTCAAACAAAGGTTCCATTTCTCCTGATAGATTGGTTTCTAAGGTAGGGTGGCAGAACGCATTTTAAATAAAGCCCTGTGGAAAAAACCTGTTTAATTCCTTGAGGTTTTAATGCCTAAATGGTTAGCCATTCTTTATCTGGGCCCTGCATGTGACCAGAACCCGCAGGCCCACATGAGATAAAATAGATACAAATTTATAGGAGAATTATTCAGGGGCGCTTGGGTGGCCCAGTTGTTAAGCATTTGGCTCAGGTCATAATCCCAGGGTCCTGGGATCGAGCCCTGTATCAGGCTCCCCACATGGCAGGGAGCCTGCTTCTCCCTCTCCCACTCCCCTTGATTGTGTTCCCTCTCTCACTGTGTCTCTCTGTCAAATAAGTAAGTAAATAAATCTTTAAAAAAAGAATTATTCATAAAATATCCTATGGATTGATCACACTAGACTGGCTTATCTTTCCCACTAAACATCTTGAGGGAAGGGTCCAGATGGCACTTGCCTGTCCCTCGCCATGGGCCTAGCTACCTAATCCAATGTTAGGCACGAAATGTATATTTTAGAATGGTGATTATTGTAAAATAACGAAGTTTAAATATAGCGGTTGATTTGATTCCCGGCTGTCTCCAAGAATTCAAAAAAGCAGTGATCCTTCTTATAAATATTTATCTTTTTCTCCTGCATTCTAAATGCTTCACTGGTTTCCATTAGGCATGCACTTTGCATGGCTTCTTCTAAAACATGACCCCGGTTGGCTATCCTTGCTTAATCATGAAGAGGGGCCCCGGCTGGCACATGGGTTTATTTATTTCGTGGTCACTCTCAAGTATTTCGTAAGCTGGGGTGGCAGCTCCCGGCTGTAACAGGAGGGGAACCTGAGTGCCGGCTAGCTTTGTGACTGCATGAGGGAATGATTAGATAGCCTTTGGTCATTTCCACTTCTCCACATATGACTACTTCTTCAGTATGTGACCTCACCAAGAGCTCACAGCAAAGAGGCTACCGGTGGTCTGTGTTCAGTTTTCTAGAACCCCCATGGTGGCAGTGGAGGGGAATTCTGTAGAATTCAGGTCATCCTGCCTTACTTCTCCATCCCATCATAAAACAATAACTTAAACCTTCCATGTTTCACAAGGTTTACATTAATGTGGTTTTCTTAACCCGAATTCCTCCTCGTTCATTCTTTCCACAAGTATTTACAGAAAAGCTACTATGTACACAGGCCTTGGCTGTGGAATGTAGAGGGGCTGTCTGACCACTGTCCCTTTAAATCAGCCCATGGCTGCAGCGGTGGCCCTGAGGACAGAGAGTACTCCAGGCTGTGCCCTGCACACTCCCATTAGGACCTTCTTCTGTGCATCTCTGGACCCTTACTTCCAAGTCTCCTCTCCTTTTCACCCTGTTTGCATCAGTGACCCGGTTTGGGGCTGTCTTCCTGGCTCTGAACTGTATGTGGAGGCTCTGAGAGGCTGGAGAAGAGGAGCCAAGCTAAGAGGCCCTCTCAGTCTGGCTTCCCCTTGAAGCAGGCCTTGAGCAACGATTTCAATGTAAGTACTTCATTTGGGGGGTGGCCCTGGGAAGCACTGGTAGGGGAGTAGGAGGTGCATTGTTGGGGAGGCAGCCAGTCCACGGTATATTATCAATCAAATCAGCCCTGTGGATAAGAGTTTACCATTTTCAGAGCATGAACTCTGACTCAGTTATCCTGCCCATTAGGTGGGGGGGCAAGGGGGCTGGGTTTTTCTATCTCTCAGAAGTCATGAATGAGGGCTGTTGGGGTGTGGAGGGAATAATGCCCAGCTCTTGAGACTTGCTGTGCTCCTAGCTCAGGCAGCGTCTACCCTCTACCATGGGGACCTGGAGTGAAAAGCCATACATATCTGAGTAAAGCTGGACTCAGTAAAGCTGAGTAAACCAGGAGGGCTTTGCTAGAGCCCAGAGAATTACCTCCGTTTGAAACTTGAAAATCTCAGGGCAACCTGAAGCACAAGTTCAGCTTCTCCAGTGACTTCTACCTACAATTTCATTCTTGGTGGCAGATGCTGTCAAGGGCGCAACCCTTTGCTAATAGAGTTGGAGAAAGTTTGTCAGTTTTGGTGATGGATGTTGATATGTAAGAGTAAGAGTTAGCTTTGGTGTACGTTAGGGCATCAGAAAGTATTTTAAGCAATTGGTTTCTTGTGTGTGCTTGTTAGTTATTACAGAGTTCCTTGTTTAAAAAATGTACAGCTATGCTGAGACATTCCTGCATTGTGGAGAGTACATAGGTCCGGGTAAAATGGGTGTGTATATATATATATTTTTTAAATGGGTGTATATTTAATGCAGTGAATGACATTATTATTTAAACATATAGAACTCTAAGTTGTAGTAGCATAATAGTGATTGCCTAAATCCAAATTTTTGTATACCTTTTCCCCCAAATCCCTCAAAATCAACAAACAGAGCAAATAAAAGCATCTTTTACACATGCCTCTAGTATTACTAGGAGGCGTCATTTTACAAACTTCAAGTTATCTGTTACAGAGGGAGAAAAACACCCAAGTCCAGGCCGACACCTCTGGCGCCCACCCATCAGGAGCACTGGATAGACAGTGAAGAACAAGTAAAGAATAGGACAGGAACTGAGGAGCCTGGGGTGATGCAGCCCATCCAACATCACCTCTAGAAAGTCAAGTCCCATGCCGAGTGTAAATACTTAAATGCTGGTGGGACGCATAGGGGTAGTCCTGGGAATGATGAGGCTTCAAGACAGAAGCGGGAAACTTGGAAGGGCACTTACTGCTTGGAGACTGGACGATGTGGAGAGAGAATGAAAGGGATAAAATTAAGAGCCCCCCAGAGATAAAAAGGAATCAAAATCAGAAGAGACCCTCGCCCCCAAAACTGTTTCCTGTTTCCTAAGGAAACTGCACTTTACCACGTCAACAGCAGAGGGCGGGTTTGAACCAACAAACTTAGGTAACCACCCAAAGCCCTGTTTCTGTCTCCATGAACTCATTGCTGGTCCAGAAAGGAAGTATTGTCAGAGGAGGAGAAGACAGAAGACAACATGCAAGCAAAGCTGCAGTCAGACGAAAATAGTTTGAGAATCAAAATATTTCAGAGGATGAATTATCACTCTGTCTAAAAGCACGCAAGCATACACACACACACACACACACACACACACACACATACCCCAAAGTAGAAGAAAACGGTACAGTGTTTAGCATTAATTATCCTGAGACAAGCATTTTCACATTTCACATATATATTCATATGTATTTTTCTACATATATATCCATATATGTGTGTGTGTATATGTGTGTGTATACATACATATTATATTTTGTGTGTTTGTGTGTGAATGTATATATATATATTCCGAATCAAAAATTTGAAAAATCAGAACTAAAATGGACAAAACCTTGGAAGATGTGAAATGAGAGTTGGCTGAACTTGAGAGAGGAGATGAATTTCGGTTTGCAGATACTAACTGGACAGCAGACTGACCTTTGTGAGTTACCCCTGTCCATCATCCATGGTTCTTTCTTTCCTGAGCTCCAGGACAAAGCAAGTATCCCTTGCCCATAACTACTCTCTTCCAATGGGAAACATTTTGTCAGGCCAATCTTGTTGATAGTTTTAACTTTCCAAGTTCTCCATTAAATGCCACTCTAGGAAATTCCCAAATATTTTCCAAGGGTGATTGGATTTAAGTGGTATTTATTAAATAGATGAAATCTTTGAAGGACAGCATCATCTGTCTTGATAAAATGTCAGATTTTCAGAGATAACAGACATTTCAGAGATGTTTCTAAATTGCAATGAATGATCACAATAAATATGCCATATTTTACAGTTCACAAAGTAATTTCTGTATACTATGTTTATCTTTAAAGTTGCATGTTTAAACAGATGGTGATGGTTTCTTCCCCTCCTCTTTGTAACCAGAACCAGATTAGAAATGCTTTCTCTTGGTTTACATATCTGAAAAATGAGAGTGGCATGGGTTCCATCATACATGACATTTGCAGTACATGGCTAACTTAAGACTGTGGGACACATTGTATTTTTCCAGAGATGGCTACGTCATTGCCCAACCCGCGTGTTCTCTTAGCCAGCTCTCCATCAAGAGGGAAATCTGATCCCTTTCCTGTGTATCTGGATACATTTGTGTCTCACTTGTAACAGTAGAATGTGGCACGAATAATACTGCATTACTTCTGAGGATAATTTGGAAGAGATAAAGCAGGTTCCACTTTGCTTTCTGGAACATGCTTGCTGGAGCCCTGAGCTGCCACCATGCTGTGAGGAAGCCCAAACTAGCCCCTGGGAAGAGACCACATGGTCTGAAACTTTAGGAAGTTAGTTGACTCTAGGCCAGTCTCAGGCTGTGCCAGCTGTGCCTCACACCCCCCACCCCCACCCCACCGCCCTTTGTTCTAGTTCCAACAAACATCTGGCTGCAACCACATTCAGAACTTTGGGCCAGAACTGCCCAGCCAAAACCTGCCTGATTTCCAGATGCTCCGAAACCATAAAGGTAATAAAATATTGTGTTTTAAGTCAGTAAGTCTTGTGGTGATTTATTATGTTGTAAGAGCTAATGATTATGAACAAAGCCTCAAGGAACAAGGACTTTTTCTATGCCTAATACTCTTTGCAGTGGCTTTGTTTTGGATAATTTTTAGAGACAGTTGATAGACTAGAACATAGACTAGAACACCTCTTTAGATTTTGCATATAAACTAACCTATCCATTGAGAAACAATCGAGCTCTTTTTTCAGGTAATTATCTTTTGTAGTTGCAGAGCTTTCCCTGTTGCTTTTGGTGGAAGTAAGTGATAGGACAGAATGCTGGAGAGAACTGTTTACTTTGTTCTGGAAGGGGATAAAACCTTAAGAATGCAGGAATTAAGAACATGGTGGCCATTTTCAAGGTTTTCTGATGAGGCCCAAGTTCAGTAGCTTTCCTGTTGACCACATGGTGAGCATACCTGTCCAGGCGGCTTAGGCAATAGTAAAGAGAAGTGACCTCAAACAGAGGGCTGGGGCAGGAAGATTTGATTCCTAATGATATAGTGGCTGTGTTACGGAGTCAGACAGTCTGGTTTGGATGCTGGCTCCCTTGCATAATGGTGGTGTGGCCATTGGGTAAATAGCCCATTTTGCTGTGTCCCTGTTACCTCATCTGTTGCTACAAAGGTTGTCACAAGGATCGAGTGAAGTAGTACCTGGGAATGGCTAATACAATGTCAGGCATATAGTTAGTACTCAGTGCTCTCAGGATTTTAACTTCAGATCCACAGACCTAGATCTAGTGAAGGGGAGAATAAAACATGGGAACTAAGAACCATCCAGAGATTAATGTTTGACTCAAATGTGTGTTTAGTGGCAGCCACAGTACTGCCCGTGTGGTAGACTAGGATTAAAAGGCAACCACCTTGGAGGGCCTGGGTGGCACAGTCAGTTGAGCATCTGACTCTTGGTTTCAACTCAGGTGGTGATCTTGGGATCATGGGTTTGAGTCCTGTGTGGGGCTCCATGCTTAGCGCTGAACCTGCTAAGGTTTCTCTCTCCTTCTCCCTCTGCCCTTTCCCCACACTCTCTCTTGCTCTCTCTCTCAAATAAATAAATAAATCATTTAAAAAAGAAGGTCAATCACCTTAACCATCCATTTTATATGAGCACTGAGACAAGGAAGAAGAAATAAAAGTTATTAAAATTAGAAAAGAATAATTAGAAGTGTCATTCAGAGATTAATATACTAGCAACAGTTAGAAAAGTTAACAAAGCATATGGTTTGCTGTGTAAAAAGTACCATGAAAAATATCTAGGAAAAAAATTTAACAGCAGGTGTGCATGAATGCTGCACCAAAAAGTATAAAACATTGGGAAAAATTAAAATTAAGATCTTAAAAAAATAAAAGCATATACCATGTTCATGAATTTGGAATACTCAATATTTTAAAGATGTCAGTTCTCCCTTAAATGACATATAGATTATTTGAAATTTTAATTAGTGTTCCAGTAGGGGTTTTTCCTATAAAAGTTGAAAAGTTGATTACAAAATTTAAATGGAAATGAAAAGTAATTATAATACACAAGGAAATATTTAAGAATAACAACAAATCTGGAGGTTTCATATTACCAGTTTTAAGACTTGCTCTAAGCCTAGGTAATTGAAATTGTAGCATTGAAACAGGGATAGATAAATCAATGGAACAGAAATGAGAGTCCAGAGACAAACCTACAGATATATAGTCACTTGACTTACAAGAAAGGTTACCCTACAATTAAGTGAGGGAGAGGAGAGTCTTTTCCATAGTTGATGTGAGGTCACTTGTAGGCTTGTAAGGAAAAAAATTAAGCTTGATCTCCATGCCATACACAAAAATTATTTCAGGATGGATTATAAACTTAAAACTATCAACAGCCTAGAAGAAAACATAAGAGAATATCTCGGTGACTTTTGAGAAGGCAAAACTTTTTAAAAACAGAACTGATAATAAAAGAAAAAGATGGATAAATTTGACTTCATTAAAATTACTTTTGTTCATTCAAAATGCCCTTAAAAGAGTAAAAAATGCAAGCCACAAACTTTGAAAAGGTACTTTTTTCGCGGCGGGGAGAAGGGGGAAGATATTTGCAATCCGTGCATCCAATCAAGGACTCCAGTCCAGAAGTATGTGTATATGTATTAGACAACTCACTTTAAGAATGGACAAGAAGTGTGCCTGGGTGGCTAGTTGGTTAAGCTGCTGCTTTAGGCTCAGAGCATGATCCCAGGGTCCTGGGATAGGGCTCTATATTGGACTACCTGCTCAGCAGGGAGTCTGCTTCTCCCTCTCGCTCTGTCTGCTATTCCCCTTGCTTGTGCGTGCGCGCTCTCTCTCTCTCAGTCTCTGTCAAATAAATAAATAAAATCTTAAAAAAAAAATAGACAAGAGACTTGAGCAGACACTTTCTAAAGGAGGGTATCAGAATGTCTACTAAACACATGGAAAAATAATGTTCAGCCAGAGAGGGTCTCATCTCAACCAAATGCTGTTCTCACCAGAGAAATCAAAATAGCAGAATAGTAGATCATGATACACCCACCAAGATGGCTAAATTAAAATGACTGACAACATACCAACTGTTAATGACAATGTAGAGAATTTTAACTCTCTTACGTTGCAGGAGAGAATATAGGTTGGTACAAGATTTCTGAAAGAGTGTTTGGCTGTAGTGACTAAAGCTGACTATATATCGGCCGTATGGCAGAGAGAGTATACTGTGAAGGTGACCAACAGAAATGCGTGCTTGTGTCCACATGTATTTATTTATGATAGCCAAAGCCTGGAAACTTCCATCACCTACATAATGATGGGAAGGTATGAACGAACTACTGATACATAACAACATGGATGAACCTCCCAGACATAACATTGACTTTAAGAAATCATAAGAGTACATATTGTCTGGTTTCATTTATATGAAGTTAAAAAACAGGCTAATCTACTCTATGCCACAAGTCAGAGTTTGGGGGCTACTGAATATGGAAGGCTTGAGAGAACCTTCTGGAACGGTGTGAAAAATCATCAAGCTGTATCCTTAACAATTGTACTCTTCACATGTGAGAGCTGTATGTACTTCAATAATATATTTCCTCTTCCTTATCTTTTGTTGTGTGACTGTCTTTGAATTTTCTTCCTATTCTTTTATGACATTCCTGTCTCCAGTAGCTTCTTTTCTCTCATTTTATACAAAACTCTTTCCACAGTTCTATTATTTTCTTTTGCTATAATCTGTCTTGGGCATTTAACCTGTGACCTCACCTGTCTGCTTTCTGTAGGGGATCCTTACCCCATATGTATTTTGCTCCAGTCTGCCTCCTCCCATGGCGTCACAGTGTAAGGGCCTATTTAGCCAGAGCGGCCCCACCTCGGTTGAACAGCCATTTTGTTGTTTATGCAGTAAAACTTAAACTGACCCTGCCCCTCCTCCCCGGGGGAACTTACTTAAAAGCAAGTCCGGGAAACCAGTCCCAGGTAACAAAGCCCAAATACAAGGGTGGGTCAGATCAGGTAGAGATAACAGAGCCCGGTTGCTGGGATAAGTCAGGTCAGGTGGAGACATCCAATCAGTGGGGCGTGCATACTGTCTCCCTAGCTACCTAGGAGTGTGGGCCCCCCCTTTTGGGTGCCAATTCTGACCAAGGTGATAGGCTAGTTCAAGTAGCTACTATGGGGTGAATTGTAATTTAATTGGCCACCTGTGTGGGACCTAGCATGACTGTGGAGCTTTCTCTGTGTGTTACAATCTCATTGGCCACCCGTGTGTGGTCAGGCCCAACCACATGGTCTTTCCTCTATAAAAGTTAGTCTGTGAGGCTGAGAGGGGTTGCCCTCTCTGTAAGAGGTGGCCCCGACCAGTCCATTTGATGGTCGGTTTGATTCTCGACGCTTGGCGCAAAATAAAACTTTGCTTGACCTTCACTTTGTATCAGTCTCGCTCCTTTAATCACGGACCCATTATTGGGGGACCCAACAATAGAACTGATAGGAACATCTAACTATTATCTAGCTCACCATCATATGCTTCAGTCCCCTCAGTGGCATCCCCTGGGGTGATTGTCCAGTCTATGCTTCAGTTTCTTTCTTTTTTTTTTTTTAATTTTTTTTTTTAATTTTATTTGACACAGAGAGAGATCGCAAGTAGGCAGAGAGGCAGGCAGAGAGAGAGGAGGGAAGCAGGCTCCCCACTGAGCAGAGAGCCTGATGCGGGGCTTGATCCCAGGACCCTGAGATTATGACCTGAGCTGAAGGCAGAGGCTTATCACTGAGCCAGCCAGGCACCCCTATGCTTCAGTTTCTTGATGATGAGGCAATCCCCCTTATGATGTACAGGAAGTCCTTACCTTGACCTGGAATGTGCCTTCCCCTAAAATCTGTTCTTTGGTTCCTAGGTCTACCTCTTACCTGTTAGTGGTCAAGTGTGAGTCCTCTTTGCCAAGATGGAAGGAGGCTTTCCTGCTTTTCCTTTTCATCAGGTCAAGCATTCAAAGCTCCATCAAGCTTTTTCCCCACACCACAGTCATGGTCATTTCATTTCTCTCCCCTTCTGACCCCAATTTTATCATCCCCTTCTGACCCCTTGCAAAAGTGTGGCACCCAGAATTAGGGTGATCTGACTTCTGTAGACCATCATCCCCTTCATTGTGGATGCTCTTTTCTGGATATATAGTTAACCATTTGATCGTGTTAGTGGTCCAACTGCCTGTTGGATTTCTCAATCTAGATCTCCCTCAGGACCTCCGACTCACCTAATCCAAAAATGAAACAATAGTACACCTACTCACAGCAGTGATTCCTGTATCTTACTAAGACCTGCAGATTAGGTTCCTTGCTTCCCACACAGGCAGTATGACCCTGAGCGCTACTAATATAGGGCACCTGTTATACAACTTCCTGACATTTTCTGTTTGCATATGTGGGTTGGGGGAGGGGACCATTTATCCTGATGCAGATTATGCATTTATTCCTATTCATTTTTCAACTCATATTGGACTTCCCCACTCAGACTTGCCTTATCTAAACATATAATCATCATCCACCTGCCCACACTGCCCCTTCTGACTTCTTATCCTCTGGGTATCTGTAATGGATGTTTCCTCCTTGCATCTGGCATAAGAGCTTTTGTGTCTGGCACTTTCTTTCCAAGTTCAAGTTTATAGTTCCCTAGCTCAGCTCTTCATTATCTGCCCTAAGTTGTCCTTCCACCTCCAGCATCCACCCCAGACAGAGATTTCAGGGGCTTCTGTAGGTTTACCTTACGCAACAACAGAAGCCCTCCCCTGAGTCCAGGCCTTTCCCTGACCACTGTTTCCTCCCAAACGCTCAGTGCCCCCAGAGTCAGCCCAGATTCTCATGCCTTTGCCTTGACACATCTGCTATTAGCCAGGTGGTTCTGTCTAAATGTTTTTCCTCATGCTCCCCTACTTGAACCTATACCCATCTTCACCTCCTCTTCGGATGCCTACATCCGAAAACAGGAACCTGTTTGTGCCCCTGTAGTGTCCCTCTTAGACCTAGAACAAAATCCAACAAATGTGTGTTAAATCAGATAAATATATGAATTACTTGCCCCTTTCGTTAATAGGCAGAACGGAGATAGAAGTAGTTGAAAATTACCATGGATATATAGGCATTCCTAGAAATACTCATCATTTCTGAAGCTAAGAGTTTTCCAAAACATATTTGTGAGTTTTTCCAAAACATATTTCCGAACATATTTGTGAGAATATTATTCAAAGTAATCTTGTGGATCTTACTTAATATAATCAAATATATTTAAATAAAAGTCAAAGAATCTAGTTTGGAGGTCCAGTGCTGAGGTTTAGTTTGTTGAAGGTCAAGAAAATTCCTAGCTTGTCCTTTGAAAGAAGTCATACCAGAGAAGAAAAATGATTGACCTAGAGAGGAGGTAGACCTTGCACTTGGATTCACATTAGTACACGTAAGTGAGGAAAACTTCATATAGTCATGGCAACCTGGCTTCTGGGAAAAAGATTTGAGATCATTGGTTAAGGAAAATTAGCTGGGACATCGATTTTGAAGTGATCTGAAGTAATCTAAATTTTCTCCATTACACAAAAGCCTTTGGGAAGGGCATAAAAATATAATAAATTGAATCCTGGTTTTTCATAGGTATTGTAATTTCTATTACCAAAAAATATTTTTCCAAATGTTGATATTTCTAGAACTGTCAGCAGGAGGTGTTTTATTGGAAAATGTTACTATTCTCATGCAAACATCAGCATTTGGAATGACTGATCAGTAGTTAGAGGTCTTTAGTCTGCTTTTATTGTGCCCTTTTCAGACAACAAATGGGTAAGGGAAGACGTCTTCTAAGCTTACCAGAAATGTGACGCTTTGGAATTACCCAGGATTACTATCTTAATTCCTTCCCTCCCTCCCCTGTCACTATGGTTGGGGTAGGTCGGGGGCAGGATCCCCTTTAGGGACAAGGTCGGAGCAGAGGACAGGGTCAGCTTGACTGCAAGAGCTGAAAAATAGAGAGAAACTACTTTTTGTTGGTAGAGGAATGGCAATGGGAAGGTCTCCAGAGGTTTCCTCCACCAGAGGGGAACTGGACTTCCAGGTGCTCTCTTTCCCTTTGCTTTAAGAGTCTACTGTCAGTAAAGACCATCCACCTCATTTACCCAATTCTTACTTCAACAACAGAATTTACATTTGTAAAAGGCATGAGAGGAGTGTATAATATGTTTAAATATATAATATGCCGTACATTAATTAAATATTGACTGAGGTCTCAAAGTATTACTTTCCATGAAGATTTAAATAGTAGAATTCATCTTGGTCTTCAGAGAGAGTCCTGTGGATTGCACAGATTCATAGTAGTGATGATACAGTGCAGTAATCCATGCAATGAAAAAGGTATACAAATTAAGACCCATTAACTAAGTGCCAGGAGGGTTCCTGGCAGTGAGGGATACATGTGTTCAGAAACTCAGAGCAGCCTTGGGGTGTGATGGCAAGGACCAGCAGAGGGGGCAGTGGTGATTGATGAAGCAAAGACGACTCTGGGCTTTGCCACTGACTAGCTGCTGGTGCTGCCCATGAACATCTCTTGCAGCTATAAAATGAGAATTGAATGCTGTCCTCTTCACAAAGCTGCTCTGATGGCTTAAGGGAGTCACATGAAAGGTACTTAACACAGTGCCTTGGCTGTAATCAATTCTTAATAAATGGTAGCAGTTGTCTGCTAGAGTTTGAGATGGCGCTTAAAGGATGGGCAGGATTGTAGCAAGAGATAGCAGTAGATGGTAAGGTGTTTTAGGCTGAGCAGCCACCATGTGTGTGTGTGCGTGTGTGTGTGTGTGTGTGTGTGTGTGTGTGTGTGTGTAGCTCACCAGACAAGGGATAGGGGATAGCCATATGGTATTAGTGACCAGTAAGGCTTTGAGGGCTGTTCTATAAGGAAATGCTGTCCAATAGAAATACAATGTGATGGGGCACCTGTGTGGCTCAGTTGGTTAAGCACCCACCTTCAGCTCAGGTTGTGATCTTGGAGTCCTGGGATTGAGCCCTGATTCAGGCTCCTTCCTCAGTGAGGAGTCTGCTTCTCCCTCTCCCTCTGCCTCTTTCCCCTGCTCATGCTTTCTCTCTATCTCAAATAAATAAATAAAATCTTTAATAAAAGAAATATAATGTGAACCACATATATCATTTTAAATTTTCTAGTGGCTATATTCTTAATTTTTTTTAATAGGTAAAGTTAAATGTTTATTTATTTATTTGCTTGTTTGTTTATTTATTTGACATAGAGCACAAGCAGGGGGAGCAGGAAAGGGAGAAGCAGGCTCCTTGCTAAGCAGGAAGCCCGCTGTGGGGCTCTATCCTAGGACCCAGGGATCATGACCTGAGCCTAAGGCAGGTGCTTAACTGACTGAGGCACCCAGCCACCAAAAATTAATTTTAATAATATATTTTCTTTAATCCAGTATATCAGTTTCAACATGTGCAATGTAAAAATTTTTTAATAATGGGTTTTACATTTTTTCACTAAGACTTCAAAACCTGTTGTGTATTTTCTACTTAACAACACATCTGAATTCGGACTCCCCACATTGTGGGCAATCAATAGCTCTGCAGGGCTAGTGGCTGCTGTGTTGGACAACCCAGCCCTATGGAGTCTTACTTCAATAATAGCAGCACCATTTTCTTTGCACTCTTTCTCTCTGTCCTCCCCCCAGAGAGATAGATGGCAGTGCCTTTCTCTGATATATTTAATTTAGGGAAATGGCAAAGAGAGGGAGAAAACATGCTCCAGGTGACCATCTTTCACAGTTGGTCTAATCCTGAGATAGTCGGGAATAAGGGCTCTTTGGTTAAAGAATTTGGGGAGATACTTGGACATAAATTAACCCTTCCAGATTAGATTCACATAGAGGCTCTGGAAATCTTGCAACAACAACAACAACAATAAAAACAACAACAATAATAACAACAGCACACTGTGTGTAACTCCACATTTCCCAGTTCCTTGGGATTATAGAGCAATGTTTCCTTTTAACACATACTAGCTTAGGTGACATTGTTTGGCAGTCTGTTTTCTTCAATCTACTTTTGCCTTGAGGGTTTCCGTTTTTAAATATTTCATAAGGCTTTAGAGCTTCCGATGAGTATTAGGTGTGTGCAGTCACACCTTACAGATGCTTAATCAGTATTTGTTCATCAGTGAATAGTTGTGATCAAAACACACCCCTATAAATTTAGCTTTTTTTCTTCCATAGAGAAATGAAATTAAAACTCTAGATAATTTAAAGTTGTCAAAGTGAGAAACCCTTTAGTATTCCCTGGAGAAAATCTGGTTTGCTAGGCAACCCATGTAAGTTTGAAATGAATTTACATTTCTCTTAGGAACACGACCATGTTAAAGTTCATGACCAAGTGAGGACAGACACCCTTCGCTGAGGAAATGCCTCTGTGCGCGCTCCATGAGACCAACACAGCAAGGCTGGGACAGCTTCCCAGACCCTTATAGCTGCTTCACCCCTACTGATGGAAAGCCTCCATCTGTCAGCTGTTCTTTTTAACAATCAGTTATATTTTTCTTATATGAAGATGATCTTTATGTGACTGGTGTTTGATGTTTCTGTATGGAGGATTTTATAACATATGCCATATGTTATATATCTACCGTTAGCTCAGTTTTATATCTATACTTAAGACTTGTTTGGGTTTGCTGAATTCTTGTCTTTTTGTAAGTCAGAACCCCTTTGGAAATTGGCTAATTATATTTTGCCTGGCAGCTTTTTTCCCCCCAGGGGCTCAGAACACTTTGTCTTAAGCACTTAGGGATGCTACTGCAGCAATGTGGGTGAAAATTGAATATTGGTGGCAATATTGAATTCTCTCTATTTTTTGTCTGTGTCGTGACAGCACTAGACACCTGAAACTATGGTCTGGTGTTATAAGCATGGTAACTAAGAGTCACAGCAAACCCCCTTCTCCTGATGGCCAGATGTGTTTATCAGCCTCCTTAGTGCATTATTTTGCTAAATTAGAATTGGAAGTGTATGCCAGGATGCTAAAACTCAGTCAACAGTATTAATGCAAATACCTGCATCAGGCTCCGTATTGTGTGATAAACAATGGTGCATGAGCAATGGGAAAATTAAGACTAGAACCCCTGAGCTACACACATTGAAACATCATTGAATTTGAGGAGTGGTTAGTCTGGGTGTCCACCAGGAAGTTGTTTAAAGATTTTTCAAATAGATGAGTACACAGGCATATGTGCATAGAAGAGGGAATGTACCTATGAGCTTGACCTTTCCTGTTTTATCAAATGAAAGATTGGATTATACAGATTTTCAAAATGGGCATCTATAAATATGGATTTATTCTCAGGGGTTCATACATCCTCTGTGGGAATTGTTGAAATACGTGTTTATTCTGAGGATAGTGTTTACTAATTACTTTAACTATTCTGGGTCATCTAAGGCAGTGTTTTTCGAACTGTGGGTCATGACCTCCCTCAGAGATTGTGAAATGGGAAGTTGGGCACATACAGCCTTGTCTGTTTGTTTTTTTTTTTTTAAAGATTTATTTATTTATTTGAGAGAGAGAGGGAGAGTGTGTGTGTGTGCATATGTGAGTGGGTAGAGGCACAGAGGGAGAGAATCTCAAGCAGAGCACAGAGCCCATAGTGGGGCTCCATCCCACAACCCATGAGGTCATGACCTGGGCCAAAACCAGGAGTCAGAAACATAACTGACTGGGCCACCCAGGTGCCCCCAGCCTTGTTTTCAATAAAAGTGAATGGGATAGAAAACATCAGAACATAAGAGCTAAGTACTGTTTTATAAAATGTTTATTTCTGGGGCTTGTGGGTGACTCAGTCAATTAAGGATCTGACTCAGTTTTGGCCCAGGTCATGATCTCAGGGTCCTGGGATCAAGCCTGTATCAGGCTTCATGCTTAGCTTGGAGTCTGCTTGAGATTTTTCTCTCCCTCTCCTTCCGCCCATCCCACTTATGCTCTCTCTCTCTCTTCCTCTCACTCTCATAAATAAATAAAATCTTTAAAAAAAGATTTCTGTTTTGAATGTATGTGTATGGTATCAGTCATGATGTGAAAAGTATTTTTTACTGTGGACCAAAGTCAAAAAAGTTTGAAAGCCATTAATTGCTAGATCTCTGGTTCTTCACCTTTGCTGCACACTGGAATCACCCAGTGGGCTTTGAAAAATAGGGCTGCAGGGGTACAACCCCTGGGGATTCTACTGTTGTTGATTTTGGGTGTGACCTAAGCATGGGGCATGCTTAAAACTTTTTAGATATGTAAGCAGGAAGAAGAGCCCTTGAAGAGCGGAGCCTTCTGGACACGTTCTGCTAGGTAATTTCGGTGCCTGCCATTGGATTTGCATTTATTTAATTTGCCTTGGGACCAAGTGGTCCTACAAATTTGAATTGTGGCAGGGTCCAGGGAAGGAGCAGAGCAGGCTTAGGACACAGAGAATGCCTGCCCCCAAGGAAAGATTGGTGCAGTCTAGTGGGGTAAGAAATGAAAGCTTCATAGTAGTTCGGCTTGAGAAATGTGGAGGGAGAGTGGAAAAGAGACTGGGATCATTAGAACTGTGTAAGCATTCCACCTGCCATTCCACTTTATGAGCACATGGCCCAGAGTCAGCATGATAGGGGGCCCCAGCCTGCTCTGACCCCAGGTGGTCTGTTTATGGGTGCCTCCCTCTCTTGCAAGCCTCTCCACACACCAAATTGCATTTAAGGGTGATTCTTTTTCTTTTTTCTTTTTAATTTTTTAAAAAGATTTTATTTATTTATTTGACAGACAGAGATCACAAGTAGGCAGAGAGGCAGGCAGAGAGAGAGGGGGAAGCAGGCTCCCTGACGAGCAGAGAGCCCGATGTGGGGCTCAATCCCAGGACTGTGGGATCGTGACCCAAGCTGAAGGCAGAAGCTTAACCCATTGAGCCACCCAGGTGCCGTAATTTAATTTTTTATGATTTAATTTTTTAAAACTTTGATTCCACTATAGTTAACATACAGTGTTATAGTAGTTTCAGGTGTCCAGTATAGTGACTCAACAGTTCTGTATATTACTAATCTACCTTGTTGAGGGTTTTTATCATGAATGGACGTTGTCCTTTGTCAAATGCTTTTTCTGCATCTTTTGAAAAGATCACATGACTTTTCTGCTTTCTCTGGTTGATGTAATGTATCACATTGATTGATTTCTGAATATTGAACCATCTTTGCATCTGGGACTAAATCCCACTTGATTTGTGGTGAATGATTTCTTCTTTTTTTAAAAAAGGTTTTATTTATTTGACAGAGATCACAAGTAGGCAGAGGCAGGCAGAGAGAGAGGAAGGGAAGCAGGCTCCCCGCTGAGCAGAGAGCCCAATGTGGGGCTCCATCCCAGGACCCTGAGATCATGACCTGAGCCAAAGGCAGAGGCTTAACCTACTGAGCCACCCAAGCACCCCTGTGGTGAATAATTTCTTAACTTAGTGTTGGATTTAGTTTGTTAATATTTTGTGAGAATTTTTGCATCCACGTTCATCAAGAATATTGGCCTGTAGTTCTCTTTTTTAGTGGAGTCTTTATCTGGTTTTGGTTTCAGGGTAATGTTGGCCTCTTATAGAACAAATTTGGAAGTTTTCCTTCCTTTTCTCCTTTTTGGAATAGTTTGAGAAGAATCAGTATCAGTTCTTCGTTGTGTGTTTGGTAGCCTTCCCCTGTGAAGCCATCTGGTCCTGAACTTTAATTAGCTGGGAGTTTCTTGATGACTGATTCAATATCATTGCTGGGAATCATTCTATTCACATTTTCTATCTCTTCCTGATTCACTTTTGGGAGGCTGTGTGTTTCTAGGAATTTATCGACTTCTTCCAGGTTGTCCAATGTGTTGGCATATAATTTTTTCATAAAATTCTCTTACAATCCTTTGCATTTCTGTGCTGTTGGTTGTTCTTTCTCCTTTTTCATTTCTAATTGTATTTAAGTATTTCCTCCCTCTCTCTCTCTTTCTCCCCCTTCCCTCTCTCTCTCCCTTTTTATGAATGTAGCTAAAAGTTTATCAATTTTGTTGATCTTTTCAAAGAATGAGCTTCTGGTTTCATTGACCTGTTTTATTTTTATACTTTGTTTCATGTATCTTCTCTAATTTTTATTATGTCCTTCCTTCTGCTGATTTTGGGTTTTGTTTGTTCTTCTCTTTCAAGCTCTTTTAGGTGTGAGGTTGACTTGTTTATTTGAGATTTTTCTTGCTTCTTAGGGTAAGCCTGTATTAATATGAACTTCCCACTTAGAACAGCTTTTGCTCTTTCTCAAAGATTTTGGACTATTTTATTTTCATTTTCATTTGTCTCCATGTATTTTTAAATTTCTTCTTTGATTTTTTTGGTTGCCCCATTCATTGTTTAGTACCATATTATTTAACCTCCAGACTTTTTTCTTTTGATTTCTAGTTTCAGATCATTATGGTCAGAAAAGATGCATGGTATGAATTTGTTGAGACTTATTTTGTGGCATAATATGTGATCTGTTCTGGAGAACGTTCCTTGTTCACTTGAAAAGAATGTGTATTCTGCTGTTTTAGGATTGAATGTTCTGAAAACATTTGTTAAATCCATCTGGTCCAATGTGTCATTCAAAGCCACTGTTTGTTTTGTTGATTTTCTGTTTGGATGATCTGTCCATTGATGTAACTGGAATATTAAAGTCCCCTACTGTGACTGCATTACTATTAATTACTTCATTTATGTTTGTTATTAAGTTTTATGTATTTATGCACCTATTTACAGTTGTTATATCTCATTGTTCCTTTTATGGTTATACGTTTTTCTTCTTTGTCTTTTGTTACAGTCTTTGTTTTAAAATTTTAAGGAAAATTCTTGGTTTATTCTCTTATGATAGTCCTTCCCGCACAGAAGAGGAAACTCTGCTATATTCATGTTACAAGGAATGACTGAGTTTTAGCCAAACAACATCATCTAATACATTAAATTAATCTCATTACTTCTAATTGTATTGGTTTCCATTCCTGTTGTTATATGGCTTCCTTTGCTTGGTGTCACTGTGTGGCTTACCCAGAATATAGTGGGTCAGTAAATTAACTCCCAACTCCTTGTATATCTGTTAGCAGAAATTAGAAGACATTGTGAAGTGATGTGAATGGGCCCTAAAGCTTACTTTGACTATTTATCAGTAATCTTACCTATGTATATGTGACATAGGAGTCAGAGGAAAACCTGTATTAAAAAAGAAAGTTGGGGGGCGCCCGGGTGGCACAGTTGGTTGAGCGTCTGACTCTTGTGTCTGCTTAGGTCATGATCTCAGGATCCTGGGATGGAACCTCTGGTCAGGCTCTGCACTCAGCAGGGAATCTGCTTGAGGATTCTCTCCTCTCTGCCCCTCCCCCTACTTGCACACTCATGAGCACACTCTCTCTAAAATAAATGAATACATCTCTTTCTTTTTTGTTTTTAAGATTTTATTTATTTGACACAGAGAGAGCACAGGAAGGGGAGCAGCAGGCAGAGGGAGAAGGAGAAGCAGGCTCCCTGCTGAGCAAAGAGCACAACATGGGGCCTGAGACGCAGCTGGGATTCAAGATCAAATGCGTTGCCCCCAGATCTGAGAACTGAATCTTCTCGAGAGTGAGGAGAGGGTCGGGGAGGCTGTTCCAGGCCAGAAGCCAAACTGGAATCCAGAGAATGAAGGGATGCAAGGGACGTGATGTGCTGGAGAGGGAGTCAGTCCAGTTACACAGCCTGATGGAGGAGCTGAAACCATGGAATATTACCAAAGAGTAGCAAAAATAAAATGAGAGAATCTTCTTACACTGATGTAGGGAGTTTGATAGGACATCTTGAGCATGGAATACACAAGGTGTAGGATGACACACAATGAACATTTATTTAGAAAAGAAACACATGTGTGTATGTGTGTGGGTAGGGGAGAGAGAAGGAGAGAGTCAATCTATAACAGTGTTCACCTCTGCCAAGGATGTGGGCTCCAGGTGTTAGTGGTTGTGGTCAAAAGAATTTGAGCTTTGATCTAATAGTTGTGTTTTATTTCTGGGTTTTTGTTTGTTTGTTTGTTTGTTTTGTGTGTGTGTGTGTGTGTGAGTGATTTGACTGCATTTGTGTGCTCAGGTAATTTTGGAAAGGTTAGGGCTTTGATACAAAAAAGTGAAATAGGGGGATAAGTCAGAATTTCATATTCAGATTGGTCCCATCTCCAAAGTTCTAGACTGGAAGATTGCACAACTCTTTAAATTTGTAGATGCTGATATGATGCAAGGGGATAATAGAAAACAAATTGACACTTAAATGATACAAAGACAGCTTGGTTACTAATTAGCTCCATTTTTTTTTTTTTAAGTGAAAGACTTTTTTGGGAGTTTTAGAAATCTGAGCATTAGCATAGGGATTTAGAGGACATTCTGGTAAAGAACGCCTGTCTTTAGTTACCTGGTCCAGAGATGGGAATGAGGGCCAGACAAGGAAGGGAAGGCCATTGGCTGCACTCCTAGCCATCACTGGATCCTTCCAGAGCCCAGTGAGACAAGTCCTCTATGTGGTTGCACATGATATTTTTAAAATGCTTCCAAAACCCTAAATGGCTAATTCTGTGTGTTGTAGATGGAGGCAAAAGATCCGGACTGCTGAACTTCCACTGGAAAAGATAAAATGTTCAAGCCCTTCGGGACATTGGAGAGGCTGGGACTGAACTGAAGAGGGAGACAGGACATGCCGGCGTGAAGGGTATGTAACATCGAAATGATAAAACCCGGTGTGTGGCATCCTGGGGATGTTTCTCGTTTCCAGTTTGTTCTGTGCCGTCGGAGAGACTGTGCGCTCTAGCTTGGTTGACAGGGGTGTGACTTTTCTGACGGGCAGCTGCATCCCTGTTTCCAGGTATCTGAGGGAATCAGCGTGTGATGGATGGCCGCAGGGTCAAACCAACGCCAAGGCGGTTGAGGAGAGCATAAACCATAGCTCCCATTTATGGAGCATGGACTACGTGGCAGGTGAGGCTCTAAGCACTTTAATGGATTGATTCATTGAATTCACATACCACCACCATGAAGGAGGCTCAGCTGCTATCCCCATCATAGAAATGTGGCTATCAAGGAGCACAAAGAAGCTGGTTCCTCACCAAGGAGGGTTGCGATGGTGAGGACCCCATCCCAGCATAAAAGCCTTACTCTGTCTGCTCTCTCCCTCTCTTGTACATTTCTTCCATCACCACCTTTCTCTCTCTCTCTCTCTCTCTCTCTCTCTCTCTCTCTTTTTTTCCCCCGTAGCATCATATAACAGGGAAATAGCATCAAAGGGATGTCAGTAGACACCACTGGCAGATCTGATTTTCCAAAAGTGGCCACAACAACCTTGCCATGTTCCCTCAGGCAGGGAAGTACATTTTCACTCTCCTGGAATCTGGGTAGAACTCAGTGACAGAGAGGTGGCAGGAGGGACACAGAGTGGTCTCAGAGCCAGATCATTGAAGATGACATGGCTTCTCCTTGGCTCGCTCTCATTCTTTAGGCACATTTGTCTTTGAGACCAGCTACCATTGGCCCAATCCCCTTATAAAGGCCATGTTTCAGGGTTCTAGCTGCCAGTCCCACATAAGGCCACACAGACACGTGAGCGAGACTTTGGGTGGCTCCAGCCGCCAGCCTTGGATCTTCCTCCACTGAGGCCAGGGAGAAAAGACAAGCTGTCTCTGATGAACTGTTCGGCCATGTTTGGCCCTGCCCCCACAGTGGATTCATGAACAACACCAACATCCAACATTGTCTTCGTTTCAAGGTCTCTCATTTATAACCGCTGCAACACCATTTAAGGTCGAGGGCATTGCACTCATTTACAAGTAAGGAAATAGGAGCCCATTGAGATGATGTGACTCACCCAGGGCCACACAATGAGCTGGGATCTGAGCCCAGGGCTAGTCTACCCAGGCTTATGAGATCTGCCAGTGCCCAGACGTCCGCTCCTTCTGGATCAAGAGTTGGGGTGTGGGCTGCCTTTTAGACACTGCTGCTCTCAGAGAAAGCCAACCCATCTGGCATAAGACGACAAGACAATAACATAGGAGAACTGGTTTTATATAGTCTGTTGTGATTGTTTCCTTAATATGAACCCCAAATCAATGCTGCCAGTCCTGGTCTAGACATACAGTTCTCTCAGGAAGCCAACCACCTTCCCTCCATGAGCTTAGACAGCTTGGGATCTGCTCATGGCACAGAAGATACTTTTCCCTGTCATGTGAAATAATAGTCATTTGTGTGACCAGATACTTCTGTATCATCAACATGGCTATTTCTTGTTTGACTTCAGGCTCCCTGAGGCCAGCAGGGAGCCTGTCTCCTGTCTTCTCACCTCATGTCTTCTAGCGCAGGTTCTGGCTCCCAGCAGGCAGACAATAAATAAAGGTGTGAGAAAGAAATACCTCAGAGCATCAACCAAGAATTTTCTTAACAGTGATGACAGTAGGGTAAGGAAGTGCAAAATTCCAGATATAAATACCAACATCTTATCTTGCTGCTAAAGATTTGTCTTTTGAGGTCAGAGGTTTCTTTTTTCACTTCCTCGGTCTTTCCTGTGAGATAAAACATCTTCACATTTGGCTTCTGTAAAAAAAACAACTTCAGTGAAAATCAGTGGTCAGTTAACAATAGCGGGAACAGGCAGGGCTCCAAGATGCTCTATTTCACCCCGTTGTTACCCAAATGAAAAATACTTTCAGAGGTGCGACACAGGAGAATTGACCTTGGTGCAAATGTTGAAACGTGACACATAGCTTCTGCATTCATTCCAGGTAGCCTTACTCATGGGAATGATGGCACATGGGTCTTTCATTTTGTGTTTAGTTTTGTGAGTGTCATTGCAGCTTCTCAAGAACTGTGAATAACTCCCATCACTACCTTGTCCAGAATGTCCACTATTTTACCCTACGCTTAGCAGGTGTAGGGCTCCTGTAATAAAGGAGGTGGCAGCAGGACCAGATTATGAGGATTTTTTTTTATTATGAAGGATAAATAAATGCATGCAAAATGCAAGGCAAGTTTAAGTCTTCTGTCCTATTTTACGGCCCAATCCATCAGTTAGCTTTTGCTACCTTAAAAAATAAAAAAAGCCAACCCCAGAACATAGTAGCTTAAAATAATAGCCATTTATTTAGTTAAGGATTTTGCAGGTTGATGGTCTGGGCTGGGCTCTGCTGGCCTGGCTGGTGCAGCTAGGCTGACACATGTGTTTTCAGTTAGTGGCCGGTTTGGCGATGGTGGCCTCGCCTGGGATGGCTCACCTCTGTTCTGAGGGTCTGTCATCCGCCCACGGGTTAGGGCTCCAAGAGAGTGAGCACGCGAGCCTCCTCGAGGCTAGGGCTTGAAATGACACAGGACTGCATCTGCCAGATTCTTTTGGTCAAAACAGGTCACAGGCCAATCCAGATTCAAGAGAAGAGAAATCAACTCCAGCCCTTGATGGGGGGAATTGCAAAGCTGCCTTGCAAAAGGCAGGCGTGTAGGAAGAGTAGAGAACTGTGGTTGTCTTTGCAACCCACAATACCACGTGAAATGCCAGTATTGTATGAAGGGAATTAACAACATTATGATAGAGAATGAAAGGAAACCACATGCATAGCTGGTAACTTACGAGAAAAATGGCACTGGGCTGAGAAGGGAGGACAGCAGGAAGAAGTTGAGATGGGTATAGCCTAGAAGAGCCAAGGCCATTCTCTCCTTTCCCCTCCCGCCTCACTCTGTAAAAGCGGGATTGAGAGGGAGGGGTGAGGCAGAGCAAAGGGGGTGTAGTTGGTAGGAAAGATTCTTTTTCTCTTTCCTCCCGTTGTCAGTGGTGGGGTGGGGAGTGGCAGGTGATGAAGGTGTGGCTCTCTCATGTCTCACTTGGGGGAGCCAGTAGAGAGGGTAGGGAAGGGTTAAATGGTCTGTCTCCCGAATGGCTTTGTTTCCATGGGATCTCAGGAAGGCTTCAGCTACAAACACTGGGCCTCGTGAAACTACCACTGAGTTCATGGTCACATTTCATTTTCTCAACAGCCCTATAAGGGTGGGATCATTATTATCCTCACTTTACAGATGGGGAAACTGAGTGCTAAGAGCTCCAGTAACTTGCCCTCGGTCACAGTTAGGTATTGACGCAGATAGGGTTCAAAGCCCAGCTGTGTGATGGCTTCCACGGTGCACTTGGCTGAATCCTGCCATGCTGATGTCACCTGTGGGTTCTACAGAAATGGTGTGATCAGAGCACGTGGGATTTACTCCCTCCCCTTCCCCTGACCTCTGTTTGGATCTTGGAATGAGGAGCATGCAGTGGAAGGGTAGGGCTGGTGGGATGACTTGACCCGTGGAGAATCTGGCAAGCAGCAAGTAAGCAGCTACCTTTGGGAAGACCCCCTGCTTCCCCGGGGTAAGCAGGGATGGGTCATTTTCAGTCCCAACTGAGTGATCCATCTCCTCTTCCTGGCTGAGTCCTGAGGCCCCAGCCGCCGGGTTTGAATGTTGTATTTCTCGGTACCCAGAGGGTGCTCTGGTAGAGTGTAGTGGAAGCATAGGCCTCACCAGACCAAGATCCTCAGCCCACTATTGGGCCCGTCTGAAACAGCTCCACTAGAAATACCTCCCAAGCCTCAGTGCACACAGGGGAGCACAGCCTGACTGATGTCTTTCACGGGATTCCTCTCGGATGTTCTCTGGTTCTCCAGCTTCTTCTCTTTCGATGTGGCTGGATCTCACCTATGAAATACGGTGGAGAATGCTTGTTTTTCCTGTTGCCACTGCCTGTTTAGTTAAAGGCTAGTGCTGCCATCCACTGGCTGAGAATTTTAAAGGGGTTTCATGAAGAATTTCTCTGTTTTCTCGTCATTGTTCTTTTCCCCTCTGTAGTTTCCTCAATTTTACTGGTTCTTTCCTACCTGCAGAGGCAGCTTAGAAGCCCGATAGCAATAAGGACAAGTGAGTCTTGTTGGAAATAGTAACATTGCTTTATGGTTCGCAATGTCAAGGCCTATTCTAGGTCCATTACCCATTCTTTCCTCACGTGGCCCTGAGAGGTAGTGTCTTTGTCCCCATTTTACAGATGAGAAAATGGAGAGTGGTGAAGTCATTGTGTGTCATGGTGTCTGGCACAATCGAGTGCTTGATGAATGTTAGCTTTTATTTGTAAAGATGGGCCATATCCTAGCTTGCATCAAGAATTTGTGTGCAATGACACAACTGGACACTCCGTGAAGGAGACGGTGAGGTTGGGAGGGCAGGAGGCCATCAGGATGTGACTGTGAGCAGGTGACAGTGGGTACCTGGGGCTCAATCCCACTGGGGGATCTGTAGGACACATCTTGGAATTGTCCCACCGAGGGACACGGAAGCTGGGATATTCTTGGAGAAATCACAGGGATCTTTTCAAAGCGATTGCGGACTTCATCATTGTATCCTGTATGTTGCCACCCGTTTGTCCCAGGAAAGGAAACAAGGAAAAGCTATTGTGCATCGTTCCCCTTGGCTTCCTGTACTTCCCCTTTGTTCTCTGGCTGGGCTGTCACCATGCAGCATACTACGACCATACTCAGTGGAAAATTTACAATGAGCATTTACTTATTAGCTCATGCAACTACAGGTTGACTGGGGTTTGACTGATCTGGGTTGAGTTCACCTGGGTGGCTCTGCCTCTGGCATAGGTCCAGCTAGGCTTGGCTTCTCTTGGCTGAGATACAGGCTCCGACCAGTTCACCTGAGCGCGTTCTGAGTGAGGCTGGTGGGCAGTTGCTACCCAAAGCAGGCTCTTCTCATGGCCATGACAGAGGTACAGGGGTACAAGTGGAAACCCAAAAGGCCTCTTCACGGAGATTTCTGTATTATCTTATTGTCTAAAGGAAGTCTTGTGGCCAAACCCAAGTTAACATGCAGAGAGGTACGTTCGGCTTGGCTTAGAATCAATAAGGCACTCTACTGTGCTTCCTTTGCCTGGGCTAACCTATGCAAATACAATGTGAAATTTAAAAGTTTTACCAGTGCCAGTCTTCGTTATCACCTTGGGCAAAATCCCAAATCTTTAATGACATTCTAATTTAGTATTAAATGAGAGATGGTTATTGAAAGCCGCATACCCTCAGGTTGCAGAGGAACCTGTCTCAGTCCTCAACTGGGGATTGTTGCCTTATCTCATACCAGGACAGCTCATTATGGACTCACAAAGTGTCTGGAGGTGTTGAGCTCTTCTGTTCCAGTTACAACTGGACACCACCTAGGTAGCTGCCTCAGATGGTGAGACTTGGCATCTGCCCCTACAGTTGCTCAAGCTCCGAGTAAAAGAAGAGCAGCAAGTGGAATGAATAAATTGTCAGTTATAGGGATGTGTGTATTTTCCTACATTTTAGGAGAAGGCTGGAATCCTGTAAAAATCTCATTTCTCTGCTCTTCTCAGTACCTTGGCGCTCTCAGCTGGCGGGACGACAATTTGGCTGGAAGGAGAAGAGGGAGAGCTTTTATGTTGGTTGGAATTTGCAGCCATAAATTTACAGGACTTTTTCCAAGTTAGCATGGAAAAGACTTGCCGTTGAAATGCTTTTTGTGAGTTATAAGTCATAAAGCATATGCTCAGGGTGGCTCGACTGTTGTGTTCTTGGCCCCGTAAAGAAGGTCTGCGGAAAAAACCTAAACCTTGAACGATTAAACGTCTTTGCAAACACTCATAAGTTATTTATGTGTCCATATACTGGCCGAGCAAGCAAGTGAACACAGATCTTGATGATGCTAACGTCTTAACCGTAGCACCTCACTTTGTCCCTTTAGAGCATTCTAATTAACACATTGTTGAAATCATATGCCCTCTTAATCCTAAATCCAAATGCCTGTGAGCTTAGTGGTTCGCTTCTGTCTTTATAAATGCACCAGGGTGGAGGAGACAGAGCGAGATGTGTGAGCCAGTAACTAAGTGTCACTTCTTGGTGGGAAGGACAGTGGGGGGAGTGGGTAAATGAAACAAGGAGGAGAAAGCAGTCATTTTACTGGGCAGATTGCCAGTATGGGCAAGGGGGTCTCTGTCCTGCAGGTGAGCTCTGGGAGATGATCAACCTCATCTCAGAATTGCTTCACCAAGGAGTGAGGTCGCTGGGGTATTTTATCCACTGATTTCCATCCATCATCGGTGAGGACCATTTCAGGGCGCAGTAACTCCCTGGTCTTCTGGTCTACCTGTGGGTGAGTCAAGTGTGTTGCTGTCAGAGTCTTCCGAAAGAGTGCCGCTGGTACTTGCCATGGAAACTCTAGACTTGTTAAGAGGGTGATAAGTGCAAAGGGGACATGAGTGAGGCCCCAATAGCATCTGTTAAGGGGCATGCCAGAGATTTTCAAGAATGGAATGAGGGAATTTGTAGCTTTTGAAAGAGCTACCAAAAATAATAATAATAATAATAATTTTTTTTTTTTGAAAGAGCACAGCAGAAGCTAAATACCTTGAAGGCCTTTTGGACTGAATGGGGAAAGGCGAGTATTCCTTTGCTTGGCTATTTAATTTATTTACATTTTGGCACAGACATACAATGAAACATTATATGACCATGAACAAAAAAGAGAGAGCTAATGAGCTGATATTGAACTCTATTCAAATTATAGTTTTGAGCAGGAAAAAAGCATAATGCAGAACAATATGTAGAGTATGCTGGTTTTTTTTTTTTTTTTCAGGCAGGCACTTTTATTGGTTTATAACTTACATGTCCTAAAATTCACCCATTTTTAAGGATACAAGTATGAGTATTTGGGTAAATATATAGTTTTCTAGAAATAGTTTTTTTAGAAATTTTATGTAAGTGGAATCATACAATAGGTAGACTTTTATGTCTGACTTTCACTCAGCATAATGTTATTAAAATTATTCACATCATAGCTTATGTCAGTAGATCCCTTTTTGCTGTGCAATAGTATTTCATTATACAGATATATCACTTTTCGTTTATCTGTCCTATAGTTGATAGAAATTTGGTTTGTTTCAGTTTTATTGTTCCTAATAATGCTGCTTAGAAACATCCAGACGTAGTCTTATGTGGATATATATTTTAATTTCTCCTGGGTAGGTACTTAACCAGTGAAATTTCTGGGACATATGGTAAGTCTATGCTTAGTTTTTTAAGGGACACTACACTGTTTTCAAAGAGACTGTACCATTTTATTGCATTCCCCCAACACTGTATGAAGGGTCCAGTTTCTTCATATCCTCACCAACAACTAGTATTGTGAGTCTTTCTGAAGTTAGTCATTCTGATACAAGCCTAGTGGCATCTGATTTTCGGTTTAGGGTTTCCTAATGACTAGTGATGTCCAGCGTCTTTTCATGTGCTTTTTTGCCATTCACAAATCTTGTTTGGGGGATACCTCTGTTCAAATCTTTTCTTTTCTTTTTATTTAAAGATTTGATTTATTTATGTGACAGACAGAGATCACAGTAGGCAGAGAGGCAGACAGAGAGAGGGAGGGGGAAGCAGGCTCCCTGCTGAAAGCCTGGGTTCAAGGCTCAATCCCAGGACCCTGGGATCAGGATGCCAGCTGAAGGCAGAGGCTTTAACCCACTGAGTCACCCAGGCACCCCTGTTCAAATCTTTTGTCTCTCTCTCTCTATTTTTGTTATTGATTAAAAAGGGTTTGGACTATTGTAATTTTTTCTGTAAGATCAACATTATTTCCAAATAAAAAGTTAGATGAAGAAAAACACCTAGACCCCATCAGTGCCCCCCCATGCCCCATCTGAATGGTACCCTCTGCAGTTATTTCGTGGTGTTTTATCCTCAGTAAAAAACTTAAAGGGAAGGGAGAGATCAGATTTTCAATCTTCCAGAACAATTCATTGTCTGGTAAAGACATGATGGATCTTTCTTAAATCAAGACATACTTCCTTGACAACTTTTTTTTTTTTTTCTGTAAATGGGAAATTGATGATTTAAAAATGCCCAGATGTTAGAGCAAGGAAAAACATGAAAAGGCTTATTATTACTTTTCTTTCTTCAGTCCCTGAGGAAATTACCCAGCTCCTCAGCCTTCCTCCCCACCCCACTCCCCCGCCCCGAGTATGGGTAAGAGACATTTGGCTATGTATCTGCCTGCCAGTGTAGTGCGGGACCTGGCCACGGAGGGGTGAGGAGGGCTGGTGCGCGCATGGGCACAGGCGCTTGTGTGTTCCCCAACGGCTCGCCCCTCCCACCTGCTCCACGCTGACCCCGATTACAGCAGGTGCGTCTGTGGAGTTGTTTCTCTTCCACTTCCCACCAAATCTTCAACTTGTACGATTTCTCCCATAATGAAAGTGAAGCAAAGATATGCCCGCAAATTTATTAAGTTCAAACAGAAATTAATGGGCCAGTTACCTAATAGCAGATGGAGTAAAGAATAATGAGATGGAACAGAAAAATGTTCTAGTTCACCCACCTCCCTTATCCTTGACTTTCAGCAGGTTGGCTTGTACTTACTGGCTTTTGATTTTTCCAATACTTAGTGAGTACCAACTATTCATTCTTTCATTCATTGATTGAATTTTAGGAGATCCTACTATGCATCAGACACTTTGTGAGGCCAGAACCAGCCCAACAAAGTGCTTCCCCAGGAGATTCCCACCCTAGTGGGAGAATTAGACAATACATAATCAAGCAAGTAAATACACACTATGTTAGGTTATAATAAACATTACAAAATGAAATGAAATACAATAAGGAGGTAGAGACAGATGAGTTCATACAAATTCTGGAAGGATGTACTCTACAGGATTAATAGAGCTGATCATTTAAATTATTTGCTTATTTTAGAATTTATTTTAGAATTTTCCTATAACAAACTTGGATTGCTTTTGTAATAAAATGGTTATTCTAAATTTGCAGAAAAACATTAGATTTAAATGTCCGCATGGTTAATCAGGTCACTTGTATCCTCGTTTTATGACTGGAAATATTGAAAAAAGTCAACTGGAAAATAACACATAGTCTTTATTATCTGGGAGTGTGGTTTCTGCATGTTAGGAATTTTGATATTTGGAAATACAAGATAAATAAATTACAGAAAACCAGACATGGTTATAAAATGCCTTCCTGACGGGTAATTGGAAATGATGGACGATCTCTTCAAGTCTTGGTAAATTGTAAATTTTGCCAAGTAGGTCAAAATAGAAAATGGTAGCATTGATGAAAGATGCGGGAACCAAAACATCTGAGCTCAAACTGCTGTTTCTGACATTGTTTTGTTTTGTTTTTACTGGCAATTGGGAGTGTAAACGTGTATCTAGGAGTTCAGACCATAAAACATAAAGTGGAGATTTCAGTCAGTTAGCTTGGCCCAAGAAAACTCCCAAAGTTGGAAAATTCAGACAATGATAAAGCATTCAAAGGCTTTACCCAGGCTGTTTGTTTGCTGGAGGCCCAGCTTCCTGGAACAGATGCCTGTGGGTATGGGATGTAGGGTGATCATATTGCTGGCTCCTCCTTTCTTCCCTTCTACCCTTCCCAAACATCAGGGCCCCACATGCCCAACTCTACCTTTTCACTGATTGGTGCCACTTCTCAGGGGGTGACATTTCATTTCATAACATCACCACTTAGATCATAGCAACCACTCGAGATAATGAAGCAGGAAAGTGAGGCTCTTCTCTCACGCAGTCAAAGAATGAATCTCATGGACAAAGAAAGTGAGTAAAGCAATAGAGTTTTATTAAGCGAGGATACAGAAAAAGCTCTTAGGAGTGAGAGGGGTCCCAAAACAACTACCCCTGAGGGCTTTTAGGGTTGGTCATTTATAGAAAGCTATCCAGGGAACTTAAATCTTTTGACTTCTCTACTGGTAGCACAATTGATTAAGGATGAGTGATAACAACTTTAATGGCTTACTTCTTTTTAGGGTCTGGTTATTTTTGTTGGTGATAGGTGACTGTCATACAAAAAGATACACACACACACCCTGGACACCTACGGCAGGGTGGTCTGCTGTGTTCCCTTATCTCTGGTTTCCATACACCTCTGCATTTCTGGGATTTCTGTGAGCCTGATCCGATAGCCCCGCCTCTCTTTCCCTACCTAGCCTCTCCTGTCCCTTACTCAATAATAGTGTGGTCATACAACCCCCTCACCCAGATGCCCACCCAAAATTTTCCTGCCCCACACTGTCAAGTCATTCGATTTCTGGTCCATACTGATTTCAAAATCCATTTGGCTATCTCTGGTGCTAAAATAAACAAAATCCTCTTCAAATATGAACTTCATTTTATGTTTTGTAAACTTTGTCATGTTTTCTTGTAACTAACCAATTCACATTCATCTTTATCTACTTAACCAGTGGCAAAGAAACTCAAAATTGGTGCCCACATGGATTATTCATTGGCTTGTACTTGAAGTATAAGCTCTATGACTCTGCTGATTGTTTCCAATAATTTCCATTATTTCAAAGTGATTGATCCCAGTATCTTAGAGGCTTGTTTTTTGTTTTGTTTATTTTTTACTTGCTTATTGATTAATTTCTTGGGGAGCCCAACTTCTACTCTCTTATTTTGCATTCCTAGGCAACTCATTACTGAGAAATTAAATAATGTTACTCCAGAGAATGCTTATAGTAATGAGGCATAAATTTTATCTACAAAGATAAAGTGTACTTCAAGAAAAAGTTGCCATCTTAAGATTTGATGGTATTCAACAAAAATTGAGATTGAATGAAAAACAATATATTGGTTCATTTTTTCTTACAACAAATACCAAGTTCATTAAAAATCACTCATTTTTTTCAGTAAAATACTTCGATAAAATGTAGATTTATTAGGCTTTGTTTTGAAAATCTGCCCTCTTTTACCTTCTTGGGCTTTGAAAAAGCAGAAGTTACGCTGACATGCTCAGTGTGGTATTTGCTGATGTTTGAGTGTGTGTGTGTATGTGGTTTTAATTTTTAGTTGTTTTTTTTTCTCCCTCAACCTTTTCTTTTACTTAATGTGAATCATATTTTATTTTCCACTCCTGAGCACTGTGATTCATTGCCATCTATTTCCTCTGGAGCTCTCTACCCCACAGAGTCCTCTGGGAAATTGATCAGTCACCCACCAAGCAAGGCACCTTGCGTGCCCATGGTCAACATCCGCTCCAACAGCTGCGTCTTTTGGAGGAAGATGAAAGTTGCTGTAGCATCTTCCTTTGGGGAAGTAATTGGGCATCAGTTTGGGGGTTTGTATGGCTTATTGTACTCCTGGATTCATCTTTACAATTTAACATACAGACAAGTTGGATATCACAAAAGACAAATATATCATTCGATTAAGAAGCTTTTCAGGCAATACTTCTGACCTGAGGAAACAGGTATGCGAATTGGTCACGATGCCTTGCCTGTGGCACATGCGTAAAGTGTTTGTGGATGGGCTGAGTCTTAATATATGAATGTAGTTTTGAAAAAGTTGCAATAGATTCATTTATCTCAAACATATTTTTATCAAACCCACTTGGGTCTAACTTCAGAAAGTTTCAAGCCAAAAAACTTTTCTTCATAGGCCAGACTTATGAATACATTCCTAATGTAATACCTTAATCATATCAATTATTTTTTTAAAGATTTTATTTATTTATTGGAGAGAGTGAAAGTGAGAGACATCACAGAGGGAGAGGGAGAAGCAGGCTCACCATGAAGCAGGGAGCTCGATGCGGGGCTCAATCCCAGGACCTTGAGATCATGACCTGAGCTGAAGGCAGATGCTCAACCGACTGAGCCACCCAGGTGCCCCAATCATATCAGTTATTGTCTTGAGGTTTCAATGTGCATTTCATATTGCTGACTGATTTTGACTGCATCAACCCATAGGTTACAGTTTGATCTTACCTCCATTTGATACCACCTGACCTAAGACCACTAGGACTGTTATCTGTGAAGTCAGAAGAACTCTTTAATTTTGTTAGTCAGAGTAAAGCCTCTTCAAGTTTACGGAACTAGAGCAGTTGAAGAGCAGGGACACGTGGTTAAACAGGTAGGTAGGCCGAACAAGGTGTCAGAAAGTCCATTTCTGGGCTGACCCATGGGTGGCATTGGGAAACTACTTCTGCCTTGCTAGGCCCTAGGCTTCTTAACAGTCTGTTAGCATGGGGAATTAGAAGTGGGAATGCAACAGAAAACAGGGCACACACATAAGGGTTAGGCATGGGTGACGTGGAATCAGAACTGGGTCACACAAACAAAAAACCTGACCGTGTATTAGATGGACACAGAGAAATAGAATACTTTAACCTTCACTGTTAAAACGGTATTATCAGGTTTTTTTTTTAAATATATTTTTTAAATTTATTTGACAGAGATCATAAGTAGGCAGAGAGGCAGGCAGAGAGAGAGGAGGAAGCAGACTCCCTACAGAGCAGAGAGCCTGATGTGGGGCTTGATCCCAGGACCGGATCATGACCCGAGCCAAAGGTAGAGCCAAAGGCACTGAGCCACCCAGGTGCCCAACTATTACCAGTTTTAACTCACTGAGACGACGGAAGCTCTCATCTGGATATTCCACTTTTTGCCTGTCCTGTTGATTGTCTGGAAGCTCTGGGGAAATATAGAACATAGTCACCTTCCAACTTGGTATTAGGATGTAAGAGTTGGCCCGCTGTCAGGACAGTCCTGGAGAGCCACGTTCCACCCCAGCTTTGACACTGGCTGGCAGTGAGACCTTGGGTAGGTTGTTTCGCCTTTGAGCCTCACTTTCTTTACTGACAGAGTTAAAATGGGACCAACTTTACCTGAAGGCTTGGGGTGCTGTATGGAAAAGGGTCCTGAGGTACCCCATTGGGATTTTTCACCACAATCCATGATTGGTGTCTGTGGTGTCAGAGAGAGAGGAAGTCTGCTTTCAGCCATCCATACGCTCAGGGAGCCCTCAGTTGCCTCCTCGTGCCAAACACACTCTGAGATGTTGCGACTTATGGCAGGTCCAGATGCCATATTTGTTGCTCACTAGCTAGCCTGAACCTTGCTCGGTAACCTTTACAGACACAGAAACTCAGGCAACCACAAGGGGAGACCCGAGCCTTAGGTTGTTTCTCTTAATTGGATTCAGAGCTTGGTTTCCTGTGTAAACCACAGTGCCAGGATGTTGCACCACCCTGGGAGCTAGTGCCTGGTGGGAAACTGGAGTATTCCCTGCTGTTTTGGACTTTGTAGGCCAAGGAAAATACACTCCTTTTTCCAAAGGTGCCTTCGATGAGCTTAGAACTAGGAAGAAAGTGAATGGTCTCAAGTGGTGATTCCCATGGATGATGCCCGGGAAACTGGGTGCCTTGACTGGTCCCCCTACCAACAACCAGCCAGTCCAGGGCAACTCCGAAAAAAACCCATTTTCGTAAAGCCTTCTAGTTTCAGTTTCCATTCCTGCTGCCATGTTCTGTTTTAATGATTTTGTCACTTTTGTCACTTCTGGCCTTTAGAATAAGGAAGTGCTTGTTTCCATGTGAGTCAAATAATGTTTGTTCTCTTCAGCCTTTTCTTTGTTTCATATTTTAGACATTCCATAGAACTTAGGTTAGGGAGTGAATTGGACATGTTGTGAGCTCGTCCCAGAACGTTGCTGCAGATGGTACTGACAGTGCTCCTCTAGAAGAGCCCTCTGGTTTCTGCCTCATTCATTGGCCATGCTATAGACCCCCAACAGCTTTGTGTCTCCACTGCCTGCTTGTGTGTCTGCGCTCCAGACTTTTCTCTCTCGGTCATCTCTGCTTTGGGGACCCACTCCAAAAACTCAAAATTGGTCCAAAATTGAGCTCTTTTGTTTCTCCCGCGACACGTGCTCATTTTCTAGAGGCCATGCTTTGGTGAATTAGACCACCTCCACTCGTTTCCTATAGCTGAAACCTGAATGCGATCTTAGACACTTTTCCCTCTTCCTACCTCCCCCATGTATCAAATCCTTATACCTCTAGATTTCACATGAGTATATACCACACCCTTTATATTCATCTCACATATATATTACCTCCTCTTCTCACTCCCCAGTGACCCTCCACATTTTCAGTCTCCTATCCAGAAGTATTCAGCAATGCCTGGTCATGACCCATAGGGTCAAACCTAAGTGTGTTTGTGTTGCCTACAAGATGGTCTGTTCTGGCCAGCCTCAAGTCCCCTTCCGCTGAATACTGGGGGTTCTTGGCAGTCATGAGCAACACTGGATTTGTGGTTTCTCCCAAGCACATCCCCCCTCACTTTGTATGGCATTTCTTGTGTTTTACTCTGGCTAGAACCCCCTCCATGCCTACTTACCCTTCCAGGCTCAACTTAGACGTTGCCTTCCTTGTAAAGCTCTTCTGGTCTTCTGCAGAGGGACTTACACTTCTTGTCGTCTGTTCCTGTTGCACAGCTCATGACTCTCAATTTTAGCAATGGTCTTGTAAGTGTCTTGGTGCAGAAGGTAGCATTGTAATACATGTGCTTTCTCCCTTTGATTGCCTGCTATATCGTAGGTGCCCAATCATGCTGCTTAAATAGAAGAATCGTTGAATGACTTGTGGGCCCAGATGCACCCATCCTCAGGCCTACTTTGGGAAAGCAAGACCTGGAAAGGTGAAAAGCAGCATTAGAGCTTGCTCATTCCTCTCTCATGTATTTGAAGGATATCTTCACACTACACAGGAACATGGCCTCTGGGACCTTCAGGCCCACAAAATCCATGCTAGTCTGTGTCCCCATCCTTTAGGGCAGACCCAAGTATATTTTATTTCTAGGTGGCCCAGAGGTCTGTGCTTACTGGGAGCTTTGTAAATGAGAAATGCTGCAGGACAGATATTGGACAGGTTGACCAGTTCTCCAAGACTGAGGAGGAGGGTGAGAGCTGCCTGGATTTGATCACTGGAGGTGGCAGCACTCTTTTTTCCTTCCTGTGTTTTCTCAGAGCTTAAAGATGAATGTCCTGTAATGAATCCAAAGAATGGAAAGAATATTCAGGGGCTGGATCAGTGGAATAAATGGAAGAGCCCATATTTGTATGAGGTAAGGAACTCTAAAAGCCTAGAATAGATTCTAAACTGATACCCTGATTTCATCTTTAAGACTCTCTTGCTCAGGACCTGTCCTTACTCCTGTTCTGATCCTCACTAAGTACCTATATTCTGTTAGGAGTTAGAATTATATTAACTTACTGTGATGAGCAGTAGGTGTTGTACGGAAATGGTAAATCACTGTGTTGTACACCCGAAACTAATATCACACTGCATGTTAAGTAACTGGAATTTAAATAAAAACTTAAAAAAAAAGAAAGAGTTATATTAACTTAGAGCACTAGTAAAGTCTCAGCTAATGATCCTTATTCTCACAGGGACAGTAGATGCTCACTGATTTACACTAATGATAGAGATACACACACACACACAATTATCAGCCCTGAATGCTGAAGCACTGTATACATCTATTTGGATGAGTGTAATAAATTTTTAATTATGTATGGTCACTCTTTATTGCTCATGCTAATATATACATTATTATGGTTAGATAATTTTGACAATAATTTAATAATTAATTCAATTTAATAATTGAAAACTGCTTTGCATTTAATATATTATTTCTTCATAATGTTCTTCATAAGGTGGCTGTTTTCATAAATCCTTATGTTAGTCTAGCAACTTAGTAAACCAAACTTTTAAAAAATCTTTTAAATAATTTGTAGTGACTGATAAGAATCATTAGAATAGCTAGCACATATTAAGGATCTACTATATCCCAGGTGTTATGCTAAGAAGTACTTTTCCATAGATTATTGCATTTCATACCCATTTTACAGATGAGGAAACTAAGGCATAGGGGGAAGCAACTATTCAATTTCTCCCTGAGATGGACCCTTTCCTGTTTTAGTAGTTACAGAGCCATAACAAGGAGATTTCTTTTTCTTTTTCTTTCTTTCTTTTTTTTTTTTTTTAAGATTTTATTTATTTGTCAGAGAGAGAGAGAGCACAAGTAGGGGAGTAGCAGGCAGAGGGAGAAGCAGGATCCCTGTTGAGCCAGGAGCCCACTGTGGGACTCGATCCCAGGACTCCAGGATCATGACCAGAGACAAAGGCAGACACTTAACCAGCTGAGCCACCCAGGTGTCCCGCCAGGGGATTTCTTACCTTAAAATCAAAGCTAACTGATAGTGAACATGGTAAAGAAGCAGAAGGTAGTGAAAATATTTATGCTTTAAAATCTGAAGGCTGAGTTAAGTTGTTTCATCCTTTAATCTCTGTTTGACCTCTGAGCAAAAGTGAGTGAATGGTAATAACACCTGCTTTGTTCCTTCTACAGCCACCCAGAAACTGGTGTAAGCATCAGGGGAGCTACTCATTGCATAAAAGTGCTTTGAAAGCTGGACCTCAGTAAGGGCCTATGTTGGGGGCCTGAACTAGGCCTCCCTCCAGATGACACTTTCCTTCTTGGAAGAGTCCTGGGGCAGAAAATGAAGCTTTCAAATCTGTTTCTTACCACCACTTATCAAAATTGCAAGAGGAGGGGGTTGTATGCCTACTCTTGGTTGAACATGAGATGATTTTAGACATCAAAAATAAATCTTTTTTGAGCTTGAGGATTCATTTTAAGATTATTTAAAATATATTACCTAGCACATCAAATGGAACCAGGTACCATGATTGTGATACAAAACACACTTCAAGATATCACCATGTTTATTGCTTAGGATGAGTTAAATGTATTTGTTTTTAAATGAATTGACTTTTAAAACCCCCCACGTTGCCTCTCAAATTCCACATATCAGGGAGGTCATATGATAGTTGTCTTTCTCTGATTGACCTATTTCGCTCAGCATAATACCCTCTAGTTCCAGCCATGTCGTTGCAAATGGCAAGATTTCATTTCTTTTGATGGCTGCATAGTGAGTGTTCCTTCCTATCGGGAAATGATTGGTGGGACCTGAGCTTTTGTACCTTATGTCTTGAGTTCATTTTTTAAAAACTGCTAAAAACCATTTTTCTTCTTGGCTCCTATTGTGTCTCTCACAGCCAGAACTTGAAAAAAAAACAACAAACCCCCAAAGCAAAAATACCCCCCAAAACAAAAAACTCTCTTCCTGAGGTTCTAGGGTGCTCCTATAACTTATAAAATCCAACTCACAAGGATGGATACAGGTGTTAGGGGGTCTAAGGTTTATTCTATTTGGGGGGCCCCCTTTATAAGAAACAATTCAAAATTCCTAATGCAAAAATGCCGGCAGGCCCCTGGACGGCTCTGGCTACTCACTGTAATGGCGAAGGACTCTTGAATGTAACTAGATATATCGTAACTCTATGTCTGCCTGCATTAATTTTTGCCACATCCACAGAACATTATTATTTATTTACTCTTTAAAGTATGTGCAGTAGCCATGTGTTTTGTACCCTTACTCACAGGATTTCACATTTATTTCAGCCAACTTTCATTTTGTGAGCCTATTATCTCAGGTACTTGAAGTGTGTTTTGTATCACAATCATGGTACCTGGTTCCATTTTTCCGAAGCATGTCACAAATGCCACTAAGGGTAGCCCAGATGTTTGGGTGGTACTCAGATGGACATTTTCTATACTTTTTTTGTTGTACCTTTTAATTCCTATGAAGTTAATTTATACTGTAAAATATAATTAGCACATCAAATACATAACTTCTTTTTATATAAATTTAAGTTAAAAAAGAGTCCATTTAAAGAAGGTCCTTAAGCCCTTCTGGTACACGGTGACAGGAACTGTGAGGGAAGTACATGAATGGGTGTTCGGGAAACACTGACTTAGGAGTTCTGACATTTCTCTGTCCTGTAACCCATTTGTCAGCTTACCCTTCACTCAGCCCTTAGCCTTGTTCAGTTTATTAGTGAACATCCTGAACAGGACAGGCATGGGAGGAAACTAGGGACCTGCTCTGGGATGGTTGGAATCCATCAAGGAGGGCTTCCTATATATGGTCATTTAATTATTGTACTGTCATCCTCTTAGGCACAATTTTCCATCTTGCTCAAAATGTGTCATTTTTTGTTGGCTCCTTTCATGAAATTCAGCTCCATGGTAACAGGTTCTTCGTAATTTCCTAGTCTAATAGCCCTGCCAAGAACATAACAAGTATGGCTAAGCTGACACAGCTTGCCTTTGGACATCCAAGCTGATCCCTGAGGATGAGCTCTTTCTGCCAAACCATTTTGCCAATGATCCCAACCATAGTCGGGAGTAAGGTGGCCCACAGGCCCACAGCTGCATAGCTGGAAGAGTCCACTGAAACTGGAGGTCAACATTATCCACCAGCCTTGACCCAGCACTTCTTAAATTTCCTATGATGCCTGGCATGTGATCCTACCAGATTGGGAAATGGAGACACCTATGGAATATCCAGATACTTGATTCAGTCCTGAACATTCATGCTGGCTTCCTCTTTCCAGTCTTACAGACTTACCTCTTTCTTTATTTGTTCATATTATAAGCATTAAATACTCAGGTGGACAAGAAATTGAGTAAGCTTGCTTCTCTTATTCTGCTGCCATTGAATCTTATCTTGTTCCAAACCTTTTAGAACTTCCTTTATGGTTTTACTTAGCTTTGTTTTATTTGCAAAACACTCCTTCCTGACATTATTCATATAGATCTGCCTCAGGAGGTGGGATTCAGCTATGCCCCTGGAACCCCATATCCATATTTTGTCCTTTCTTGCAGAGCTGTCTATGCAAACACATTGTTGTGATTCTTCTCTCTCTACCTATGTACTTACTTGCATTCGTGGTGTTAGAACCCCATTGCCAAGAACTTCCCACCCTACTTGATGAGAAGGAAGACTTTTTTTTTTTTATAAACTGCAAATCACCTTTAAGCTTTTTGAAATCTCTGCTCATAACTACAAAATTCTCTGCCAGACTAGGTTTCTCATTCTGAGCTGAGTTGAGTGTAAGGATGATGTGAGAATTCTGTCCCTTGGTGCCCATGACCGCCACTTCTCCCATCAGTTCCTCCTTGTGATTGGAAGGAGACAAGAATACCACGCCCTCCCACCACTTGCTCAACCTTCTGAGGCTGGAGTCTGCCAGCGCGTTGTCAGGGGTGTGTCATCTGGAGTTATCACAATGATACTATGAGAATGTGGGTGCGCAGTTGAATTTCCCAGCAGGTCCATCTTCGATCTCTCTTCCTGATTTCTGTGGCAGGAACTAATCACTCATTTCCTGCATTTGACAGGGGCTGTGGCGTCCTGCCATGACAATAGCACTGTTTTTCATTTATCTTCCTTATTTTGCGCATGAAAACTTGTGGATGCATAGATTCGATCTCAAGTTACAGAGACAGCTTACTGCTCTCCAAAACAAATGAACAAAATCTATTACTTATGAACAAAGTATGTCCTACCTTTGTCATATTCTGATTATGAGTCCCATTCCTTGTGGTCTCACTGACTCCTGTGAGGTTCTGTTGAGCTGGCCATTTCCTCCTCTCCCCCTGGATCCGGTTTTGCTTCTCCATGACTCTACCCTGTGTTGTACCCGAACTGGCCTAGCTATGTATTCTCTGGCCCCCTTTGATTAATGGCTTCCTGATGGATTCTGTGGTTGGAAGGAAGAGAAAAGCCAGGGCAGTTCGCCAAACTTGGTATATTAGTGACTCAGATTTGTGCCTCAGCAAAATGACAGGTTACCTGGGGTCATCACTGGAGAATTAGGCCCATGAATGGTAAGGACTACTGAAATGACCACAGGATGAGAAGAAGCATTGGTGAGAGGTTCACAGAGGGTATAATTGGTCTGGGTCTTAGGGAGTACATTGGTATTTTCCTGGCAGTCATGACCACATGCTCAGAAGAGGAAGAGTAGGTGAATAGTTATAGAGAAAATGGAGATTCATCAGCTAGAACTGTAGAACAGAGGACATCAGTCATGAGACATGAAACAGAAGAGAATATTGTGGGTCTGGTGTATGAAGGATCTTCGGGAATAACCTTGCTAAGGAATTTGCACTTTCTCCAGGCAAGTTCACTGTAACCCTAGAATTCTAGGATGGGGAGAAGCAAGAAGATCAAGCTATATAAGGACAGCTCCATTCATAATCTACTTCATGTACCAAGCTTCTACAGAATACTGTATCTGAGAAAATGTGTTGTGGCTTACAGAGTCCCAAGTGCACTGTTGTGGGTGATAGGAAGGTATGGGTCAGGGTATTCTGATGCATACAACGGAATCGCCTGTGGCTGGCTGGTGAAAAAGGGATTTTGAGGAACAGAGTTCTCAGAATCATAAAAGGGAATCAAGAGGTGGGCATCGGGCTGAGGTTCACCAGTGACTGAGACTGACGCAATAGAGTCAGCTGCCAAGCATCAGTGAGCTGACAAATCGGGAGATCCCTCCCCAGCTGCTCTCAGAGCCACACCAGTTCTGCCGTGGCCACTGACCCTGTCTCTGTCCCTGCATCACTGTGTTTCCAGCAAAGCTTTGGATGAGCTCTTCTGCTTGGCAGAACCTAAATCACATGACGGCATCCCAGCAGCAAAGAGGCCACGAAATGAGAATTTTGCTTTATTCCCACATTCTATGTTAGAAAAAGCCTTATCCTGGGGCACCTGGGTGGCTCAGTTGGCTCAGCATCTGCCTTTGGCTTGGGTCATGATCCCAGGTTCCTGGGGTTGAGCCCTGCATTGGGCTTCTTACTCAGCAGGGAGTCTGCTTCCCTCTCTGCCTGTAACCCTGCTCGTGGTCTCTTTCTCTCTCTCTCTGTCTCTCTCTCAGATAAATAAATAAAATCTTAAGAAAAAAAAAAGACTCATCCTATAAGACGTTATCGAAGTGTAGAGAGTATGGTCAAGAGATTTGAGGCGTACACAAATGACAGGTATTCACTTTAGGAAAGCACTAATATTTTTATCTTTTATTTTTTAATTTTTAAAAAGATTTCTTTATGTGAGAGACACAGAGAGAGAGAGAGAGACAGACAGACAAACAACCTAAGCAGGGGGAGGGGTAGAGGGAGAGAAACTCAAGCAGACTCCCTGCTAAGCAATGAGCCCGATGTGAGGCTTGATTCACAACCCTTAGATCGTGACCTGAGCCAAAACCAAGAGTTGCCTGCTTAACTGACTGAGCCCCATGCACTAATTTTTTTTAAGGGAAGGCATATAAGATGATGTCTGTTCAGGCTGCTCTGATAAAATGCCACAGTTATATAAATAACAGAAATTCACTTCTGATGGTTCTCAAGGGAAGTCTGAGATCTGGTGCCAGGATGGTTGGGTAAGGACCCCTTCTGGGTGGCAGACTTCTGTTGTAGCCTCACGTGGTGGGAAGCATGAGGGAGCTCTGTGAGGCCTCTTTTATAAGGATGCTTATCCCCCTCATGAAGGCTCCACTCACGATCTAATCACCTCCCACCTAACATCATCGCCTTGGGCATTAGGTTTTAAATATATGAATTTGACTATAAGAGATGAAATTTTCATTTAAAAATATCATTTTGGGGGCACCTGGGTGGCTCAGTGGGTTAAGCCGCTGCCTTCAGCTCAGGTCATGATCTCAGGGTCCTGGGATCGAGTCCCGCATCAGGCTCTCTGCTCAGCAGGGAGCCTGCTTCCCTCTCTCTCTCTCTGCCTGCCTCTCTGTCTACTGTGATCTCTCTCTGTCAAATAAATAAATAAAATTAAAAAAAAAATTTAAAAAAAAAATTTAAAAAAAAAATTAAAAAAAAAATAAATAAAAATATCATTTTGATGAAATCACTCAATTTTTTAGCCAACACCAATCCTGATGCCTGTGTATAATGTCTAAGGCACTGGTATCTTCAGGTAGCCTCACATCTTATTTTAACAGGTTTTCGGAACCCAAGTTAGCAGTTCATTAACTTTTATGCCAGGCCACATATCATTTTTTCCTTATATGGCATGATCTTAGAATCCTTTCTTGGCCCGTCTCTGACGTGTCCTACTTGCTCAGTTTGGTGAGGACCACCTGCTTCTTGAGATAGAGAACCCTCCTGTGTTCCTTGAGGAATATTCTCAGAATGTAACCATCAGCCATAAATCCTAGCCCTTTGCAATCTTGTTTCCCACTGGCTGTAACATACAAGCACCTGTTTAGCACAGTGTCCTGAGGCCACTAATTCACTCTCCAGGACCCTAAATGTGGTTTGGATGGTATTTCCGGTCGCTGCAGAATAAAGATGTGCAATTGCCATATGATGTGTCTCTGAAGTGAGTGAAGTGTCATCAGTGTTGTGGACACTGTGATGTGCCACCAGACCACCTTCAGGGAAGGACTTGTTCCCAGCTGCTGAACATCCCAACCACTGGCAGCCTTCTGTGTCAGGGGTGCCTGGTCCCTGACATTGAGGGGTGCTTCAACTGAGGAGAACTGCCTAGTCCAGTGTCACGGCCATTCCCAGAGGGACCCACATCCAATGACTGTTGGCTATAGGGGTACAAAAGCCCAGCCATTGCAGCCCAACTCCGGATGACTGTGGCCAGGATCCTAGTTCCCTTTGGGGTTGTCTGAACCCATTCCCCAACTTCACTTCTGCCTCTGCCTCTCTTGCTTCCTCCACCTGGATTCCACAGGCCTCGGTCCCGTGGGTGCTCCTTAATAAATCTGTACACTAATTTCTGTCTCTGGATCTGCTTCCTGGGGACCCTAACCTACAGTAATTAGCATCTGCAAAAAACACATAGACAGATGCCCATGCGTGGCATGTACCAATCAAATGCTCCATCCGCCAAGGGCATTAAATTCCCCTGAAATGTGCAGCTCCTGCCAACTCCTCTCAATCAGATAACATCCTGCTGCTCAGAAGTGGTTTCACTCATTTAAAAACTCAGTGTAAATTTTACATCAAAAGAAAAAAACTTCAGAAAAAATTTTTGAACTCTAGTTAATGATCCACATGATGAAATAGTAGGAACAAGTACAGGTGTCTATAGTTTTCTCTAAAATGCACCAGAAATCAGATGGATTGATAGAGAGATGGACAAATGGATAGATACGTGATAAAACATGCACTGTAAGATGTTAACAGTAGAATCTAGGTGATGTGTGTATGTTCACTGAAAAAACCTTTCTGTTTTGCTCTTTTTGAAGTTTTTATTATAAAGTATTAGAAAAACAACTAGATATGGTGTTCCTAGGAAAGGCAGAGTAGGAACTTTTTATGAATATATTTCCAAGATAAGGTTAAGCCTGTCTAGTACTCTTCAGTCCTATTAGTGTAATTTCCCTGATAATTGGATCCATCGTTTATTCAGCAAACATTTACCGAGTGTGTTCTATGAGCGTGTTTACGCAGATGTTCCGGGAAGGATAAAGGAATATAAGAGCTTTATTCTGCAGTTTTGTTACAGTAGATAAAACAAATATGTATAAAATATTAAGTAATAATAGTTCACATCACATCACCCTTGGCATAGATTTTTTAAAATGTGTTTATTGGTTCTACTATAATGTGTCAGACAATTAATAAAAACAATAACAGTGGCCACTTACCCTGTGCTTGCCTCATGCCTGGCCATGTTCCAAGAGCTGTACGTGTTTTGATACATTTCATCCTTAACACTTGTGGGGCCATGAGAATGTGCCTCCCAGAGTTGCAACTAAAAGGGACATGATTGACCCAAGAACCAACTGCTGCACTTGGAAATCTGAAGCCCGGCAGGGATGTTAAGGCAGGTCCATTCCTAAGAGACACAGAACCCCTCTGACAGCAATCGCTGCCTCCATGATTCTGGCAGCCTTTTTAGACTCCATCATGGTCAAGGATGTCCTTCCACCCTTCCTCATGGCTCTCCCAGCCTCCCCAGGCTCCCTTCCCATCTCTTCCACAGGCATTTCCCCTAATAAAATCTTCACACAATTGATCCTGTCTTGGTGTGTACATCTCAGAGGACCTGGACTAACACAGTACTGACCTCTGAGCACTACTATTACCATTTCCATTTTGCAGGTGCAGAAACTGAGACACAGGGAAGGAACTCACACAGAGTCACACAGCTGAGCTGGAATTCTGACCTGTGTTTCTGATAACCTTTCCTAAGAAGATGATATTCTAGGGCAGGTCTTGAATGTTCTGAGCTGGACAGTCAGTATCTAGGGTTTATAATTAATAATAATAAAAAATAATAATATTGATAGGTGCAGGCATGGTGCATTGCATACCTCAGCCAATTTAATCCACACACCAATGACATCACATATCCGCTAAACGGCAGAGCTGAGTCCTCCCCACTGCGATTCCGCTTCAGGGTCTTGCTCTCCACCTGAAGTGCAAACAATAATCTCAATAAATACTCATTTTAGAGGAGCTGGAAGACCTTGGGCACTGTCCTGGCTGCCCTGCTATTTTTACTACCATTTATTGCTTGTTAAATGCAGATATTTCCCTTAAAGCTTTATTTGTCCCCATTTTATAGATGTGGAAACTGAGCCTCAGAGAGGTTAAGTAATACTGAACACAAGGCCCACGTGCCCCCTCATGTGCGTGCGTGCGCGCACACACACACACACATACACACACACTCAAACATGCACACAAACACATGTGCACAAATGGTAAATTACAGAGCTGGGGTTTCAGCCAGTTGGGGCTTCTGACTGAGTCCAAAGCCTTTACATGTAATAGCAGCAAAAAAGGAAATACTTGAGAATGAATTTAACTCAAAAACTGTGAGGAACTGTTCAAAGAAATTTAAAATGCCTCAGGGGAAAATAAAAGCACTGAGAAATCAACAGATTTTAGCATTATCTCTTTCCTAATCTTGGCTGATTTCATAAGTGAGAAATAGCTTTTCATTGTCAGTTCCGTTTGCATTTTTATTAGTGGGAAATTTCAACAGTTTCAAATTAACCACAGATCTTTTCTATCCTGTGGCTTTTTTGTAGGCCTTTTTTTTTTTTTTTTTCTGTTCATAACTTGTGCAGATTTCACTGTTGGGATGTTAGAATTCTTTTTTGATTTATCTGAATTAATTATAAGTTAATTTTATTATCTTTTGTTAGATTCCTAGCAACAGTCAAACCATCCTTTTACTTTGCCTCTTAATTTGTTTATTATGTGTGCTGATGTACATACTAATCTTCTAATGTAATTAGGTTTATCGATCTTTTCCTTTTTAATTCTTACCTGGAAGGGAGTGTATGCTGACAATGATCTTCCCTATTTAGAGATGAGAGAGATAAATGCCTGTATTTTCATATGGTTTTATTATTTATATATTTAATTCTAGTATATTGAGGGGAGGGGGAAGAAAAAGAAAGATATTATTCAGCAGGCTGAAGCAGAAACTTTACCAAAAAAAAAAAAAAAAAAAAAGTTTTGTTTTGTTTTGCTTTGCCAAAAAACTTTCAGAGATGTTAGAGAAAGAAAATTATCATATAATTTCACTGATATGTAGAACATAAGGAATAGCATGGAGCACTTTAGGAAAAGGAAGGGAGAACTGAAGGGGGGAAAATCAGAGCAGGGAGAGGAACCATGAGAAACTATGGACTCCAGAAAACAAACTGAAGGTTTCAGAGGGAAGAGGGATTAGCCCAATAATAGGTATTAAGGAGGGCACGGATTGCATGGAGCACTGAGTGATATACACAAACAATGAATCATGGAACGCGATATCAAAAACCAATGATGTACTGTATGGGGACTAACATGACCTAATAAAATAAATAAAATAAATAAATAAAATTAAATAATAAAAATAAACAAATAAATAAGAAGAATCACATCTCTCATTGAGAGGCTATTTTGTTCTTCTTTCAATATGAAATAACTTTTGCTCCTTCTAACTTACTTTTAAAAGCACAGATTCTGCATTGTCAGTCTAATAATCAGTTTTATCAGCCTACACGGAGCTGCATTTGCTCTGTCTTAAAGAATAGGGGGATGCCCTGGTGGAGTAGGTGCTATGGGGACTTACCTAATTTACTCAATCCAGGGTAAGTAATTTCTTCAATAAAGTGACTTTAATAAAACCATTACTTTTTTTTTAAACTTTCAGAAAATTGAGATATGATCCACATGGCATAAAATTCGCTCTTTCAAAGCATACAATTTGGTCATTTTCAGCATATACACAAAGTTTGGCAACCATGATCACTATCTAATTACAGAACATTTCCATCACCCCTGAAAGAAACCCCATAAAACCATTAGCAGTCACTCTCCATTTCTCTTTTCTCCTAGCCACTGACAACCATTAATCTACTATCTTTCCCTGCAGATTTACCTTTTCTGGACATTTTATATAAAAGGAACCATATAATATATGACTTTTAGATCTGTGTTTTGCTTAGGATAATATTTTCTGAAGTTTCATCTATGTTGTAGCATATATTAGTACTTTATTCTTTTCTATAGCTTAATAATATTTCATTGTATGGATATACAATAGTCCACCATTATCTATGGTTGGTGTGTTCCAAGACCCCCAGTGGATTCCTGAAAGTGTAGATAGTACTGAACTTTATATATACCATGTTTTCTCTATATATATGCATGATAAAGTTTAATTTATAAGTAAGACACAATAAGAGATTAATGACAATAACCAATAATAAAATAGAACAATTATAGAAATACACTGTAATAAAGGTCATGGGAATGTGGTCTCTCTTAAAACATCTTATGATACTATACTCACTCTTCTTGTGATCATGTGAGATGATAAAATGCATACATGATGTGCTGAATGAGGTGAATGACGTAGGCATGATGATGTAGCATTAGGTTGCTACTGACCCAAAAATAAATCACGGGAATGATCATCTGCTTCCGGACCATGGTAGACTTCAGGTAATATAAATCACAGAAAGTTAACCAAGGATAAAAGGAAGAGGGTGGCTACTGTACTACATTTTGTTTATCTGCTCATCAGCTGATGAACATTCAGATTATTTCCTCTTTTTTTGCTATTATGAATTATGTTGGTATCAACATTCTTGTACAGAGTTCTGTATGGACATGTGTTTTCACTTCTCTTGGGTGGTATACCCAGGAGTTGAATTGATAGATGATAAGGGAACTTCATGTTTAATTTGTTGAGGAATTACCAAACTGTTTAGCATTTACATCATTTTACAATCCCACCAGCAATGTGGGAAGGTTCTAATTTCTCAAGATCTTCAGCAACACTTATCATCCCTCATTTTGATTGTGGTCATCTTGGTGGGTGTGAAGTGGTATCTCATTTTGGTATTGATTTGCACTTCCCTAATGACTAGTGATATTGGACATTTTTTCCATGCTTATTAACTATTTATATATCTTCTTTGGAGAAATGTCTATCCAAAGTCATTCCCCATTTTTAAATTGGGTTGTCTTTTTATTGTTGGTAGAGTCGTGCAAATTTTTGAATAAATTATGGATACAAGCCCGTTTTTGGATATGTAATTTGTATCATAGCTTTGTAGTAATTTTTTAAATCAGTAAGTTCAAATTCAAAGTTGAGTCCTCCAGTGTTTTTCTTTTTTTGAGATTGTTGTGGCTATTCTGCATCCCTCACATTTTGGCAATTCTACACAAAGCATTTTGAGAAGGATTATGTTGAACATGTAGATCAATTTAGAGAGTGGGGGCCATCTTTTCTTTCATCTTCCAACTCATGAACATGGACTGTCTTTCTTTTTGTTTCTGTCATCTTTAATTTCCTTCAAGGATGTTTTGTAGTTTTCACTATATAAGTCTTACCCTTCTTTTGTGTGGTTTATTCCTAAGAATTTTATTCTTTCTGATACTATTATACATGGATTTATTTTCTTCATTTCACTCTAACTGCTGGTGCACAGAAATACAGTTAATTTCTGTGTATTGATTCTCTGTCCCACAACTTTGCTAAACTTCTTTTTGGTTTTGATTTGTTTTGTAAACTCCTTAGGATTTTTTGTATACAAAATGATATCATCTCTGAGTAGAGATACTTTTGCTTCTTCCTTTTCAGTCTAAGCACTTTTTATTTCTTTTTACTAACCAGTTGTTCTGGCTAGAACCTCTTCTGCAGTGTTGAGTAGAAGTTGCTCTTAAGGGGAAAACTCTTAGTCTTTCACTGTTAAGTGTGATGTCATCTGTGGATTTTTCATGGATACTCTTTATGAGGTTGAGGAAATCCCCTTCTATTCCCCTTTTGTTGAGTGTTTTTTTTTTTTTTTTTTTTAAATCATGGATTGGATTTTATCAGTTACTTTTCTGCATCTATGGAGATGATCATGTATTTTTGTTATTTACTTATATATTAATATATTGATTTTTTCAGCTTTGTTGAGCTATAATTGACAAGTAAAAGTGTAAGATATTTAAAGCATACATCACAGTGATTTGATATATGTATACATCCTGAAAGGATTCCTCCCATTTAGTTAATTATCACATCACCTTACATATTTATCTTTTTCTCTTTTTTGTGGTGAGAATATTTAAGTTCTGTTCTCTTAGAAAATTTCAGTTATACAATACAGTGTTATCAACTATAGTCATCATCTTATACATTAGATCCTCAGACAGTATTCATCTTATAGCTTCAAGTTTAAATTCTCTTACCAACTCTTACCTAATTTCCCTAACCCCCAGTCCTTGGCAACTACTGTTGTACTTTGTTTCTATGAGTTTGACTTTTTTTTTTTTTAAGATATCACATATAAGTGATATGCGATATTTGTTGGTCTCATTTTTTTCTCTTAGTGTAATGCCCTCAAGGTCCATCCATGTTGTTGTAAACAGTAGGATTTCCTGTTGTCCATGACTAATATTCCAGTGCACAAATATACCACATGTTCTTTATCCATTCCACCACTGATGGAACTTAGGTTGTTTCCCTACCGTGGCTATTGTGAGTAATTCTGAAATAAATGTGGGAGTACAGAGATCTCTTTAATATTCTGTTTTCATTTCCTTTGGATATATACCCAGAAGTTGGATTGCTGGATAATGTGGTAGTTACACTTTTTTATTTTTGAAGAACATCCATAGTGTTTTTCATAGTGACTGCACCAATTTACATTCCCATAAACAGTGCACAACAGTTCCCTTTTCTCCACATCCTTGTCAACACTTGTACTTTGATTTTTGTATGTTGAACTAACCTTGCATTCTGGAGTTGAATCCCCCTTGGTCATGGTATTTAAACTTTTATATATGTTGCAGGATTTGTTTTGCTGAAGATTTTTATAGCTATATTCATAAAGGATATTGGTTTGTAGTTTTCTTATGATAACTTCATCTGGTATTAATACTGCATAATGTGGTCTTATGGAGTGAATTAGACAGTGTTTCTCCTCTTTTTGGGAGAGTTTGTGAAATATTGGTCTTAATTCTAATTTAAACACTTGCTAGGATTCATCAGTGGTCATCAAGTCCTAGGACTTTCATTGTGGGAAGTTTTTGTTTCTTAAAATTACTATTTCAATCTCTTTGTTATGGATCTACTCAGATTTTCTTTCTTCTTGAGTCAGTTCAGTAATTTGTATCTTCTAGGAGTTTGTCCTTCCATCTAGGTTATCTAACTTGTTGGTATATTTTTGTTCATAGTATTCTCTTATAATTCTTTTTATTTCCGTAAAGTAAATGGTGATGTCTCCTCTTTCATCCATGATGTTAATAATTTGACACTTCTTTATTTTTTCTAGTTCAACCTAACTAAAGATTTGTCAATTTTATCTTCTCTTTTTTTTAATTTAAAGAATTTATTTATTTATCTGACACAGAGAGAGATCACAAGTAGGCAGAGAGGCAGGCAGAAAGAGAGGGGGGAAGCAGGCTCCCTGTGGAGCAGAGAGCCCGATGTGGGGCTCAATCCCAGGACCCAGAGATGACCTGAGCTGAAGGCAGAGGCTTAACCCACTGAGCCACCCAGGCGCCCCAAATTTATCTTCTTAAAGAAACAACTTTTGTTTTTGTTGATTTTTCTCAATTTTTCTATTCTCTAATTCATTTATTTCCATTCTAATCTTTACTTCCTTCCACTTGTTTTGGGTTTAGTTTGCCATTTAAAAGAAATCCTTAAGGTGAAAGGTTAGGTTTTGGATTTGAAATCATTTATCCTTTTTTTTTTTTTTTAAAAAAGATTTCATTTACTTATTTGAGATAGCATGCACCCGAGTGGGGGAGGGGCCAGAGAGCGAGAGGGAGAAGCAGGCTCCCTGCTCACTGGGCTGGATCCCAGGACTCTGGGGATTACAACAACTATATTAATCTGTAATAGTCTAGTTTGAATTAGCACCAATTTAGTTTTCATATATATAAAAACTGCTTCTCCTTTGTGTTAATATTGCCATACGTATTACATCTTTGTATACTATAAGCCCATCAATGTGGTTTTACAATTACTGTTTTATGCAATTATCTTTTAAATCAAGAGAAAAAAACTATTTCAAACAAAATATACATTTGTATGGTCCTTTTTTTGTTTGTTTGTTTCTTTCTTTCAATTATGTTATGTCAGTCAAGTACATCATTTGGTTTCCTCTATATTTTTCTATGTAGTTACCTTTAATGGTGCTCCTTATTTCTTCATATGAATTGAAATTACTGTCTACAGTCCTTTCATTTCAGCCTGAATGACTTCCCTTAGGTTTTTTTGTTTTTTGTTTTTTGTTTTTTGTTTTTGGCAATTCTGGTAATAATGAATTCTCTTTGTTTTTGTCTGTCTGAAAGTATTTTAAATTCTCCTTAATTCTTGGAGGACAGTTTTACTGGATGTAGAATTCTTGGATGGCAGTGCTTTTCTTTTGGAACTTTGAAAGTGTTATCCAACTGTCTTCTGACCTGCATGGCTCCTGATGAGATCATATTTTCAGGTCAATAGATAAGGTAGGAGGTAGCAGAGCTGGCTGTTTTCTTATTTCAGTTTCCATTTCTTCATCTTTCACAGAGAAGGGTCATGTTCTTAGTAGCTACAAGAGTCTGGGGCTGCTTTCAAACTTCAGAGGCCTGGAGGAGCCTCAAGTCCTGGAAGAGTTTGCAAGTCTACTGGGGGAAAATATAAAAAGGGAGAGAGAGAGAGAATTATACATTAAGGATCCTACAAAGAGGGATAAATTAATATAAAGGATAATAATGTCTACTTCTTAAAGTAATTTAAGGAAGAAAAAAGGGGGAAATGAAAGAAAGAAAGGGAGGGAGGGAAGGAGGAAGGAAAGAAGGAAGGAGAAAGAAAAAGAAAAAAAGAAAGGAAGGAAAAAGGGAGAGAAGGAAAGAAAGAAAGAGAAGGGAAGGAAAACAAAATTTGGGCACCAAAGAATACATACCACATGGTTGCATTTGTATGAAGTTCAAACAGGCAAAGCTAAAATGAGGATAGAAGTCAGGATAGTGTGTCTCTTTGGTGTTGTTATCTGGAATAGTTCAAGATAGAGGCTTTGGGGAGGCAGGTGGTTTTTTAATATTGGTGTGCAGGTGTAGACTTGTATACAAATTTATAGAGCTTTCCACTTAAGATCTGTGCATATGTGTCATATCAACCCCCCAAATTAAGGGAAAAAGTAATTCTGGAAAGATACATTCCAAACTATAAATAGTGAGAGCATAGGAATGGTAGAATTATGGGTGGAAATATGTTGAGTAATGTCCCTATGTCTATCTGTTTGGAAAAAAAAATTTTTTTGCAATGATTGTGTGTTAGATAAAAAGTATTTCTGCGTTGGAAATATATTAAATGAATAAGTAATTGCTGGGGGAGGGAATGCATCTGATGATTAATTTAGTGCTGGGAGAAGATGAAGATGGAGTAATGGGTTTCGGGAGCAGTGGCTGTTGTGAAGGGCAGGGAAATTTCACAGCACTTTGAGGAGGATTATGGTTGTGGGCACTCCCTTCCCCACTGGGCATCATCCTGGGGCCTGGAGCTGGCTGTTTCCATTCAAGTCTCTTTTCCCTATGGCTAGGGGAAATCACACTCCCAAACACGGAAAAATGTAAACTGATGGCCTGGATAAATCCACTGCAGACAGGTTTGACAGTTTTCTGGCCTGGGGGATTGGATAACCCAGAAGATCTTGGCATACCCATATTCCGGCATTTGTGTTTCCAATGTGGGATGTGGCTCTGGGTACAGGGCTGATGCTGGGGGTGCCACCCCACCCACCCCATAAACTGGAACCTTAGGGATCTCATAGAAGCCTTGTCCTTTAGTCATGTAACTCCAACCAGTGATGTGACAACTCAAACTGGTCAGCTTTGTGGCCCTGTGAAGCCTTCCCCATCATTTTTTGATCTGGACATAGTGGACCATCCCATTTATTAAGAGCAGGATTCCGGCAGGAACTGTTGAATGAGATTGTTTTCCCAGTGAGATGGGCCCAGTTCTGAGTGTGTGCACGTGGCTATACTCATCACCTCATGGATGGACCTGACATTTGTTCTTTTGTGCCCTTGTCTGCTTTAACCTATGTGTCACTACCACCTCATTTTCACTGGAGGAATAAGATAACAGGTGAGGGAGGGACACCTGGGTAGCTCAGTCCTTAAGAGTCTGCCTTTGGCTCAGGTCATGATCCCAGGGTCCTGGGATCGAGTTCCACATCCGGTTCCCTCTTCAGCGGAGAACCTGTTTCTCCCTCTCCAACTCTCCCTGCATGTGTTCCCTCTCTCGCTGTGTCTCTGTCAAATAAAAAAATTTTTTTTAAATCTTAAAAAAAAGGCAACAGGTGAATAAAGCTGCTGTGTACTGGTTGGTATATTACTGCCTAAATGCTTGTGAAGGAGTACAATCAGGGAAAAGATGGGGAGTGGCCTCCTTTCTCATGACCATGACAGTAACTGGCTCTGTACACACTATAAGGCTTGCCTACAGCTTTCATGAGCTAGATCCCTTCTATTGTCCCAACTCTGCTTTGAAATAGGAACTATTGTCTAGGTGTTACCTTGAGGAAATGGAAACTCAGGGAGGTTCAGTCATCCACCCAAAGTCACAAAACCAGTTCAGTGATGGAGTGGGACATGTCTCCTGGCTCCTGGCCCACTGCTGTACCTCTGGGCAACCTGCTTAAGCGTTTGCTGTGCCATAAGGAATTGTTGGGTTAGAGGAGGCCCTATTCTGTCTTCTCCCTCCAGTCAGCTGTTGGAAGGTCTAATTCAACCCACACCCCTGACTTCTCTTCTAGGCCTTTCTTCCTGTGCCTCAGTATCCCCATCCCTCCTACCCCTCCCACTACACGGAGTATGAGGGGTCAGCAGGGCCCTTCCCTGTGCCACTCATTCTCTGATTGAATGGAGAGTGTCTCCATCCGAGATGGCTAGAGAGCGGTCAAGTCTCAGATCCATACAGTTACTATTACAATGAACATGTATTATTTCTTAATTAAGGGAGCAAAAACACACCACAAGCTAATATTTCAAGACTGTCATTGTCAATATCAACCTCAAATTTCATAAGGAAAGGCGCTGAAACCAGTGGAACTGTCTGAGTCCAGATTTCATGGCTTTTGTCCCTGTGGCTATTCCTCTGGTGCCATGGTTAGACAAAACAGTAGTTAGGCTTATCAGTGCTTACCTGGGCCGGAGTTTGGAGTTGGCTGTTTCTCTGTCCCTCATAAAGTGCCTGAGCTTCCCCTATGTGACAGGGAGCTGGCAGTGCCTGGAGGGAGACAAATTAAAACCAAGGGCTACTCCCATTGTACAAACACACATCATCATTCCCTTTCCATAAACAGCCCTTCCCCACAGTTTCCAGGAATGTTTTTAATTTTATTTACATATATTTGAAGATTTTATTTATTTGTCAGAGAGAGAGAGAGAAAGAGCACAAGCAGGGGGAACAGCAGGCAGAGGGAAAAGGAGGCTCCCCGCTGAGCACTGAGGCCAATGCCAGACTAGATTCCAGGATCCTGGGATCATGACCTGAGCTGAAGGCAGACGCTTAACCGACTAAGCCACTTAGGCATCCCTCCAGGAATGTTTTTAAATTGTTGACACAACCTTTCCTAGGTTCCTTTGGAGGCTAAGTTGCCTTGCGCCTTAGGCCAACCAAAATTACTTATGAAAATTAAGGAGTTGTTTTTACATATCCAGTCACATCCTAAATTTCTGGGAGAGTGTCTCCATCCGAGATGGCTAGAGAGCGGTCAAGTCTCAGATCCATACAGCTACCTTCCCTGGGGCCCAACAAAGCCTCTTCTCTGTAGGTTTCTCAAGGTCCCATTAGGGCCCCCTCACTGTGCTTGGGCTTGTCCAAAGCAATCCATGAACACATACCTTTTTTTTTTCCCTAGGAACTTTACAGATTTAAAATCTCAAGTTTTAAATTTAAAATCTTAAAATATGGTGAAGATATATATATATTTTTTTCTTGAGAGTGGACACATAAGTCAGATTCTAGAGAGTTCCTGTCATCTCCAACATGGGACTTTCCTACCACTTTCTTCTTTTCTGGCTCCTCCCATTCCCTACGAGGTCTGTTCTCCACAGGTGTTTGGTCATATGAGCCATATTCAAGCCTGCATAGGACTTTTCCAAAAGGACTTCATTAGGGTTTTCAGCATTGCCACCTTGAACATGAATGGGCTTTTGTTCTTTCAATTTTGTCGATGTGAATTGACTCTGTATCTTCACCCAGAGTTGGGGGTCACAGATGCAGCCCCATAGGCTTTGTTGACGTATGGAATAAAAATGAAATGATGATATGAACTGTATTGCTGGAGTTTCTTTTTCTTTACTAGGAAGTGCTCATATTTATTGTAGATGATTGAGATGTCCTTATCATGCAGGAGCTTATCTCATGATGAAGATGACCTCTTCAAAGATCAGAACATTCCGGAGCCTCCTGCAGTGGAGAATCAGCGGGAGACTCTGTACCTCATGTGGAAAGCAGGGGTCTTAGAATGATAAGAGCACATGGAGCTTAGCTAGTGTTTGTCAGGACCTCCTCTGTCCCTTCTCCGAGGCAGGGTCCTATCAGTGGTGTTTGTCGATTCAGTAATAAGGTCCCCGTGGTATAAGTGCTGGCGATGGAGAAGGGAACCTGGGAGAAGCAGGATCGGATTGCAGTGTTTCAGGAAGTTTTCTGAAGGGAGGCGGGATCGGAGAAGGCTCTTGACTGAATGAGTTTCAGAAAAGCAGAAAGGAGTTGGGGAGTGTGGAACACAGCAGAGTCCAGGGCTATGGAGGGACCTGGAGAATTATTGTGAGGAGAGCATGCCCAGTCTGTATAGTTCTGGAAAGTCTGCCAGGGTACCCAAGGCAATTTTAATGATTGCTTCAGAAACTCTGCAACCTGGAAAAGGAATAAAAGTGTGTCACTTGGCCAGTTGTGTTCAGACCAGTCAGGGCTGCCTCTGAGTAGACTGAAGGAGTGTCCCAGCGGAGCATCTCACACCCACCCCCTTTAGCCAAGGCAGCTTTGCCTGTATCTGGTGAAGTTCTACGCAGAATTTCACTTGAAAAAAGAGATGTGCTGCAAATAAAAATGTTGGAATTCACCAAGGCATCCGCATACCTTAAATATAGGGAAACTGAGACTCAGAGGAGGGAAACAACTCTTTTGTGTATATGTATGTATGTGTGTATATATATATATATATATTTTTTTTAAATTTTATTTGAGGGAGAGAGAGTGTATACATGAGAGAGAGAAAGATCACAGGCAGGAGGGAAGGGTTGAGGGAGAAGCAGACTCTCTGCTGAGCAGGGAGCCTGATGAGGGACTCGATCCCAGGACACTGGGATCATGACCTGAGCCGAAGGCAGACGCTTAGCCGACTGAGCCACCCAGAGCCCCACCTCCTTTCTAGGTTATACAACTCGTCAGACACAGCTTCTAGATCACAACTTCTACATTGTACAGCTAGTCAAAGACAGCTCCTCTTACATCCGATCCAGTAATTTCAAACAACCACACCCCGCCAACATGATCAAAAAAGTAAAATGGCAAGCAACATTAAAGAAGAGAATCACTTTCTTTGAGTTTCTTTTTGGTAAGAACAAGTCTTGTCAGAAGTAGAAAATTATTCTGACAAAATCACTTCCAGTCTTCAACATGTTTTCAAATAAAAGGTGTTGACTTTCTAAAAAATACATTTTCTAGTTCTGTATAACCTGGCAATGAGATGTCATGGCTGGTTTGTAACTTTCTATACAAGAGGATGCAGGTAAATTAACAAGATTCAGGGTACAAATAGCTTAGATGGGGACGCTTAAAGGCTAAACTTAGTTTCCTGATTGTCAATCATGCTTAAATCCTCAAGAGTGTCAAACTCCAATGCCACAGTACTTTGAGAGAGAATAACTCCAGAAATGATGTCGATGGAGGATTTTTCCAGTTTGGCTGGTAGGACTGGAAACAGTTTGTAATTGGAATTCTGTGCTCTTGGGAGCTACCCATTAAACACTTCATCGTCTCAGATATTTAAAGGATAAAAAACATCTCTTGCCTCTGAATCTGGGGTCAACAATTCTGCCAAGATATAAGCTAAAGGATCAAAGCCCCTCAAGATTAAACAGAAACCCCTAGAATATAATCTGAAACATAATCCTTCTTACTTCTAAGTTTTTTTTTTTTTTTTTTAATCTGTTGTCAATAGCTTGGCTCTGTTACTCTCCATATTAGCCTGTCATAATTACAAAGTTATCTTGGTGTCTCCAAGTTATGTCTACCACAGGGGGCACAAGGTCAAAAACCAGGTAGGCACGGAAAAAGGTACATGACTAACATGTGATAACTGGGGACCCCCGTTCCTTCTGTGAGGGAGGGGACATCTGTGGTTCCATCCTGCTGACTGCTTGTCATATGAGAAAGTAGGACTGGTGTTGCCAGCCCTTGTAATTTTTCAAAAGAGGCCAAAAATTCATTTGTTAAGTGTCACGTCTTCATTTTGCAACATTGGCAGCGATTCAGTTTTTCTTTTGTTTCTTTGTTTTTCTATAGCTGTTCCGCCCAGAATTAGTATTCAGCCCTGTAGCCAACCTTCTTTTATTGCTAAATAGAATAATGACATGGCTGAATTGCTGAAGATCTTCTTAAGGGAGGCTCATCAAGTCCTCTTTTTTCTTTCCTCCTTCATCTAAAGCATTATTTGTAGTTTGTTTTAGCTCGTGCATTAGCATCATTTCTCCCATGAACAAAAGTCCAAATGGTCCGAGGTCCTGACGCTCCCCACCAACTCCTTCTGCTCTTTCTCGTGAAGCTGTGAGTTTAGGCAGTTAGCTCTTCTGTGCTCTTTGTTCAAGAGATCATTTATAAGCAAGAGCTGCATGATTTCTAAATGTGATTTTTTATTTCACCCATTAAGGAATCAGGAAAACTTATGAGGAAATGCCTATGGATTTAAGGGGGATGAGCCCAGGCTGGCAGTGGGATCAGCTAAGGGGTAGAGGTGCTGGAGCTCCAGCTTTGGAGAGACTGAGGGTGTTCTAGAACTCTGCTGTCCCACACAGTAGCCCCTGGCAACATGCGGGACTTTGAGCACTTCGAATATGGCTTGCACGAATCGAGATGTGTTGTAAGTGTAAAATACCAGATTATGGAAAAAACAGAACGTATCTCATTCTTAATATTGATTGCATATTAAGATGATATTATTTTAGATGTGTTATCTAAATAAAATACTAAAATTAATTTCACCTGTTTATTTTTATGTTTGAGTCTGGCTGCTAGAAAATGATGCTATTCTATTGGGAAGTGGTGCCCTAGAATAGGGATCTGCAAACCTTTCCAGCAAAGGTTCTGGTAGTAAATATATTTGGTTTCTCAGGCCATAAGGTTGTAACCATTGACTACCACTCTAGTGCAGGAGTAGCTAGAGACAATATGTAAATGGATAGGTGTGGCTATGTTGTAATAAATCTTAATTTATAAAACAGGCAGAGGCAGATTTGCTGACATCTGCTTGATGAGAAGATGAAGACCAGTGGGTAGGAGGAGATGGGGTGGCTTCTGATGGTCTGATGGCACGCTGTTTGTTGCTCTGGGTGCTGGTTAAGTAAGTGGATCTGCTAGCTTTCTGAAAGTTCATCAGGCTTTTTATGTGCCAAATCTGTATTTTTCCAGATAGCCACCATACTTCAATAAAAAGCTTAAGGACTTAAGAACCCAGAATGCGTATCTACTTTTGTCAGTCAGTGACAGTCCTCTTCCCACTTTAAGAGTGACACCACTTTTCACATTCTCCATTGGTAGTCAACCATTTAGTTGTGAGCTCCCTCATCAGTTGGCCCACACCATCTGGCTTTCTCCCCAGGTATCTGTAACTCCTGTCCTACTGTACGTTCGTTCTGTATAACAGTCACTATCTTTGGGAGAACTGTACAGGGACAAAAGTCAAGCCCTGGCCATCTGGGGAGGTGTAAGGGGACAGAATTCACTGGCCTGCAAAAGCTGAAGCTAGCTGGATTAGAGCTGCATATGCATAAGCCACCATATTTTGCCAATTAAAAAAAATCTCTGGTTCCCTATGAGCTCATCCTGTCTGCAGAATGAATAAATGGGTTTCATGTTATGTCTTTTAAATATAGACAGTCAGCAAAGTCTGACTTTTCCTTCCGGACCTTGATTCTGACCAATGATCAAGGCATTTGCGTGTGCACGCCTGCTCAGATCTAAGGAGACAGCCAGGAGGACGGGGACCGGGGTCTGGGCACGGGAGCTCAACACACACCCGGGTTCAGTAGCTGAAAGAACGTCTTTCTACCCCCAGCTCTTTGCTCCTGTGCTGCCTCGAAGTTGCAGAGAGAGGGCTTCCAGAAGTGGACAAATTTTTAAATAAATCTTTTAACTTTTTGCCTGTAGATACAGCTGCGTTGACACAAAGCCACGTTTGAGGCATGCTGTCTCGGAAGCCTGGCACCATGGAGTGTTTTTCTACTGGGAACCATAATGGCTAGCTTTTAAGAGTGGTCCTGTGTTCAGTTTTATCAATGTGGTGCTTGAACTGGGCCTTCAGCTGACCTCCAAAAGGAAATAGTTTTAAAAGGAAGAATTTTAAGTCTGCCAAGAGTCAGATAATGGCACAGCAGAGAAAAAAGCAAAGGGTTTTGTGGGTTTTATATTAAAATACGAGTCTCTGAATGCCTCAAAACAGCAGCCTCTAGAAAATGGGCAGCTTAATGTAACAGGCTAGAAATTACAGTTTTAAAGATCAAAAATTTTCCCCTTTTTTCCTTGTGATTTATTGGAAAGAAACAAACTCTTTCCTCCTGAATCTCCTCCTACCTTTATTTTTGGTTTTGTGCAAGTAGACTGTTCTCCTTAAAGAAAATTTCAGAGCACTTTGAAAAAGTCCCTGCTGTGTTCAGAGACTCATGCCTGAGGAGCTTTTAGCCTGGACGTCCTGCAAAAATGTGCCTGGAGCACAAAGGCCATTAACATTTGGGTAATTCTGTATGGTCAGTTTCTTTCCCACCTGCGCAGCCTCCTCTTTTCCCAAAGCGTAATCTATTTTTTTAAAAAGATTTTATTTATTTGAGAGGGAGAAAGAGGACTAGGGAGAGAGTGTGTTAAGCATTAGTGGGGGGCAGAGGGAGAGGGAGGAGCAGACTCCCCACTGAGCAGGGAGCCCAACATGGGACTCGATCCCAAGACCCTGTGATCATGATCTGGGATAAAGGCAGCCGCTTAACAGACCGAGCCACCAAGACCCTCCCCCTACCCCCTACCAAGTATAATCTAGTGAGGACCCTGGAAGACGAGGGGGTGGCTTTGTTCACTGTTCACTGTGTCAGTACATGAGGCATGGCTCAGTGGAGGCTGTCCTTTCTCCTCAGGGTGATTATTTCTAAGGAGAAATACTGTGTATTCCCCTCATCGGTATGGACTCTGGCTGGATGCTAGACAGGAGACAAAAGCCAAAACTGCAAATCACTTCAGGGGAAATGTGATCTAGAGTTCTCACAAACCAGCCGGCCGTGATGGTCACCTTACTTTCTGTTTGTAGCAGCCCCATGAATAAGTGGAGCTGCAAGGAACAGCTGACAAAGGAGGTCTGGGGACCCTGAATTCGGTGGGATTGCCTTGTACATTTCATCACCCGACATGTGCCTCTGGTGTGGTACATCTAGTTCCAGAAAGTTCTCAGAGGGTGCACACCGAGGTTAAAAATGCTTGACAGAAGGAAGTTGGCCTGCACTGCAGTCTGACCCTGCACTCCAGGTCTGCTGGGAACCAGCACAGTGAGAGAAGACAGTGAAGCAAGGAGGGCATCGTGCAAGCCTGAGGCAGATGAGATGGAAGTGAGAAAGGGAACCAGATGGTGTGGGGCTAATACTGGGCCAAACAGGGTCCAGCCCCAGAGGTAGAAAGGATTTGCTGTTTTGGTAGTTCTAGACACAGGTGAAGTTGGAGCCAGGTAGAGAGGGAGAGAATTGGGGCAAGTTTCCAGCCCCTGGGGAAGCCTGCACACATGCCAGAGATCCAGAGGGACAAAGAACCCTGGGCTCCTGAGAGGTCTGGGGTGGGGTGACTGCATGTAGTTGGCGGACATTATGACAGCTGCAATGAGAATGGCTGGGACAGTGGGTTAGTGAGCTATTGTCTCAGTAATGCTGCCTAACAAAGCATCCAGAACTCAGAGATGAACAACCACAAGGATTCCTTCCTTGCTCTGAAGTCTGCAGGTAGGCTGAAGCTTGGCTGATCTGGGCTGGGCTCAGTGGGGCTTGTCTTCAAGATATGCATTGGGTCAGGTCCTGTCCCTTTGTCTCTTATCTACCTGGGCTTTCTGGGATGTGTTCTTCTTATAGCCATGCCAGAGGCACTGGAATGCAAACCCAGCTGCATACTCGCTTTCAAAGCCAGTTCACATCACTTATCTTGTTGGCCAAGACAGGTTACACCACCAGCCCAACATCAAGAGGGCAGGGAAATAGACTCTGCCCCTGCTGAAGAGAACTGCAGTCATGTGACAAAGGATGTGGGTAGGGAGAGGGGTAAAGAGTTGGAGATGGGTAGATGGGTTACATGATCAAATTGATTTTTTTTTTCCAGCTTGTGTACCTTTTTTTTTTTTAAGATTTTATTTTTAAGTAATCTCTCCACCCAGCATGGACCTCAAACTCATGACTCTTGAGATCAAGAGTAGCACACTCCACCAACTGAGCCAACCAGGCGCCCTAGCACGTGTAGGTTTTGATCACTGCTCAGGATGGATTTCATGAACTGAACTCACACAGCTTGTAATGAAGTAAAAATGCCAATTTACTGATTTGTGATGAGAAACCTAAATATTTTTTGGACTAGGTAACTCCTGCCATCCACTCAGTGTATTCTTTTCTTATAGGAAAGCTACTTAGAGCATCAAATCCTCACTCCAGCTTTGCTTATAAACATGGGGATAGAACAAGGGGCATTGGTTGGGGGTCTTAATGGCTTGAGTTATCCAGGTCTGGTCTCCAGCAGAGACCTCCATCTCCACTGTAGGAAAAGTCCTGCCAAAGGTGTACTTGGGCAGATTACCCCCCCTTTAGGTGGAGATGTGCCAACTATTTTTCACACTGCTCTTTTTGAATCTTTTCCTCAATCATTAATAACCTACATTCTTTCTTAGGTACAATATAACTGACTCCACCATAGCTTTACAGATGATAATGAAATTATTCCTCAGTCATCAGCTGATAACCATACTGAGAATCGAGGCATTTGCCAAGGCGACCCAGCCACTCAAGTACTGATCATTGCTTAGGACAAGGTGATTTACATATTCATTAATAAGTCTGAAATTGCAGAGGGCATCTTGGAATCTTTGTTGGCCACATGGTCATGAGGTGGTTATTTCCTGTGCATGTAGAAACTTGCTTGTTGTTCTTGTGGGCCTCACTGGATAATGGTAGTCTCAACATTTCAGTCAACAAAGCATTTAAGGACTACTTGAAGAAGAAATAAGAGTCTATGTTGTCATCTGAAAATCTTCCATTGACCCCTGTGCAAGATCAAGCATTAGACGTGCACAGTCAGAAACTGGGGAGAAAATCCAAGAGACAGTAGCAGAGCACTCGTAAGAGACTGTGCATAAAAACACTCTTGAAAGTTTAGGCTCTGGATAAGAAAGAGTTTTAGGATTATATCAATCAACCTCTTTGCTTATATTTTCCTTTTAATGCATGCAGAAAAGGATATATGATAGCACTATGTGTCTAAATAGGGCTTCTAGCTTTTAAAGGCTCTTTCAGTAAGATTCAAATAAATTCAAAAGCATTGGAAATCATCATGTCATGGTTTAATTGGCAATGTTTGTCCTACTAGATGGTAAATAAAATAATGGTGGTCTTAACTATCACTGGTGATTTAGATGTTGTCAAACTTGGTATTTTTCCCCTGGAGCATACCGGTCATCAAAAATGGAACTAGAGGAGGAGTCAAGATGGCGGAGAAGTAGCAAGCTGAGACTGCTTCAGCTAGCCGGAGATCAGCTAGATAGCTTATCTAAAGATTGCAAACACCTGAAAATCCATCGGCAGATCGAAGAGAAGAAGAACAGCAATTCTGGAAACAGAAAAACAACCACTTTCTGAAAGGTGTTTTCTTTTTTTAAAAATTCTTTTCTTTTCTTTTCTTTTTTCTTTTTTCTTTTTTTTTTTTCTTTCTTCCTTTTTGAACCTCTTTTTATCCCCTTTCTCCCCACTCACGATTTTGGATCTCTTCTAATTTGGTTAAAGCATATTTTCCTGGGGTTGTTGCCACCCTTTTAGTATTTTACTTGCCCCTTCATTTACTCTTATCTGGACAAAATGACAAGACGTAAAAATTCAACACAAAAAAAAGAACAAGAGGCAGTACCGAAGGCTAGGGACCTAATCAATACAGACATTGGTAATATGTCAGATCTAGAGTTCAGAATGACAATTCTCAAGGTTCTAGCCGGGCTCGAAAAACGCATGGAAGATATTAGAGAAACCCTCTCGAGAGATATAAAAGCCCTTTCTGGAGAAATAAAAGAACTAAAATCTAACCAAGTTGAAATCAAAAAAGCTATTAATGAGGTGCAATCAAAAATGGAGGCTCTAACTCCTAGGATAAATGAGGCAGAAGAAAGAATTAGTAATATAGAAGACCAAATGACAGAAAATAAAGAAAATGAGCAAAAGAGGGACAAACAGCTACTGGACCACGAGGGGAGAATTCGAGAGATAAGTGACACCATAAGACGAAACAACATTAGAATAATTGGGATTCCAGAAGAAGAAGAAAGAGAGAGGGGAGCAGAAGGTATACTGGAGAGAATTATTGGGGAGAATTTCCCCAATATGGCAAAGGGAATGAGCATCAAAATTCAGGAGGTTCAGAGAACGCCCCTCAAAATCAATAAGAATAGGCCCACACCCCGTCACCTAATAGTAAAATTTACAAGTCTCAGTGACAAAGAGAAAATCCTGAAAGCAGCCCGGGAAAAGAAGTCTGTAACATACAATGGTAAAAATATTAGATTGGCAGCTGACTTATCCACAGAGACCTGGCAGGCCAGAAAGAGCTGGCATGATATTTTCAGAGCACTAAACAAGAAAAACATGCAGCCAAGAATACTATATCCAGCTAGGCTATCATTGAAAATAGAAGGAGAGATTAAAAGCTTCCAGGACAAACAACAACTGAAAGAATTTGCAAATACCAAACCAGCTCTACAGGAAATATTGAAAGGGGTCCTCTAAGCAGAGAGAGAGCCTACAAGTGGTAGATCAGAAAGGAACAGAGACCATATACAGTAACAGTCACCTTACAGGCAATACAATGGCACTAAATTCATATCTCTCAATAGTTACCCTGAATGTGAATGGGCTAAATGCCCCTGTCAAAAGACACAGGGTATCAGAATGGATAAAAAAACAAAACCCATCTATATGTTGCCTCCAAGAAACTCATTTTAAGCCCGAAGACACCTCCAGATTTAAAGTGAGGGGGTGGAAAATAATTTACCATGCTAATGGACATCAGAAGAAAGCAGGAGTGGCAATCCTTATATCAGATCAATTAGATTTTAAGCCAAAGACTATAATAAGAGATGAGGAAGGACACTATATCATACTCAAAGGGTCTGTCCAACAAGAAGATCTAACAATTTTAAATATCTATGCCCCCAACGTGGGAGCAGCCAACTATATAAACCAATTAATAACAAAATCAAAGAAACACATCAACAATAATACAATAATAGTAGGAGACTTTAACACTCCCCTCACTGAAATGGACAGGTCATCCAAGCAAAAGATCAGCAAGGAAATAAAGGCCTTAAACGACACACTGGACCAGATGGACATCACAGATATATTCAGAATATTTCATCCCAAAGCAACAGAATACACATTCTTCTCTAGTGCACATGGAACATTCTCCAGAATAGATCACATCCTCGGTCCTAAATCAGGACTCAACCGGTATCAAAAGATTGGGATCATTCCCTGCATATTTTCAGACCACAATGCTCTAAAGCTAGAACTCAACCACAAAAGGAAGTTTGGAAAGAACCCAAATACATGGAGACTAAACAGTATCCTTCTAAAGAATGAATGGGTCAACCGGGAAATTAAAGAAGAATTGAAAAAAATCATGGAAACAAATCATAATGAAAATACAACGGTTCAAAATCTGTGGGACACAACAAAGGCAGTCCTGAGAGGAAAATATATAGCGGTACAAGCCTTTCTCAAGAAACAAGAAATGTCTCAGGTACACAACCTAACCCTACACCTAAAGGAGCTGGAGAAAGAACAAGAAAGAAACCCTAAGCCCAGCAGGAGAAGAGAAATCATAAAGATCAGAGCAGAAATCAATGAAATAGAAGCAAAAAAAAAAAAAACAATAGAACAAATCAACGAAAGTAGGAGCTGGTTCTTTGAAAGAATTAATAAAATTGATAAACCCCTGGCCCGACTTATCAAAAAGAAAAAAGAAAGGACCCAAATAAATAAAATCATGAATGAAAGAGGAGAGATCACAACTAACACCAAAGAAATACAAACTATTATAAGAACATACTATGAGCAACTCTACGGCAATAAATTTGACAATCTGGAAGAAATGGATGCATTCCTAGAAACATATAAACTACCACAACTGAACCAGGAAGAAATAGAAAGCCTGAACAGACCCATAACCAGTAAGGAGATTGAAACAGTCATTAAAAATCTCCAAACAAACAAAAGCCCAGGGCCAGACGGCTTCCCGGGGGAATTCTACCAAACATTTAAAGAAGAACTAATTCCTATTCTCCTGAAACTGTTCCAAAAAATAGAAATGGAAGGAAAACTTCCAAACTCATTTTATGGGGCCAGCATCACCTTGATCCCAAAACCAGACAAGGATCCCACCAAAAAAGAGAGCTATAGACCAATATCCTTGATGAACACAGATGCGAAAATACTCAACAAAATACTGGCCAATAGGATTCAACAGTACATTAAAAAGATTATTCACCACGACCAAGTGGGATTTATTCCAGGGCTGCAAGGTTGGTTCAACATCCGCAAATCAGTCAATGTGATACAACACATCAATAAAAGAAAGAACAAGAACCATATGATACTCTCAATAGATGCTGAAAAAGCATTTGACAAAGTACAGCATGCCTTCCTGATCAAAACTCTTCAAAGTGTAGGGATAGAGGGCACATACCTCAATATCATCAAAGCCATCTATGAAAAACCCACCACAAATATCATTCTCAATGGAGAAAAACTGAAAGCTTTTCCGCTAAGGTCAGGAACACGGCAGGGATGTCCATTATCACCACTGCTATTCAACATAGTACTAGAGGTCCTAGCCTCAGCAATCAGACAACAAAAGGAAATTAAAGGCATCCAAATCGGCAAAGAAGAAGTCAAATTATCACTCTTCGCAGATGATATGATACTATATGTGGAAAACCCAAAAGACTCCACTCCAAAACTGCTAGAACTTATACAGGAATTCAGTAAAGTGTCAGGATATAAAATCAATGCACAGAAATCAGTTGCATTTCTCTACACCAACAGCAAGACAGAAGAAAGAGATATTAAGGAGTCAATCCCATTTACAATTGCATCCAAAACCATAAGATACCTAGGAATAAACCTAACCAAAGAGACACAGAATCTATACTCAGAAAACTATAAAGTACTCATGAAAGAAATTGAAGAAGACACAAAGAAATGGAAAAATGTTCCATGCTCCTGGATTGGAAGAATAAATATTGTGAAAATGTCTATGCTACCTAAAGCAATCTACACATTTAATGCAATTCCTATCAAAGTACCATCCATCTTCTTCAAAGAAATGGAGCAAATAATGCTAAAATTTATATGGAACCAGAAAAGACCTCGAATAGCCAAAGGGATATTGAAAAAGAAAGCCAACGTTGGTGGCATCACAATTCCGGACTTCAAGCTCTATTACAAAGCTGTCATCATCAAGACAGCATGGTACTGGCACAAAAACAGACACATAGATCAATGGAACAGAATAGAGAGCCCAGAAATAGACCCTCAAATCTATGGTCAACTAATTTTCGACAAAGCAGGAAAGAATGTCCAATGGAAAAAAGACAGCCTCTTCAATAAATGGTGCTGGGAAAATTGGACAGCCACATGCAGAAAAATGAAATTGGACCATTTCCTTACACCACACACAAAAATAGACTCAAAATCGATGAAGGACCTCAATGTGCGAAAGGAATCCATCAAAATCCTTGAGGAGAACACGGGCAGCAACCTCTTCGACCTCTGCCGCAGCAACATCTTCCTAGGAACAACGCAAAAGGCAAGGGAAGCAAGGGAAAAAATGAACTATTGGGATTTCATCAAGATCAAAAGCTTTTGCACAGCAAAGGAAACAGTTAACAAAATCAAAAGACAACTGACAGAATGGGAGAGGATATTTGCAAACGACATATCAGATAAAGGACTAGTGTCCAGAATCTATAAAGAACTTAGCAAACTCAACACCCAAAGAACAAATAATCCAATCAAGAAATGGGCAGAGGACATGAACAGACATTTCTGCAAAGAAGACATCCAGATGGCCAACAGACACATGAAAAAGTGCTCCATATCACTCGGCATCAGGGAAATACAAATCAAAACCACAATGAGATATCACCTCACACCAATCAGAATGGCTAAAATCAACAAGTCAGGAAATGACAGATGCTGGCGAGGATGCGGAGAAAGGGGAACCCTCCTACACTGTTGGTGGGAATGCAAGCTGGTGCAGCCACTCTGGAAAACAGCATGGAGGTTCCTCAAAATGTTGAAAATAGAACTGCCCTATGACCCAGCAATTGCACTATTGGGTATTTACCCTAAAGATACAAACGTAGTGATCCAAAGGGGCGCGTGCACCCGAATGTTTATAGCAGCAATGTCCACAATAGCCAAACTATGGAAAGAACCTAGATGTCCATCAACAGATGAATGGATCAAGAAGATGTGGTATATATACACAATGGAATACTATGCAGCCATCAAAAGAAATGAAATCTTGCCATTTGCGACAACATGGATGGAACTAGAGCGTATCATGCTTAGCGAAATAAGTCAAGCGGAGAAAGACAACTATCATATGATCTCCCTGATATGAGGAAGTGGTGATGCAACATGGGGGCTTAAGTGGGTAGGAGAAGAATCAATGAAAGAAGATGGGATTGGGAGGGAGACAAACCATAAGTGACTCTTAATCTCACAAAACAAACTGAGGGTTGCTGGGGGGAGGGGGTTTGGGAGAACGGGGTGGGATTATGGACATTGGCGAGGGTATGTGCTTTGGTGAGTGCTGTGAAGTGTGTAAACCTGGTAATTCACAGACCTGTACCGCTGGGGATAAAAATATATGTTTATAAAAAATAAAAAATTAAAAAAAAAAATGGAACTAGAACCATGAATGGAATAGCTGCAGACCTGCAAGTTGGCTAATAAAGAAAAAGGAAGAGAAACCACTCCTTGGCTTTTTAAAGCCTTTACGTATACTGCGGTATTTTAACACTATCCTCATTTTTTATACAAAATGATTTTATTGGGCTGGGGTGTAATTTTCACACAGTAAAAGTAAAATCTTAGATGTACAGCTCAGTAAATGTTTTGTAGACCCTGCTCTGTAGCATACCATCACTGTAGCTATCACTCAGATCAAGGTGTAGGACATCTGTATCACACCAGGTAGCTTGTCAATAACACTCCCAAATGAGAGTGGCCATTATTCAGATATTTGTCATCATAGATTCATTTTAGCTAATCTGTGGCATAAAATACTTTCATGGCTGACCCCTCTTGCTCACCATGTTTTTGAGATGCACCCATGTTATGATAATATCAAGAATTTTTTCCTTTTAATTCCTGGGTGTTTATCCATTATATGAATGTACCATAATTTATTTATCCATTATTTATTTATTTATTTAACACAGAGAGAGAGAGAGAGAGAGAGAGAGAGAGAGAGAGTGAGAGCGAACGCACAAGCAGGCGAAATGGCAGGCAAAGGGAGAAGGAAAAGCAGGCTCCCCGGTTCCCCAGCAGAGAGACCAACATGGGGCCCTATCCCAGAACCCTGGGATCAGGACCTGAGCCAAAGGCAGACACTTAACAGACTGAGCTACCCAGGCACCTCTTTTCATTCTCCTATTACTGGATTTTTAAGTTGTTCCTAATTTGAGATACAATGGAATGAAGTTGCTGTGAATATTTTTGTACATACATCTTTTTGTAGACACATGCACTCATTTATTGAAGTAGCATTCCATGTGACAGGGCTGGCATAGATATCAGTAGACATTCCAGTTTTCCGAAGTAGTTGCACCAAATTTTCCTCCCACCTACAGTGTGAGTTCCAGTTGCTCCACATCCTTGCTAAAACTTGATGTGGCAGTCTTTTAAATTTTATCTGTTCATCTGGTTACATGGGTGTATCTCATTATGATTTTAGTTGAGATTTTCCTGATGAATAACAATATTGAACACCTCTTTTTTTTTTTTTTTTTTTTTTTTTTTGCTTTAGACTTGTATGTTCTCTTTAATGAAGGACCCATTCATGTCTTTTGCTCCTTTTAAAAAAGTCTTTTCTTTTCCTTATTGGTTTTCAAGTTTAAAAAAAAAATACATTCTGACCATAAGTTCTTCATTAGATGTATTCACTTATAATATCTTTTCCCATCCTATGACTTGTCCATTCACTTTTTAATGATGTGTTTTGCTGAACAATGTGTCTAATTTTAATGAAGTCCAATTTATCTTTTTTTTGCATAGTATATCCTTTTAAAATGTTGTTGTTTTTGAGATAGGTCTTGCTTTTTATGTCCTGGTTAAGAAATCTTTGCCTACCCCTTATTCTCTAGTTCAATAACCCATTTCCCATGCCAGTTCAGTTGCATGCCAAAGTCAATGTATTTTCTTGAGAATAGAAACCAGGTTGAGCTAAATCTGGGTGAAGCAGGAAATGCCTGAGGTTAAGTTAGGAAGGTGAAATCAGCAGATGTAAGGAATATATTGAAACAGAGAGAAGCCCAACACAGTTAAGTTTTTGGTCCAAGGAAAGATGAATTATTAGGGGCTTTGTGGTTAGGCAAGTGGGTAATTAACCGTGTTGCTGTCCAGCCCACATTGTATCTCTGAGTATTTTGAGAGTCTGGTCAGACTCCTTAGTAAAATTAAATTCTTCAATGTTCATGGCTTCTGATTTATTGCCTAGAAACATTAAAAAGTTGACAAATTTCATGTTTTAGGGATGTAATGTTAATGTCTAGTGGCCATCGTTTTTCTTCTAAGTGCTTAAAACCCATTATCTTAATAATGCTTTCTTGACCATATTCAGGAAACAAAACCTCCACTTACAATAACATTTATCCATCCCAAATCTTCTCAGTCTTACCCCGTTTTTTATAAGTTTCCCTAAAAAAGATCCATGTCAATAATTCCATGATCTCATGTTTTCCTACAGTCCTGGGTAAATGTTTGGGTTTGCTTGTCATAATGAAACCCTGGCAGGTCCTGGACAGAACTGCCCAGACAGAGGAGATGCGTGCCAAGTGGGAGTTGGCAGGAAGCACAGGAGATAGTAGGAAGTAGGCAGGGCAGCTGTAAAGTCTGTGGGGGGAGGGGGGACAGAAAGCTGTATCTCAAGGTAGGGTTGAGCTCAGGTAGCAATAGCTGAGTTGAGATTCTGCCACTCAAGAGATGAGCTCTGGAGGCCATGGTTCTGTGAGGCTTTCTCAGAAAGGAAGAATAGCTGTACAGTGGGAACATACATCCCTGCTAGCCTGTTCCAAGAGTTTTATTCTTTGAATGTTAGGGCAATAGAAATGGATCCTAATCATCATTACTAAGTGATAGTAATTGTCAGAAACAAGATGGGAATAGCCCCTTAACATCTAAGAAGGTGAACTGGATGAGGTTGCAGAGATGTCCTTGGCTGTCCACCCTCAAGGCAGGTTTCATGGGCATGGTGTAGTAGAAAGAGAGGACTGTTGGGAGTTGAACATACCTGGTTCTAATACTGGCTTTACTACCTGTTAATACTTCCATCCTAAGATTGGCAAGAGGATTAAATAGGGTAGTATGTATAACATGCTCATTTTCCCATTTTTCTCCTGCTTCTTCCCTATGCTCCACCAATGGATAGCTGTCACTCCTTCTCTTTCTTGCCCACTTTGCACCACTGGCTCAATTGAACAGTCATAATATTTTGAAATAAAACCTTCCCTTGGCTCCCAGATAGACGCCCCCTATTCCATGATGACAGCTACCATGTTGTATAAATCTGCTAGGACTGCCATAACAAGATACCACAGCTTAGGTGGTTTAAACAACATAATTCATCTTCTCACATTTCTGGACACTGGAAGTCCTAGTTCAAGGTGCTGGCAGGGTAGGATTCTTCTGGAGCCTCTCTCCTGAGTTTGCAGATGACTGTCCTCTTGCTGCCTCTTTACATGGTCTTTTCCCTGTGTGAATGCATCCCTGGTATCTCTCCCTGTATGCCCTAATCTCCTCTTCTTGTAAGGTCAGATGGATTAGGGCCCAACCTAACAACCTCATTTTAACTCATTTGCCCCTTTAAAGGCCCTATCTCCAAATGCAGCCACATGCTGCGGTATGGGCTTTAAGGCTTCAGTATACAAATTTTGAGGGGCAAAATTCAGTCTATAGCACATATGTGTGCTGACAAATCCCACACTTATTTGTTCAGCATGTTCCCCCCCATCCTTAAAAGCCAGATCCATTTAGGTACCTGCCTCCAGACCTTCCCTCCTACATGTCCTCCTGTCAGCTCAAACCCAACAATTCTAAAATCCAATGCATTGTCTTTTCCCTAAATCCTTCCCTTTTTTGTGAACTTATGGATTCATATAGGAGGGGCACTATCTCATACGAGTCTTATCAATTTGTTGAATCTATCTGCATAGGAAAAATTGAGGGGCAATATAAAATGTAGCATGGTTTAATCATGTAGCCTCTGGGGACCTCACTTATCTCTACCATTTACTTCCTGTTTACTTGGAGAACATTATTTTGCATTTTTATGCCCCATTTCAGGCTGATTTAATACACCAACCTCTTCTGGATGTTGTGAGAATTATATGAGTCTATGTACAGTCTGGTATCTTGGGCCTTATTTGTTCTATTCATACCAGCCTGACTTCTGGCTCCTATCATTTGCATCTCTCTACCAAAAGACAGTAGGAGCAGCCCTCAACCAATGACTGATGAATGCTGCTGTATAAATACCCCAGCTCCCCTACCTTTTCAGATGGGAACATTCTAAGGTTTGTGTTTGATGCTGTTTGCCAGAGTTTCTCTATGAAATTAAACAGCAGTGAAATTGGCTTGAAAAGCATTCTCTCCTTCTGTGTCTTACTCTCCCTATTCATCTACCAGTATTTCCTAGGATTATCTGCCCTAGGAACTGCTTGCTCTGGAATCCCTGTCTCAGGGTTTGCTTCTGGGGGAACCCAAGCTATGAGAGTATGCTGTGGTCTGAATGCGTCCCCTCAAAAATCACATGTTGAAATCCTGATGCCCAAGGTGATTGGCCTAGGAAGTGGGGCCTTTGGGAATTGCTGAGGTCATGAGAGCGGAGCCCTCATAAATGGGACTCATGCTCTTATAAAAGAGAACCCACAGAGCTCCCTCACCCCTTCTTCTATATGAGGATACAACAAGAAGTCTGCAAGTCTGCAACCAGGAGAGGGCCCTCACCCAACCATGCTGGCAGCCTGATTTAGCACTTCCAGCCTCCAGAACTATGAGCAATAAATCTTTTTTTTTGTTTCTAATAGCTATGATACAGTATTGTAAAAGCTTGGCTCAGTGCCTAGCATTTAGAAAATGCTCAGAACCATTGTTTCTGCAATTATCTAGTTGTTGCTCTTCAGTAGGAAGCAAAGATGCCCCTGAGTGGGAAAGCAGTCTTCTCTGTACTCCAGGGAGAAACCCTCTGTGGCCATCATGAGGCTGTGAGAACCCAGTTAATAGTGGTCAGTTTATAACCTGTGTATGTTCTTGCGGGGGCTCTAAGAGCCCCAAAGAGCCAAATGTTGTTGGGGGAGCAGGGAATGACAACAAATTTTTGTCTTTCTATGTATAAATCACAGATACCTATGACATATAAACAAATATGCAGTGTATCTGTAATATTAAAATTGAGTGGGGGGGTCATTAGGAGAAAAACGTCAAAAAAGGCTCCCAGGAGGGCACCAATGACAATAAGGACAAGAACCACGCTGGTTTATTATAGGCAAAAAAGTTACTATTGATGTTCCCCTGGCTTTGGACCAACCTGGGTGGTACTGTTAAGTTTGCAAGGTTCATGTCCTCTGTTCTGGATTGGGGAGTTAACAGTTGAACTTGCATAAAGTTGTTTAGTTAGGTTTGCCCAGGGAGGCACCAGGCTTTTGGCAAAATATCCATCTGTTTGTGGTTAAGATTGTCCTGGTTCTTATTACAGCCAGACTTGGTTACATTTTGAGAACCATGAGGCTTGGCTCTGAGGAACAAGACAACCAGTTCATCCAACATGGTGTGCTTTGAATCTTTCCTTCTGACTTCTCCAAAGCTTCTCCTCTTGGCTGAAGGCATTGAATTTGGCAAGAAGAAAAAAGAACTGAATTCCTTCGTTCCAACCCACATTTCTTTCGCCAAAGTATTATTAAAGAGTTTTGAAAACATAGTTCTCTGACAGGCATAATAAGCCTGGCTTAAAAATTTATTTCACTCATTAGGAAGGCATCGGCAGGATGCCGATGACATCGGTCAGGCTAGTTCAAAGTAGGATATGGAAGATGAATATGTATATATGATTCAGTTCAAAGCAAGATGGCTGAAATATGCTCATTTAACTTAGGTACAAAACTAGCTACCATTGTACAGGTAAGTCAAACCATAATCTTTGGAGTTGTTCTCTACTGGATAATTGTAATTTGTGAATTATGTTTGCATGATTGTATCGGTATGTTTTGGGAAGTTTTTCTTAAATTATCATCCAGATTCACCTTGATATTTTCTATACCAGTCTCTATGGCCTATGAAATCTTAACAAGCTTTAGTTTTTCTTTTCTTTTTTTTTTTTAGTATCTAAAAGCCTACCTGAAAAACTTGAATTAACCTGTCCCTTTTACATCAAAGGCACTTGAAAGCCAACTGCATTCATTGGTTTGCTGTGTGTACAACACCTTTATATGTCTGCCTATTTTTGTGGTGTAAATACTCCAGACAGGAGGAATTTCCATCTACCAATGTGATGTCCTTAAAGGCAGAGTTGAGAAGAAATGTATACAGTTACTTTTGTGAGCCAGTATTTTCTAGTTCCAGCACATCATTGAGTGTGTGTTCTGATACACATTTCATGGCTTGTGGTCATGGTTTTCAAATTACTTTCCAACAATGTAGAATTTTGGTCACTCAGTAAGTATTTCTGAAGAGCCTGAAAGATCAGCTCATCTGATGGTCCTGAAATTATAATCTCTGGAATCCTAATCATATTCCTTGGGGATGCCTCACAGGTTACACAAACCTAATTCGAATTTATTTGTCAAAGTTACATTTTTAAAAATACAGTGAAAGAATACACATGCATACACATGTAGCAGACATATAAAGAAATATGTGGGACTGGTGAACACCAAGGGCAGAATTTTTGTGAGAGATAGAAAAGAGAATATGATGGTGAAGAATTTACAGGGGTTTTGAGTATAGAGGTGTGTGATACTATTTTCATACTTTGTTATATATCTTTTTAAAAAAAGATTTATTTATTTTAGAGAGAGAGAGAGAGATGTGTACTTGTGCAGGGGTGGGGGCAAAGAGCAGAGGGAGAGGGAGAGAGATACTCTGCACTGAGCATGGAGCCTGACATGGGGCTTGACCTCATGACCCTGAGATTACAACCTGAGCCACCAAGAGTCAGATGCTTAACCAACTACATCACCCAGACACCCCAAACTTTGCTGTATATCTTAAATATGGTGTAACAGTTTCATAAGACATGTACCTATAAATACACTTTGTATCAAATTTCAAACCTCTAAAAAATAGTGTCAAATTTGCTACCAGACTAACTTATTTGATGCAAGTGTGGAATAAACTTTCTCTTGCCTTCTGTGTTATTACACATTTTCCAGTGTTGTATGGGAAGCTTTAATTTTAAAGGTCAAAACATTAAATTGTCACTGAGAATCTTGTTTTATTTTATTTCATATAATGAGACAGTGGAATATATTTTAAAATTTTGAAATAATTTCACACTTCTTTAAAAAATGATGTATTTATTTATTTTAGAGAGAATGAGAGAGAGTACACACATGCCAGTACACTGAGCCAGGGCTGTTGAAGCGCCAGGAACAGAGGGAGAGGGAGAGAATTTCAGGCAGACTCTGCCCTGAGCAGGGCGCCTGATGCAGGGCTCAATCTCATGAACCTGAGATCATGACCTGGGCCGAAATCAAGTTTGGGATGCTTTACCAACTGAGTCACCCAGGTACTCTGAAACAATTTCATACTGACTAAATATTGCAAGTAATACAAAGAAACAAATATGCCATTTATTTATCCAGATTAGTAAATTGTTAACATATTACCATATTTATTTTCTCATTCTCTCTCTCTCTCCCCTACACACTCTCTCACACACACACATACACCTTTTTCTAAATGATTTAAGGGGTAGTTGCATGCATCATGTCTCGGTCCTACTTCATACTTAAGTGTTTACTTCTTAAGAACAAGGACATATTCTTAGGTCACCACAATACAATTGTAAATTTAGGACATTTAGCATTAATGTAATACTCTAATCTGTGGTCCGTATTCCAGTTTCCCCAATTATCTCAATAATGCCATTTATAGCTATTTTGTCATTTACTTTTTAGACTTGGGATCCAGTCCAGGATCATGCACTGCATTTAGTTGTCATTTCTTCTTAGAACTTTTCTGTCAGAAGTGGATCTTCAGACTTTGTCTTTTTTGTTTTTTAAAGATTGTATTTATTTATTTGAGAGAGAAAGTGTGTGTGTATGTGTGAGGAGAGAGAGAGCAAAAGAGTGAGCAGAAGCAGGGGGAGCTACAGAGGGAGAGGGAGAAACAGGCTTCCCACTGAGCAGGGAACTGCATGTAGGACTTGATCCCAGGACACTGAGATCGTGACCTAATCCGAAGGCAGATGCTCAACTGACTGAGTCACTCAGATGCCCCAGCCTTTCTCTGTCTTTCAAGACTTTGACATTTTTTGAGTTCAGCCCTATTGTTTTTGTAGAGTGACCCTCAGTCTGGCATATCTACTGTTGTTCACAGGTGGGTCCGGGTTATGTGCCTTTGGTGGGAACACTACGGAAGTAATGTTGCATCCTCCGCAGTGCCCAATATCTGGAGGCACAAGGGGCACATACGTACTCTGCTGCCTGGCTAAGGTGCTGTCCTCCAGGTTTCTCTTCGGTGGGAGATTTTTGAGGGCCATGATTTGACTACAGATGAGGAATGATCCAGGGTCGGGGGCTTATTTAGACTCTCCTGGACCATAGCTCTGCGCTTGCTTTGAAAATGTCAGCCAGTGGGGTGAGCCAGCCTGTTTTCTAAGCTATGTGGCATTTTTGTGGCCCCAGGAAAGGCAGCATCAGCAGCCTGCTGGGGAAGAGGGGAGGCTGCAAAAGCCATCCATGTCTGCATGTCTGACTTGTGGCACCCTGGTGCTCAAAGAGCTGAATTCAGTTCCACAACAGGAGCCTGCACCAAGCGGGGCCTCAGGGATTGTTGCTGAGTGTGGTTGTTCCCCTGTCTGGTGATGTCATATGTGTGCAGTGTGGCTTTTCTGAGGTTTTCCTACTTTCCCGTGCACAATAAAGACAGTCTCTTCTCTGAGCCAGGGCTCCCGAAGGCCAGGCCACAAACCGTGCATGGCCTGACCCAGGCTGGGACAGTGGCCTCTCACAGAAAAACAGGAAATTAGAACTCAGGCACTGTCCACGTGTTGGCTAAATGATGACTTTCTCAGTGGTTCCATGTGGCTCGAATAACAGGGTTCTCCCCCCCCCCCACACACACACAGGAAAATACTCTAATTAAGATGTATTTTAGGGGCACCTGGGTGGCTCAGTGGGTTAAAGCCTCTGCCTTCGGCTCAGGTCATGGTCTCAGGGTCCTGGGATCGAGCCCCAGGCTCTCTGCTCAGCAGGGAGCCTGCTTCCTCCTCTCTCTCTGCCTGCCTCTCTGCCTACTTGTGATCTCTCTCTCTCTCTCTCTCTCTGTCAAATAAATAAATAGATGTCTTAAAAAAAAAGATGTATTTTATTGAGTAACGTTTTATTCTAGTGAATTATTTCATGTCCTTCACCATTTCAAGTTCTAGCACAGATTGGCTCAGGAATTCATCCCACAGATTGTCATTGGGCCATGGGATCATGGTGGCTCGGGCAGGCAGATGGTCTGTAGGTAAGCCCAGCATCCTCTAAGTGTTCAGGACCATGTGGGGCCTGAGGGTGGTCAATAGAAACATGGAATTGTAGTGTCATTGGAGGCTGTTTGAGGGGCTGTGATGTCCAGAGAAGGGAAGGCTTTGTGGTGGGGGCCAGAGAAGGTGGTTCAGATCAGGTAGTCCTCGGCCTGAGTCTTGAGAGGTGGAGAGCATTTACCAGGTGGTGAAGGGAGCATTTTAAACTGAGAGATTTGAAGTGATTCAAAGGTGTGGCAGATGAACATGGCCTCATGGGAGGGGTCAGAAATAGGAAAAAAGGTTTGAGTCAGATTGGGGAAGACACCCTAGTATAGGATACATCAAAGAGCTTGGTCAGGTGTCTCATCTCAATTACTAGATTTTGTGCTTCAGAACAAGCAGGGTTTCCTCAAACTTGAGGGAAGGCTTTCTGGGAAAAAAGACTATCACTCAGCCTTCTTAGGGGACCTGACTTCTCTCTGGATGTATAGATGTGGGGCTCTGAAGATGGGAGGTGCTCCTGTTTTGTGACCGTGGGCCATGCTGAGCACAGCCAGCCCCGACCCCAGGAAGCCAGAACTGGAAGATTTCCATGGCTTCGAAATCATGGAGCTACTGGACTGGTCCATGCCTCGTGACGCGTAGACCTCAGTACATCCCTTAGTCACTTGGACTGCTTCGTTTTAAGTTTTTATTTTGAAATGATGCCAGACTTCCCAAAAACAGTTGTAAGAAGAGTTCAGAGAACTCCTGTTTACACATATTCACTGATCTGTACCTGAGCCGCCCTTTGTCTGTACCAGTTGAGGGCAACTTGTAGACTTCACATTCAGTTACCACTTCCTACTTCCATATGCTCTTTTTAAGGCTGCAAAAGCCATCCATGTCTGCATGTCTGACTTGTGGCACCCTGGTGCTCAAAGAGCTGAATTCAGTTCCACAACAGGAGCCTGCACCAAGCGGGGCCTCAGGGATTGTTGCTGAGGGGTTTTCTCTTCATTCCCCCAGTCCTAAATTGTGCAAGATGGAGGCTTAATCATTGATGGGAACTACAGATACTAATTTCTAACTGTTGTCAATGGTCTATCGCACGCTCCAGTCAAGGATCACGTGTTTTTCAGAGGTTCAGGTATTTTTAATCTGGAATGATATTTCAGCCTTTCTTTGTCTTTCATGACATTGATCTTTCTGTAGAATCTGGATGTTTATTTAATGTCCCGCCGTTGGGGTTGTCTGTACTGTTTCCTTGTGATTGGATTCAAGGTTCCACATGCCCTGTTGGAATGCACTCTGACTGAAGGTATATTCTTGGCGCATCACATTAGGAGGAACGTAGCATATGCCCCCCCCGCACTGGGGATTTTTTTTTTTTTTTAAGATTTATTTATTTATTTGACAGAGACAGAGATCACAAGTAGGCAGAGAGGCAGGCAGAGAGAGAGGGGAAAACAAGCTCCCTGCTGAGCAGAGAGCTTGATGTGGGGCTCAATCTGAGGACCCTGGCTCACTGGGGATCTTAACTTTGATCACCTGTTCGAGGTCTAATGGAGTTTTTCCACTGCAGAGTTGCTATCATTTCTTAACAAGTCATCTGTAGGGAGAAATTACTGTTCATTTTTAAGTCAATTTGAATCAGATTTTGTTACTTAAAACATGAAAGCTCCTTACTTTTTCAAGGGCCTATTTATATTGTGGGATTAATTGCTGATGGCCATGGGGAAACAAGCAATGGATTATGATGAGAAGAATGGGGAGTTTCTTAAAAGCTTTAATTGTGGGTCAGGTAGGAACAGAGCTGGACCAAAGTGCATGAGTTTTTTGTGAGGATGAATCAAAGTCTTTGAATTTATTTTGGAAAAAAAAATGTGATTGATCAAATCACCCCTGTAACATGTCTTTTAATTGTGGAAAATTTGCAACAATTTGAAAATCAGAATTTCATTTTTTACATTACTCTTAACTGGATAGTGTTAGTTATACTCACAAAGGATAGTGATTATTTACAGGAACACACAAACCTTATTCAAAATACATGTACGTATTTTTTCCTGGATTTCATATTGGCAAAGATGTTTCCATTAATAGCAAATTCAGTATCACCTGAGCAGGATCCCTAAGAGAAGTAGTGAACCAGACTCTAAAATAAGAATTTCGGTATAGGCCATTTCCTGGGAGGCTCTCTCAGGGAACGCCAGCAGAAAAGTAGGGACAGAGTGAGGGGAAGGGAAGCAGTTATTAAATTGTGTTATTAAGCCGGTGTGTGTGTGTGTGTGTGTGTGTGTGTGTGCGCGCGCGCGTGCACACGAGTACCTGTGTTTTGTACATTTGCGTTCGCATCCATCCACAATTGTCTGTGGTTATCTTGGGGTGGGTGCCCTCAGAAATAGACCCTGATGCCACAAGTGCAGGTCTTGGCAAATCAAGCTTGCTGCTACTCTGCATGTTCCTTGGAGTTGCCTACCAAACCAAGGGCTACAACTTCCTGAAACCTCTGACAGAAGAGAAGCAGGAGATAGAACTGAGGGGAAAAATAACCTGGATGAATGGAAACGGATTCCAAGAGAACCGGCAGAACCCCAAGAGGACAGCATGTTAAAATAAGCCTGCCTTTCTCTGAAATGGTGTAGATGAATAAAGCTTTCTGTGTTGTGTGAAAAAAAAAAACTTTAAAAATTTAAAAAAAAAAAAAAAAAAGAAAAAGAAAAAGAAAGAAAGAAATAGACCCTGAGCTAAGGATTCAAGTGCAAATGGTTTTTTCACCACATGTGGTGTGGCTTCAGCATCGTATTCTACCGGGATGCCAGCTGAGGCCAACTCCTTTGGTCTAGGGGGAACGGTGTGATTGGGAGTGACCATGTGCAAAGGTCACCTGGGAAAATACTCAACCAGGATAGGCCGATGCCGGTCAGGAATGTTCCCTGTCTCCACTCATGTGAGATCTCTGAGATCTCTCTTCTGGAGGGGACAGTGTCAAACGACACACACGTCAGTGCTGAGATTAGAAAATTGGGCTGAACACAGATCAAAAGGGGACCCTGGATTCCTAGCCAGGGAATATGGATATTCAGTTCTAAAAACTAGCTTGCGAGCCCTTACTGGGAAGCAGGTTGCTGGGAAAGGACGGTCCCTTTAGTGTGGAATGTTCTGTGGCATGGAAAGGAGCAGACGCAGACGGCGGGGGTGCACAGACATTAGGGAGCTGCTGAAACCATTAAGTTTGTCGCAGCCCAAGGTCTGAGTGGTTGCGGAGAAGGGGAAGGAAGATGACAGCCGTTTCAAGGAGAAGACTCTGCAGAGCTGGGCCGTGATTGATGTGCAGAGTCAAGCGAGGTTTCAAGCCTGGTACCCTCATTAACAGAAGGGCGCGGGGATTTGAGAGGAACGGAATGTTAAGCGGAAAGTCAGCATTCAACATTAAGAGCTGTACTTCAGAGAAAGAAACCAAAATCCAGTGCTTAAACTTTTCATGCTTTTTTGTAGACAGGTATTTTTGAGTTCAGAAAAGCAGGTAGGAAAGCGGGAGGGGGACTCGGCCAAGACTGGGTTTTGTTTAACTTTGTTTTTTTCTAAACTGGAACCAGACAAAATACATAGCTGCAATCTAGAAATAATGCACACGTCTGCCAACTGAACGATTCTGTCTGCTCTCTGCTCTCTTTGTACACTTCAATGAACTAATAAAGGGGATAGAAAATAATCAGAAACAGGGAGTGGGAAAAAGGAAACACTCAAGGCCTAACTGAGAAAATAAAGCGTTTGGTTAAAATAGAAGCTTCCGGCCAGCGGGGAGCCTCATGTTTGTACACAGAAGTGCCATGTAACGTGAGATGTCATAAGAGGCAGGAAATGGAGATATATGGGTAAAAGCCCTTTGTAAATCAAAGTGCTGTGGGCCACTGGGTCACTGTTCCCACAAGCATGGGTGTTAGCTCTGTTATATCCGGTCCCCACCATTTGGCTGAGGCCAGTGGAGACTGTGAGTGGGGATAGTTGGCCCAGCATTGAAGCAAACTACCTTTCCTGCCCTTCACAAAAACACTTTCAGCCTTTTAAAGAAGAGCATGAGGGTAAGGTCTTCAGGGAGATAGAAGCATTAACCATTAACCTCTAATCTTCCTTTTGGCTGGAGACCTATTATAGTCACCCAAAGAGAGGGAGGTCTTGTTTTGCCAAGATAATCAGCTTTGGGGTGATTCTCTGGCATATTATCCAGTTTCCTATTATCTGCAGTAATTCAAGGTCAGTAGAAGCCGACTGTAGAAGGTCATAATGTATCCCCAGACCCAAAACAAGTGTGCCTTTGGGGGCTTGATTTCAGACATGGGGCTGAAGTATTTTTCAGTGCTTACTGACTGTGTTTTGACCTCCAAGATGATGATGCTGGCAGGGGAAAGGCCACTAGTTTGGGACTGAGGCAGAATTGGAGGAGGACTCCAAGATGGTAGATCCATAGTGAGGAGCTGTAGTGTTCTAGAAGAGTCAAAGGGGAGAGAAGGTGGAGGAAGGAGTATAATAGATAGGATGCTTTTAAGGAGACAGCATGATCTCTTAAAGTGGAATTAAGAGGTAGAGAGAAGTTAGGAAGACTTAGGGCCATTGAATGCAAGTGCCACCAGGTTGTAACTAGAGCCATTTGGGACTGAACCTTACACTTCTGCAAACCATGATTGGTAAGATTAGGGGAAGACCCAACCTGTAGTGGAACCTGTGTCTTTTCTCTCATGGGCCCTAACATGATCCAACCTGCCCTGAGACCTGGGCAAGGAAGGCCTCTGTCCTGAGCTGGGCACTTCATTTCACTCTGGCTTCATCAGGCCCGTGGGTGGGGAAGTCCACAGCATCAAGGCTTCTGCCAGCCTGGAGCCACATTTCCCTGCCCTTCTTGTTGCAGGTGCATGACACTCCGGAATCCCTGCCTGCATGCCCCAAGCCTGGTGGCACAGCCGGGACAGGCTGGAAGTTTGGGGGAGGGACTTCAAGATGGACAGGAAGGCTGGGTGTCCACTTTTCTTTAGTCCGAAGAAAAGGGTGACAAGCCATGGGATAAGTTCAGGATTGTCCCCATGTCCCCACATTTAGCATTGAACTCTGAAGATTCTGAAAATTTTAAAGTGAAGCCTGACCTTCCAAGTCCTGATAAAGGTACATGTCTTGGTAGGAGAATAGAAAGCATTTTAGTGAACAGTTTGTGGTTTTGAGTTATAACTTTTAAAAAATTCTGACATAAAGTATGTGAGCCTCTATTTGTCTTCTTGCCCCAGGCCCTGCAACTATTCTTGTCCACCTAGCATCCCCTTGGGAGGCATGAGAGCCCAGACAAGGGCAATGGCTCAGTGCCTCCACCATCCATGGGCTTGTTTGACGCAGCTCTTCTTTTTCTAGAAGTTGTCAGACTTCTGGAAAAACATCATCATGATAGCCCAAAGCAGTCTCCCTCAAGTGTGAGTTTGTGCTCATCTTCAAATACTCCCGATGGAAAAGGGGTGATCCAGCAGCTCCCCACCCCTTGACCTCCATAATAACCATGACTGCCATTATCCTGGGTCAGACACCTGCACAAAAAGACAGGGTTTGGGTAAACCTTAGCAAGGAAAACGCTGTGCTTCAAAGAGAACATTCAGGGGTGCCTGGGTGGCTCAGTGCCTGCCTTTGGCTCAGGTCATGATCTCAGAGTCCTGGGATTGAGCCCCGCATCAGGCCCTCTGCTCAGTGGGAGTCTGCTTCCCCTCCTCTCTCTCTGCCTGCCTCTCTGCCTACTTGTGATCTCTGTCTGTCAAATAAATAAATAAAATCTATTTTAAAAAGAGAGAGAGAGAACGAGAACATTCAGAGCCTAGCAGAAACTACTTGGTAGTTTGGTAGTAAAATGAGATTGGATTTGTGAAATGCCCCAGTCATATGTACTTGTGTCTCTCAGCAAAAGACATGAATGCCTTTGGTCAGCCAAGAGAGACTAAAACATGCCTAAACTGCCAGGGCACAATTCTAGACACAAAACCACCTCCTTGGTGATGGCAGCAGATAACAATGAGAGCCTTACCACGAGAGCTGATGTGAGTTTCCATGACTGTTTTGTAAACACATAAAATATTAATTGTTTTGAAGAGCAGCTGTTTCTTTATGCATTATCTTTGATAATTTCTGGATTCTGGCTGTGATGTGGTATTAAAAGATGGCAGTAGAGCATTTACTATGGATAGAGGATATTGTGGTATTTTGTTGTTTTGGTATTGGATGTTGTGCTTCTGCTGACCATCCCACATGGAATCTACAGACTCAGAAGGAGGGCATTCTTCAGAGGAGGCTCATGTATTCTCCACCCCACTTAAGAGCAAAGATGGGAATGTTAAGCCTCTAATCCCCATAACACATGGGTGAAGGTACATGCAGAAACACACAGAGAAGTCTATTTGCTCAGCCAGTTATATTTCCTTGGGAGTTTTGCATCTGCTCTGGTGGATTTTTTGTTTGCTTTGTGGTTTCCAATGAAGATGCAGTGGTATGGACACAACCTGGGCACTCTAGAATTCTGATTTGTGCAAAAAGTCAGAAATCCAAGGAACATGATTGGGTAGGGAATTGCAGAGAACAAAGTGGGTCTGTATGTGATAGAAGGGGAAAGCCTCCAGATCACAGACTCTGTAGGAAAAATCCAGCAACAGACAGAACATGTGGATTTCCTACACCAACTTCCTGTGTTTCAAAGTAGTATAAAGAAGGATTTTTCCAGCATGTTATATGGTTTGACAGTGCTGTATTTGAGCTTATCTTGTCATTCTTGAAGCTTTGGTTCTTCTTATTCTCTTATGCTCTTGATGGAACCATTCCTTAAATATCCTTCCTTTCAGCCTCGATGATGTCTTTGTAAGATCTCATGCATTTACTTAACCAAGAAACATTTCTTGACTATATATATATGCCAGGCACTGTGTCAGGTATTAGAGATACTACTCTGAATAAGGCAAATGGAATCCCCAATGTCTGAGTGGCTAAAGGAAGATCTTTTCTTCCCCTCTTCTTCAACCTGTAAAGAAACAGAATCTACTAACCTTAAAATAACAGACTAAACATATGGCTTCCTTCAGGTTTTCCTGATGGGATCACTCAGCTTGGTTGAGATGATAGCCAGACATATTGTAGGCACAGATAGGTCTTATCAGGAAAAATAATGTGGTTCATTTCGATCTAGAAATCTAGTTTCTTTCTTTGCTTTCTTTAATTACCTCGGTATACAAAGAATCAAATAAAAACCACCTCTTCAGAAACCTTGGGGTTTAGAATGAGTGAAGGAGTCACTTGTCCCTGCTCAATAGAGCTGATTGTTAGATTTTCATGAATGTTTCAAGTTTGTTGATAGCCTGTTAGTAGCTTGAAATTGGCCATGATGAGAGGATTTAGCCCCACAAAATAGGAAAATGCTAAAATTGGGGGCTTTTATTACCCAGAAACCAGTTGTTAAGGATTTTCCAGCATATCCCCTGATTAGAGGGGCAGGTAGGTATCCTAATGGTGAAGTGGAAAGTTGGAAAGACATCGATATGTACACGATCCAAATGAATGAAAAAAAGAAGCAAATCAGTCCATGAAATCTAAGCAATATGTGACCCAGGGGCTGGTTTAACCTATAGGGATGATGTCCTTTTTGTCTTTTAGAGGTGGTTGTCATGCCATTTTAATCTAGGATTATTTTATTTTATTGTGGCAAGAACACAACATGAGACCTACTTTCTTAAAGAAGACATTTTTACGTAATCCTTTAGACTGTGTGTCTGTTCTTTATTTTTTGTCTGCTAATGGCAGAGGCTGTTCATAAACAAAACAAATTAAAAGAATAAAGAAGATTGAGTTTGGAATTACAGTAGTCTATTGCTGGGCAACAGAGTATTCCACGAGTTCTGAGGAGAATTGCTTCTACTTTTCTCTCTGATTATCTGAGAAATACAAAGTATGCAGTACGGTGGCCAATTCATAATGAAATAGGTGACCTGACCTGAACATCACTGTGATAGATGTAAACCTGACTGATGAGTTACATTTTGTGTGGAGTTTTTGAAAAGGAAATAAACCTTGATCTGAGAGATAATACAGTAGTAGGAGAAAACATTACAAGAGTTCAAACTATGCAGGTTGTATTTGTTATTTTCTAAAAATATGCAGACTCATAAATTGAATAATTTTGCAAAGCATATACTCAAAATTTAACCCAGGAAAATTGGAACTTGATAGAAATAATGAAAACAATTACCACCAGCTTATGGGGCAGAGACATTAAGCAGTAGAGTTTCATGAAGACAAAATTCTGTTCAATCAATCATATCTTCGATGTAAAGTTTACAAAGAACAGCATTCATCCCTAAAAACTATTTTCCTTAAAATTAAAATTAGGGGCGCCTGGGTGGCTCAGTGAGTTAAGCCGCTGCCTTCGGCTCAGGTCGTGATCGCAGGGTCCTGGGATCGAGCCCCGCATCGGACTCTCTGCTCAGCAGGGAGCCTGCTTCCTCTCCTCTCTCTCTCTCTCTGTCTGCCTCTCTGCCTGCTTGTGGTCTCTCTCTGTCAAATAAATAAATAAAATCTTTAAAAAAAAAAAAATAAAAAAAAAAAAATAAAATTAAAATTAAATGGTGTTAGTTGTGATCTCTCCTCTTTCATTCATGATTTTATTTATTTGGGTCCTTTCTCTTTTCGTTTTGATAAGTCGGGCCATGGGTTTATCAATTTTATTAATTCTTTCAAAGAACCAGCTCCTACTTTCGTTGATTTGTTCTATTGTTTTTTTTTTTGTTTCTATTTCATTGATTTCTGCTCTGATCTTTATGATTTCTCTTCTCCTGCTGGGCTTAGGGTTTCTTTCTTGTTCTTTCTCCAGCTCCTTTAGGTGTAGGGTTAGATTGTGTACCTGAGACCTTTCTTGTTTCTTGAGAAAGGCTTGTACCGCTATATATTTTCCTCTCAGGACTGCCTTTGTTGTGTCCCACAGATTTTGAACCGTTGTATTTTCATTATGATTTGTTTCCATGATTTTTTTCAATTCTTCTTTAATTTCCCGGTTGACCCATTCATTCTTTAGAAGGATGCTGTTTAGTCTCCATGTATTTTGGTTCTTTTCAAACTTCCTTTTGTGGTTGAGTTCTAGCTTTAGAGCATTGTGGTCTGAAAATATGCAGGGAATGATCCCAATCTTTTGATACCGGTTGAGTCCTGATTTAGGACCGAGGATGTGATCTATTCTGGAGAATGTTCCATGTGCACTAGAGAAGAATGTGTATTCTGTTGCTTTGGGATGAAATGTTCTGAATATATCTGTGAAGTCCATCTGGTCCAGTGTGTCGTTTAAGGCCTTTATTTCCTTGCTGATCTTTTGCTTGGATGATCTGTCCATTTCAGTGAGGGGAGTGTTAAAGTCCCCTACTATTATTGTATTATTGTTGATGTGTTTCTTTGATTTTGTTATTAATTGGTTTATATAGTTGGCTGCTCCCACGTTGGGGGCATAGATATTTAAAATTGTTAAATCTTCTTGTGGAGGTTCCTCAAAATGTTGAAAATAGAACTGCCCTATGACCCAGCAATTGCACTATTGGGTATTTACCCTAAAGATACAAACATAGTGATCCAAAGGGGCACGTGCACCCGAATGTTTATAGCAGCAATGTCCACAATAGCCAAACTATGGAAAGAACCTAGATGTCCATCAACAGATGAATGGATCAAGAAGATGTGGTATATATACACAATGGAATACTATGCAGCCATCAAAAGAAATGAAATCTTGCCATTTGCGACAACATGGATGGAACTAGAGCGTATCATGCTTAGCAAAATAAGTCAAGCAGAGAAAGACAACTATCATATGATCTCCCTGTTATGAGGAAGTGGTGATGCAACATGGGGCTTAAGTGGGTACGAGAAGAATAAATGAAAGAAGATGGGATTGGGAGGGAGACAAACCATAAGTGACTCTTAATCTCACAAAACAAACTGAGGGTTGCTGGGGGGAGGGGTTTTGGGAGAAGGGGGTGGGATTATGGACATTGGGGAGGGTATGTGCTTTGGTGAGTGCTGTGAAGTGTGTAAACCTGGTGATTCACAGACCTGTACCCCTGGGGATAAAAATATATGTTTATAAAAAATAAAAAATTATAAAAAAAAAAATTAAATGGATATCCATTTGGAAAAGTAAAGATTCCCAAACCCCGACCTCACACCATACGCAAAAATTTGAGGTGGATCATAGATCTGTGCATAAAAAACTAAGATTATAAATCTTTGGAATGAAACAGAATACTTACTAGTTTTAAATTCTTATATCAGAAAAGAAGAAAGTTACAAAATTAAGAAGAACTGAAGAAAGCTTTAAACAGCTTAACTGCACTGTGTAAGAAACTGACCAAGGCCTTAGTGCCTTAATGGAGTGTGCTTCAGAAAATATTTTCTCCATGAAAGTGATCAATATTGGTAAAATCCCAATGGGAATATTTGTGCTCGCTAAGCACTGGGTTAAAATTTCCTTGATGACACAAAGACCAGATTAAAATAACAGGTTAAAAAACCTCTTTACGACAGGGGTGTCTGGGTGGCTCAGTGGGTTAAAGCCTCTGCCTTCAGCTCGGGTCGTGGTCTCAGGGTCCTGAGATCGAGCCCCACGTCGGGCTCTCTGCTCAGCAGGGAGCCTGCTTCCTCCTCTCTCTCTGCCTGCCTTTCTGCCTACTTGTGATCTCTGTCTTTCAAATAAATTTTTAAAAAATCTTAATTTAAAAAAAAATCTTTACAACAGTCCACAACTCTGTGTCATAATTAGAAAAGCTGAATCCATTCCATTTCATTCAATTCAGGAACTTAAATTTTTAAAAGAGAGGTAAGGGTGCCTGGATGGCTCAGTCAGTTAAGCGTCTGACTCTTGATTTCAGCTCAGGTTATGATCTCAGGGTCATGAGACCTTGCGTCTGGTTCTGCCCTGGGCGTGGAGCCGGCTTGAGATTCTCTCTCCCTCTGCCCCACCCCCAAAGATAAATGAATAGGTAGATAGAGAGATAAAAATAAAAATAAAGGAGAGAGGTAAATACACAGCAAATGAAACAGAATACTTACTAGTTTTAAATTCTTATATCAGAAAAGAAGAAAGGTACAATTAAATTAAATTAAAAAGAACTGGGGCGCCTGGGTGGCTCAGTGGGTTAAAGCCTCCGCTTTCGGCTCAGGTCATGATCCCAGGGTCCTGGGATGGAGCCCCACATCGGGCTCTCTGCTCTGCAGGGAACCTGCTTCCTCCTCTCTCTCTCTCTGCCTGCCTCTCTGCCTACTTGTGATCTCTGTCTGTCAAATAAATAAATAAAATCTTTTAATTAATTAATTAATTAAACAGAACTGAAGAAAGCTTTAAACAGTTTAACTGCACTGTGTAAGAAGCTGACCAAGGGGTTTGGGGTGTTGATATAAGAATTAGAAATGTGTCTTCTGTTTGTTCTTTTCACCCCCAAATTGTAGCATCTTCCCTTAGATGGTTCAAAGGCTTCCCTATCCTGTGTTCATCTGAAATATCCCCACCAAAGGCAACACCAGCAAGTTCTGCTCTGGTTTGATGGGAATTTTTCTTTATCAGTGTGTGCTTTACCTTATACCAAGATGTTTGAATTAAATATGTGATAAGATGATGAAAAACATTTTGAAGTTATACCTGCTTCTGAGAACTCAAGGTTATCCTTCTGAAGCTATTCTGGTCAACACATATTTGATGGAATGGAATATAAATCCACCCAAACTGTTTTTAAAAAAGGAACATTTATTGGCAAGGTACAAGATTAATTGAACCTTGGCACTGCCAGGCCTGGTGGGAACTATAAGGAACTATAAGGTCAATGGCCTTATAGGTGAAGACTCAGTTGCACACATACATTCTCCCTTCCTGGCCCACTATGTATCGGTAGCCCCTTGTATCTGCTCTCTCAGGATATATGCTTCCCATAAATTGAACTGGCATATGGCTCCAAATCCAATGTTCAGGTATAACCATCTACCCTGGCATATGGCTCCAAATCCAATGTTCAGGTATAACCATCTACCCTGTGATTCCCTGTGAATCTTGAAAGGAAGATTCTACTTCATCAGAGAATAGCCAATGATATACTTTAGCCTGGGTCAGTTGTAACATGACTGGTCCTATCAGCTGAGGGATTGGGGTGGGCAGAATCACTCACTTTGCTTATCAGGCACCACATGGCAGGGCAGCTGCTCTACAAGAGGTGTGGGTGGGTCAGACAGGGCATCTGAGTGAGGGGAGCAGACCCATCAGCACCCGAGAATTGGAAGAGCTTATATCCCATCTAAAGAGAAGACTGAGTTATTCAGTTGTGGCCAAGATGTGATCAAGTGATCAAGATGTGATTAAGATGTGATCAAGATAGCTCAGTGTGATCAGAGAAGGTACATATCTACATTTTATGCAGAATGTCCTGATTTTTTAAAAGTGGCCTGTTGTAGCAGCCCTCGCCGAGCCCTTCCTGTATCCCTTGAGTACTTAAATTTCCATGCACACTGACCTGATTTCCAATTGCCAACTTTGCCTGAGGGTTCTCTTCAGCCACTAGAGCCCATTCGACCCACACTAGGGGCATGGTGGAAATGCTGGTGAATTAAGGCTTCCTGGGGGCAGCTTTCAACTAGTGACTGGGTACAGTTGGACATTTCCTCAGCTCTCTTGTCCCTCAGTTGAGACTACTCTGAGGCATGGTCTACATGACTTTCAGAGTTCCCCAGAAGGGTTGAAGTCCAGTAGCCCAGTGGCAACGTGCTTGGTCTTGCACTTTGTATTGGCTGCTCTTCCCCATATCACTTCCCCTCCCCAACTTAGTGTTTGTTGAAAGTACCTTCGATGAATTTCTTAGACATGAATTGTTGACTCAGGGCCTCTGGAGACCAGCAATTCAAACATTTTTTTTTTTTTTAAATGTATTTCTTGGGAAGCCTGGGTGGCTCAGATAGTTAAGCATCTGCCCTCAGCTCAGGTCATGATCTCCAGGTTTGGGGATCAAGCCCCACATCATGCTCTGGCTCCCAGCACAGCAGGGAGTCTGCTTCTCCCTCTCCCTCTGCCTCTCTCCCTGCTCATGTTCTCTCTCTTTGTGTATCTCTGTCTCAAATGAATAAATAAAATCTTTTAAAAAAATATAACTTGATCTGTTATATCTGCAGTGTAGACCCAATTTAAGAGCTGCTACGTTATAAACCTCCAATTAAAATTAACCACTTGGGGTGCATAGGTGGCTCAGTTGGTTAAGTGTCTGCCTTTGGTGCCAGCCGGGATCAAGTCCCACATCAGGCTCCTGCTCAGTGGAGACCCTGCTTCTTCCTCTCCCTGCTGCTCCCCCAACTTATACTCTCTGTCAAATTAATATATAAAATCTTTAAAAATAAAATTAAAATAATAGCCTACACAAATTTAACCCCCATATACTTTTTACCATCATGGCCTGAGAGCCTTAGAAAACAAAGTTCTAAACTCAGGTGCTCTTGAGGTTGTTGGCAGGTAAAACTTGAGGAAGACCTGGGGTGTGTGGCTCCCTGTCCATGGCCTCCTTTGGGTTAAGAGCCAATGTGGCTTATGAGGCTTCCTTATTGTATCTAAGAAGTCACTGTACAAATGTGCAAAGTGTGTAACATTTACCACGTGGAACTTTTTATATGAGGACGTTGAAAAGTCACATACTTCTGAAATGCTGCAAGAGAGCGGCCTGGGGCAGTAGGCACCCCCCTCTCTCTTCTCAGCCTTGTTCCAGCTGGGCAGAGTGTACCAGCCTTGAGTCTGGAGCCATGCTCAAGAGAAGAAGTCACTCAAATGAGGAATAGGGATGTCTTCAGGGATCCAGAAAAGGGTAAAGCAGGAAGCTGATTCTTGAATGGTCCAAGGGATAAAATGAGGGCATTTATCAGGTGGGAAGTGAGAGAGGCAGTTTCCCATCCAAGAAAAGCGGAATTTCTTGCCCGTTGAGCTGCCCATCTGTTGCCCAAGGTGGCATGGATTGCCATTGGTGGAAGTGTCCACACCTTGGCCACGTGGGCACTAGCAAAGCTAATGCAGCATGGATATGGTGAGGGTCTCTATGAGGCACCCGTTTTCCAAGGATGGAGGGGGTAGACATCTGGTGGAATAATTAGCCCCATTGTTGGGCCAGTCTTAGAAATGTACCTTTCTTTAAAAAAAAAAAAAATTTATGATCTTTCATTAATTTTGGGAAAATTGAAGTGTTGAACATTGTTCCCAATTCTATTTAAAAACACAGTTATAAGGGGCACCTGGGTGGCTCATTTGGTGAAGCATCCAACTCTTGGTTTTGGCTCAGGTCTTGATCTCAGGGTCCTGAGACTGAGTTCTGTGCTCAGAGGAGAGTGTTCTGGAGATTCTCTCTGTCCCTCTCCCTCTGCCCTACCCCTGCCCCACACTTGTGCACATGCTTGCTTGCTCTCTCTCACTCTCAAATAAATGAATAAATCTTGAAATAAAGAATAAAAATAGTTACTAGTAAGAGAACTGGGAGTACAGTTTTTGCTTCTGATTTCTTCCCACAAATTAGTTTCTCTTTGCAATAAAAACAATTCATAATCCTGAAACTTCTTAAAAAAAATGTTTGACTACAACTGAGGGAAAATCAGTGCTGGACAGTGATATAAATTGCTTAAAGAAAAACATTTTTTTAAAAAGTTCACATAATTTGGGGAAAAAAATTATGTAATTTGAATTGTCAACCCAGAACCTGGACTATAGTTTTTCTGTCCAGCCTGTAAAATCCCTGGTAATAGATAATTATGGAAATAATCAGAGCCCTTCCCTGGATGCCAACACAGAGCCGCGCCACTGGGCTTTTACCTCTTAGTAACGATGAAAAGCATTCAAAAAGACAGACCTGCCATCCTCAGAGGCACTTAAGGAACCGGGAAAAAGGTAATGTGCATTTCTTGGGATTGGCCTTGACCTGACAGATTCCCAGGAGTGAGTCACTCTCTCCTTCTTCGGTCAGTTCAGCTATAAAATAATTATAATGAGAGCTTGTTTACTAAGAGCTGAAGTCCAGTTTGCTGCGTCTCATTCAGCTGCGAGGAAGGAGAAGAAGAAAGGTAGTGATTAGGGAAGACTTCTGTACCCAGCTGTCTCAGCAGCTCGGCTTTGAGAACCCATGCCCTGAAGAGGCGAAGTTTCTTATAAATTGGACTTGTGAGTAGCAGATGCCAGTTTAAGTGTTCCTCTGCTTCTCCTGTGGGTCTGCACTTGTGACTTGAGGCAAATAAGTAGGAAGGGTAGTTTGATGAAATTAATGGAGGTGGGGAGGTGGAGGGCAGGGGGGCAAAGAGGCTACACCACGGACCCTCCTGTCTTGCCAAGATCTAGCCTGTGGCCAAGGAGAGCAAAAGTGCCAGTGACTATACCCAGCCCCGCTGATCAGTGAACTGGAAGCTAGGCACTCGGTGTCCCTTTGCCTGTACCCAGCCTGCAGCCAGGGTCCAGGCGGTGGTGCCTCCATGCCTGTCCTCATCGGTTCCCAATGGAAGGTGCTGGACAGCCAGCCCCTGAGCCCTGCCAGACCACTCAGTGCATCCTCCACGCTGAGAATTCAGGACCAATCTTCACCTCAGCAGTGGTTCTTGGGGCCACATGAAGAAAAGCCACAGCTAGGTTTACTTTCAAGTGGCAGAGGCTGGTGTTTCTGGAGGGAGAAATATTCACTTCCTGCCTTTGTCCTTTAGCTGACTGGAGCAACCCGCTTCGTTTACATTCCTTCAGTGGTGTTATTGAAAAGGCTTGGCAGCTCCAAAATGTTTGCAGTGTCCCATTAGGGCTTTTTTTTTTCCTCTTCTCCCACTATTATTTATTATTTATTTTTTAAAATTATTTTGCTAGCTTTTAGCTAGCATCTGGAAAGATCTACTGGATGGATGTGATGGGCTCGTTTTTCAAGTATCCAGTTTACCCTTCAGGGAATCCAGGAAAGGAGCAAGCTCCCAATATATAAATCTGGAGAAATTTAACAACCTCTCCAACTACTGCACCTTTTTTGTCTAGCCTGTTACTGGGGTAGTTTTAGGACCAAACCCTGTTACCCTGGTGTAACCCCTCAGGGTAAGGGAGGGTGGGGAACCATGAATGGAAAGAAGCTATGCTTTTAAGTTAGATTAAATTTCTGTCCATATTGAGTTAAGGTGTTAGAGGTTATGGTTTGGGAAGGAAACTGTTGCTACAACAGGAAGGACTTCTTTGGGACCCTTAAGAGCTGAATTTTTTTTTTCAATGAAGATACTCAATGATGTGCAGTCCACTTGGATTTTATTCAATGGGAAGGACCCGCTATTGCGCTTGGCCACCTGCTCCTGTCACCTGCTGTCATCTCCCTCCTGGAGCAGCCTTTTGAAGAAGGGGGGAGGAGACCTGCATTTTCTTGGAGAAATGTGATAGGTCCGTCTGCCCCACATGCACGGAATCCAAACTGGCTATTTTACAGATAACCACTCCGCTGGAATTTGAAGTGCGTGCATATGATTTTCAGGCAGCTAATTAAACTGGTAAACTTCTGGAATCCAAACCGCTCCATTGCTATAGGCAAAATTCCCTGCCTGTCATGGCTCATAGAAGGGGTTTGTCTGTGGAAATCTTCTGAACGGAACAAAGAGACTTAGGTCTGGATGAGGAATGAAGTCTTGGCTCTTGCCTGCCAGCTCCTTAACTGCTGTACGATGTCAAATCCCTCGCTGAGAAAACGTCTGAAAGGAAAAGAATTTTAGGCTTGGTGTCAAGAAATGTTCTTTTTTTAATGTGTGTTTCTTTTGCATCGAAACAGTTAATCATTTACTCCCTGGGGTTACAGTGTGGCTCCCATTCCCCTCTTGGTTCTGAACACAGCACTGTGTTTTCATTCTGGAGTTGCTCCAGTCTGTGGATTTTGCTAATAAGTGATGAACTTCAAAGGCCTTGGAGCTGGGGCACCATTCAGCTGCTGAGTCCGAGAACCTGAAGCTTTGGAGTCAGCAGAATTGCAAAGGAAAGCTCACCAGTCTTCTCAGGAGGTTTTGGAGTCTTGGCTTTCATCCCCAGCAGGATTACAAGTGGAAAGAAACACAGGGAAGGCATCTCCAAGCCTTTAAAGTGACCGAGACGTGGAGGAAGGGCTAAAATAGGTGAAGGTTCTGGAAAGAGAGATGGGTGTGCACTGTGTTACTGTCTTCCTAGATGGGATTCTGCAGATCAATGGAGCCCACTATGAATATGAACACTGAGGCTAATCTTGGGGCCAAAATGAGCCCCTTTCCCAAGAGCATTACTTGCTAATATGCATGTAGTTCTCTGCTAAGTAATTAAGCTTTTCCACTTGTTAGGAAAGTCCCTTTGGAGCTGCTGGCTCTCTGTTCCCTTGCTAATAATGAAACAGCTTTAGCAAACTAGCAGCAGTGACCTTGGCTTCTGTCTGTGTCTCCCCACTCCACCCCCACAGTTGAACCCCTTTTAATATGCCTTAATGTGATGTGACATGTTTTCATTTTATTGTCCTTACACGGACCGTGTTGGTCATGGTCAGGACGAGCTTTATCTTGGGCCAGGTTATGGTGAGCAGGAGAACAGTTTTATATTTGCTCTTGGTCCAGCCTCCTTGGTTGCAGAAGGTTTGGGGATGCGCCCCAAGGTATTTGATGCCTGTTGACTGAGATGAGGCCAGCTGCTTGGGTGTGCATGTATTTTACTTAGAAGTGGACACTTAGGCTTTGTAGCTGACAAGGAGGCTTATTGGGTTTTGGTGCTCAAGGGAGGGAAATTCCAAGCTGAAATGGCCACAGTTATGATTCAGAATCATATCATGCCTTTACATTTTTCTCTACATTCCAGAGTGCCCTGCCCCCCTCCCCTTGGGTTATTATCATGGAGCTGTTTCCAGGCTGTTTCTTATACAAACTAATCTCTGTAAACAGGGACATGGGATTTCATCGCCATCTTTGATTTCTAAGGAGAAAATAAAGGGATTTATTCCCAGTGCCCTTGTGTTGACCTTGCCTGGGGGAGAGGGGGAGAGGGCTCGCAGAGCTGATGATGACCTCATCCCATTCCAGCAGGATTTCCTGGGACGTGCAGGGGCCTCATTCTTATGCTGTCCGTCTGTGTTCAGCCACATTAAGTCCATAAGCTTCAGAGCAGATTACGGTGACATCTAATATCGGTCCCTTTAGGACTCGAGCGTGAGGTCAAGCAAACACACAAAGCAATCATTATACTTTCCGTGGTGCCAGAGACCTTCTGCGTCAGCTGGAGGAGCGGGGAGGTGGGGCAGTGAGGTGGGGCACAGACTAGGAACTGTGCTGTCTGGGGCAGGAAATCAGCCTGAAAGGGGATGGAAGGGCTTTGGTGGGAAATAAATGGCACTGTGTTGTTGACGGGAAAAGATCTTGGCAGGACCGTTGTTGTGAGTGTTCTGTGGCTTAGAGAGGAATTTCCTACAGGCTGGACTAACCATTAAAAATGTCTCTACCTTCAGGAGTCCCGGGCGTGCAGTAGAATGTCGCTGGGGGAGATGTCAGCTTGGACCATGGGTGCCCGCAGTCTGGACAAGCGAGGAAGTTTCTTTAAGGTAAAAGGAAGCCTTGATTGGGATTGCTAATGGGCAGGCTCTCTCGCTTTGCCCAGGCTGCGTGGGGAGCTGCGGAGGGAAGGCTGCTGTGAGCCAGCTCTGGTAGGGGTGGGGGTGGTGGGGGCAGCTCGCCTGAACCCAGCTGCAAGCTGTTACCCGGTTTACAGTAGCTTGGAGTTTGGGTGACTTAGGGCTTCCAAGTCAGGGCCAGGACCCAGGAGCTGCGGAGATGCCACCCTGTGTAAAACAGTTGAGGCAATCTTTGTTTATCCACTGCTCAGCTGTTCTTCTGCAGCTGGATGGTTTTATGATTGAAGCTGGAATTTGCATTCCAGCAAGTCGATGCTGTAGGCAAGTGTGTTTCACACTTTGCTTGATTGTATGAGTCCCTTAAGTCCTCATTAAAAAGCAGCAACAACGAATAGATTCTGAGGTCTCACCCTAGACTGGTTAAATGTGATTTGCTGGTGTATTTTATCAAATACCTAGAAGCTCTTTGTGATCAGGCAAGAGAGACCCAAACAAAGCAGCATGATTAAAACGGTACGACCTTCCTATTTGGATATTGATATTAATGGGTTAAAATTACCTTGCTAGCTTAATGAGTGAGACAAGATTCTAAATGGGAGTTTAATAGGCTGTGTGTGTGTATGTTGTCAATTAAGTCTTGGTGGTCATTTCAAATTCGCTCTTGGGGATTCATTTCCTCTTTATAGCTTTTACTTTGTATCCTTTCACTCACCCTCAGAATAACGCCCACTCGCTGTAGAAAACTTGGAAAACACAGATTCATGTAAACGAGTAGAAAAACGGAGGTAAAATGTGCATTTGAAATCTGTCACAGGCAGGTGTTCAAACACCAGACCTTTTTCCTCAAAGGAAGAATGATATAGGGGTTTCTTAATTACGAGGAAAACTGACAATGGTTATTTATTATCCCATCCTGATGGGTTGTAAGTATGTATTAACTTGCATGCATATGCTTCCCACTTGCAAAAGGCTAAACCTGATTTATTGTATCAATTTTGGACTCCAGAGCCTGTTGATACAGCAAAGCTAAATTCATTAAGCTGAAGACAGTAAGGACAGACATCATCAGGACACAGTTCCACTGGTGTGCAAGTGGGACAGCAGGGGGCATCTTTAATAGGGTTCATAGGTCTGCGTGTGTGCCCTTGGAGCTGCATTTTTCAAGGCAGAGATATGCTCGGGTTTCAGCAGAGTATGTGACATCATAGTTCAGGATTGGGGGATTCAGCAAGAGGATGGTCTTGAAAAGAATCTTGGCAAGTTAACTATTGTTTGATAAGCAAGCATTTCCCAGGTGAACAAACTGTTTGCCAGGACCAATTGTTTTGTAGGAATTTCCTGCAGCAAACAGCGAAGTGATTTATTGGTTTAAAGCCTTAACATCCTGGGCAAGAATATCCTGGAAGAAATAGCTGTGTTGACACAGATGGTCTCCATTCTCCGTCCTCCTAGTTCTGTGATGTGGACTTAGCTGTCTCTGTTCTTGATCCATTTCCCCAAGTTGGAATCAAACCTGTACAGCGTTCACCCACATGAGCCAGAAGAGGAGCTCTCCATGTCCCCTGTAGACCGGGCACTAAACCCACCAGACTCCTGACTCGTCTCCAGTCCCTTGATCCTGTCTTATGAAGATACGCTTATTTCATCCTGGTAGAAGGAATGAGCCTACCCCACTCCTTTACCCAAGGCTCTGCCTACATCATGCTAACTACTGGCTAGTCTGTAACTATCATCTTGACGCTCAGGAAGGGCAGTGGGCTTGAATCTAATGTAGCAGTTGGATTTTATAGCCAAAGCAAAAGGAGAATATCAAGTATGGTCAAAATTGCCTTTGAAAATTCCTGAGAGAGTCCATATTGGAAATTCCTGAGAGAGTCCGTATTGGACTCACTCAGTACTACCTGTTAAGTCCATGGTAGTCATTGTGCCTGTCCTGCAGTCCTGGGAAAGATTTTTTTTTTTTTTCCAGTTGGACAGCAGGTAAAGTAGTTAACTTGTATTTTGGGGTGTGTCTATGAAAGAATCAATCAGGCAAGAGGTGAAAGGCCTGCCTGACCCCATCGAGGACAAGTCCCGCTTCAATCTTGCCTGAGTCAGATGCCTTGAGGAAATTGCTGGCAAAGTGGCTTTTATTATTTAACTTGCTATTGTCTGTCTTCTCCACCCCTGCCCCCAGCTTAAATTGTTTAAGTTATATACTCCAAGTAAATGATATAGTTACTTTGTACTTCTTTCTTTTCTCCTTTTTGTAGACATTGTTATTCTTTACTATATGGCTATTCCATAGTCCAACTAAAGATGGAATACTACTATTATTAGATATTATAATAGTTGATAAATATTATTGATGATTTCACAGTTAAGGCATGGAGTTATCTGTAAGGATGAAGTCAGGTTCCCTTCGGACATTTAATGCTGACTCCTTGGAGGTTTGTCTTTAAAATGCCAGGCTAGAGTTCTGTTTGCTGGGATGGTTTGTTGCTCAGAATCTTCTGGGATGCATTGGCTCTTCTTTTACTTTTCACGCTTTATTTCAATTCACATTTTTCTAGCACCTGTGATCATCCAGGCTCTGTACCAGTTGCTAGGGAGAGAAAAACCAGAAGATATCCCTGACTCCATGGAGCTTTCAGTCTGGTGGCAAATAAATATACTGATCAAATATCACAGTGCTAAACACATAATACCAAAAGAGAAAGCAGTGCTTTGGGTGAGAAGTAAAAGGGGCTCTGAGAATGTACGACTGTGAGAATATTCCAGAGAACTCTTCCCTGAGGAAGTGTCCTTCGATTTGGGAGTTGAGGTTGACTCCGTATTATCTAGGAAGGTGGAGTAAGGCACCACTGTGTCTTGCAGCTTATCTGAGTCATTTCCGTGAGCCAGGACAGATAGGAAACCACAAATCAAAGCTTGCCACCAGTGGTTAGTGACTCTAGTTTAAAAACACAAGTTGGAGGGGGAAAGATAATGATGAAAAAGAGGTCTGGTGATCGTCTTTTAATTATCTACACTTCACACACAATCACAGGAGCCGTAATAACCAAGAAATGTATAATATGCATGTGGAATTCAGCTGTGAGCCAAGAATGTCACCAAGTAGTCTCACACTTCATGAAATTGTCCTGTCCAGTTGTAAGGCATTGTGAAGTCATTGTTAAGTGTAGGGAATGTGAAGAATAGCATGGCAGGAGCCTAAGAGAGGCCAAAATTTAGCTCTACCCCACCTCACTACATAATATGGAGTCGACCTCAGCTTGCAAATCAAAGGCCACTTTCTCAGGAAAGATTTCTCTGGAACACATGTAACATTGAGTTACATGTTCTCAGAGCTCCGTTTACTTCTCGCATGAAACATGACTTTTGTCTTGTAACTCATTATGTGATTAATCAGTTGGCTACCAAAGATGGTCTGAGCATTCTAGGGTGGTTGACAATGTCCCGTGGTGATTGTTCATGAGGAATCATATCCCAGAAGCCTGGCCCCCAAAGTCCTATGCTGGACAAACACATTTTCCACAGTTTGTCTAGCGCCATCGTGAGTTTTCCTCACCCACTGGTGAGAAATGTATCTTTCTGCTCTACAAGCTGTCTGTGAAAACCTACAGGAGGAGGCAGGTGATGCCGTAGACAAGGCAGCCAAAGGTATCCTCACCTCACTATAGAAGTTGACACCCATTGTTATCAGATTTCCAGGGTGTGTTGCATGAGAGGACACATTTTGTCTAGCCTGGCAAAGCTCTAGGTGGTCCTGCACTAGCGGAAAAGCTCACAGTCAGATCTGATCCTTCTTCTTCCTGAATTCCACAGCTTCCCCTGAGCCACCCCCACTCCTGCCCAGTCTGGGTGCCCAGTGCTGGCAGGTTCCTCTCAAGTCACCAAAATCGTCATCCTCCTTCTTCTCCTACCTCCACCTCCCCACTTCCCTTCAGCTTCTTTCATTTGGGGCACTACAGAGAATACTCATAATCTATCCGCAGCACCATCGAATGTGTGTGTGTGTGTGTGTGTGTGTGTGTGTGTGTGTGTGTGTCTGTTTCTGAACTATTCCATTCATCCACTCTGAGCTGGGCCCCCAGCTAGGTCTGCACTCTTCACCTTGACATTCGAGATCTTCCGGCTGTGCTTCCCCACTCTACCTCCACCGGTCCCGCCACTGTGCCATCCTGGGTCTGCTCTGGTGGTCCACACCTGCTGATGCCCAAACTCCAGGCTTCGTCCATCCCCCCTCCTGTCCCTGTCCTTCCATCTGTCCCTGCTAGGCTCCCAGCTGCCCTTCCAGGCTGACACAGACTCACTTTATCCACTGATGAAGGGACTCGCACGGTGTGAGCTGGTGTCTGCTTTATTTTGTCTGAAGGCAGAGTTGTGCTAGAAGGCCTAGTGGTGGCCCCAGGATAGGACCAAGAAGTAAATTTCCATCCATAACTTGACCTCTGCCATGAGCGATTTGCTCTGTCATTTGTTGCTGCGTCCCTGACCCCAGCGGGGGAGCCTCTACAGCAGAGAACGATTCCCAAGCTGACCGGTGTGTATTGCCCACTCAACAGTCCAATTTCTTCCAGGGATGCCTAGGTGAGGCTGTCCTATGCCACCTGCAAGTGGTAGAGCTCTCTGTTTCTCAGTGACTGCCTCCCAGCCTCTCTTTGCCTCTGGGACAGGGCAACAGTTGGTCTTCACTGACCAGGAAGAAAATGTGTTTTGAAGACAGGGACCCTGCCCTCCTGTGCCTCCCAACTGCTCGTTCTGCAGGGAGACGCCCTGAGCCTGGGCTCCCAAACCAGCTGGTGGGGGGAGGTGCAAGGGCCCAGCTCAGTGGCAGAGGCAAAGTTTGAGAAACCCTCTTTGGGTCATTTGGAACAGTTTGGATGACAGGTGCATCATGTGTGCCTTGCACATGGTCCAGAGAAGCCACAGAAGAGAGCTCTCTGGCACCATAAAGATTAGAGTGGGACTCCTTTGAAGGGACCTGATTGCTAAAATCTGACCCTACAAAACAGATAATCCAGGAGTAATCATCCCTTTCACCCCAACTCCCTTCCCTTCACTATCAGACCCTCCTTAGCATTCGGAAGTTTATTCTGTTTTCAAAAGTCCTTGTCTGCGGGCTGATTTTCAATCATCCAGAACTGGCACAACCTTACACCTTGGGTGTCAGTGATTTCCCAGCATTCCAGTGCCCAGACGGCTCTCAGTGTGGAAAGTCATTTCTGTGCATGCATGCACAGCCCAGGACAGCAATTCTCTGTTGCAGGACAGGGGACAGAGATAGCAGGGCCTTGAAGAATAATGAATGAAACCCAAATCCCATTTTAGTCAGTAATTTCATGGGACAAATCCTCACAAGGATCTGTGGACACTCAAAAGCCAAAGGTATGAGTGCCACACCCTTGAACTCCTTACGTGTGTCTTGGGCAGTGAACAGGCATCCAGGGAGGCACTGCATGGCAGTCTGTAATCAGGAAAGGACTAAGCACCAGGGGGAAAACAAAATAGAGATTAGGTTTGGTCAGAGCAGGTGACGTATTGATAATTATTCATAATAATACTACAAAGCAGGGCTCATGTCAGTTTTGGTGTATCTTTTATTTTCCACAAATAAATTCTTCCAGGATACTTACACTGGGACTCAGAGCAGAGCTGTCCCATAGAAATACAAAGCCAGCCACAGGGATTGTTCTAAATGTTCTAGTAGCTACATTTAAAAAAAAAAATAAAAAGTGAAACTAATTTTAGTAATAATTTTATTTAACTTCATATATCTAAGATATTATCATGTCAGTATGTAATCAATATAAAAGTATTAATCAGATATTTTACTTTTTTTTTTTGTACCGTGCCCTTGAAACCCAGTATGTATTTTATCCTGAGCACGTCTCGATTCAGACTAGCCACAGTTCAAGTTCTCAGTCAGAGTTACATTTTATCTTGTCTAAAGTGCCTCCTGTTACAGATGGGTAAACTGAGGCCCAGGGAGGTTGAAGGACAGCAGGTTAGTCTATAGGAGGGATGGGAATTGGACCTGGCTTGACTTTCTTCTGAGGCAGCCCACCCCCTGGAGCCCCCCTGAGGGTTCCACTGTGATCCGTTTCTCACTGTTCCAGTGAGATTTCCCAGGAAACTCCTTCTGGAGAGTTCATGGGGACAGTGACCACTCTCTCTGGAAGAGTGATTGGCTTTTTTTTTGGATTCCCATTCGTGTCTCCCACCCTCTTCTCCAGATCCCTCCAGGACAGACATTTGTCCCTCAGGGTGTGACTTTCTAGGAATGTCAGGAACTTACTTACTGAATAGCAGTTCCCGTTTGTGTTTTCAAAAAGGAATGGATTTCATGGTTTTATGGGTCGTTTTTGCAGCACATTTTAGCCATTCATTTCTGATATTAAATATGGCCTTTGGGACTGCAATACATTCTCACTTGCTTCAAGGAACTTTGTCTTTTAAAAAAACAATCAAAAGTAAGATAGATTTTGCTGGTTCTCCTCAACCATATAGTTCTCCAGGCTTATTTGTAACTCTCGCGTTTTCATTATTAGGGGGATGCCAAAGAGGGAGATGTAGATGTGAATGTATAATTTTCAAAAAGTTCAAACAGGACTCTCATGCAATGTAGAATGGGCATCTGTCAACACTTTATTCACCCCATGCATGAAACCAGGAAACCAGCATCAAGCTGGTTCAAAGAACACTTTGACATGTGATATATCTATAGTTGACTTAAAAAGTCCTTCTGTAGTAAGTTTACTGAGGTAAAATCAAAACTGGTTAAAGTCCTACAAGCAATAAAACTCTAACCGTTGGTATAATCTTTTTTTTCCCCCATGAACAGAAATTCCCAGGCTGACACGTAACCATCCAGTGCTTGAGCCCTACATTAGTAACACATAGTCAAGTCAAACACAGATGTATCCCTCTGGATCAGGAAATAATCTTTAGGTGACTTTGTCAAAAAACACCCAAGCATAATGCTCAAAAAAAAAAAAAAAAAGAGGGCTCTTCCTCCTGCAACTTTTAAAACTTTCTAATTAAAAAAAACTCTTGGGTAGAAGGGGAAATGCAAAATGGAACTACAGAATTTCAAAAATAAATAAATAAATAAATAAATAACAGGACACTATCTGTCAGAATCAATGGCATACACTTAAAGCACAGGTCAGGGGAAAATTGATAGCATTAAACACCTGATCAAAAAAGATATGCCTTACCAAGCTTTTTGCCTTATTTTTAAGTTTTAAGTAGTGTTTCTTATTCACACTGAAATGGCTCATTCCCTTTGTCTTCTGCAACCTTCCCTTTCCCCAGTCCCCAGCTTTCTCCAACCAGGAATTGTGCCTAAAGAGTGAATTTCTTCAGTAAGGTTGTAGAACTATGGGAAAGCTTGTTCTGAGTTGATTGGTTTAAATACCTTAGAGGAGAAACTTTGTGTTCCCTGTGGAATCATGGATATATTAGTAGCATTAGTAGCATTGATTTCTGGGATCTTTTTCGTAATACAAAAGCCTCACGATGCTATTTTGGATCGTGCTTTGACACCTCAGGTCAGATAGATCCCAGAAGCTGACAGACTCCTTGCACATGTGCCTGTCACCAGTAAGTTCACCGGACTGAGGCAAAATGTATGAAATCGAATTTCCAAGGATAATAGTCTTTCAAACATCTTTACCTGGTAAGCAGGAAACCACTTTCACAACAAAATTGGAAGCTGTATTATCTATTGCTATGTAACTAATTGCCCCAAACCTTAGTAACTTAAAGCAACAAGTATCCGTACCTCATTGTTTCTGCAGGTCAGAAATCTAAGTTTAACTACTGAGTGTCTCTGGTGGTAGGTCGCCAGGAGATTGCAGTCAAGGTGTTGGCTGGGCTGCATTCTCATCAGACTGTTGAGTGGTGGGGATCCTACTTCAAACCCACTTGGCAAGTTTCCGTTCCTCCCTGTAGGGCTGGCCATAGGATGAGGCCACTGGCTTCTCCCAAGGTGAGTGATCCCAAGGTGAGTGATACAGGAGAAAACAAGAGAGATGAAAGCTAGAGTCTGTTGAGCACCTAATCATGAGAGTGATACACCATCACTTCCACCATGTTCTGTTCATTGGAAACCAGTCAGGTAGACCAGCCCTCCCTCAAGGAGATGTCACTCAAAAGTATAAATACCAGGATGCGGGGTTCACCGGCCATCTTAGAGACAAAAACATGGAAAAACAATTTGGTCACAAAGTCAAAAACCTAGAGGGCCAGAAAGAATGACAGGAATGGCATGATGGGTGGGCCTGCCTGGCACTGGACAGGTCATTTTTTTGGGAACACAACTGGCTTGAGAGCACTAGGCCCTGCCAGGAGGGGGATGCTGCTGACTCAGTTCCAACCAGATGCTGACACACAAGAGTGAATGTGGGTCCTCTGATATTTTTCAAGAGGCCAGAAATCCAGGTTTTTATATACGAGAACCCCAATTTAAAAAGTATAGTAAGGATGGAAGAAAATGCATTGGAGGGCAGGCTTTAACCTGGGGGCTGTCAGTTTGAACTCCTACTTGGTTAGCTGGGAGAGGGATGGGCCAGATGGCAAGTTCAGTCTCCTACCACTGCTGAGCCCCTGGAGGCTCTGGGGATGTGCAAGGGAGACGGACGCCATGCCTGCTATTTCTCTTGGGGGCTTTAGATATAGCAGTGACAGAGCCTATGAGTTCTAGCTGAGCTCTGAGAGATAGGATCATCCATGGATGGACTAAGGAATGCAAGTTTCTCCAGGCCTTAAGACAGTGCCTTGGGTGGGCTCACAGTCACCAAGTATATAGGGACCCTAAGTTGTAGAGACCCCTCCTCCCACTTTTAGTAACAGCTTCTCAGGTTTAGCTGATGGGGTACTGAGAACCCACTGTCCCAGATGTTACAGGCATCAAGAAAGGAACTAATGTGGGATACAGAGTCCTCTTTCTCCTTTGTCTATCTTCTGAAAAGTGGAGAATGGCTTGCCAAAAATATCCCTCCCACTTTTCTGTAATTCCAACTGGAGACTCATTTTGTGTTAATAAGTAACACTTTAACTGGCAGAATGTCAGATGATTCCTTAGTCATTCACAAAATAGTATAAACTAGGACTTCATGAAGCACTAGCTGTGATCAGCCTAGAGAAAAAATTTGAATTCATGTGTACTGAGGAGAAGGGAATAGAATAAAGCAAATTGGGATTTCTGAGGAGAAGGATGGACCTCAGGAACCCACTGTGGGTGGGTCAGTCTACTTGGGCCCTAGGCACCCAGAGTGAAGAGGGTGTCGGGAAGTAGTAGGTGAAGATACAGATGATCACATCTTCCGGACAGTCTCCAAACATCATTGCCCTGAACCTGGAGACCCTGTGGGCCCTTTACTTAGGATACACCTTTTACCACCAAAAGAAAACTCTTTCTCTAATCACAGCGTTCTGACACCAAATGTGCGGTCATTTTCCCCACACCAACCCATTCTCTAATTCTGTAGTAACCATCTGGGTATTCAAGTCTGAGACTAACCAGCCCGGGTTAGCACAGGTCTCACAGGTTAAGGGCTCAGTCCCACAAGACTACCTCCACTTCAGACACCAGTCACAAGCTGTGAGTTTCCAGATTATCCAAATTTCTGTCCAACTTGGCTACAAATCAGTGGTTCCCATAACCCCGCTTCAAGTTCAGTAATTCACTAGATTGGCTCACAGAACTCAGGGAAACACTTTATTTACTAGTGCCAATGGATTATAAGGAAATAGATGAATAACTAGATGAGATACATCAGGCATGATCTGGAAGGGTCCTGAGCATAGAGCTTCCAACCCTGTGGAGTCTGGGATGCACCACTCTCAGCTTCACCAATCAGAAGCTCTCCAAACCCCTGCATTTAGAGTCTTTATGGAGACTCATTATGTAGGCATTCTTGATTAAATCCTTGGCTATTAGTGATTAGTTCAATCCCCAGCCCCACTTTCTGGGGGTTCAGACTGGGGTCAGGGGTCAGGCTGAAAATTCCAATGCTCCAATCATAGGATTGGGTGACTTGGCACCCCTCCCCCCAAGCTATCCTGGGGACTACCTGCCACTAGTCATCTCATTAACATAAACTCAGGCAGGATTCAAAGGCTTGCAAGTGAATAACAAAAGACACTCCTAATACTGCTATCACTTAGGAAATCCAAGTTTTCAGGCTCTGAGTCAGCAGGCCCAAGGAGAACAATAACCAAGGTAGACAAAGACAAACCCTATAAGCACAAATCATTCCCCTTAAGGTGGCACTACTAATGGACAGATAGGATTTTTCCATGACAAATCCAGTGGTCTGAAAGGCAGAGTTTAACCCGCTTCACAATGCCCTGGGATATACAAATGGTGACATTATCTTTTCAGGCCAGCATCAGAGTAAAGGAGAGAAAGTGAAGAAGAAAGGGTTTCCTGTTTAGTTAAAATAGGAAGTCTTGATCCTGGGAGGATGCAGTCTACCTCCCTATCATCTGCTTCTCGTCTCTGTGAGTTTGATTTGTTGGTTTGCATCACCTGTGCAGGGCCAGATGTCCGCGGGAGCCTTCTTTAGCTGTGAGATGCGTATCTGAGATTGAAGTCCCTGAAGTGGAGAGGACCTGGTTTAGCTCTTTGCAAGGAGATTCAAGGGCAGTCTCTTGTTTTTACTGCTTCCAAATCAGAAGGGTGGGGAAAGTTGGAAACGTTCGCTTGAAGAGTTGTAACCAAATTTTCAAGGAAACTAGAACACTTCAGGGTAGGTCCATACCAGAGCCTCCAAGAAAATTAACAAAATTAGAACTGAATATAGATGATGATGTAAACATAATTTCTGTTCCCTCCAGTAACCCTCATTTTTTTTTTTAGTAAAACCAACTTGTTGTATTCAACATTCTCTTTTCTCTTAAGTTATTAACAATTTGTTAAGATATACCTTTGCAATCAAAGATGAAACATTTACTTTTTCTCCCTACCTGATGCCTCCAATATTCAAAAACTCTTGAATCTTCTTTTCATGACAAAATAATTAGTTATTTACATAAGTTCAATAAGAATTGGTTCTCCCTGGAACAGGACGCAGTTGGAAATGTTGGCTGTATATATTTCCAAGGCTTTGATTGGCTTGTCACATTTGAAACAGATGTAAAATCCACCTGCTAACCTGTTTACAAGATTCCAGCAAAGCAGTTTTTAAAAAAAACTTTCTCAATCACCGATCTTGCTACACTTACAGAAATAATCAGGCAATGTTGAATAATTGTAAATGACAACAGATTTCAATATGCCCATTATCGCAAATCTGATGAGAATTTATTGTGATGGAATTGACAAGGAAATTTGATTATTTCTGTGACATTCCACATCTTGAAATAATAACTAAAATAACAAGCGATAACATACAAAGACTTACCAGATTTTGGAACACTTCTATTAATAACATTTACCCTGCAACGTGATCTAAGAAGGTTTATCATCACTTACTTGACATCTTTCCCATGTAATTTAACACATCAAATAAACGTAATTAGTTTAACATCTCTTTTTGTAAGGAAAGAGAAAATAATCCTTTTCAGTATTCCAGTAGCCCTCTGGAAAATTTCAAAGTCAGTCCAAGGTCAAAAAGACTTCATTTTGAATTTGATTTTTGGAGAAGTTTGTCAAAATTTCAAAAGCTTCGGACACTTGCCCAAGTAGGATCATAGGTCACTGTGAAACAATACTTAGTTATCCATTTAACCTAAGTGACAATTAAAGACTTCACAGGCAAATACAGAAAATTAAATAGTCCTAAAAAGCATTAGCTTTCCTTAGGGTCTCTGGGGTAGCTCAGTCGGTTAAGTGTCTGACTCTTGCTTTCAGCCTTGGTGGCTCAAGCTCACCACCCTGAGATCATGATCTGAACTGAAATCAAGAGTCAGATGCTTAACCGACTGAGCCACCTAGAAACCACCCCTCGCCTTTTTTTTTCTTTAACTCTACTCCCTCTGGCAACCATCAGTTTGTCCTCTGCATTTATGGATCTGTTTCTGCTTTCTGTTTGTTTGTTTCTTTTTAAGATTCCACACATAAGTGAAATCACACAGCATTTGTCTTTTCTGGCTGACTTATTCACTTAGCATAATACCGTCTAGGGTATGCTGCAAATGGTGAGATCTCGTTCTTTTTTATGAATAAGTAATATTTATGATTAAGTAATGTGTGTGTGTGTGTGTGTGTGTGTGTGTATACCACATTTTCTTTATTCATCTATGGATGGACATTTGGCTTACTTCCATATCTTGGCTATTGGAAATAATGCTGCAGTAAGCATAGGGGTACCTATATCTTTTTAAATTAATATTTCCAGTTTTGGGGGGTAAATACCCAGTGGTAGAATTACTGGATCATATGGTATTTCTATTTTTCATATTTTGAGAAACCACCATACTATTTTCCGCTATGGTTGTACCAATTTGCATTCCCCCCAGTAGTGCACAGGGGTTCTCTTTTCTCCACATCCTCACCAATACTTGTTATTTCTAGTCTTTTTAATCCTAGCTATTCTGAGATGTGTGAGGGGTTTCTCACTATAGTTTTGATTGGCATTTCCCTGATGATGAGTGATGCTGAGCATTTTTTCATGTATCTATTGGCCATCAGTAGTCTTCTTGAGAGAACTGTCCTCTGCTCATTTTCAATTCGATTGTCTATTCTCTCGTCATACCTTCTTTTACTGAAAGCATATATCCTACTTTTCTTGCATATGGAGATGTTTCCCTTATTTCTAGTAGCTTTAACCACATATATTAATTAGAATCCTTAACCCTTAGCAGCCTTAACTAAGAAGTAAACGGTTGTGAACTGTGTTTTTTGTTAGCATTCGATGAACTGACAAACTAATAAATACTTTTTATTTGATTTTCATAAACAAGTGTTTTTTTATAGTATAATTTTTTTTAAAAAGTGAAACATGTTTACTAACAGACCCAAATTTATCTTTAGTTTCTTTATATTAAGGAAGTCAAAAGTAAATAAACATCTGTTCAGTAATTAATGCTTCATTGTTTTATCTTATTTGGAAATTATCTAGATATTCAGTGAATTTAACTTAACTAATCACTTGATGTAGCAAAACTAAGATTTCAGGTTACCAAAGTTATTTGGGGAAACTAGTTTTTCTTTTATTATTTTATTTACTTACTTGTCAGAGAGAGAGCACAGGCAGGGGGAGTGCCAGGCAGAGGGAAAACCAGACTCCCCGCTGAGCAAGAAGCCTGATGCAGGACTTGATCCCAGGACCCTAAGATCAGGACCTGAGCCAAAGGCAGATGTTTAACCTGTTGAACCACCCAGGTGCCCCTTGGGCAAACTATCTTAAAAGTTTACCTAAAAACTTTATCTTATTCACATCTATTCAGTTTACTTGTTCATAACAATTATGCTTAGATTATGCACAAAAACCTTTATAAAACATTAGACAAAGTCATTATTTCAAGTTATTGTTTGCTGACAACTTTTATAACAGGGATAACATGAATTTATTTGAATAGGAAACCTAGGTAGGATAAAAGCTGTATGTCTAATTTACCAAAAATTATCCTAATCTCATGAACCTTAAAAACATTTGTATTAGTTTCTATTCTATTTCTGAGATTTCGAAATGCTTTATTTGTAAGTGCTTATTTTTTACCTCAATTAAATAGAGCCATTTGCAAAATAATTTTAACAATACTATTCAGAGGTAGAAAATGCCACGTGTCTACAATAGACACACATAAGCATATAAACAGACACCTTACAGTGATTGTTTTTAGAAATTTTAGACAGGAAACAGGTATGATAATAAAAACTCACTGTTTATAAAAGAACAGTTGTATCCAAACTGTTTTCTGATCAGTGGACTAAGCTAAGGCTGCCAGATCAGAAGGCTAAAAAATTTTTTTGCTAATATTTGTGGAGAAGACACAGGATTTTTCATTTGTCTAGATTTTGAATGACCTTTCCCCCCTTTTGTTTCACTTCTGATAAGAATTACCTCACAGAGTTTTATGCTCTTAATATTTTTACCTCAAAGTCAGAGGGAAAATGCAGGTTCCTCCAAGAAGGAGCTTGGTTTTTTAAGGCTAATAATTTACAAGCCTTTTGAGATAGATAGGGGAGATTTTGGAATTGGTAAAAGGAATAGGTGAACTTTGAATGGTCTCCAAGGGCGCATTTCTTGTTTTGTAAGATCTTTTAGTAAAGATTTGTGAAGATTCGTAAGGTATTTTTAATTCCTCAGAGCACTGGGTTTTGGTTGGATGTTAAGGACGGCCGCACCCATCCATCTATGTTAGAATGCATTCCTGTTTTGGTTTTGCTTTAACTTTGGCTGTTAAGGGGAAATGTTAACACTTTATCAGTAAAACTCTGAGTCTCATTGACTCTGGGAGGGGCTCACAGAGGGCCCTCCTTCAAAGATAGATATGGAGGTGGCTATAACGTCATTACCTTGGTGGACTTTTGTTTATGATCCTGGAAAAGCAATTCAAACAGAGGACAACTAGAGTGAGTATTCAAATAAAGGAGATAGAAGGAAGCAATAAGAATTATGTCAGTCTTACAGACTTTTCGCTTTTTAAAAGATTTTATTTATTTATTTGTCAGAGAAAGAGAGAAAGAGCAGCAGGCAGAGCAAGAAGCAGACTCCTGCTGAGCAGGGAGCCCGAGACAGAACTCCATTCCAGGACTCCAGGAACATGACCTGGGCTGAAAGCAGATGCTTAACTGACTGAGCCACCCAGGCGTCCTGATTTTACAGACTTTTGTGTTAGGTACCGCTTGGGTCTTTTTAAGTTTTTTTTTTATCAGCCTTTTGCAACGAAACTTTTGATGAAGCTAGTTTTGGAATTTTGAAGCATTTGCTTTAAGTGACCTTTTTACATGATCTCCTCTAACTGGAGTGTCTCCCATTATGGCCGCTGTAATTCTAGGTTGTAATTCCCCTGAGGGCTGGCAGCCCTTTAGTAGGACCCTACCCACAATTTCTGTCCAGTCAAATCTAGCCCCAAATGAGGTGCAGCTCACATTTCTGTCCAGTCTTATTTTGGGGTTCCCAACCTGACAGTTACCTAAGCCAAGTTCATTAGGACACAAAACAAGCTTAGTAAGATTCCACCATTTTTATAGATATTTATAGCTTCTGGGTCCATAGTTCTTAGAGATAAAATAAGCAGGTGCACTGGAAGGTGGTACATTTCAATCTTTGGGTTTTAAAGGATTTCATTTATTTTTCATTATTATTATTATTATTTTTAAAAGGATTTCATTTAAACAAATTTTATTCACCCAAGGTCTGCTGCTGGACCATTCTAGCTCAATTTGGACCCAGTTCAAGTCCTGTAGGTAACCAGGACTGGCAAGGGCTGGGGTTTTCCACTCCAAAACCTGGTAATGGAGGTCTGAGAAGCTCAAACTGACCTGCGCTGTATGGGAAAGCCAATCAGATCGAGAGGCTCTCAGAAGTGGGAGGAGCTTACCCAAGGTCTTCAGGAGCCTGGAGAGAGATGGGGGGACTCAAAGGTCACAGGGTACCACGCCTGTGTTTATCATGGTTCCCTGAGTGCCGCAGGGAGGTTCCCTTGGGATCCCATTGCTGCCACCAAACCTATTAAGCAACAGAAACTCAGCTGAGTTAATCAGTTAATCTAAAAGATCAAATTGGCGGTTTTGAATGATTCATAAACCAGGTGGCATCCCATCTAGCAAATAGAAAGGAGCCCTGTAGAGCTGCAGCAAAGGAAAGGTTTTTAAAGGTAGAGGGAGCAAAAAGGAAGTTATTAGCAAAGAATCCGTTGTTTCAGGCCAGGTTGCTCTGTCAGTACATTGCCCAGTGCTGACCAGGGAGAATTCCCTGATGTCTGGCAAAAGGTTCCGTTTCACCGGGGATGGGGAGGGGAGTGGAGTGTGCTGAAACTGAGTGAGGTTAGGTGTCAAGTCTTGGTTTGCCAATGTGGGGCCCTTAACATAAATGATTGCATTTTGGACCCTTGGTTTCCTTTTGAATAGCATGTGTATTGGGAAGCAGGTGATCCTTAAAATGTGGTCCCTGGGCGGGCATGCCTGCTCAGAGTTTGTTAGCAAGGCAGTCTCGAGGAATGGTTCTCAAGGTGAGGTGTCAGCTTCCAGCATCAGCTTGGGCTGGAAACTTCTTAGAAACACAGATGGTTGGATTCTACCCCAGACCTAGTGAATCAGACACTGGGGGTGGCGTCCAGCCGTCTGTGTTTTAACAAGCCCGCCAGGGGATTCAAGGATGAGGCGTGCTATATTCTCCATTTGAGTAAGTAGCCAGGATGATACAAAAAGCATGGAAATGTCTGCCTTCCAGAGCTGCTTTCACGTTTCTTTCTGGGAAGTGGAGTTTATCGCCTTCCCAGCTGGGCTGTGAGCATCCATGAGCTCCGACTCCACTGTCAGGATGTCAGTCATTTACCTTTTGTAGGTGTTGCTGTGATTGCCACTGCCGGATAGGTGTTCGGGTGTGGGTTCTCTTTTCTGTCTTCTTCCCATGAGATCACCCCGTTTTATTAGCCCTCTCAAAAGTGGCTGCACAGACACACACCAGGAAGACCCCCAGGGGCAGGATGACTCAGTCGCCCAGAGCCGTGTAACAGAAGCAACATCACCCCACCAAGCCCCCAGCATCTGATGTCACCATTTACCCCTAGGTCCTCAAGCTTTCTCTGGGCTCAGATTCACAGATGTGGGCCCCTCCCTTCCTCAACAAAATCCTGGGGGAAATGAGCGCAAACTGCCTTGGTGTGCACGGCCATTTGCCAAAGGAGCAGAAGAACACGCAGAAGCACCATGTTCTGTTGAATGCCTGGCATTTCAGGGAGAACTTTTGGGGTCACTCCATAGACACAGCCCAGCCTTCCTCTTCATTCAGTGACTTTTTAAAATTACTGTTTAATTTCAGAAACGGTATTCCAAATGCTATTCTGAGCACTTTAAACCCATTCACTTACTTAATCCTCATGCTGTCCTTACGCCCATTTTACAGATGAGGAAACTGAGATACAGATGGGTTAGTATACCTATCCAGTGCCACACACTCTGCAGATTCTATAGTGGTTCCATGGTGATGGTGCTTCAGCTTGGAAGGAATTTCCTAGAGATGGGACCCAGCACGCTTGGGGCTTTAAAATGCCGACTCTGCCTTGCCGGCCAGGTCTTAAATGAGAAATGGGTCCCCCTCCTTCCCCCACTTTTCATGTCATGGTCCGTGTGTTGGATGCTTTTATTCATTGAGATGTGAGCCTGACTGCTTCCCCTACTTTGCGCTCACAGCTATCCCTTTCAGTTAGTTGCCACTCAGAGTTTCCTGCCTCAGAAAGTGGGCATTGTTCTTCTCAAAGACCACCCCGAATACATCCTTCATCAGAACTGGGTTTACTAATTTGCTGCAGCCGGGAGCGGGGTGGTGGGGGGGGAGACACGCCATAAGAAGCAGGGCTGTGTGTGTGTGGTGGAGAGTGGTCTCAGTTAAGAGGGGCTTAGAAAGGGCTTGATACAGGATTTGGGCTTGTGCTGGCTAATTTTTATTTATTTATTTAGAGATCGATTGAGAGAGATTAAGCGTGAGCCCGGGGGGCAGAGGCAGAGGGAAAGGAAGAAGAAGACTCCGTGCAGAGGGGAGCCCATTGCAGGGCTCCATCCCAGGACCCCGAGATCACGATCTGAGCCAAAGGCAGATGCTCAACCAACTGAGCCACCCAGGTGCCTCATGTGCTGGCTATTTCTAAGGAGGGAAGGGTTACAGATTTAGGGAGGAAAACTACAGGACGCCCAGCTGAATTTGAATATATATATATATATATATATATATATAGAGAGAGAGAGAGAGAGAGAGAGAGAGAGCGCATATATGTAGACAATGCATTCTATGTAATACTGGGGACATACGTACATTATAAAAATTCCATTGTTTATCTAAAATTGAAATTTAACCGGACACTCCGTATTTTATCTTGCAACCCGGAGGATTTGAATGTTCTCGGGAAGTGAAGACAGTTGGGTTGATTGGAGTAACTTAATCATTTTCCTCTAGAAGGCAGGAGGAATAAAGGGAGGCGGAGGTAAGCAGCCAACACTCAGTGTCGGAAGAGGGGGCTCTTTAGTTGTTTTTGTGGTTTGGGCATCCTGTGTTCTGTCTCATTTCAGACCTGGTGGCTAGTGGCCTTGCTGAATCTGTGTGTTGACATTCTGTGTGCCTTATTAATGCTCACTTGGGAACAAGCCAAAAGCATTGCTTACTTTCACATTTAACTTCCAGATTCAGGGCTTGTTTCAGAGTCTCCCCAGATGCTAATGTCTCAAAGATGCAGGTCACTTGAGGTTCTGGTCCACGATAGCCAGTTCAGCCTGGGCCACTGGTTCTCTGCAAATATTTTTTGTTGTTACACCACGGGGGTGGGGGGGTGACTGGCTGACTAAAATGCATAGGGTGCCCCCCGCCCCGGAGAAAGAATTATCTGGCCCCAAATTTCTGTCATGCTGAGGCTGAGAAATCCTGGTCTGCCGTGTAAGTTAGGAAATAAGCTTAATTTCTGAGGTCTCCCTAGCTATCTCTGGGGCATGCCTTCCAGAACTGAAGGAAATGAAAGCCGGAAAAGTGTGCACGTGTATTTAGGACCCCTGTCCTGAATTGGCATCATGTGGGACTAGCTCAGTGATTGACTTTTAATAGTAAGTGTTCAATGAATATGCCGAATGCATGAAAAATGTTTATTATGTATGCACTGAATTCATTCAGCACCTACAGTGGCGGGGCCAGTCCTGGGTGCTGAGTGTGCCGTGGTGGGGGAAACAGATAACAGAGAAATGTGAGCTTGAAGGGTGAGGAAGAGGAGCAAGGCAGCTTGTATGAATTGGGGAGGGCTGGCCTGCTGGCTGGGTGAGGAGTTGACAGTTAGTGCAGTTAGACACCATGAAGGGTTTGGAGAAAGGGAGCATCTTTATCATACACGGTATCTTGGCCTGTCTAGGGTCTTGAGCTTTATTTTTCCTTCTCTGCCCCTTAGTTTAAAAACACAGGGCAAACACGGGGCCAGAGCTGACCCCTCACTTAGAAGACGAGAGAGGGAGGAAGATCGCGAACTCTTATTTAGCTGTTGTTAGACCTGCCCCCACACTTTTGGAAATCAACCCTGTACCTGAAAGTTGGCGAGGGCTGGAGAGGAGCAGCAGAGGGAAGGCGACAATCAGGACAGACTGTGACCCTGCAGAGCCCTGTTTCTGTAATTGCCACCCAGCCACGCCCATCCACCCTGTGTATTGTCTACTGGTGCTTCCATCCACAACTGGGGAGCTGAGTTGCTCTAGAGACTATTGCCTGCAAATCCTAAAATATTTACTTTCTGGCTCTCTATAGAAAAGGTTTGCTGACCGCTGACTTGGGAGATAATCGCATTTTTGTCACAGAATTCTCAAAGTCAGTCTTGCGGATGCACAGCCGTGCCATGCCATCACTCTGTAAATGAACAGACCCATCCCGCTGCCAATGAGAACTTGGTCTCTGAGGGCCAGGACCCTTCTCTTTCCTGAATCACACTGCCTGCTTCCTGTGGGTTGTCAGAAACAGCTAGAATGAATATACCAGAGCTCTCAACAGCAGATGCTTACAGGGGCCAGGTGGATCATGTAAACCAATAATAGCCGAGCCAGGCATAAGTTGATAAATGGCAACAATATTTGACTGCAGTACTGGGGGACAATAGGGAATGGAGGAGACTGTAGCACACTGAAGAGCAGATGTCCCACATCAAGAGGGCCACATCACCAAGATAGTACCGTGTTTCTAATTTTCAAGAAGCTAAAAGCCTTTGGACTTTACTTGGGTTTTTGTGCAAATCTGACATTTTGCGTGAAATACATTTCATGTTTCGATGTTGAAACTGTTTTAACTATAAAAGTTAGGACTGGCCTATAGGAGGCAAGCTGGGCAAGACATAGCTGAGTGTGTCCAGAGGTCACCAGCAACACTGGAATGATGACCAGAGTTTCCTTGCTGCTCTAGAAAGACAGCAGGGAGTTTTCCTGGGCCCTCGCCAGTTGAAGTTCCCTGTCAGCCATCGTGGCTTCCTGTCAAGCCTTCAGCTGGACACTAAAAACAGCCTCTGACTCCACTTATCTGCAGAGGGAAGGAAGTGCACAGGAGTCAAGGAGGATACAGAAATGCAGGAAGACTGAGCTCCTGGAGGAGGGGCGTGGGTTCCATGAGGGTCCCAGGGTCTGAGAGGAAACTGCTAAGTTCATCCTGGGCATGGCCAATAGGAGTGTCCCAGGGGAGCCCATGTCATCCTTTTCAGAGGTAATAAAGCCCAATTTTACCTTTAGTAAATCAAAAATAGGTGCCCCCCTGAATGCAAGTCAAAATTGCAATGAGATATCATCTCACACCTGTCAGAATGACTAAACTCAAAAACACAGGGAACAACAGGTGTTGGCGAGGATGTGGAGAGAAAGGAACCCTCCTACACTGTGGTGGGGATGCAAACTGGTGTAGCCACTGTGGAAAACAGCATGGAGACTCCTTGAGAAGTTAAAAGCTGCCTTATGGTCCAGCAGTCTCACTACTGAGAATTTATTCAAGGAATACAAGAACACTAATTCAAAGGGACACATGCACCTCGATGTTTATAGCAGCATTACTTACAATAGTCAAGATAAGGGAGCAGCCCGTGTCCATCAACTGATAAATGGATGAAGAAGATGTGGTGTATATATACAGTGGGATATTACTCAGCTGCAAAAAAAGAATACGATAAATACCATATGATTTCACTCATATGTGGATTTAAGAAACAAAAGAACTAGGGGGGGGAGAGGAAGACAAACCAAGAAACAAACTCTTGGGGTACCTGCGGGGGGTCAGTTATTAGAGCATGTCACTCTTGATCTCGGGGTCATCAGTTTGAGTCCCATTTCAGGTGTACAGCTTACGTTTAAAAAAAAAGAAAGGAAAAGGGGCACCTGGGTGGCTCAGTCGTTAAGCATCTGCCTTCGGCTCAGGTCCTGATCCCAGTGTCCTGGGATGGAGCCCCGCATCGGGCTCCTTGCTTGGTGGGAAGCCTGTTTCTCCCTCCCCTACTCCCCCTGCTTGTGTTTCCTCTCTCACTGTGTGTCTCTCTGTCAAATAAATAGATAATATCTTGAAAGAGAGAGAGAGGAAGGAAGGAAGGAAGGAAGGAAGGAAAGAGAGAAATAAAGAAAGAAAGAAAGGGAGTGAGGGAGGAAGGAAGGAAGAAGATAGAAAGAAAGAGACTCTTAACTATAGAGAACAAACTAGTGGTTACCAGAGGGGAGACAGGTGGGGGCATGAGTTAATAGGTGATGGGGATTAAGGAGTGCACCCGTCATGATAAGAACCGAGCGATTACAATAAGAACTTAAACAAAAATGGAGGAAATTCTGTGGAAAGGTCATGGGTTTATAAGTCTGAGAATCCTGGTTACTAACACCTCTTACAACCATCACCAGCTGCTTGCCACAGGAAGAACTCTTGGAGCCTCAGTTTCCTCATCTGCAAAATGGGACCAAAATCCCTGCCTGTCGCACCAAAATGATGTGAGGATTAAATGATAGGATGTGTAGTGTAGTCCCTGCCACAGAGAAAGCCACCCACTAAATGGTAGCTTTCACTGACTAAAGCTAACAAAGTGTATTTCTTTACCTCTCCTGTGACATGTGACATGGACTTCCTGAGGCTTCCCCAAAGTTAGGACAGCTTCAGCTTCTCTGGATCACATCCGTAGCGCGATCTTTTCAAGACTGACTAGGATCCTCCAGGAAGTGTTACGTTAGATTCCGTAAGAAGGATCTTTAGAAAGACTTTGGACATCAGAGGGAGGGAGGAAAACATAACCCCCCAGAAACTAGAATGGCACTGTGGAATGAATCTCTCATTCCCAGCCTGCAAGGAAATGAGGGCTAGAACAACTGAAGTAACCCAAAGACATCATTGGTGATTAAGGACAAAGCTTTCCAGAATCAAACTGAAGAGGCAGAAATGACTCCCAGGCAAAAAAGGTGAATGCTCTCTCTCTGAAACTAACAATACATTATATGTTAACTAATTGAATTGAAATAAAAAATTAATTAAAAATAAAATTTAAATAATTTTTTTGAAGAAGCCATGACTGTTCCATCTTCCCTTCCATTTGGAGAGATAGTGGCCATTTATTGAGTATCGAACAGCTCAGGTTTGAACTGTGCGGGTCCACTTCATGTGGATTTTTTTTTGATAAGTGTTGTACGGTGCTGTAAACGTATGTGCTCTTCCTTATGATTTTCTTAATAACATTTTCTTTTCTCTAGCTTACTGTATTGTTAAGGATACATTCCATGACACAAAATGTGTCAATTGGCTGTTTATGTTAAGGTCTCCAGTCAACAGCGGGTTTGGGGGAGTCCAAAGTTATACTTGGATTTTCAACTGTGTGAGGGGGTCAGTGTGCCAGCCCATGTGCTCAGCGGTCAGCTGTGTTTGAAGGAGCTGGACTTAGGGAGTGGGCGACAGAAAAAAATATGGGGAATACCATTCTTGCTGTCAAATTTTGCTGAGAATCTACCAAAGGACATAAAACAAATACACCTGCTACCAGAACAGTCTAGTCTATAATTTCCTCTGGGCTCCCTTCACGGTCTCCACCCCATCCGCTCACCACAGCCCTTTCCTGCTCTACTGCCAAGACCATATTAAATGCATATAGAGTTTTCCAGATACTGAAAAAATTTTAATCCACCACCCTCAATATAGAATTAAAGAAACATTTTTATTTTTTCCAAGTGACACAAAAGTTAACTCGGATGAAATTTAAATTGTTTCTTTTCTGGAAATGTGACAGCCAAGTGCTGGGTGAGTCCATCAAAGATGAGCATTTTTTTTCTTTTGAAGTTTACTTATTTATAATCTCTACACCAGTGCAGGGGTCAAATCCCTGACCCCAAGATGAAGAGTGGCATGCTTGACCCACTGAGCCTGCCGGACTCCCCAAAGATGAACATTTTTGTGGATGGTGTGCTGGCATGGGCTGATTAGGGTTGGGCACCTTCCTTAGGCTATTTCTCTGCTATCCTCCCACCAAGTTACCCCTGCCCCATTTACAGATGAGGATTTCCAGATGGCTCCCTAGGTCCTGCAGTGGGAGGATCCCCAGCTGGCCTTGCCACCAGGCACATGTGGTTCAAGGGCTCATCAGGACTGCCTGGTCAGCAGGACTGCCTGGTGGTCAGTGAGCATTGACTGCACTGGGGGTTCTGCTGGGTGACGCTGGCATGCTCAGGGGCCACGGCTCCGCCAGGTGTCAGGGCTCCATAGCCTTGGGCAGGAAGAAGTTCAGTGTGGCCCAACTAACACTTCCCCTGGCTTGCGTTCCAAGGGCACACTGATGCAGATTTTGAGGACAAGAAACATAGCTTACTGAGCTTTCTAAAGGACGGATTTCCCAATAGTAAGAATGTGATAGTGAGCTTTGGAGATGTGCTAGCAAAAATTAGGGAAGTCTGGCAGCTGGGTTTTCATTCTTTTGTGCATCGTTTTAATTTTTTTCCCCCTTGGGGCTGGCAGTAAAGGAGGGAGGTTATTGGTATAATTTACAGAAGAGTTGCAAGAGCAGCATGAGAGACTCCTTGTATTACATACTTCCATGTATGTTTGTATATGTAATTTCATGTACATATGTACTATATAATTTCAAATCTCCATAGAGGTTGCAAGAATAATACCAGGGACCCCTCTATACCTGTTACCCCAGTTCCACATTCCCTAGTTGTTTATATTTTGCCCCATTTGCCAAATTTCTCTCTCCCATTCTTTTTTTTTTTTTTTTTTTGAGTAAACTCTTCCCCCAACATGGGGGAACTCATGAACCCAAGAACAAGAGTTTCATGCTTTACCAATTGAGCCAGCTAAGCATTCTTTCTCTCTTTCAACATACACACTTGCACAAGCAATTGTATAACTATGTAACTATTCCATAAATATATACATTTTGCCTCTATATGTTATCATATATGTGATATATTTTTTGAACCATTTGAGAATACAGTGGAGACGCCACACCCATTTAAACCCTTCTGTGTGTATTTCCTAGGAGTGAGGACTCTGTTTCACATATGCACCATAAATAATCAAACCCAAGAAATTAAATGTGGCTATACCACTGCTCTAGCCTACAGTCCATCTTCAATGTTTGGTAATTGCCCCGGTTATGTCCTTATGGAATTTCTTCTCCCCTCATTCTGGATGCACCCCAGGCTCACTTGTGCATTTAGGGGTCATGATTCTTGAATCTTCAAACCACATCCTTTTATTTATTTTATTATTGTATGTTGAACTTGTTAAAGTATAACCTGCATATAGAAAGAATATCCAGCATCCATGCATCTGTCAGTATCCAGCTTGATGATAAAGGCATGACAAAGGCAACCTACTTGGTACTGGTTCTAAATGGTGCTTTGTATATGATGTCAAAAACATTGGTCCCTGGGGCACCTGGGTGGCTCAGTTGGTTAAGCATCTGCCTTCTACTCAGGTCATGATCCTGGGGTCCTGGGATTGAGCCCCGTGTCCAGCTCCCTGCTCATCAGGGAGCCTGCCACTCCCCCCCATACCCTCTACTTATTCTCTCCCTCTCTCAAATAAATAAATAAATAAATAAATAAATAAAATCTTTAAAAACAAAAACCAACCAAAAAAACCCTATCAGTCCCTAGGTTATCAGGATGGACAATTCTCAGAGTGTAAGTCCAGCACATGGATGTGCGGCCGTTGCTCATAGCCACAAAAGCTTCCACCCAGTTCTCCAGCTCTGGGGCCAGCCTCAGACCTCCTGCTCTGGCCGATGCTTCTACTGGTGGACCAGGTCTAACCCTTTGGAGCATCTCAGCCCAGCCACCTGATTCCAGGGGGCCTCCAACATTAGAAAGATTCCCAATATCCTTTGCTTGGATGATAATTCCTAATCTTTGTGTGTGAGCTCAGGCCTTTCTTCTCCATCCTGTATCTGATGTCATTGAGAAACAGGAGACCCCAAGATGTCAGAGAGGCATGGCGGAGGGGACTGCATTTTTGTCCCCCACCCCCCATCGAGAGGAACCGTCTGAGTGTGCCTGCCTAGGGTTGGCCCTCAGTTTGTCTCTATATGGACTCAGTGGAAGTGCTGTTGAGAGGGTTACTCTTCTTTCCATTTGATGCCTCTCTTGGGCATTGCTTTAGGCGATTGTTACCTTCTTAGGGCAACCCAGAGTTCAAAGGGTGCTACTGGGTTATTGGAGATCATTTCCTCCGAATCGTTTCCTTCCTATCGGTCTCTACATTTGTAAAAACACAAAATAAAAACTTTGATACCCTCTTTTCTGACTTTTATAGATTCTGAGTTTTTAAAATATGGTAAAACATACACAACATAAAATATACGATTTTAACTATTTTTTAAACATTTTATTTATGTATTTGTTGGGGTGGGGGCAAAGAGAGCACCAACAGGGGGAGTGACAGCCTGAGGAAGAGGGAGAAGCAGGCTCCTCGCTGAGCAGGGAGCCCGAGGTGGGGCTCATCCCAGGACCCTGGGATCATGACCTGAGCCTAGGGCAGATGCTTAACTGATTAAGCCTCTCAAACACCCCAATTTTAACTATTTTTTAAAAGATTTTATTTATTTATTTGACAGACAGAGATCACAAGTAGGTAGAGAGGCAGGCAGAGAGAGAGGAGGAAGCAGGCTCCCCGCTGAGCAGAGAGCCCGATGCGGGGCTCAATCCCAGGACCCTGGGATCATGACCCGAGCCGAAGAAAGAGGCATTAACCCACTGAGCCACCCAGGCGCCCCCAATTTTAACTATTTTTAAGTGAACAATTTGTGACATGGAACGACTCACAGTGTTACTTTCACACTGTTGTGCAAACGTGACCGCCATCCAGATCCAGAATGTTTTCATCTTCCTGAACTGAAACTCTGACCCCATTAAACACTAATTCCACATTCCCCTCCTCCCAGCGCCTGGTAACCACAGTCTGTGTTCTGTCCCTGTGCATTTCACTATTCCAGATACCTCACATAAATGGATGCATACACTGTTTGTCTTTTTGTGCCTGGTCATTTCATTTGTTGCAATTTCCATCCAGTTGTAGCACACGTCAGAGTTTCTTTCCTTTTGGAGGCAGAGAGGTATTCCATTGTCTGTATATACCACATTTTGTTTATCCACTCATCCACTAACAAACATTCGGGTTGCTTCCCACTTTTCAGCTCTTGTGAGTAATGCTGCTACGAACATGCCTTGGATTCTGTTTTTAAAGATTAAGGAGGGCACATATTGCATGGAGCACTGGGTGTGGTGCATAAACAATGAATTTTGGAGCACACACACAAAAAAATTAAATTAAATTTTTAAAAAAGCACACACACACACACACACACACACACACAAATAAAGAACATGTTCGTAGTTCTTTTGCCCTGAATCAGAATATTAAAACTTCTCTGATTGGGACTCACGGCCCACAAGATGCATGTGCATATGTGCATATGTGTGTGTGTGTGTGTGTGTGTGTGTTGTGATGGGTACAGGCTAGGGCTGAAGTAAAACCCAAGTCTCTCTTGCAAAATGCAGCTCCCTGTATTTGCTGGCTGGAAGGGGCCAACGGCTTTAGTAACAGTGCAACCTATTTAGTGATCCAAAGGGCTATACTTGGAGCCAAGTGAGTTATGTCAAGTAAATGCAAATTGTCGGTATTACTAGCATTTACTCACCAGACACATGTTCCTGTTCCTTATTTCTGTCCTATCTTCCCGATCACATTGTAAGCATTTTCTGGGACAGGAAAATATCTTTTGTTGTCCATTCAGCCCCGTTAGCCTAAAGGCAGCAGGTCTCCTGTAAATGAGTTGACAGTGACTCACATTTTAAAAATTTTATTTGAATCTAAGTTAGTGGGGCGCCTGGGTGGTTCAGTGGATTAAGCTGCTCTCTTCAGCTCAGGTCATGATCTCGGAGTTCTGGGATCAAGTACCACATCGGGCTCTCTGCTCAGCGGGGAGCCTGCTTCCCTCTCTCTCTCTCTGCCTGCCTCTCTGCCTACTTGTGATCTCTACCTGTCAAATAAATAAATAAATAAATAAAATCTTTAAATCTAAGTTAGTGAACATATACCGTGTTATTAGTTTCAGAGGTAGAATTTAGTGGTTCATCAGTCGCATATAACACCCAGTGTTACATCAAGTGCCCTCCTTAATGCCCATCCCCCAGTCACCCATCTCCCGACTCCACCTGCCTCCAGCAACCCTCAGTTTTTTCCTGGAGTGAAGAGTCTCTTACAGTTTGCTTCCTTCTCTATTTTTATCTTATTTTATTTTTCCTTCCCTTCTCCTGTGTTCATCTATTTTATTCCTTTTATTCTGTATATGAGTTAGGTCATAAGGTATTTGTCTTTCTGTAATTTATTTTGCTTAGCATAATACCCTCTAGTTCCATCTACATTGTTGCAAATGGCAAGATTTCTTCTTTTGATATATATACATACATACATATATATATATATACGCAAATATGTGTATATGCATTTATAGTGAAATACTACCCAGTATTTATATATTATTTATATTATTATGTAGCACACACACACACACACACACACACACACGCACACACACGCACCACGTCCTCTTTTTCCATTCGTGGATAAAGATGGACATCATGGATAGACATCTGGGCTCTTTTGGCTATTGTGGACATTGTTGCTATGAACACTGGGGTGCAGGTGCCCCTTCGAATCACTATGTTTGTATCCTTTGGATAAATACCCAGTAGTGCGATTGCTGGGTCGTGGGGGCTCTATTTTTAACCTTTTGAGGAACCTCCATACTGTTTTCCAGAGTGGCTGCACCAGCTTGCATTCCCACCAACAGCATAGGAGGGTTCCCCTTTCTCCGCATCCTTGCCAATATCTTTCGTTTCCTGAGTCATTAATTTTAGCCATTCTGACCTGTGTGAGGTGGTATGTCATCGTGGTTTTGATTTGTATTTCCCTGATGCCGAGTGATGTGGAGCATTCTTTCATGTGTCTATTAGCCATCTGTATGTCTTCTTTGGAGAAGTGTCTGTTCCTGGACAGTAACTCACGTTTCAGATTTACCTATCTACCCATGCTATGCATTGACATCACCAGTGTCCCAGTATGTACTTTCTCACCATCAGAAATTTTTTTCCTTGTGAATTTTCACTAAATATTGCTGCTATCTTGTCTGCAGTTGGGCAGCTGAATTACACTAGTGGACTGAATTCTTAATGAAATAGTTACAAGAATTGATTTCACCAATATATATATTGGGTATCCATTATGTGGCCAGTTGGACAAGATGCTGAATCTACTGACATTAAAAGCATGGGTCTTGTCTTCTGGGCTCCCATTAGAACCTTTTTCCATGTGTGGGCTATCAATCAGTCAAGGCTTTTATTAGAAGTGCAGATTCTCAGGCCATACCTCGGACCCAGGGGTTGGAACCTGCATTTTAATGAGCACCCCCACGTGATGCATGTGCACATTCCAGTTTGAGAAACACTAGTCTGGTGGATATTAGTCTGTTAATTTTATTCATAGTGATAGTAAGAGAGTTATCAACCTCTTTATCAGTGTGTGTGTGTGTGTGTGTGTGTGTGTGTGTGTGTGTTAGAGCAGATGAGACCAGGTTAACAGTGGAATACTCTCTTCAATTCTGGTCCCATAACCTAAATCAAAGAAGGGTGGTGGGAATACTCCAAGGCACCCTGATATACTCATTACCTGAGAACACTAGGAAGGAATAAAATCCCCAAGGGGTGCTGAAAGCACCTGGATGCCCAAGATGGAGGAAATTGCCTAAGACATCTTGCTCTGAATTTATAGTAAAAAGAAAAACTTTGGTTGGATTTTCTAGTAGCAAATTCAGAAACAGGATGTGAACACCAGTAGTCTATTTGGGAGGAGATCACAGTGGGGGCTCAGGCAGGGGAGTAGGGGAGTGGGACAAAGAATGGAAAGCAGCCTCTGGGTCTTGGTCTTGGGAAATTGTGTAGTGAGTATTGTTGTCCCCCCAAGGGTAAGGAAGCTGGGGTTTTTATGCACCAAGAGTCAGTCACCCTGCTCTGAGCTCTCCTGGCCAGAGCATCTGCAAGCCCTGGGGAAAGACTTCTGGGTGCTTGCAATACAAAGCCATCACAGCTTACGGGAGCGGAGCGGTGGCCTCCGAGGGTTATGGGCAAGGCACTAACCACACCTGCTAGCATATCCAATCTGAAATCATGAGACCAGGGTGCCTCCACAGACCTCTGCATCAAAGCTTCAGTTCCTGATGAGGAACAAACCAACCTTTTGGATTGTAACAAGTTTCAAAGCCTCAGTGATTCATCCCCTCAGAGTTACTAATCATCTTCACAAGACTGGAATGACCGACCTTCACATTTTCTTAAAGTCCAAATTCCCTTTTCATAATCCCTCTGCCTTCTTCCTTCCCTAAACTAAATATATGTGCTCACACGACTTTATCATACTCAACTTACAGAAAACAAGTTTTTAATGGTCTATTTCAAAATTTTCCCTTTAATGTTGCAAGTCGTAGTTTCTTGCTTCCTCTTCAGCTCCTTTGCCTTTGAATCTTTACTCCATGCATTTCTCATGGGTTTTTCATGGCTTTGCTTTTGTTTCAGTTAAAACTGAAATGCTGCATACAGCAGCTATTGCCCCCAGAGGCCGTGTCAGCATCCCCGCAAGTCAGCATTTCTCTAAGAGGCACTGCAGAACACTGCTTCGCTGAAATAGTCATTGGCAAAAGGTGGTAGGGCAGCAGGTCTGTGGAATTCTGCACACCCCATTGCCTTCCTGGTGACCCATGCTGCCCACCAGCATCTCAAAGCTCCCAAAGAGCCCACCGTGACCTTGTTTGAGTGAATGCTTAGCCTGATTTCACTGGATGCTGCCAGTGTTATGGGGACAGCCCCCTTCTGGAAATCCCTCCCGCTCACATCTTACACAGCTGGTGTTGAGCAAAAAACATCTGGGGAAATGCTAATTGGAACACATCCCCAGACTCTCTCATGCCTTTGAACTTGGTAGGCACTTGGAATGGGTTGAGTCGGAAGCAGTGGTGGGGCACCGCAACATTACAGCTCCGATCTTACTCCCTTTTTTGCAACTGGAAAAAAAAGAAGAGAGAACACTTCCCTAAATACAAAGCGATATTTTGGAATGAGGAGGGCCTTCTCTTCCATACTGAGGTCAACCCCTGGCAGGCAGCTGAGTAGATTCATCAAGAAAGGTGCACTGGCTGGGTGAGGCACCACTCTGCTTGGCATGGCACTGGCTTCAGGGAGTGAGGAATTCCATCACTCACCCATGGCAGGATGTCTTATTTGCTTTGTGTTGTCAAGGCTTGCACCTACCAGCTGATGTATCTCTGGTCCTAGGTTTGGCAAATGTAAGTCCCTGTTGGTAGAGTGGTAGATCACAGGGGTACCCCCCCAACCGTGCTCTCAAGAAAACTTGTCTAATTGCTGTGCTCTTAACTCCAGGCTCTGTAAATGAATCCCACTCACTGAACTGCTCTTTTACTTCTGTTTTTCCCAAAATGAAGATAGCTATTTTTCCAATGGGAAAAAAATATATGCTTATTACAGAAAAATTGAAAACTATAAAGAAGAAAGAAGAGATTACCTATTATTTTACCACTACTAATTGCCCTATCTGGAAATGAGCCTTGGATCTACATGCTAAGGCATCCAGAATTTGGCTCTATCTGCTGTATTCCATAAATCCGTAGATAAAGATATTATATAAATGGGCTCAGAGAATATATGCCATTTTACATCTTTTCTTCCACTTAATATTTATCACTATATTGACATGTTGACATGTATTATACATATCAATAAACATATAACAGAATCACCATTTTTAAATGTATTTTTGAGTTAAAGTTGGCATATAATGTTATGTTAATGTCAGGTGTACAACATAGTGATTGGACGTTTCTGTACAGTACTCAGTGCTCATCATGATAAGGATAGTTGTCATTTGTCCTTATACCACGTTATCATAATATTATTGACTCTCTTTCCTATGCAGTGCTTTTATCTTCAGGACTTTTTAATTTTGCAACCAGAAGTTTATATCTCTTAGCCCTCTTCACCAGTCCCACCTACCTGCCCACCCACCTCCCCGTGGACCACCGTCAGCTTGTTTTCTGTATTTAAGAGCAACAGAATCACTATTTCAATGACTGCATAGTATTTTAGTACATTTGCCATACTTGAACCGGTCCGCTGCAGTTAGCCATTTAGTCCTGGTTCACCATCATCAGTGATGCTGCCAAGAACACTCTTTGCTGTATATCGGATTATTTCTTTGGGTCAATTCCTAGAATTAGAAATGCTAAATACAACAGTTTTTGTACATAAATTGATGATGTATACGTTCAGATTGGCTTCCAGAAAGGGTGAGTCATTATTTCTCCCCCCAGGCGTATAGAAAGCTAAAGGTGGTAAAAGGGAAGTGAATGTGACCATATTCATGCCACTGCACTCCGAGAGGCAGAAAAGGACAGCTCATGATCAGTAAGAGAGTGAGCCCGAAAAGGCGTTAGAAATTCATTGATCTCTTTTTTTTTTTTAAGTTTTTATTTAAATTCTAGTTAGTTAACATACAGTGTAATATTAGTTTCAGGTGTACAGGTCAGTGGTTCAGCACTTCCATACAGCACACTGCGTTCATCACAAGTGTCCTTCTTAATCCCCATCACCCATCCCCCTGGCCACCTCCCCTCTAGGAACCATCCATTTGTTCTATGTAGTCAAGAGTCTGTTTCTTGGTTTGCTGCTCCTTCTTTCTCTCTCTTTTTTTCCCTCCATGCTCATTTGTTTTATTTCTTAAGTTCCCCCATAGGAGTGAAATCGTATGATGTTTGTCTTTCTCTGACTGACTTATTTTGCCTAGTGTTATACTCACTAGCTCCAGTCATAGTGTTGCAAATGGCAAGATATCTTTCTTTTTGATGGTTGAGTAATAGTCCATTGTATATCTATACCTACATCTATTTAATGTTAGAGGAAACTAAAGCTCAGAGAGGTTAAGGAACACCCTCCCCCCCATGCATACACTAGGCCTGGGATCCACAGTTGTCAGGTGTTTTAGAATGGATGACCTTCAAAGACAGAGAGAGGACAAAAACTTCAGAGATCATTTTCAAATGTGACAACTATAATTCTCATACAACTCCTTAGGGACTGGGTATCGAAGATCAGTTTAACTCATTAAAGGAAAAAGTCAACAGGATGTTAAAACCAATTCCATATGGCAGAGACTGGTCAGTAGTCATGGGACAAAAGAATCCCACATTGAACCAGCTTTGACATCCGCCGTTAGCCAGTTTTGTGTGTCTAACTTTGTAAGGTTTAGATGTAAGCTTGATACTGCTATTATTCAACCGTCTTTTGACCTTCAAACAATTGCGGTTTCACAATTGTGCCTCTATCTAGTACAAAAGTGGCTAAAGTTATCCAGGGCCAAAAAATTAAAATCTTTTTTTATCTTTTCTGCTGAACAAATACTATTTATAACTTACCGATTTTCCATATGTTCTGCATCTGACTGTAAAGAGTCCAGGCTTTAATCAAAAGAAAAGAGCTAAACAAAATGACATTCCAGGTGACCGTTAGGTAGGTTTATTATACAGTGCCCAACTATGGCTTTGAAAGGGAACTTCGTTTGCATCAAGTTCTGCACAGTTTTGTTAACTACAGGGACATACCCTTTGTGGCTGAACTGATTTATGGATGGACAAGATTGATCTCAATGGTAAATCCACCCAAAGCTCCGTTTGCTTTGGAGTTCCTCTGAATTGTTGAAGGCCAAAGGGTCCCCTCATTCAGGTTTTATTTCCCATGGCAGTGGGCGTCATGTTTCATGTTTCCCAGGAACCTGGGGCAGAAGTATCTGCTCAGGGTGCGGGAATCTGCTCTTGCCAGGCTTCCAGCCATGGTCAAGGTAGAATGCCTTCCATGAGAGCCCTGTTGCACCTGGAGAGGATGCTACGTGGAGCCCAGAAGGCCTGAATGCCTGCTGACCATCTTTCCAGACACCAGTTTGTAAACTCCAAGATGCTAGTCCCCACACAGCAGGTTTGTCACTGACAAGACAACAAAACAAGCCACTTACAACCTCAGGCTTCTTGACCCACACAACCTCAAGCCTCTCCAACTTGAGTTCCACAAAAACGTAGATCAGCACACTACAGTTCCAAAATTTACTGATTTCCAAAATGTAATGTCTCTGAAATCATTTGTATGCTGCAGTCCCTGGTGTGTCATAGTTATAATTGCCAGCTCTTTTTTTCTTGATGACATATAAAATAAGAGGGTGTCTTATAATTAGTAGTGTCTTTAGTTTGATGGGGCACACTGTATTTTTGTTTTTCTTCCCTACTGCAGACCCAGAGCGTGATGCTTAATACGCACTCCATAAACATTTTGTAAAAACCTAAAGAAACAAATGCAATATCAGATTTCAAACACAAATGCTGAAACTAACCAGGGCTTCAGAACTCATCGGGGCCAACTCTTAGAACCCTATCCTTTGTGGCCCTTCTACTATTTAGCTTGTTGCTCGACCTTAAAACTCAAAGCCATGAGCAGTAATATGGTGACAATCTGTGACTTCTGAGTCACTGAATAATCGAACACAATACTGGCCTCAGACAACTGAGCATGTAAATTAGGACCTTGGCAGAATGACTTCTCAAGACGCTGCCTTGTAAGTTGCTTCCGTGATTTATGTATTGAATTACAGACGCTGGGTCTCTTAAAAAAAAAAGATCTCTTAAAAAACTTCCCTCACACCAGGATACACTAAATTTAAAGTTCTATTAGTGTTTACAGAATAATTTCAAATAAGGTGAAAAACAAAACTCAAAAAACTCTGGGCTCTGCCTCTAGAAGTTGCATAGAATGAGCAGCATCTATGCCAGCATGGTCTTCCCAGGCCCTCATGGCCTATGTGTACTTGCTGTGATTATCTGGCCAAACAGAGCCAGTCCGGGCCTCTCTTACAGGTCAGTAGAAGCAGTTTACAACTTAGTCATAAGCGGGACTGTGTTTTAAAGCCAATGGCTTCTGTTCTGTGAGCATTTAACGTTGGATCAGAAGAGAGTGCATTCTGATATGCAGCCACATAGCTGGTTGTTGGTGGTAAATAGTTGAAAACTCTTGAGCAGTGGCCTTTAGTGGCCACCACCATGTCAGTGATTTCCCCACCCTGTTCAGCTGAGCTTCTCATGGACTGGCTGGAGCTCCACCCACTCCGTGTCCTGATTTAGCCCTGGTCTAGGAGGAAAATGAACAGGGAAGTTACCAAGAGGAAGGCAGAGGAGGAAGAGCGCTCATTCATTCAACAACTCATCTATGCCAGGGACTGGCTTGAGCTCCAAAGATACAGCAGGGAGCAAACAGACAAGATTCCTACTCTGGGATTTATATGCTGGTGGGAGCATTTGAGTGAGTCTCTGGATCTAGGAATAACCAACAGACAGAACCATTCACCTCAAATGATGAAAAAGGAGAGCCAAGGGTTAAGGTTGGGGGCTATCTTTAATCAGGTTCCCCAGAAATAGGTACAGAGCTGAAGATTTTTATGGAAGTGGCTTATCAGGAAGTGCTCAAGAGAAACCATAGTGGAGTGTGGCAGGAAGGAGGTCACACAAGAATCCAATTTTTTTTTAGATTTTTATTTATTTATTTATTTGACAGAGAGAGAGATCACAAGTAGAGGCAGAGAGGCAGAGAGGCAGGCAGAGAGAGAGAGGAGGAAGAGGAGGAGAAGCAGGAAGAGAGGAGGAAGCAGGCTCCCTGCTGAGCAGAGAGCCCGATGCGGGACTTGATCCCAGGACCCTGAGATCATGACCTGAGCCGAAGGCAACGGCTTAACCCACTGAGCCACCCAGGCGCCCACAAGAGTCCAATTTTAAGCAAAGTCCTCTTGAAGATAACTTTGAATCCATCTTAAAGGGAGCTTGGGGACAATTTAGGTCTTCTCAGATGTCTCCAACAGAGAAGTGGGAGCTGGGACACTTATATACCTCAGCACCCATCTGCTCTTGGTCAAGAACTGACTCTGGGGGTCCTTCTTGGTCTCTGTGCACCAAACAAAGCAGGTTCTGGCTCCCTGAAAGCCATGCTTTGACAGGGGCCTTGGGGCTGGCTGTGTAGGGCGAGGTTCCTTCTTCTGACCCCTCTTGGGAAGCATGAGGGGCCCCCTCTGATGGGAACACTGGTCTTGGGAGAAGCCACTGTGCTGCATGATTTTTGTGGGGGTTTTCAGAGCTGAGGAAGCTCCAAGAGGCTAAAGGCCAGGAAAACCTGGTCCATCAACATCTTGAGGTGTACCCAGAAGGTACCAATGCACACAAAGGACACCAGGTCCTGAATTTTCTGGAAATGTCCTAATTTCAGATGTTTCTATCCACTTTAAGAACACTCATGCTTGTTGTGCCCCAGGAAGCCCCATCGAATTGACGTGCCCTCTAGAGACATAGCATATGGAGGTCTTTTTCATGGGCATAGTACAAGGACCTGTGTCCCCCAACAGATACAATGAGCCAACACATCCTGCTACCTTAATCCCACTCTGTACTTCTAGTTCCCTCTGAGCCAGGCCTCTTTCTTTCTTGTTATGGGTGGCAATGTAAATTGGTAAGCATGTTCCCCAGCAGCAAATAATAAAAACCCATGTTGGCTGTGGACTTTGTCTGCATCACCTCAACTCACTCTTTTTTTTTTTTTTTTTAAGATTTTATTTATTTATTTGACAGAGAGAGAGATACCACAAGTAGGCAGAAAGGCAGGCAGAGAGAGAGAGAGGAGGAAGCAGGCTCCCTGCCGAACAGAGAGCCCGATGCAAGGCTCGATCTCAGGACCCCAAGAGCATGACCTGAGCTGAAGGCAGAGGCTTAACCCACTGAGCTACCCAGGCACCCCCACCTCAACACACTCTTAAAGAGGCCCAAGAAGCAGCCCTCATCATGTTCTCGGGACACAGATGAGGAAATTTAAGGAGTCAAATGATTTATTCGAGGACACACTGCTTGAAGCTACTGAACTGAAAAAATTCCAGGCCAGTCAACTTAGCCAGATTTGGCTTCTAAATATTAGATTTGCCCACTTGTGTTCATTCCCTCTGAATACTGCTGTTTAGGAAACACAATTCAACTAAGTAAACTTGAAGGTCTAATTGGTCAGCAGTTTCTGAATTGGGGAGCGCCTTGTCTAGCAAACAGAAAGGAGCTCCAGGGAGCAGTACAAAGTGGAAGACATGCCTAGGCAGAAGGGAGTAGGGACAAGGAAGTCATAAACAAATGGAAGGTTTGTTTCAAGCTGTGCACCTTCCTCTGGGGGAAGGGCTGGCATCTGTCCTTCAGTTTACATTGTCTATATTGATTAGGAAATTGCAGACTGGTTCAAAATACCACTCCTGGGAGAGGCTGGACGTGCAGCTCAGTTAGGCATTAAGGCCGGGTTTGCGACATGGGTCTTTGCACAAGTGGCTCCATTTGGGGCCTAGTATTTCTATTTTTTACACTACTCTTTTCTACTTGGAGCTAAAAACAGAAAGTTATTCAGATCAAACCACTCACTCACTTCACTCAGAGGAGGATATGGGATTGGGTTGCATATTACCTTTTTCTCTGGGTATGTGGAGGTATTTTTTTCCTCTTACCACGGCAGAAAATAGAACTAAAAGATAGTGAATGTTGTTTTTAGTAAATAGGAAGGTTCTGGCTGTGTTTAGGGGATGTTTTGAATCAGCATGGCTAAGATGGACTATTGAAGAAATGCTCCTTTCTTCAACTGAGTTCATTTGCTCTCCATATGGAATCAAACAAAAATAAAAACAAAAAAACAAGGGCAGAGTTCTAACTCCTGCCTCACAGGCCATCCCCAACCTCTGGGCATGTTTGAAAGTGGCGGCCCTTTGGCACATTCCCTGGCCTGTAGAAGGCACCTTGAGGCAGACAGAGCCATCTCAGAGTGTGGGGTTTAAGGATTTAGGGAAACTAGCATGGGCCGAATTTGAGTTATCGCTCCCCTCCTTGTCCTGACTTCATACCACACCTAAAATTACACTCCAGATGAATGAAAGGCCTACTTATAAGTAATTACATTATATAGAAATAGGCAAAACTATATGTAAGTGTCAGCAGAAAAAAGAGGACATTTTATACCTTCAAGATAAGAAATGTCTTCCTATGGGCACCTGGATGACTTAGTCGGTTAAGCTTCTGACTCTTGATTTCAGCTCAGGTCATAACATTGGGCTCCATGCTTTGTGTGAAGTCTGCTTAGGATTCTTTCTCTCCCTCTGTCCCTCCCCGTGCTCACTCACTCTGTCTTTCTCTCTAAGATAAATAAATAAATCTTAAAAAAAAAAAAAAAGTCTTCCTAGGCAAGGGTCAATAAACAAAAGCCATATTAAAAAAAAATTTGATTCTGTCAACATTAAAAGCTTAAGGAAATTTTAAAAAACAATCTGAGAGAAAATCTTTTTTAAATATTTGAGACAAGAGATGCAGATCGACAACTTGCACAGTCTGAGAGAAACCAGGAAACCCCAAGATGGGCAATATAAATGAACAGGTAGTTCCTCAACAGAGAAAATGCAAATGAACAACAAAATATGTAACCTGAGCAAAGCACATTAAAACATTAAGAAGTCACTTATGCTTATCAGATTGGCCAAAGCTTAAAAGTTTCATAAAATCAAATACTGACAAATGAGGGGGTCACTTTCAAAAATGGTGGAGGCAGTATAGCTTGGCATGGCACCTGGAGAGCCACATAGTGCCACCTTATAACCTCTTACATTAGTGGAGCTCAGCATTTTCTATGAGGTTTCACACAGTATACAGAGGTGTTTAGCGCAGTCCTGCTTGTGACAGCAAAACATTAGAAATGACTTAAGTGTCTGTCAAAATAGAATGGATACATGGTTTATCCCTGTGTATATCCCCATGTGGCATAGCCCTAGCCCACTTAAAATGAATGAACTAGGCAGAATGGCTAAAACGAGTAAGTCAGGAAAAAAGAGATGTTGGCAAGGATGCAGAGAAAGGGGAACCCTCCTACACTGATGGTAGGAATGCAAGCTGGTGAAGCCACTCTGGAAGACAGTGTGGAGGTTCCTCAAAAAGTTGAAAATAGAGCTATCCTACAACCCAGTAATCGAACTACTGGATATTTACCCTAAATATACAAATGTAGTGATCCGAAGGGGCACATGTACCCCAATATTTATAGCAGCAATGTCCACAATAGCCAAGCTATGGAAAGAGCTCAGATGTCCATTGACAGATGAATGGATAAATATACCACTATAGATACACAATGGAATACTATTCAGCCATGAAAAAAAGAAATCCTGCCATTTGCAACGCCATGGATGGAACTAGAGGATATTATGCTAAGCGAAATAAGTTAATCAGAGAAAGATAATTATATGATTTTACTCATGTGTGGAATTTAAGAAACAAAACAGAGGATCATAGGGTCAGGGAGAGAAAAATGAAGCAAGATGAAACCAGAGAGTGAGACAAACCATAAGAGACTCTTAATCTCAGGAAACAAACTGAGGGTTGCTGGAGTGGAGGTGGATAGGGGGATGGGGTAACTGGGTGATGGGCATTAAGAAGGGCACATGATATAATGAACAAGACAAGTGGGTGTTATATGCAACTGATAAATCACCGAACTCTACGTCTGAAACTAATAATACACTGTGTGTTAGTTAATTGAATTTAAATAATTTTTTAAAAAATTGTAAAAAAGTGAATGAGCTAGGGCTTCATATATCAATGTAGATAAATCCCACGTTTCATTGAGTAAAATAAGGGAACCACAGGACAATGCATCAGTACAATTCCATTGGGTAGAGAAAGCACAGAATGATACCATTCGAGAATGGTGTGCACAAAACTGGGTAGTGAAAAGGATTATGGGTGATGGTCAAGGCAGATTAGTTTTAATGACAACAATTTGTGTTTTTCAATGAGAATGTATTCATGCAATTATAATTAAATTTCAAAAATAAAAATGCAAACACCCTCGTGGGTGTGGCATACAAAGTTTAGAAAGGAGGAGGAAAAAAAAAAAAAAAAGGACAAGGCTTTGAGATACCCTGTCAGCATTTTCTAGACATTCCTCTGCAAGTGGAAGGAAGCCTTCATTATTTTGTTTGTTTCTGTGGTGACAATTCCGTGGAGCAAGATCATTCTGAAGGTTGATAAGGAACTCATTATTTTCCAGACTTCTTTAGAAGAGCCCCAAACATGGGATGTACCCATCAGCCCATAAGGCTTCCCCAGCTCACCAAAATAGACAGGAGAGGGATTATTTGGGTGATAGGGTTTCTCGTGACCTGGAGGTAGGTCTGCTCCCACAGAGTTGATGGGGCTATCAAGGCCCAACAGACCCCAAGGCCAAGCAGCTACACTAGGGGAATAGATTCCTGAGCTAAGAGCAAAACACTTGACTTTTCCCATACCCTAGCTTTCTAGTCCCCGCCGTATCAGCAACACATCCCCTTTGCAAAACACGATAACATTCCTGAGTTTGCCTCACCATTTGAAGAGTGCCTTATCAGAACTTACTCTGTAAACACTTTCTCCTCTTGGCCTTCAAGAGATTTTTTTCCCTCCCTTATCTAGCCCTAAAAGAAAGAACACAAGATGTGGAGTCCCTCCAGCATCCTGTGGGAGCAGGGATGGATGGCATCAAGACTTCTGTCCCCAGTCACGGAAAATAGGCATATAGTGGGCAGATGTTGAGATTAGAGATTTCTGGGCAGCTGGCAGAGGAAGACTGGATACCACAAATGCTGGTCTTTTGTAGATCCCGGTCTGCTCCCGGTAATGAAATGGCCTCTTTCCAGACTGGCAGGTGCCTATGTCTATTTGCAGTGTCTTCTAGTATCACTCTGCTTCATGGCAAGGCTCACAATTAGTAACAAGGTTCAGGACACAACCACCGGGGTGGGGGCATGGGTGAAGGTGGGACTCTCTGAGCCCCAAGTTGGTGCCCTCAGCACTGTCCATGCTGCCAAACTACCAGGCAGTTGCTGCAACCAGACATCCTTGAAAGTGTACAGAGCTGCCGCTGGCAGTGTGACCCCTCAAAGGAGGTTCCCGCCAATGGGGAGATTACCAGAATGATTACAAAGTGGTACAAATTAGTGTAGATTCCCACTCTAGCCTGAGACAAGGCACGCCCAGCCTTGCCCGGGCTGAGCCCTGGGTATGATCTCAGAGGAGAGAACCTGGACCTTCCTAAGCACTGCTCTTGCCCTTGGCCTGGATGCCAACTGGCATGGAAATCACCAGGGTGAACAGTTCAGTCTCCACCCACCTACTTTATTATGCACAAATGCTCACCTGGGAGAGAGAGGGGTGAACAGAGGTTGCTGAGTAGAATGAGGGAGGGGACCCAGAGACCCAATCCCGGGCTTGCCTCCCTCTCTCCTGTTGTGCACAGAAGCCTGGTCTGTGCCTGCACGGGAAGGCAAGCATGCCACCTCTTTGCGGGAGGTAACAAGCACAGACTGATGTCCTGGCTTTATCAGAGTGGACTCTGATGGCCAGTGCTTTTCTGGGTCTGTCTCCTGGTTTGTGGCCTTCATCACAACTTGGAGTTTTTTGGAAATGATACAGATACTGTGTTTTTGGGAGAACCACCATCTCACGAATTTGGTGGCCTGCACTCTGATGTCCCATCTTACAAGTAAGAGCAAGAGCCACTTGGCCCCGTGGACCTTCCCAAGTGTCCCCACATGTTCTGGGCAGACAGATAGGGTAGTGAAGAACGGTGTGCGCCTGCCGGATGCTTAAGCAGCCCCTTCCCGGTCTTGTAGGAATTCTAGACGGCTACAGGGATGTGGTGGGGCCTGGGGTTGTGTAAGGAGAAGTGTTGGTTGCGACACCAATTTTGATTAAAGCACTCCTGTAGAAACTGCAGTTGTCTTTAACGTGACAAAGCTTAAAACTGCCTCCCCCCCATTTGTGGGTGGCAGGTTATCTCTGCCTATCCTTAAAGATAAAGAGTATTAAGAGCATACAAGATGTGAACAAACATCTTCAGGTATCAAAAACACAAACACAAATGTGTCTGGGAAAATTTGGGAAACATCTCAAATCCAATCATTGATACCAGGACAGACACCAGGTGTTTAGGAAGGACAGTCTGGCCAGAGAAGGTCAAGGGCTTTTCCTGGGGAAGGCTATGTTTACGTTCACATTAATATGGTGGCCCTGAAGGTGACTGAGGGTGGAGAGGCTGATTTGCCTAGTGACCTGTCTCCTTGCTGGGGATGGGAACTCTTTCTCCCAGATTTTCCCGAGGCCGTGGGTGACTCTCCTGTGTGTGACTTCCTGGCCAGGACAATAGCCATGGCCCAGAATGGGAGGATGACCCAGCCCATATTGGGGGACCTTCAGCGCAGACACTCAGACTGCTTTTGCTCACCCCACTCGCGCCCACCTTCTCAATCTTTCCATCTCCTTTCATTTTCATACACAGCACCCCTTTTTCTTTTCCTAATAATTTTGAATATGAATAAAGATACAAAAACTCACATATACTGCTAAGCACATGTCACTCAGCTCTGTCATAGCTTATCATTGTGTCATTTCATTTTAAGAAATAAAATCTCATAGTCGTTGAGGCCCTTGACCTGTGAACATCTTCATCCATTCTCCTCAAGAGGTAACCACTATCGTGGAATAAGATTATAACCCCCATATCACACATTGGAGTTGTCTATGTGTATATTTATTAACACCATAGTATTGTACAGTTTTGAATGGCTTTAAACTTTATATACTGAATGTAACCCTTTTTAAGTTTTTGGTTTTTTTTTTTGCTTTTATGAGAAGCTTTTGAGCATTTCTGTTTATATGTGTTGATACTGATAGCTCTGGTTCATTCATTTTAACTGCTGCCTAGTATTCTATACCTCAGTTTACCCATTTTCTTATTGATGGGCATTTAAGTGCTTATAATTTGGTTTTCTTACAAATAATGGTGCAGCAAATATTCTCATAAAAGTCTCCTCGCACCCATGTGCCTGGATTTCTCTAGAGTGCATATCTGGAGGTCTGTGTGTCTCTGACTCGCTAAGATGTTGCCATATTGCTCTTCAAAGTGGGCTCTGCAAATAAGACTCCTCTAGCAGGACTTGGGGTTCCTGTTTTCACATATTCTCAAATATTATCAGGCTTTTAAATTTTTGCCAGTGGGATATATATATATATATATAAAGGATATCCTGGTCATTTTCTCTTCCGGGTCCTCAGTGCTTCTAGAATGTTCGCCTACTGCTTGCATCCCAGGCACACACAGCAAGGATGGCTCAAGCATGGAGGATCTGGCTGGCTTCCCTTCTTCTGACCTCCAAGCATTGGGAGCATGCAGAGCTATTTTCAGGGACTCCTTCTCCATGTCCACTTTCCCCTCAGATCATCTCTCCCTGTGACAGGGCTTGGGGATGCCAGCACATATGCCACTGACCCAAATGTATAATATCCCCATACTGAATGTCCAAAACTACATACCAAATTTATTTAATGGCCAATAAGAAAATCAAGACCTAATATCCAACTCGATTTCTTCCTCAAACCTGACCCTTCGTCATGTCAGTCAAGGGCACTGTCATCTGTCTGATAATCAAGTAAAAAACTTGGGAGTTCTGTTGAGTCTTCTCTTCCTCCTACTCCTACATCAAGTCCAGCAATGTCTATCAATTTCCATGTTGAACAGTTCTTGGATATCCCCCCTTCTTTTGAATGCCTCTGCTACCACCTTGGTCCAAACCACTGGACCTTTCTTGCCTGTATCCAAACTGGTTGCCTCCAGACGGGTCTTGCCACTTCTCCTCTAGCCAGCAGCCAAAGTGATCTTTTTAGAACCTAAAACAAAAGAAATTTTTTTCCCCTCGTAAAGCCCTTTCATGGTTCTTCGTGTAGAAAATTCAGATGTATGTGTACTGTGATCTAGAATGCCAATGAGCTCTGGTCCTTCCTCTCCTGACCCATGCTTCCCTAGCCTCTGGGACTTTCTTTGTATGGAGAGATCTCCCCTTGATCTCATCCCTTGTCCTTCAGGGTTCCATCACTTCCTCCAAGATCCACCCTCACCAGCCCATCCTACCTAGAGTGGTGGCCACTTAGCTGCCCCCTACAGCATCACCCTGTTCTCTTTTCATCCTGGCACTTCTCAGTATTCAGGACTGTGGTCTGTGCTCTACCAGAATATCATCTCTGTGAGAACTGTCACTTTCATGCTTTTAGCACCTGCCATGAAGTGGGTGCCAATAAAGGTTTGTTGAATTACGGAATGAATAGATGGGGTCAAAGTTTAGAACAGCCTATAAGCTTCGATGAAGTTTCGGCCAGCGCTCGGGTGGGATAAATCTGCTGAGGAAAGATAACACTTTAGCTAGAATAGTGATTGTCAGAGTTTAGAGCCATGGGATCCCTTTGTCCTATTAATAATTATGGAGGGCCCCAAAGAGCTTGTGTTCATTTAGGTTATGTGTTGGGAATTAAAATGGAGACGTTTTTAAAAGATTTTATTTATTTATTTGACAGGGAGAGAGGTCACAAGTAGGCAGAGAGGCAGGCAGAGAGAGTGGGGGAAGCAGGCTCCCCGCTGAGTTGATCCTGGACTTGATCCCAGGATCCTGAGACCATGACTTAAGCTGAAGGCAGAAACTTAACCCACTGAGCCACCTAGGCACCCCTAAAATGGAGAATTTTTTAAAAAAATACTTCTTTTGAAACTGTTGAATCTATTACATGATGACATAAATAATATGTAAAAAATAACTATAATTTTTAAAAATTAATGAGCAGTGACATACTATGATAACAGGGCTGGACACAGAGAGTGCCTAGTTAGCACCAGGAAGGATTCTGTTAGCTGAGGGGTTCAGTGGGCTCAAGAGTTTAGGCCAGCCTTCGGGGGCTGATGTAGGCTCTCCTCAGGTGTGTGGGTAGAGGATACAAGCACACATGAACCTTCTGCAAGAGGAGGGCACATCTCTCCCTCTCTTCCCTTTCCCCGAACAGTCTTCTTTATAAAAAAAATAAATAAATAAAAAGCAAAGAATAGGATGAGTAACTTAATGTCTAGAAATTGATTGCAAACTATATATGTCTTAGATATTCTTATTTCTGGGGCGCCTGGGTGGCTTAGTCAGTTAAGCATCTGCCTTCGGCTCAGGTCATGATCTCAGAGCCCTGGGATAGAGCCCTGCATCGGGCCCTCCGCTGGGCGGGGAGTTTGCTTCTCCCTCTCCCTCTGCGGTTCTCTCCCCACCCGCCCCTGCTTATGCTCTCTCTCTCTCAAATAACTAAAATCTTTACAAAACAAAAACAAAAACAAATAGGCTTATTTCTGTAGCCAGAGCCTGATTGTATAAATATTAATTCAGGGAATTCATCTTGAGTTTTGACTTTGACAAAATGAATGTGGAAGCCTGGTTTTTACCAGGATTTGTTTATTCCTCTTTGTATTCATGTTGAGAAACCAAACTGGGTGTCATATCCTTTTTCTTAGGGCAGTACCGAAACCCAAGTTCTTCCTCCTTTTTTTTTTTTTTTTTTTTTTTTTAAAGAAAAAGCTGCTCCCACCCTCTTTATTTTCTTTCCTCTGGGCAGAGGAAATTCACACAGCCGGGATTTAAAAAAAAAAAAAAGGTGGTCTTCTCTGTGCTCCTATGGAAGCGGCTGAAGCTCCCGGTCTCTAGGCACGCCTCTTCCACTGCCTGACGTCACACTATTTTGTCTTTGAATAGCTCATTGACACAATCATCTCGGAGATCGGAGAACTGAAACAGGAGATGGTGCAGACAGATGTCAGCCTGAAGAATGGACTGGAACCCAACAAAGCCCACAGGTGACAGAGACGATCAGGTGCCGGGCGTCAGATGGGGGCTAAGTGGACCCTAGCAGCTATGAGGACTGCCGTCTCCGTGGCTTCTCAGAAGTTTGGGAACTGGAGTGTGGTAGCCTGTCCTGTTGAAGCTCTCTGTAGGAGGTGGGAGTGGCCCAGGAACCAGTTGTCTGTTTATTTTAATCACTTTGAAGGCACTTGAACTTTACACACTCTCAATGCCTCCTGGCACCAGAACCCGGAAACCTAAAGTTCTGTCTGTCGTATCCACCTACTCACAGTGTTGGAAACAATAACGCAGCAGGATCCTCCGCGTGCAGAATAGAATTCAGTGTAGCCCGTGTCAGTCTCCAGAAGGCTTAAAGGGGCGTCCTAAGGAGGATGGACTCATTTTGCGTTCTCAGGTCAGAAAAATACCCAGTTCTTAATCATAGCCATGAGTCGAAGATATGAGCCAGTGTGTTAGAGTTGGGATGTGGTTGTAAATAACTAAGAAACATGGGGGGGGCAACATGCGATGCTTGTTAAGCTGGATGTGTTGTGTTCATGTCGCACCCGAGCTGAGTAAATTGTAAGGGACTGGTCTTTATTGGGGAAATGGGCGTGCAGAGGTCAGGGGGGTGGGAGTGGTAGGTTGGAGAAGGTCACTCCAACCGCATCTTAGCTCCTGGATACTGCAATTCATTGCTAGCAAAGGCAACAGAATATAGTCATTACAAGAATGATGCAGACACCGGGTGCCTGCGAGCCCAGGGTCATTGTTAACTTTCCCCTCTTTTCCCAGGAAATAGGTCGAGGGAGCCTGATGCAGTGTGAAGGTGAGCTTCACAGAGTGGCTTTTGCTCACGAGTCAGGAGACAGGCAGGAATCCTGCAAGGGCAGGGGAACCAGGTGGTGCTGGTTGCCCAGGCAAGTTTCAAACCAGCCCAACTTGTTCCCTGCCCTAGACTGCAGGGAGAGCCGGCAATTGCAAGGAGGTACTTTGCAACTGGAAGGCGGTGGCTTAACTTTCCTGTGCTTCTGGAGGAACCGTATTCCCCCTTAGCTGTGGAAATGCCACATGCCCTCCATTTCCTTCCCTTCTCTACAGGAAAAAAAAAAAAAAAAACCAGGGGGTAGACCAGATGGTCCCCACGCTTCTTTCTGCAGCACCCAAGCATTCTGTCTGATTTCCCTGGACCTCAGTGGCTGACTTTTTTTCTCCATCAACTGAACAAACGTGCAGTGATTTTTGATTAAAGACTCACCACCTCACACTCAGAATAGTGCCAAACTCAGTGGAAGTGGACCTTTAGTCAGGGGCTTTCCCTTTCCCCTTTGCATTGTTGAGCTTGAAGTGGGAGTCCGAGTTGGTGGCAAAGGGCAAAGAAGAGAGCTTCAGTGGCTGATTTCTCCTCCATCCAGGGAACATAGCACTGCAGATAGTCCCCAAACTCTGCAGGTGATGGACACCAGTGGCAGTATCCCCCCTCACCCCCATCCCATGTGCAAGGCCCAGGGATGCCAGATTTGCTAGAAGACTTGATGTTGTGTCAGCACATCACGATCTCGATGTCTGACTGCTGTAGGTACCAGGCTGGGAGAGCTGTGCTGCCATCTTGTCATTAACATCACTATCTTTTTATTTTCAAATAAGAATGACCGTGAGCATTCCATAATAGCAATGTTTTTCCGATTAATGTCACTTACTCTTAAATGCTATGTTGGTTAGCAATGAATTCATGAGATTTCAGATGCATTTTACTTGCTGCTTTTTTCAGTGGGGAAGAAAGAGAAAAGGCAAGATGGTCTTTTTTGAACAATGTGTACGGTGTTTACCATGTTCTGGCCACTGTTCTAAGTGCGTCACGGCTGCCAGCTCATTGACTCTCCTAACTACCCTCAGAGCGGAACCTCCAGGGGGGCCCTCATTCTACTGATGTGGGACTTTTCTAGCTAATGAGGCTATGTGCTTCTGTGCTGGGGTCTCTCACCGATTTTGCCGAAGCTGGGAGTGGTGACTTCGCTATTAATTCCTCTGTTTTGCCTGGCGATGTCTAGGTGGTCAGATATTGGAGAGGTAAGATAGAGAGGACCTTCTGTTGTTCCCAAAATGAAAGCAGAGCAGAGCTCTGGCCACAGGGAAACAGCAGGCAGCCTGGCACAGAGCAGTCCAAATGACAGACGGAAGGAAAGGAAAGGTTGGTGGTGAGAGCAGGGGAGCCACCACAAGTGAAACCCCTGCAGAGAGAAGGGGGATCCCCCATCCGCCCCGGGGCCTTGGCTGGGCATGTTCTGGTTGCTGCACAGATGCAGGGACATCGCCTTCCTTTGTGGCATCCTCGGCAAGTGTGAGCTGTGGTAACAGCCTCATCTACCCCAGCCCCAGTCACCACAATGTATCTTTGTCCCTTCATTTGTTGAACACTGGGCTGAGTGCCACACCGGTGCCCTAGATTAGGAAGGCTGTTCCAATACCTGCACTGGCTTTTGCTTGCTCCTCTGTGGTTAATATTGAGATAGTCTTTAACCGTTTCATGACTCATGGACCCCTTTCTCAGATTAAGATGTTAAATGCATAAAATAAAATATGCAGGAGGACATAGGGAAAATAATTCTATGGCAGTAGAATGATCAGAATTCTTAAAATGCATGGTTTCATAGCATGGGTACTTCTTTATTAACACATTAAATAACAAGGTCTAGGAACTACTGTCATCTGGAAGCAAAGATAGCCAGAAATAGTACTTCCTCACCAACAATGAAAATGTTTGGGGGTTCTGCTGGTGACAGAGTCTCAGCTACTGTGCAGACGACTAGGATTTGTTGCCTGCATTCAAAAATGGGAGGAAGTTAATTTCAAAACCAGGCTAGTGGAAAAAGGATGGTACTTTTCTATCCAGTGGTTAGTTCTGACCTCCTGATATGTCAGTGTCTTCCAACACAGTTGATCTACCTTCCCTTCCAGGTACCCTCGATTGGCTTGGCTTTGGGAACACCAAACTCCCTGGTTTCTTCTCTCCTTACCTGCTGCTGCTTGTAGTCTCCAGCTTGTTCCTCCTCACCTCCCTCACCTCCCTCACCTCCTAACCCCGGAGCACCCAGAGCTCAAGCCTACAGCCTCTCTTCTCCCCAAGGCCTCTTCTCTCTCCTACTAACCTTGAGCAAGATACTAAAAAGTCTCCGTACCTCCGTGTGCATATCAGTGAAATGAGGGTAATAATAGAGCTTGACTTGAGGGTGGCAAGAAAGATTAAGTGAATTAATAGCTGTAAAGAACTTCGCACAATGCTGGCAGAGAGTACATACCATATGTTTATAAAAGAGAACTTGGTAATTTCATAGTTAATCCCTTCCAGTCTTGTGGCTTTGATACCCTGTGTATATTGGTGATTCCCGAATTAGATCCCTAGGTGGGTTGTTTGCATCTAGCTGTCTGTTCAGCCTGACCTCTGGTATCTCAAACTTAACAAAGACCAAGACTGAGTCCTTGACTTCCTTTCACAACTGTGCTTCCTCCTTGGTCTTCTCCATCCCAGTGACCATGGCTGCAGGTGCTTGGGCCTCACAGCCATCCTCTTGCCTCTCCATCTGTGCTCCATCCATCTCCAGACCCTGGCAGTTCTACCTGCTAAGATTCCCCCATTAGCACCACTGCAGGAGACACCTGCCCAGGCCTCTGCTTTCACCCATCCTGCCTTCCCGGGGTTGTTATTTAAGCAGCGTAGAGAAGGATCTGACTTTCCTTAACCCAAATCCAAGTCATGTCACTTTTGTTCAGAGCCCTTCAGTATTTTTCATTCATTAAAACCAAAATCATCACCATGATTTTTGAGACGCTCCAGGCTCTGACTCCTCACATCCCCACACCCTCCTTTCTTACATCCTCTTCCTTCTCTGTCCCTGGGCTCCAGCCCCACTGGCTCCTTCCCCGGAAGGCAAAGACCTCTTGGTTTTTGCACTTACTGTTCCCTCTGCCTAGAAGGCCCTTCCTCCAGGAAGCATTCATCTTGGGACCCTCTTTTCTTCTGTCACCTTAGCTGACTTGATTTTTCCTCATAAAACTTGTACAGATTGACATACATGGTCACTTGCTTAAATTGTGCATTTTCTGCCTCTCAGCCTTGGAGGGAAGCACATTGGGAGTGTGGGTTTGGCCTTAGAATAGTGTCTGGCGTCTAGCATACACTCAGTAAGTATTTGGATGGATGGATGAATGATGCCAGCCCTTTGGAGATTCTAAAGTTATTAAAGCATCAGAAACCTCTTGCAGAAACAAGACATTACCCTGTAAAGCAGTTAGCTGGTGCATTAAAAAAAAAAAAAATCAGAAGTTGAAAATGTGCAATGGGCCTTACGCTGGCTCCCTAGCAAAGAAGAGGCCCAGGGCACCTTCCTGTTATGTGCCAGCCACGCTTCCTCCATCACTTCCGGGTTCTAGCCTGTTGTAAACATCTGTCAATAGAGGAGCATCTGATTAAATCAATTCCATGCCCTCTGCTAACATTTTACCAAAAAAAGGCTAGGAATCCAGGAGAGGAATCAAGGATTTCTTGTTCCTGCTATTTCTTATTTCCTCCTTCTCTCCACTTCATTGCCCCCCAAGAGTAGAGTGTGAAGAAATAAAGGCTTTGTGCTTTTCCTCTCCCTCCCCCATGATTTCGCAGTCTGCTTGTAGTTGGGGCCAGCATAGTAGGCCTGCTGTAGGCAGTGCTCCACCCCCATGGGCCATCTGGACCCATCACCTCTAGGCTAAGACAAGTCTCTGAAGTTCCCTTTGTCCTCAGGTAGAATGGAGGGATTGAGCAACAGGCAACTTCATGAGATGAGGCTCAGGCTGGCTTTGCAGGCTGCGGGGGCGGGAGTGGGGGTGGTTGGCGGGGCCAGGTCATCAAATTGTTACCTTTGTTTGCCCTCGTCCTCACTTCCCTCACTCCTCTTGTCACCTTGCTGGTGCACTCCAGCCTGAATAGATCACTGAGGGGGATGCCCAGGGTTTTGAAACTCTACCCTCAACCTGCCCTCCCCCCACCCTGGAATCAGACATGCAGAACTCAAAAATACCTTGGCCAGCTCTGCCCACTCCTATAGTGTAGCAGTTGGTCATCACCACTGGAAGGGTCTGTGCACCCCAGGAAGTTCTCAGCTTCCTAGCAGCTATGCATTGATACCCATACCCCAAGAATCTCAGATTGCTGGTCCCTGGTACCACCCTTCACTTTTCCCACTTGCCTGATGTTAGAACACATGGTCAGAAGAGAAGATCAGTGGCTTACAGTTTGGGGAAGAGATGTCCAGTGTTCTATTCCAGTAGGTCTCCTGAAGTACCATGGTGACTGTAGTAGTTGCTCTATGTCCTTCTGGAGCAACCCATCCTCACTTTGTGCTGCTTTATTCAAAAAAACAAAAGCAAAAACAAAACTTTCCACTGAAGTAAAACATGATTAAGAAAAGCACACCAATAAACATGTAGCTAGATGAATTCTCAGTGGTAAACATACCACATAGCAGCTCCCAGATCAAGAAACAGAACATTCTCAGCAACCCCCCACGTGCTGTGCACCCTGAGAGGAAACACGCTCCTCACTTCTATTGCCATAGATTTGTTTCGCCTGTTTTGAGCTTCATATCTCTGGAATCATACAGCATGTGCTCTTTTAACTCTTGACTTCTTTTGTTTGACGTCTTGTGTGCTATTCCATTGTGCGAACCCGACACAATTAGTTTATCCATTCTACTATTAATGGATATTTGAATTGTTTCCATGTTGGGGCTATTTCGAGTATTACTGCTACATACATTCTTGTGCATGATTTTTGGTGACACACCTCACTTAGGAATATAGGAGTGGGCTTGTTGGGTTGTTGGATGATTAAATATTCAATGTCAGTAAATGGTGCTCAAGAATTTTCCAGTTGGTAGAGTCATTCACACTTCTACCACCACCAGAACATGGGAGCTCCAAATGTTTTGTTCTCCTGGTCTACACTTGGAATTGGCTGCTTTTTCATTTTAGTTATCTGGATGGGTGTGTGGATTTAGAGCTTCTGGAAACATGATGGGTGAAGACAGGTAAGCGTACCTGTATTTTGTGACTCAAGGACTGATCTCAGCTGTGGGAGTCAGGAATGGGAACTCTTTAGTTTTAACAGAACATCATTTTATAATTCTTGCATGTTTAAGTTCAAGGCTAAAGTCATGAGGCATGTTTACAGCCAGTTCATTGGGTGATATTTATGGAAAGCATGAAGTTATGGAAAGGAATATTTGGGAGGAGATAAAAAGAGAAGACAATCTAGAAATTATGAGTGTAAATACATATTTATTTTTATTGTTTATATTTCTGCTTATGAATCTTAGATCATAAACTGGAAACAGAAAAAAAAAAACACCAATGAAATACTTTCCATGTCTTGGATTCTTTTGTTCTATGGTTTACTTTGTTCAATACTTACATGCTGAAGTATTCAGCATCTCATGAATTAATTTGACCAGGCCATTAGCCACATCATAACTAAGAAATATATGTGCATGAAACCAGTAGAGCTGTAGTGAGAGTTCTAATTCTTCCCTGAAACTCAGGATACATGTGCATCCAATGCTGCTTCCCATGTTTAAAAAAATACATGTTCTTTTCTTTTAAATACATGTTCTCAACTGCAGTGACTTCAGACACAGAATTTAATGTCACTCCCTATTATTCTTTTCCATCTTTCCTCTTGAAAAGTCAGATACAAAGCGATCATTCTTGGTTACTCTATACCTGCTTTTTTAAAGATTTTTCCAGACTGTATTTATGAGATCATCGGGAAGCAAGGTTAAGTCATCATATGCAGAAATCAGTTTGCATTTTGTCTTCTCACAATGTCTGTGTTGTGGATACTCAGCTAGCAAAGCAAATATTTCCTCTTTTGCCATGTCTGCAAAGCTGCATGTGCCACAGGCCATTGGATCAGGTGCCAGGAGCCCATCCTTACGTCCCACAGCATCTGAGAGTGGGCCGCTGTCCTAGAACAAGTGGCATCTGTCACAGAGGCTGGTTTTCCTCCTTTCCCAGGAGCTCGTGTCTGTTTTAGCAGAACCTGGGAAGCTCACAGTAATCACTGGCCACTGTACTAGGTATATCTTGCAGCATCTTAGACCTCTTGAAATGGGTGTTTGGTATTATCAAAATGTAGTTTCTTTGGCCCACCTGGCTGGTTCAGTCAGATGAGCGTGTGACTCTTGATCTCGGGTTCATGAACTTGAGCCCCGTGTTGGGGGTAGAGATTATTTGACTTTTCCTATCATGTCCATTGAGGATATTCTTTTATGACTAGTTTCATTCATCCCCAACCCCCCCCCCCAAACTATTTCTTTTCTTTTCTTTTCAAGATTTATTTATTTATTTGGATTTTAAAATTTATTTATTTACAGCGAGAGAGAGAGAGAGAGAACATAAGCAGGGGGATTGGGAGAGGGAGAAGCAGGCTTCCCACTGAGCAAGGAGCCTGATGCTCAATCCCAGGACCCTGGGATCATGACCTGAGCCAAAGGCAGACGCTTAACAACTGAGCCACCTAGGTGCCCCCGCAAACTGTTTCTTGATTGGAAGTTGCTGCTGGTGTTTGGGAAATAGTTTCAAAGAATTCTATGAGGATTGAACCAACTCTTTGCTTATACTGTTACCAATGTAGCAACAATTAAGTTCAACTTAAAGAAAATATGTATTAAGTAGGTGCTGTTTGTTTAGATACCTGGACAGTGGAGCCTGCAGGGAGGAAGTATTGTAAAGAAGTATAATAGAATGCAATGGATGTAATAGTGGAGTATACTAGACGTTCTGGAGCCTGATGGACGAAGCAGGTAATTCCAGGTAAGAGGTGGTTTTAGGAAAGATGAGCCCCCCCATTAATCTTAGGTAAAGAATGAGGTAAGCCTCCAGATCAAAAATGCCCAAACACCTTTTTAGTCTGTTTTGATTGGTGATATCTATTATATTGGGGGAAGGTTTTTAAAAAGAACATTTATGATTTTTTTAAAAGATTTTGTTTATTTATTTGACAGACAGAGATCACAAGCAGGTAGAGAGGCAGGCAGAGAGAGAGGAGGAAGCAGGCTCCCTGTTGAGCAGAGAGCCCGATGTGGAGCTCAATCCCAGAACCCTGGGATCATGACCTGAGCCGAAGGCAGAGGCTTTGACCCACTGAGCCACCCAGGCGCCCCTGTGCATTTATTTTTTATTATGTTATGTTTGTCACTGTAGAGTACTTCATTAGTTTTTCATGTAGTATTCCAGGATTCATTGTTCCTGTGCATTTAGATGGCAGATCATGCATGATTTTCACAGATTTAACATCCTGAAAATGTAGTGTGTCCTAGGAATTGATCCCATTTTTGTCGAAGGATATCACCTTCCAGTTTCGTGGCTGGCTTCAGTGTCCACAGTACTCTTGGGCACACAATTTTTTTTTTTTTTAAGATTTTATTTAATTATTTGACAGAGAGAGATCACAAGCAGGCAGAGAGGCAGGCAGAGAGAGATGAAGGGAAGCAGGCCCCCCGCTGAGCAGAGAGTTGGGCACACAATTTTAATGATGGCCTACTCTCACTTAGAAACCCTTTACCCCTTACAGAACTTACCTTGCTATTACATTGGTAGTTGGTTCTGCCGTGAAATATTTGCTTGATTAGAAGACAGTGATTTAGCCCAGCTGCCAAATAACACTAGTGTTAACCAAAAGCACGTAAACACTAAGAACTGCAAATCCATGAAGTGCTTGCCCTTTCTGCGAAGCCTTGTGCATGCCACTGCTGAGGGTCAAAGGTCGGTGGGCCAAGACTTCCAGCCTGCCTGGCTCCTTCTCCTATTTTCAGCTCCAAGGGCAGCCAGGACAACGTGTTCTTTGTTTCTATTTCTTAGTTTTACCGGAACCCATGAAGTCCCCTGCCAACGTTGGCTCCATACCTATCCTTTTCATCTCTAACTGGAGATTCAATGACAGGAAGTTCATAAGCCATACAAGTTACCAGCTCTTTCTCCGCTCTGAAAACGGCACTGCACTTCAAGCAGTACTTCCTCCTGCCTGAAGGCAGACAGGCAGTTTTGGTCCCTTTTCTGCATTATTCTCTCCTCCTAGCCCTCCGCAGATAGGGCGGAAAAATCACCAAAGGCCCTGAACATTTTTCACAAAAATCCTCTGTGATGTGCTTTTAGCAATCGTTTTGAGGAAGCTGAGCCCTTGTCCCTCAGAGAGCAGCAGAGAGAGTTGAGGACGGAATAAAACTCAGAACCCAAAATATATTAGTCTTTTTCCTTTTGGAGTTTTAAAGGAAGAGAAAAGACCTCGAGAAATTAAAACATCAACTTGTATGCTGTAGGAGACCTCCCGAGTCAGAGAGTTGGACCCTGTTCTGCCAGTTTCTAGCATTTTGACCTTGAGTAGGGAGCTGAGCTACAGTCTCTAATACCCATTGGATTCAGATAAATACACAGTGATCCTTAACAGGGATAGCCTCCCCCCCCTCTTACTTTTCCCATCTTGAGTGTTGGGTAAAAGTTCCTCAGATCACCTGGCAATTTTTCTATGAACCAAGAAATTAACCAGGGCCCCATGTATGACCAGAATGAAATTGAGCCTCCCTTCCTCTCCAGACTTAAATATTTCAGAGTAGGGGCTGAATTCAGCTTCCCAAATTCTAAAGAAGTGTTTTCATGATTGAAAGTAAGATAACACTGGACATCGACTAGTAGGTATTTTTTTAAAAGATTTTATTTATTTGAGAGAGACAAAGAAAACAAGCAGGAAGAGAGGCAGAGGGAGAGACAGAGGGAGAACCAGGCTCTCCACTGAGTAGGGAGCCTGATGCAGGACTCGATCCTAGGACCCTGAGATCATGACCTGAGCTGAAGGCAGATGTTTAACCAACTGAGTTACCCAGGTGCCCACTAGTAGGCATTATTGAAGTGGCAGGTTTCCTGGGAATTTTTCATTGGCTCTCTGTGCATATATGTGTATGAAACAGAAATTGGAACTGGTCCTTGTACAGCAACTTTTATCAGATGGATCTCTTCCGTGTGAGCAGTTGTTTTCTTACCTTTACACATAAGGGGCCTCTTCTATTCCTATTTTTTCAGAAACCATTGATGGCAGACCCCTCACTTCTGTCTTCCAAAGATCAAGGAAGCCCTTGATTCATCTCCCACCAAGCCTACCATATTGGCCACTGCTTGATATTTGGGTTGTATTCGCTTTCTTTTTGATATATAGACAAGGATCTCCTGCTTCACGGGCAAGGCCATGGCAGACACAAGACTCCGACTTCTGTCTGGTGCTTAATTCTTTTTTTTTTTTTTTTTTAAGATTTTATTTTTTGGGGCGCCTAGGTGGCTCAGTGGGTTAAAGCCTCTGTCTTCGGCTCAGGTCATAATCTCAGGGTCCTGGGATCGAGCCCCGCATCAGGCTCTCTGCTCAGCGGGGAGCCTGCTTCTCACCCTGCTCTGCCTCCTCTCTGCCTACTTGTGATCTCTCTCTGTCAAATAAATAAATAAAATCTTTAAAAAAAAAAAAGATTTTCTTTTTTATTTATTTGACAGAGAGAGATCACAAGTAGGCAGAGAGGCAGGCAGAGAGAGCAGAAGAAGCAGGCTCTTTGTGGAGCAGAGAGCCCGATGCGCGGCTCCATCCCAGGACCCTGGGATCATGATCTGAGCCGAAGGCAGAGGCTTTAACCCACTGAGCCACCCAGGCACCCCTGATGCTTAATTCTCAAGATGACTCCTGTACTGGTCCCGTGTAGCTGGAAGCCGGAGCCCTTAGGCCGTGCCATGCCCCAGGCTGCAACTTTCTTGCCTTTGAAGCCTACTGAAGTAACATCATGTGAGAAGGCTGAAGCCTTCACATGGGCAGAATAAAGAAGGGAGGTCTCCATTACAGAAATACCAAGAGAGAGGGCTTTTCAACCTTTCTTTATCCCATCTGTAAGTTGAGGATGGCAAGCAGTAGAGTCCAGGTTGGGACTAGATCCCATTGTGGATGGAGAATGTTCCCGCTGTGAGGACCTGCCAGGGACCATCCCAAGAAAGCTCCAGAACTGTGTTTATAGAATAATCTTTGTGTATCCTAGAATGGAAACACATCACTTTGTGTTCTTTTTTTGAATTTCTGGAAATTGGGGGACAATGAAAGAGACATTCTAGAAATTCATCTCAACAAAATCTTTACTCATAGTTCCCAGAACAGTCCAGACTCTTAGAGTCTGTTCTTTTTAGGCTTTGTCTGTTTTAGTAATAGATTCTATTTCCAATAAGACTCTATCTTTAGAGACAGGGGAAACTGAGTCCGAGTTGCCTATAATAATAGGCCAAGGCCTCACAGGAAGAGTCAACTGAGGCTTTGATTCCAACTCACTGCAGGTGCTCTTTCTACCAAACCACTGGAGATTATGAAGCTGAGGGGAGGCTAGAATCGGGCTTGACCAGATTTTTTTTTTTTTGGGGGGGGGCTTGACCAGATTAAACCATGCATGCCTTACAAAATTTAGCACTTTGATCTTGATTCACGTTTGCAGGAAGTTCTCACTTTGATGCGTTCTGACTCCAGGTAAATGAGAACTTTGTTGAGATCCAAAAGCTAAAGCCCCCCGTAGGTGTGTGTGTCCAGTTCCCACTCTGGATTTTTCCATACCACAACAGAAGACAGCCTTCCTCTTTTACTCTTGTCTTCTCTGTGCTCAACCAGCTGGTACTTGTCAACCTCTTTTGTTGGAATTAAATCTCATTCCCAGTGGTGGGATAAGGCATTCTGTATTTGGGAACCTTGAAAGGAACGTGTATCACTAATGTCCTGTGTTAGTGGATGTCAGCTAAAATTCAGCGTTGACTTTTCTATCGAAAGGCCACCCCCTGCCAGCTGGTGGGAGGTTGGAGGGGTTGTCCATGAAGGAAATTTATAAACAATGAGGAAGGAGCTGCAAACACTTTGGATTTGTTGCTCTGGAAGGATTCGGGATGCTTCCTTTTCTCACCCCAAGCCTTCAAATGGCCAGAGGCCAGGGGGATCTTGGTAGCTGTGGTGATTTTTCCACCCATTTCCTGATAAACACTGAGACAAGAACCTTTTGTCTCCAGAGACTGGAGTTGAGCAGCCGCATTCTATTGTTGGCCTGGCTGAGGGAAAACCTAAATCAGAGTTTATGCATGGGGAACCCAAGAAGACGCTGATGGAGAGACCCAGTGCCCATGATGTTTCTCATTGCCACTGGGCTTCTCCCCTTCCTCACTCAAAAGGAATAAACCTCTTGTTTGCAGATGAACCCTACCAGTATCCCATCATGGAAGTATAAGATCAATGCCTGCCTGGGAGGTGAAGCTAGGCTAGTGAGAGAAGTGAGTGCAATACAGACTAAAATAGGGTAAGTGCCCCAGAGGTGCATACACAGTGGCTGAAGGAATTGAATGTGTCAAAAGATGACTTGCCAGGAGATGGGGAGGGAGCAGGATCTGACCTTGGGTTTGACAAGGGGGTTGGAACCATTGTCCAACTGGGTGCCCCAGAATAGCTTGAACCCAGTCAAGGGGGGAGCTGAGCAATGGCAAAGAGATGCTTTTGCGGGGAATCCTCTTCTCCACCTTGAGTCCAGGAGCAAGGTTTATAAGTACTAATATGGGAGAAGTATTCTTTTGTTTTAATCCAGATTGTCTCAGCCCATAACTGTGCCACAGTTTTTCTCTTATTCTTGTATCATCTTGCCAATTATTAACATACCTAACATTTTTTTTCCTTTAAATTGACTCACCTTTGACATATATTTTACAAAGTAAGTTTGGTAAACCAGTCATAAAAAAACAAATCATAGAGGAGTCCAAATCATAGAGGCAGAAAGTACAGCAGTGGTTTCGGCAAGTGAAGGGCATTTTTTTGTTTTGTTTTGGTTTTTGTTTTGTTTGGTTTGGTTTGGTTTTTGTTTTTTAACTAGGCATAGATTTCAGTTTTGCAAGAGGAAAATAGTTCTGGAGACGGATGGTAGTGATGGTTGTACAACGATGTGAATATACACAACCCCACTGAACTGTACATTTAAAAATGGTTAAGATGGGGGGCGCCTGCGTAGCTCAGTGGGTTAAAGCCTCTGCCTTCAGCTCAGGTCATGATCCCAGGGTCCTGGGATCGAGTCCCGCATCGGGCTCTCTGCTCAGCAGGGAACCTGCTTCTCTTTCTCTCTGCCTGCCTCTCTGCCTCCTTGTGATCTCTGTCAAATAAATAAATAAATAATCTAAAAACAAACAAACAAATAAAAATGGTTAAGATGGTAAATTTTTATGTTGTGTGTATTTCACCACAATAAGAAAAATTGGGGGAAAAGGAAGTAAATTTAATATCTTTGCCGTCACTGGGAACTACACTAAATACAGCACCTATTTATTTTATTTTATTTCATTTTATATTTAAAGATTTTATTTATTTACCTGACAGGGAAAGATACAGCAAGAGAGGGAACACAAGCAGGGGGAGTGGGAGAAGGAGAAGCAGGCTTCTTGCGGAGCAAGGAGCCCAATGCAGGGTTGGATCCTGGACCCCAGGATCATGACCTGAGGCGAAGGCAGATGCTTAACGACTGAGCCACCCAGACGCCCCTACAGCAGCTATTTATTTATTTATTTATTTTTGTTTGTTTGTTTGTTTTTTAAAAGATTTTATTTATTTATTTGACAGAGAGAGATCACACATAGGCAGAGAGAGAGGAGGAAGCAGGCTCCCTGCCGAGCAGAGAGCCCAATGCGGGACTCGATCCCAGGACCCTGAGATCATGACCTGAGCCGAAGGCAGCGGCTTAACCCACTGAGCCACCCAGGCGCCCTACAGCAGCTATTTAAAAGTTACTGGACATTAAAATAAAAACTGTGCCTTCATGTGAGACCTTGATATATCTAACTTTCTTTGGGAAATATTGTCAATTTTAATAAACCATAGAGAACTTATAAAATATCAAAATTTTCCCACCAAATATGGTTGGGTTTTGTTTTTGAGGGCTTCCCTGTGTCCCAGGACTGTAGCTCTTTGTTAGGGAGGCAGGCGATACAATGAATCTTAAGCCATAATTAAGCCCCCGGACAAAAGCACATTGGAAGCCAAGGCTCTGCTTTTGCGGTTATTTTTTGTTTTGTTGTGCTTTATTGATGGGCTCAGCATCCTACTCATGATAATTAACCCCATCAATTTGTCATGATTCATTCTATGACGATGTATTAAACACTAACTGTGTAAACAAGGAAAAACTATTCGTTTTCTTCAAAGTTGGGAAGGTCCACTGGAGACCTTCAAGGACCCAGGGGCGCAGGCTCTAGGAAGAGCTCTGAGTCTTCCTCAAGATTGAGTTATTAGGGAGCATTTTGCTGGAAATCCAGGTAAGACCTGGCTGGAGCCTGCCACTCACCACTGCAGATCCAAATCTGACGTGGTCTTTGTGGGTTACTCAGCCCCAAGGGCACTGCCAGGATTGGTCTGGAAGACAGGCAAAGCAAGCAGGGGGTCTCCTTCCAAGAGAGAATCACTTTCCACACCTTTCTAAAGCCTGCTTCTCCCTTTCCCACTCTCCCTACTTGTGTTCTCTGGCTGTCTGTCTCTCTCTGTGAAATAAATAAAATATTTTTTTTTTTAAAAGCCTGATGTAGGAGACCAGGTGGAGAGCCTGGAGCAAGGAATTGGAGAGTAGAGAGGACGACAAAAGTCAAAAGCCAAGCTATATTTTAGGAGGTCATGATAGTGCTTCCTTCAACCTATCCTGCTGACTTGGTCATCTAAATGTCTCCCGATGTCCCAATTTACAAGGCCCATTGGTTCTATAAATGGAAACAAAACAGAATATCTAGATAAAATACAAGTGTAGCTTTTCCATGAAGGTAGATTGCATTTGGTAGCACCAAATTCCAAGGCATTTAAGGTCATGTTTGTGGGGAGGCACGCACACTCACACATGCAGACATGCTTCTGCATGAGCCCAAGAACCATAAGAAGTGGTTTAGGAAAGCATTACTTTGCCTTATTTAATTCCAGAGGACTTGCCATGGATTCCATGAGATTTTTTTTAAAAGTTAGTTAATTAACTAAACTAACTCTTTTTCAGTTGAACACTTATCTGTCTGCTTTAGAAAGAAAAATTTGCTGGACATTTGAAGTATTTAACTAAAACTGCTTTTGTCTTTAAAAAATAATCAAGGCTATCTTACCATGGTTGTTGATGTAAATTGTCCAAATATAATTGTTCAGGGGCGCTTGGGTGGCTCAGTTTGTTCAGTGGCTGCCTTCAGCTCAGGTCTTCAGGTCGTGATCTGGGGCTCTTGGGATACAGCCCCATGTGGGGCTCCGTACTCAGCAGGGAGTCTGCTTCTCTCTCTCCCTCTGCCCCTCCCCCCACGTGTACGCTCTTAATCTCTTTCACACATCAATAAATAAAATCTTAAAAAAAATAAAATCATCCAGCTTAATGAAGGTTTGCTTTTAACGCACACAGAAAATGTTTGGCTTTTTATTTTTTTCTATCTACTTGTTTTGTCCCCGTGTCCTGAGCATAGATCCATCCAGAGCACTGCACCTGTGCTGAGACCCATTAGCCAAATGGGAGCCACCACCTGGTTGATGGTAAAAAATAATTTGGCGGTATGCCTTGTACCCAGACCCCTAAAGCTTCATTTTTGCTATCCAGTGGCTGAAGTAAGATTCCGATGTATAGAAGGTTGCTAGCTGTATTCACTGCACCATTGTTTTTTCCTACAGAGACAACCTACATCTAAGTTTTAGGTACTTTATATATTGCTGTCATTTGTTTGAAAAAAGAGTAGTTTATAAAGTCAAAGTCTAGTCCTCCTATGTGATGTTTGGGACCCTGGTCACGGGACACTGCATTGATGATAGGTCATGTCGTCCTCTGGAGTTGTGGCTTAGGACAAGAAAGAGCATCGTTCCAAAGTCTGCTGCAAATTATTCTTCTCTGAGGTGAACTTGATTCTGTAACGTTGAATAAAAGTAGACCTAGTGTCTTTCTACCCGTCCTATATTAGAACATGCCTTCTGCAATTTCTTGCTCCTGTCTAGGCTACTAACATGAGGCCCTGGGTGTGAAGGGAATAGAGCCAAGTGGAAAGCCTGCTCACGTTCCACACTCAACAGCGCCTTAAATTGGGTGTGACCAGAGTGTAGCTGTTGCTGGGGAGCCGTGTTCCCGAGAGTGGGTGTGATAGCCACTGAGCTGCTTTGGAGCCGTGAGGCCCTGGTCCATTGGCGTGGGGCCAGATACAGTATCTGAGTTGCCCAAAGTTTGTTCTCTGTTCCTAGAGGAACCTTGATGGGGGGCCCTTCTGTGGTTTGCCCAGTATTTTCACATGTGGTGTAGATCTCACCAAATCTATACCTGAGCTTTATCTCTCCATGAAAGCAGGCCTAGATGCTTAGAAATAGTAAGAGTAGTTGAATAAATAAATGAATGTTGTACTCATAAACCCAGGGAGATGGTGGATATTTTCCCCAACGTATTATTTTGAGAAATTTCAAACATTATAGGAAAGTTAAGAATAGTACTGTTCACCTAAATTCACCAGTTGTTGAAATTTTGCCACATTTTCTTTACCTCTGTATTCCTCCCCCTTTTCTTATTTTTGTTTGTTTTTATTTTTTTATTATGTTCAGTTAGCCAACATATAGTACATCATTAGTTTTTGATGTAGCGTTCAGTGATCCCTTAGCTACGCATAATGCCCAGTGTTCATGCCAGCACATGTGCCCTCCTCAGTGCCCATCAACCTGTTACCCCCACGTCTCTCCACTCTGAAAAACAGTGTGGAGGTTCCTCAGGATGTTAAGAATAGGAGCTATCCTATGACCCAGCAATTGCACTACTGGGTATTTACCCCAAAGATACAGAAAGATACAGATGTAGTGAAAAGAAGGGGCACGTGCACCCCAATGTTCATAGCAGCAATGTCCACAAAAGCCTCCCCCACCTTTTTTTGGAGAGGAATGGGAGGCTGACCATTTGACATTTACTCTCCAACATTTTCACACTTTGGCCCTAAATTCTTCAGTTTGCATCTCTTAAGGACAAAAGCATTTTCCTACATAAATAACAGTACTACACTCAGGAAATTAAACATTAATGCAATATTATCTGTTATATGCCCTTATTGAATATCCCCAGTTGTCCTTTATAGCTGTTTTTTATTCTGATGCCACGTGTGATCAATTCCGTGCACTCAGTGGAGTTACCTCTCTTACATCTCTTTATTCTCCTTTTATCTATAATAATCCCACAGCCGTTTAAAAAATTTTTCATGACATTGATATTTTGATGAGTTCAGGCCAGTGGTTTTGCAGAAAGTCCCTGAATTTGGATTTGTCTGGTTGTTTTTTCTTGTGGAGGTTCAGGTTAAACATGTTTGGGGGCAGGAAGATGACCTAGATGTTACTATGACCTTCTCAGAGCAAATATTAGGGGGACACGATATCAGGCGCCTGATTATTGGAGGGGTTGATGCGATTGACCTGGTTCAGATGGTGTCTCACAGGGGCAACTGGGAGGCTCAGTGGGTTAAGCCTCTGCCTTCAGCTCAGCTCATGATCCCAGGGTCCTGGGATGGAGCCCCGCATCAGGCTCCCTGCTTGGCGGGGAGTCTGCTTCTCTCTCTCTTTCTCCTCTGTCTCTAGTTTGCTCTCTCTCAAGTTAATAAATAAAATCTTTAAAAAATAACAAGATGGCATCTCACAGATTTCCTGTGTTGTCAGGGTACCTTTCCTCTTCCTGATAAGTAATCTGTGGGCAGAGATTTGAAGATGTGAATGTTCTGTTCCCTCACAACCTTTCCCCTGCTGATGATTAGTACCTACTCAGCATTCTTGCTCATATCAGTTCCACACCATGCTGGAGGGGTTCTGTACCCCTGTACCCCATGCAGATTAGAAAGGCGAAGCTCAAAAGGGGAGGTGGGGCTCACGTAGTGGCCGGCCTCCCGTGACCATGTCATCATTAGAACCTCCTGAATTACATCACAACGACTTATCTTTTATAAACCAGTCTTCTTTGCCCCTCCCCCCATATATGCGGCAGACATCTGTTTAAAGAATCACTGGTTTCTATGATTCTCATCAGCTTCTGTTTTAGGTTGAATTTCCTTGATGCAGAGCCCTGTGCTGTAATTTACTGAGATAGGGTCTCAGGAGCAGCCTGGGAAGGGGTGAGCAGGGCCATCTGGGATGAGTAGGAAACCAGGCAGAGATCCGGGGGCAGCTGGAGGGTAACCTCAGCCTGATCCTACAGGGAATTCTGCCACATGACTAGCACCCAGGGGTTGTCTCACCTTCAGGCAAGAAGGTCGTTCCTCTATGCCCTGTCTCAGTATGTCATTAGTGCATCTGCTCCCAAGGGAGCACAGAATTTTCTGGGTATGCGCAGGACAAGGGGGCAGCCAGCACCCACGGCAGCGGGGGCACAGGTCCCCAGTCTAGTAAAGGGGAACTGGGCAGGGCACCAACAGCGTCCAATACAGATTCATTTCCCTCATTAGTTCTTTCCTGAAGGTTGTCTCTAAGACAAGCCAATATGTCTTTTTTTCATTCTTTCTTTCAACCTATCTTATAATAATATACTACCAAACTCAAACATCTGATGGTGAAAGAAATGCATTAGCTTAGTCATTTGCAAAGACAAGATCTAATTTATGGTTGCTCCTTGATGAAGCCCCATGGATCTCATTCACTGTCTTCCCGTCTGGGCCCGGGCATTTCAGGCTGAGGCTGAGGCTGACAAAGACTCTTTACCTCTTGAACAGCTGGGGTTGTTCAAGGATGTGTCCGTCTCAGAAAGGAAGAAGTGTCCACATATTAATCACCACACATGTGAACGTTAGGATTGGTGTGTTAGAGACAGTAAAAATTGCTCTTGGTAAAATAGCACCAGGCCGAGATGGCAGGAATGGAGGGTTTACTTAGGTCTGGAGAATTCTTTCGGGGTCATGTTACCAGCGTGCACCACCCCCCTGCAAAAAACCACCCCACCTCATTGGTTCTGAGTTCAAGAGCACATTTTGCTCATCGGTCTTAAGCAAATGCTCCCCAGACTGCTGCATCAGCGTCTCCTGGAGCTTGTTAGAAATGCAGGGCCCCACCCCAGGACTGCAGAATCAGACCCTCTGGGGCTGAAACCAGGAATCTGCAGCTTAACAAACCCCAGGAGATTTCTCTGGCTCAAGTGCCAATCCAATGCCGTGGTTGTAAACTTGGCTACAAGTTGGAATTGCCTGGGGAAATTTGTAAAATTCTGATGCCTGCATCCCGCCCCAAAAAGTGTCTGATTTATTTGATCTGGGGTGCAGTCTGGCCATCAAAACATGTTTAAGATCCAGGCAGTTTTTATGGGCAGCCAGCGTTGAGAATCACTGCTCTCAAGTTGCCTCGTTGGCCTCATGAGAAAGGAATTTTAACAGCAGCTTCGTTTTGAAGAGTGCGTTCTTAGAGCTGCAAAGATTCACTTCAGAATACCTGGAGGCCTGGGGCGGGAAGGGGATGGGGGAGCATTTGCAGAAGGAGAAACTGCTCTTTTTGGCTCAGACACTCCCATCTGGAAAGTGGTAGCAAAAGGTAAACTTTAAGGGGAAACAAATGTAAATCTTGAATGGAAGCATGAGATTCTTCAGATCTGTACAAAGTCAAGAATGTGCAGGGAAGACGTCGAGATGGGGGTCTCTGGCCAGCTGGTGCACTTATCCTTGTGGGAGTTGATACTGAGCTTGCTTCCCAAAAAACAGTCGATTGCCTTAAGTTGGCTTCTTCTGTATTCAGTCCCACCTCTTAGGAGTAGAGTGGTACACAGGTGAAGAGCACACTTTTTTTTTTTTTTTTTTTTTACATTTTTCTCACTCTTGCCTACAATTTGACTTTATCATCATTCGCAATGTTGAAAACTTCATTCAGGCCACACATTTGGGTTTCTTGGGGTTTAGATGTTTGAAAACTATTAGAACCCCAAGCTGAACTTGCCCCTTCAAATGTGAGTAATCAGATCTGATGTTTTTCATTGGCCACTCCAAGACAGGGATTGATGACCAGCTCACTGAGACCCAGGGCATGGGAGAGGGATAGAGACACCAGAACCAAGCACTCTTGGATTTGAATGCCTTCCTGCTCACTCTTATCAGAGGCATATCTTTGCCTTGAGCAAGTTACTTAAGCAGTCTGGGCTTCCCTGTCCACCGTACCCACCCTGCTTTTTTTTTTTTTTAAACACTGGATTCCTGATACCTGCCTTTGGGGACTGTTTTCAAGGAAATGAGAGAATGTTTGCAAAGGGTCTGGCACACAACAGACAGCACATAGATACAAGCTCGCCTGTGTTCATGATCTTACTTGTTACCTGCAGAGTTGGAGGAACACCAGACCTCTTGAATTTCTAGCTCTGCCATTTCATGAGTGTTTATAATTCTGGGCAGCCCGATACCATCCTGGGCCCCAGTTTTCTCATTCATAAAAAGGGAATTGCATACGCAGTCACAAGGTTAGTTTTGGCACCAAAGGCAACTATGGAAATCAATAAGACGTTTTTTAATTGAGATGTCATTCACACAGCATACCTTACTTAAACTGTATAATTCATTGCTTTTCAGCACATTCACAGAGTTGTACAGCCATCAGCATGTCTCCATTCAGAACATTCTCTTTACCTCAAAAAGGAATTCCATCCTGATTAGCAACCAGTACCCATCCGGCCCCTGCCCCCAGTCCCAGCAACCACTAATCTTTCTGTTTCTCTCTTGGTGTCTAGTCTAGATATTTTGTATAAGTGGAATCACACAATATTTGTGTCTAGCTGCTTCCACTTAGCATGAAGTCGTCACAGTTCATGCCATTTTGGAGTGTGGATCAGTACTCCATTCATAAACAGATTGAATCAATATTATGACTGAATAAAATTCCATTGTATGGTTAGACCACATTTTATTTGTCCATTCATTAGGTGATGGAAGTTTGGGCTATTTCCACTTTATGGCAATAATGAACTCATGTTAGTATGATTTTATAAATAGCACAGCATTATTCAACTGTGAGGTTTTATTACAAATAATGGTAGTAACAAAAGTGCCTCGATGTGTGAAAAGAAATGAAATCCAGTTCATGTGGGTATGAGTGTGCATGAACGAGTGTGAATGTTTTGTTTTCACTTTTTGAGCATGCCACGGTGGTGCCTATGATATATGCTTTGGAGCCCTAGAACCTCATGCTACCCTATGGAACATAGCATTTAGGGCTCTGTGCTCAAATTGTGAAATGGCTTATGCCAGAAGACAGACTCGACAGCATTCGGGATGTTTAGAACCTTTTGAAAACTGGGTTAGAAATAGAAGGTCTGTTGGGTCTGTCAAATATTCTGTTTAATGGTATAGATATGGAGAGAGAGCTGATAGGACGCCTTCCCCCCAGAAAACTTTCAGGCTAGAGGGGAAGCGAGTGGGAATGAGGGAGTATGTGCTAGGACAGGTCTAGCCTAGAGACTGTAGGACCGTCTGCTTGTCAGAGAAATGGGGCTGCGGCCATTTGACCCCTGCCAATTCTCTTTCTCCTAGCATGGTAAGACACAAGGATGATGGCTATTCCGAAGAAAAGGATGTGAAGACCTGTCCGCGGGACTCTGGCTATGATAGCCTCTCCAACAGGCTCAGCATTTTGGACCGCCTTCTCCACACCCACCCAATATGGCTGCAGCTGAGTCTGAGTGAGGAGGAAGCAGCACAAATCCTCCAGTCCCAGCCTCCAGGGGTAAGACTCAGAATCTCAGAGAAGCAGGTTGAGACAGGCAGGGCTGCTGCTTTCTTCAAGAGAAAGACCTGGAGTTCCAGAAAGTTCTTCCTAGGCTGTAGGGAGCAAGCCTTCCAGTGTGCACCTGGGTCGCAGTGCAAGGGGATTGTGGGATATATGGAGGCAGGCCTGAGGAAAAGAACCCTTCACAATTTGTCTTTCTGTGTTCATCGACTCAGTTACAGAGGGAGATCCAGGACTGGGTAGGGTGACAGAGCATCTGGGTAATGAGGAGGGCCCCTGGCTGGAGGCCCTGGGGTAACTTCTTGGACCTCAACACTGAGGATGAACCTGGTTTCGGGGTCCTCAGCTGCCCCTATTGTTTTCATTCTGAGCCTGGAATCCCTGCCAGGGCCTAGCTGTCCAACTTCAGACTTCAAAAGTTCCAAAGTTCTGTGTCCATAGACTTGTCTGCTCTGGTTGCTGATGTAATCCTGTTTCTCTTGGGTTTCCTCAGTGACTTCCCACAGGGCTCATGGCCCAGTTATGTTTCTTCAGCTACTGTCTACCCAACACCAGTCTCTTAATCAAGACCACTCCACGACTCTATAGAGGTTCCTCAAAAAATGTCATTCTGTGGTTGGTGTCCTATGCTGTTCAGTATGGTAGACACTTGCCCTGTGTGGCTATTTAAATTTGCATTAATTAAATTAAATTAGAAAAGCAGCTCCTCAGTTGCACTAGCCACATTTGAAGGGCTCACTAGCCATAGACAGCTGGAGGCTACCACATAGGATGATGGTGTGGAGTATAAAATGTTTCCAACACAGGAAGTTGTATTGGACAATGCTTATGCTCCATATCTACTTCCAAAGAAAGGATAAATACAATAAATCACAGACAAAGTAAGACTCGGAACAACTCATGACAAGAGATAGAAACTAAGAAAAAATGGAGAAGCAAGGGAAAAAAGGGGGGAGGGACCCTCCATCATAGCCGGCTGAGAACGTTGTGGCATTTGGGCATAAAAATGAACTTTCTTGAGTTTCCTATCAGCCAGAGCCTCGCTGTTATCATTTTTTGACTTATAAGTGAGTCTTTGTTTCTCATCAGACAGAAACAGACGGGACTGAGACTAATGTTGGAACATGCTCAGGGTGATTAGGTGCACTATTTAATCATCTTTGTGGAAAATTCCTTGCCAACATGCCAGGTCATTGGCTCTAGTCTGGGTCTGTATGATCAGGACCCATGTCTGTGGGGCTCCCTCTTTTTGGAGGTCAAGTTGTCTGCTCCTGCATTTCTGCACAAATGTTCTGAAGAGGGAGGTCACCCTGTTGCTAAGCAACAGTTCCCTTCTCTTCCTGGCTTCCCTCCCAGCATGGGGCGCGTCCATTCCTGCTGAGACCTGTGGGGAACAAGTCAGGCAGAATGTTCTGTCTGTCTACCTACTTGATCCCTGGACAGGACCTGCCTGGCGAGGTAGGGCAAGCTGAAGGCAGGCGGAGGGCAGGCGGAGGAAGGGAGCAGCATGGGTCAGAATAGGCCAGAGTGCACCAGAAGCAAGAATGCTGAAGAGAAGGAAAAGCAGGTGTGAGAGGAAGGAAGATTTCAAAGTCCTGCCATGGTCTCATGGGTCCTTAATCCTCTCCATCCTAGGACAGGAATCGGCAGACTCTCTGTAAAAGGCCAAAGTGTAAATATTTTTGGCTTTGTGGGCCAAAGAATCTGTCAGAACCTCTCAGCTCTGCCTCATAGTGCAGCTGCAACCACAGACAGCATGTAAGTGAAGGAGTGTGGCTTTATTTCAATAAAGCTTTATTTATAAAAACAGGCCGCAGGATAGATTTGGTCTACAGGCCTCTCTGTTCTAAAGCTGCAGACATTTAGGAAATGAGACTTTATTCTCCCTGACCCCCAGGTTTCAGGGAGACACCCACCTGCACAAAGGAATGAAATGTCTACTCCACCAACCAACCGCTGGCTCCCAGCAGGGCTTTGGGCTTTTCTACCCATAGGGATAGAAACTGGAGTTTTCCAGTTTTAGGGTGTCCCAAAAGCAATGACTCCCAGAACTGGCTAGTAGATGTATTCTCTCCCATGGCTGCCTCGCTGTGACTGCTGGGAGAGAAGAGAGAACCCAAAGGTCTTCCTAATTCCCTCTCAGCAGACACCCAATCCCCAGAGCCGCCCTCCCACCTCCACCCAGAAGAATTTTCTTGGGAGATACTGACTGGACATACAGAGGGGAGTGAAGATGAGGTGAAATGATAAGAATAAGGGAGCAGAGAGCATAGTGTCCGAATACAGCGGAGAGAGTAGTGGTTAGAGAAACAAGACAGGATAGGATCCTTGGAGAAGGGCCATGTGCTCCATCGAGAAGGGAACCAGAATTCAGCCAGGCTGTTCCACTGCACACTCTAGGAGACACCGTTTGATTTATAGCCTAGGGAATTGGTTCCCCCTGGAGTTGTGCAGTGCCTAGCATTATAGGGCATAGTTGCCTCTGCAGTGTCGGAGGCCAGAATGGCGGCTCAAGTTGGACAGCGGGAGTTGGGTTGGTTTAAAGCACATGCCTGAAGATAGTATTAGAACTGGGAGAGAGATTGTCACAAATTGGGGTGACAAAATGGACCTGCAGCTCTGGTGTTGGCTTCGGGGAACCTCAAAGCATTACCTCCCTACCTCCCTAATGGGGCAGCCATTTTTAGCTCCAGCAATTGTTTCACCATACCTGATCTTGCCATATCATGCTGTTTTCCAAGGCAAGCTAGAAACTCTGATTTTAATTTTAAAAACCTGCTTTTTCACTCTTAGAAATAAGTTTAATTTTCTTTCTCTCTCCTTTTTTTTTTTTTTTTTTTTTTAAGATTCATCTATTTATTTGAGAGAGGGGTGGGAGAAGCAGACTCCACTAAGCATGGAGCCCGATGTGGGGCTCCATCCCACAACCCCGGGATCATGATCAGGGCTGAAATTAAGAGTCATATGCTCAACTGAACCACTCAGATGCCCCACGAATTTAATTTTCTCTCATAAATATACTCGTGAGCCAAATTAGCCAGTGAACTCCCAATTTACCTCCTAGTGTTTAGCCATGTTACTCCTGTTTAGAATCTGGGTTCATCAACCATGGTGCCCATGGAAGACGTGGTCTAGAGAACATATAACAAGAGCTATAAAACAATCACCAAACTGAAATTGCTTCTGCAGACGGAGGGAGCATTGGTCTCCTGGAGAAGATTCTGTCAAAGGGAAAGTAGGATTCTTGAGAAGCCAGTTATCAAAGGAAGGCAGCTGGGGCATGCTGGTTGAGAGTCCCTTTCGCTGGCAGTAGTGTCCCCAGTTGAGCCTTAAGGTTTAGTTATGAAGGACATTCTAGTCATGGACATTGCGTGTGCAGGAAATCACATGCTCAGCTTCTCACCTTCTAGATAGTTCCTCAGCTTGAATTTTTTTTCCCTCCACTAGATATTCCTGGTTCGTAAATCCACCAAAATGCAGAAGAAGGTTCTCTCCCTTCGCCTACCCTGTGAATTTGGAGCCCCTCTCAAGGAATTTACGATAAAGGAAAGCACGTACAGTAAGTGGTCGCTGGATGGCGAAGTCCTGGTTGATGGGAGGGCCTCTGATCACCCAAGCAAGTGGAAGTGGACAGAGCTTGCCCTTCAAGACAGACAGACAGACAGACATGAGACTGAGTCCTGGCACAGTTCCTTCTTCACTCATTGACTGGGCAGGTAACCGACCCAAGGAGCCTTGGTTTTCTTGTCAGGATAATGGGGTGATGGCAGCATCAGGGAGCTGTTAATGGTTTAAGTAAACAGCCTGTGTGCAGCCCACTGCTTGGCACATGGCAGGTTGGCTTTCTTTCCCCTCCCCAGTTAAGTAGAGCATGGATTTGGTTCCTAGGTTTACTGATGACTAACCCACAGGACAAGCTGTAGCGATTGGGCCTTTTTATGGGATGGCATGCGAAGGCATGTGTCTGTACATCTTTGTGAATTACCCTTGAGCGGACGTGTTCCCTCCAGACAATCACTGTTCAGTTGTCTATGAAATGCCCCTCATCAGAGGCAGAATCCAGCCCTCTGAAAAGAAATTAGCCGTCAGAAGTTTTGAAGGGAGAAAGGTGGCTTTGGTTTTCTTTCTGCTATTCAGCAATCCCTGAAAATGTGGAGGGCCATGTTTTAAATACAAAAGGGAACACATACTGCTGATGTATTGGCAGCTTCCGGGAAAGGATCTGCTGTGACTCTGTGCCCCAAAGGGGAAGGTTTCATCTGAGCGGGAGATGAACCATGAGAGACCATGGACTCCGAGAAACAAACTGAAGGTTTTAGAGAGGAGAGGGGTGAGGGGATGGGTTGACTCAGTGATGAGTATTAAGGAGGGCACGTATCGCATGGAGCACTGGGTGTTACACACAAACAATGAATCATGGAACACTCCATCAAAAACTAATGGTGTACTGTATGGTGACTAATGTGACATAATAAAAACAAAGAAAGAAAGAAAGCATGGGTTAACAAGCTGAGACGGGAAGGCCAGGAGTGGTGAGTTTGGAAGCCCAGTGACTCTCTCTATAGCAAGACTGAGGCCACGATGTTCGCTTGCTCCCCAGTTTCCACCTAAGCAAGCCTCAGTCCCCACTTTTGAGGGAAGTGAAGGTACTGAGGTCAGTTGAAGAGCAGGGAAGGGATTATACTCAGCCTGGAGTTCATGGTCTCTCTGAACCAAATGGCCTTCACAGAATCTAGAGGAGACATTTCCAGCAGAAGTGAAACCTGCCAGCCTCTTTGAGGTCAACCTCAGGTTCAGCTGTCAACCTGGGCCTTGTGATGTGTTTCCTCCAGGCTTTACAAGGTTACTGATGCCCAGGAAAACCTCCACGAGCGGTCAGTGACCCTGGTGTGTGGTTCATACCTGTGAATTTGCATGAGGAGGTAATCACAAGATAGATTGCAAACCCTCCATTCTAAAGACAATGGATAAAAATTTAAGTGAGGAAAGTCAATGCTACAGTAGCTTTCAGAATTTGGCTACCCAAGAAGTGATAGATCTAACTGGTCTTTACATCCCTTCTCATATCCAGAGTGAAGCCTGGTAAGTTAGCCTAAAAACCCCCTCCTCGGCCCCCTACAGTAAGTACAGTTAGTGTTAGCACTTTAAAGCTTTCTTGGTGTTCATCTTAGCTTCCTCCTGGCTGAAGATTTTCCCTCCGTATTGTGTCAAGATTTGTATCAGTTCCCTCTTCCCATCCAGAGGACTTACCGTGGTTGAAAAAGTTGGTCTGAGCAAAGCATTCCCTTGTTACTAGTTATCACAGGTCTTGGTCCCACCATGCTGGCCCTTCCTGGCCAGGGCCTAGCTTCTGTGTGAATGGAGGTGGATTGGGAAAGGAAGGACTTGCTAGAAACACAGATACCTTGTCATAACATCTGGACAATATGGTTTAATAGTAAAGACCAGCTCGTATTTGTATGGACTGCTTTCACATGAATTACCCCTCTAAGTTAATGTAATTGTATTATTATTTTATTTTTTTAGGTAATAAACAGATTTTACCCGACTAAATGGTATTATGGCAAAAGGAATGCCACATGAGTATGATACTGTAGTTATAAAAGTGGCCTCCCACAGGGAAACAGATTAACAATTCGGACACCACTATACATGGATACTGGACTTGAACAGTGAAGTAAATGATGGTGGATGGTGGGAGCCATGTTTTTCACTCTTAGAGGGGGAGGTTATAGACTAGAATGATCCATGTGGTAAGGATTAGTGTTGGAGACATCAGTAAGAACTCATTTTTCTCTTGATATCCATACAGACGGCTACATGCAGGGAATATCGGTAGTCAAATGTATTTACATAGGTTAGTATACTCATGTATTTCTTTGGTCTATCAGCTGAGAGAATGACACCTAAGAGAAAGTAGCAACCAGCATACCTAATGCCCAGATCTTGGTGTTTATTTACTTTTTTTTTTTTTTTTAATTAAATTTGACTTGGTTAACACACAGTGTAATATTGGTTTCTGGAATAGAATTTAGTGATTCATCACTTACATACAATTACTCCATGTTTTAAAATTTCAGTTTCCACTTCTACCTTTCTGAGAGAGAGGGAAACTGCTATTCTTGTCCATTGTACAGATGAGAAAACCAAGGCTCGGAGAGGTTAGCCTACCCCCACATCGGCTTCCCCCTACTTATTTAGTTAATTGTGGTGCACGTGCATGTTTCTGTTTCTGTCTGTCATGGTGTATATGTAGAGGCATAGGTGTGTTTGGGGTGCTACAGAGATACTGATAAGCAAACTAAAACAACATATGCAGATAACAAACAATGTAAGTGAGGATTCAGAGTGTTATAAGAGGGAGAAAAACTGATTGAGAAACCGAGGAAATCTTCACAAGGCTGAGGCTATTTGGAATGTTTTTGGAAGGATGACTGCCTGAGTGGCATTTTGGCAGACACGGCGTGAGGAGTGGTTGGCAAATATGTAAGTATCTAAAGTCAAACCCTCACTGTCCAGCCGTTGGGAACATGTGCAGGATGGCTCACTGTCTGGCCAGCTCATGGTCGCTGGGAAGCTTGTGCACTTTGTGGTGGTGGGTAGGGGCACTCAAAGTAAATGGGTTTTAGAATCTTCCCTGCTGAATTTACCCCAGAGCTAATTTACTAGAACCTTGTGTTTTCCTCCAAGCTTTGTACTCCCTTGGCCTTGTGTCTTAACCAGAGGTGGCCTATTTTGGAAAAGAGGAATGTGACCCAGTAGGTTTACCCATCTACCCAAAGAGGGTCAAGGGCAGCGGGGGCTTCGGTGTTTCCCCAGCACTGTTGTATGCTCATGGCCTTGCAGGCTGGCCTGACCAGCCCCTTGGCCCCTCCTCAACTTCGTGTTTGAATTTTTTTTTTTAAGATTTTATTTATTTATTTGACACAGAGAGAGAACACAAGCAGGGGGAGCAGCAGGCAGAGGGAGAGAGAGAAACAGACTCCCTGCTGAGCAGGGAGCCCAATGTGGGACTCAACCTCAGAACCCTGGAATCATGATCTGAGCTAAAGGCAGACGCTCAATGGACTGAGCCACCCAAGTACCTCATGTGTTTAAACTAAAAAAAAAAAAAAAAAAAAAAAAAAAAAAAAGATAGTTGTGCAATTTGTGCCTGTGCTGGTCTGTTTACCAAGCACTAGAGCATGAGTCAGGGCCCGGACTTCTAGGCCATGGATTCTACTGGTCTGTTTCTGGGTGACACACATCCTCACCACAGCTGGTTCTGATAAGCTGCACAGTAGCTGGTTTGAGAGGGTCCTACACATGCAGCAGACAACAGCAGAGGGCCTTTCCTTTCCCAAAACAATTCCCCGGGATACTCAGCTGGTTTCCGAAATCTTCCCTTTTGCAGCCTTTTCCCTGGAAGGCTCAGGAATCAGTTTTGCGGATTTGTTCCGGCTCATTGCTTTCTACTGCATCAGCAGGTAAGACTCTACACCTCTTACGATCTCAGGCACCTGCTTAGTGCATGCCGTGTAAATGACCTCGGGGTTTCTGGATGAAAGCTGGGCAGAGGGGTCTGGGAGATGTCCCTGGAGGGATTGATTATGAATTAAAACAGTCACCAAGTCCCCTCTGCCAGGTAGTATCAAAATACTATGCTATGCCCATCCAAATTAATATGCCCCATCTTCAAGCTATGCCCTTGACTTCTTTCCCCTAGACCTGTTGGGCAGGAAAACAGACACACATGTACACATATGTGCACACAGGCACACACAGAAAGGGACCCACGGTGAAGACCCCTAACATTTAAAGGTCCCTGATAATGTTTCTGCAAACTCTCCAAGGGATGCTGGAAATACGGGCCCATAAACCAGCTCATAATCTTGCATCACTGTTCTCCAGGCCCACTCAGTGCTCATGCCCTCATGCAACTGTGTTAGACCACAAGTAGTTCGGCGACAAATCCCCGTGTTAGTGTGGGGAATCTGTGAGTCGTTGAAGGTGCTCCCTGTTTCTTTCCTTTCTAGCCATCATAGTTTTTCAAGTGGAGTGTTCTTTGGATGACTCAGAATCCATAGTCTTCATCTGCAGAGACTGACATGACCTCCACGCAGGCCCCCTTGGCTTCTCTGTATGCCTGTTGCAGCCGATAGAGCACAGACAGACGTACGTTCCTGGGGTCTTTCCAAAGATCATGTCTCACAGCCATCCCAGTCTGAAGTGGAGAAGATTGTTTGGGGTTCTTTTCCTTGATATTAATTTAAGGGTCGAGTCTATTCTCAAAAACGGAGTTAGATGTTTGTTTTACCTGTTGGTCTAGACCCTCCCAGGGGAAGGCACTGAGCAGTTGACCCCTAGATGTCACCACGCAGGTAAAGCCACACCGTCAATGGCCTGAGGGTGGGGAGGAACTTACAGTGGGGACCTGCAGGGCTGATCACCCAGGAGAGAAAGCTAAGGGGCTTCATCTAGAGTTGGACCCAGTGGGCAAGAGCCCTTGGCCTGTGTAAGGGTAAATATCTACTGCCCAGAAAGAAGAAGAAGCCAGTGCAGGAGTCCCCACTGGTTCCAGGAATCCACACCTGCTCTGTTTTGAGGCCAACCAGCTCTCGAAAGTGAATTTCGACACTAGCGTGTTGATTGGAGGCGAAGTTGGCTTACTCTGCAGAGTTGGCTTGTTGACTGTCCTGTTGTGAAAAATCGTTACACCTATAACATAGTATTTGGCAGCAGCATACGAAGGATACCATCTCTCCCCCTCAGTATTCGTAAGAGGCTGGTTAACCTGATGTCCAGGGCTGTTTGATGGTTGAAGGAGATAAAGCACATGAAAGCCTTCCCTACACTACAAAGCATGGTCCCAATATAAGGTGCTGATGGAAAAATCCCCACATTGACATTTTGTGATCAGAGAGCCCTGAGATTCATTTTCCTATTTTTTATCCCTCCAAATGCAAAAGTTCTTCATGTTTTTGTTTCTCCTCCAATGCTTTATTTACGTTACCTATTTACCTGAATCAGTGTTCTTAGGCAACAGTACCTGATTTGACCCAGTCTGACCACAATATTTTTGAAATGCTCTAGTTGGTTACTGATACGTAAATGTATTCACATAGAGAAAGTGGTTGGGTTGTCAGTGCTGGTGTCCCCCAACCCCCCCAGAATGCATAGGCACAGGTGCACTAAGCTAGAGAATTCATGAATCAGTCAGCATGTGACTGGTCACATCAGGAAGGTAGCTGAAGAATGAGATGTACACCTTGTCCACGAATGCCTGGGAGCTCACTCTCAGTTCAGCAACCTTGGTGTCATGGAGAGCACTGCCCCACAAAGATTTATGCACACGAGAGTCACCTGGAATCTTGTTAGAATGCAGATTCCCATTCAGGGGGTCCACAGCAGCGTTGGCGAGTCTGCGTTTCCAATAGTCTCCCGGGTCACGAGGCCAATGCTGGTGGTTCTGCAATTACACTTCGAGTCGCAAAGAGCTAGAGGAAATAATAGTTCTTAATTATCATTGATTAAGGTTAATGGTATTTTCAGGGGCTTTCTATAAAGGTGCTAGGCACCATATTTATATCATTTCTAATCCTCATGGCAACCCCAAAATTAGGATCGTGAAGACACCATGGCTCAGAGAGTGGGACACTTACCACAATTGTTCAATTAATATGTGGCAGAAATTGGATTTAAACCCAGTCCTGCTATGATGCCAGAGCTCATATCTTGCCACTGTAAAAGCACCCCTCCATGGACCTTGGGGTCCAGTGTAATTGGGTTCCTGGCCCCACTTAATTCCACATCAGCTCTGTGAGTGGGTACAGAGACCTCTGCGTCTATGCTATCCTGTGCTCCTGACCCACAGAATGCGGGACATCAGAGCTTCTTCCTAGGGGCCTGGGTGGGTACAACGTGAGTTACAGTGCTTGGTGCAATAGTAAATACTCAAGAATTAGTCTCCTCCGCTTTAGAAACATGACATACAGAGCAAAGGTTCAAAAGTAAATTCTGTGTGTCCTAAAACTCTTGAGTGAAACATTTATACCTAAGCTGGCTTTATTTTGTCTGTTATGTAGGTTTTAGAATCAGGGCTCCTTTTCTTAACAGGATAAAGAGAGAGGGAAGCGACTCTGTGTGTGTGTGTGTGTGTGTGTGTGTGTGTGTAGGTGTGTAGATGCTATCTTGTGCCCTTAGCTGGTGCTGTGGAAAAGGACTCATGGGCAACATCTAATGTTTCAGTAGATCAAAGCTGAAAAACACCCATTAGTGAAATACAGGTGTGGTTTCCTGTCATACGTGCCCTTAAGAAAAACCAGCCATGTGATGTTTAGGCTTCAGGTACTGCGCTGGGCAAGATAAAAGCTTAAAATAAACAGAGGTTGGTTTTGTCATATGTGGCTTTCTAAATTGTCTAAAGAAGGAAGATTTTAATTAAGTTTTTGCAGCCGTAGAAACATATATTTATATGATACTCTGGTGTTACGAAGTTCTGCTTCCCATTAATCTTCCTTTAAGATTATAATCTGAGTCATTGCCTCTCCCCGGTCGGGCAGCAACTATTACAGACGCTGCCGTCCCCCCCAAGGCTCTGCCTGCTTCATCCAGAAAGGATGCAAGTGGACAAGAAGAAGCAGGTGCTCACACCATTTGGAGGGAGACAAAAGGGTCCCTGGAAACAGGGGGTGACCCAGGCTTGACAGCTCAGGAAAGAGCCGCCTCCTGACTGCCACCCCCTAATATTTATGTGAGTGCTATATTGGAGACAATGCAGTAAATGACATTGTGTTCACGTTTTGCTCTTTTCATTGACCTTACTAATTTGTTATTCATTGTCAACAGCTTCAGGGGTTCCAGAATTCTCTAGTCATCCACATTTAATCTGATTCAGTTTAGAATGTTGCCTAAACTTACTGTAAACAAGTTGTTTGGGATAGTTATTCTCTTCAGTAGAGGTTTTCACGGCCTCTTGTGTAGACAAAATACTGGTGGAAGCTCTACATTTTGTCCCTCACTTACTGCACCTCAGCCATGATGGCCTCCCTGCTGTTCTTCCTATAAACCGGACCCTCTCCCACCACAGGGCCTTTGCACCTGCTGCTTCCTATGCCTAAGAAGTTCTTTCTTTCATGGGTTGCATCCTGATCTGTTTAAATCTTCACTCAAATGCTACCTACTCTTGGGGCCCTCTCTGGCCAACTGTCACTCTTGAATACTCTTTGTTATTCCCCTTTTGCACATATATTAAAATCTGTGGCACACATCCCTTTCTCCTGTTCTATAAACTACATATTTGTTCATTGTCTTTTGGTGTTCACTGGAGTGATATTCTGTGTAGGCAGGCAGGGTCTTTTGTCTGTTATCAGCACCTACAACAGTGTCTGACACATCATAGACAACCATAAACATTTGTTGAATGAATGAGTAAATTCCTTTTTTAAAAAAGATTTATTTATTTGTTTATTTGAGAGAGAGCATGAGCAGAGGGAGGGGCAGAGGGAGAGGGAGAGAGAGCCCACAAGCAGACTCCCCACTGGGTACAGAGCCTGTCACAGGGATTGATCCCAAGACCCTGAGATCATGACCTGAGCCAAGAGTCCAATGCTGAACCAACTGAGCCACCCAGGTGCCCCCAAGTTCTTTTTTTTTAAGACTAATACTACCACTGAAACAAATAATTTCTTTTTGGATAAGTCACCATTGTTATTGTATATTCATTCATTCATTTATTCAAAACAGGCTTTCTCCCTGTCATTATCAGCCATGGCATTGTGTGAGCCCTGGGGAGTGGGGAGCCACCAATGCTACTCCCTTGTATATGAAAATGAGCAGATGTTTGTTAGGTTTGCTTTTGTCCTTTCAGAGAAAGAAAGAGTTCGTGGTCCATGCATTTACTCGTGGTGGCACTATTTGCTGGCCATGGGAGGACCCTTGTGCCAGCTCAGTTCAGCTTCTTCCTGTTGGGCCTGTTGGTCTATGATGTTGGGTGCTTGTGTTTGCTGGTGCACACATGGTGCCATGCTGCTTGGGGCCAGGGCTGTTGCATGAAGTCCTTTCTCTTTGCCTCCCTACTCAGAGCGTGGTGCAGGGGTGGCGGCAGCAGCATCGGCGGTCAGCATGCCAGAAATGCTGGATCTCCAGCCTCACCGAGACCTCCTGAATCAGAGCGCGCAGTAAAACAAGACTCCCAGGGATTCATGTGTACATTACAGATAGAGAAGCGTTACCTTAAAACAGGAGGAAGTTTTGTATCCAGCATACAACCCCCAATGCGTGGGCTCTAGCTGGAAGATGTCAGAGTAAAACTGACAGATAGTGGTGGAGAATATGCTGTGTGTAAGGACATGAGATGATAAACCTCGGCTTAGGATTACACAGTCCTGCTCAATGAGTTGGGGCCAATATTCAGAACATGTGGCAAATTAGTACATAATGTTTTATGTATATATATGTCAGATCCACCGACATAGGGATTCTGATATTAATACCAGATACACGTCAGCTACTTCATGGAGGAAATTTTGTCCTCATTACAGATACCAAACCAGTCAGCCTCTCTCTCAGTCTGTCCCCAGTGTCACTAGAGGCAAGAATAGTAATCTTGCAGTTCCATCCCCAGTAAAGACAAGGTCTGGTTAGGTATGATATAGTGTTTCCTTAGGACATTGCAATCAAAGCTAAAACATCTCTAGGATGAAATGCAAACAAGAGACAGAAACAAGACACATAATTACAAATATTCTCTTTTTCGAAAAATCAGGGACGTTCTGCCGTTTACCTTGAAGTTGCCTTATGCCATTTCAACAGCCATGACAGAGGCTCGGCTTGAAGAACTAGCCCAGCTGGGACTAAGTAAGTGGGTGCCCCTGCCCAGTTCTCTCCTGAAATGATCTGTGGAGCAGAGCCAATGTTGGCTGGTGATTTACTGTTCCATCAAAAAATAATCCCCATCTCCATGGCAAAACTTGCTCACAGGGCCGTGAGATCCCAGAATCACATGTACTGAGAGTCTTTTTTCTAAGTCAGACACTGAACTGACTCTCAGAGGCAAGCCCTCTGTTGGCTTGGGAAATCCCGACATCTCCCAGTGTCTCCCGTCAATGAATGGAAGCTACCCTAAAAGTCTACGTCCTGATGGAACACGAACTTCTGTAATGGGTCCTATCTTTCCTTTCTGCGGTGTCTTACTGGGGAAAGGCATTGCTTGGCAGAAAGGGAAACAGCACAGCATATCTCACGTGCACGCGTTTTGTTCTAGAAGAACACATGGGCATTGACGGCACTTCTGTGCTTTGGGGAATTTGACCATGTAGGCATCTCAAGTAACATCTGTCTCACTTCCTCTGTGGTTGTTCAGTGTCAGTCCTGGTGTTCTGGGCCGTGTCCCCTATCCTGCCATGCATCCTCGCTCTGACCAGCTGGGCACTGGCTTCCCTCTCCCGCCCTTTTGCCAACGCCCCTAAATGCAACACCATGCTTTGGGACATCGGTTGACAATGGATCGGGACATACAGTTCACCCAATTTCACTTCCTTGTCCCATTGCCCTGAGGAATTTGTGTGGGTTTAACTTTGGGGGGAGGGGAAGCTTTTCCCCCAGATTGGAAGGGGAGATTCTCTTTAGATTTTTAGGGCTTCGGTCTTCTAAAAGATTAACAACCAGGCCATAGTATTGGAATGGAAATTTTGAGATGCTGAAATGCAAGTACCAGGGCTCCTAGCACCTATAAGAAGCCTAGAGACAGATTCAGACTCTTTCTCAAGCTACAATTGCTTCAAAAGAATTGCTCCATCTGTCTCAGACCTGTCTGATGGGTAATTAGGTAGTGGGATTGGGAAACTGATTCCTGGTAAAAAAATACCAGGGTAGGATAAATGTCCCTGCTGAAAAGCTATACCATCTCTTGCATTTGAGTTTCAGACACCTTTGGAGAGAGTTTAAGACATTTCCCGAATTTCAGTGAATATAACCAACTAGATCGCTGGCCTCTGGAAGACCAGCACCAGGTCTGTTTTCACAGCCGACCTCCAGCCACAGAACTCCTGGTTCTGTGGTCAGTGGGCAGTGCCTACTGCATGCCGGGGCTGAAGGACTGAAGGTCAGTGTATGTGTTATGAGGAGATAAACACAAAAATACCTTGTCCTAGTGGCCACTGACCAGAAGCAAATGAGGCCTAATTAATACATACCCAGTTTGTAATTTTCAGTGTACACATTATTCATTTTGTGAAGAGATAGCACTTTCTACAACTCTGTTCTTCATTATTTGTCCTTCAAACAAACGTTTCCAGAGTTCTGCTACATGATAGGCCCCACACCAAGGGGTCAAAGTTAATAGCGTCCGTCCCTTCCCCTACCCCACCACCCATGTCCATAATCCATATGGGAGGAAACACATTCGTGGGAGCTATATGTACTAAGCCTTATAAAGTCTAGGAGTGGTGGCAGCACTAAGACCCAAAGGTGGTGAGAGTCATTCCACGCAGACCTACACTGGGCACGAGAAACGCATATAACGCCAGTGTGTAATTTTAAATTTTCCCATTAAAGAAAATTTAAAAGGCACAGGTGAAATTAATTTTTATGGTTTATTTTATTTTTTTATACTAGATCTGAAATATTTCGACATGGAAGCAATGTTTTTAAAATTATTGATGCAATAAAAGCAATACTTCAAAGGCATTAATGAGATATTTTACATTCTTTTTTTTTTTTTTTTTCATACTAAGTGTTGGAATCCAGCATGTGTTTTATCCTTACAGCACATCTCTCTATGGGCATTAAATTTTCATCAGAAACACGTGAACTGTATTCATATTTCATTAAATTTACAGTTGAAAAACTACATTCACGTAACATATCTTAGTTCTGAAACTACGTCAACATTTGCCAGTAATCGAACTGCATGCCTGTTTTTAAATTTAATTGATTGACGTGAAGCGAAATTTAAAATTGAATGCCTCTGTGGCAGTGGCTCTTGCGTTGGACAGCACAGAGCCAGAGAGAAGGAGAGGAAGGGCAAGAGGAAGCAGGTGACACTCTCAGGTGTGTTTACGAGGCAGAGAGGACAGGACAAAGGGCTCCCAGTGAGAGCCTCTCCGCTGTCCCCCATGGTCAGCCATTTTGGCCCTATAGGAAAGAAACATTTTAGGCAACCACAACAAGGCAAAGCTGTAGAGAGAGAATAACCTAATCCGAATGGAAATCACAACAGACGACAATCATCACCATCCCTGTCTCCCACGATTTGCGTGGAAACCCGAGCCCCATATGTAAGTGACATAGGGCCGTTTAGCTACAGTAAGCAGTGTGCGCTGCTCCAAAGAGTGTTGAGTGCGTGTAGCCATAGTGGTAAGGAGGGCTCGGATTTAGGGAGTGTGGGCAGCTAACCACTAAGATAAAGATAAAGGGTTGAACTTGCACTTAGCGTTTGCATAGGTCTGCTGTCCTTTTTTTCTGCTGATGGGTTCCATGTGCGTATTTTTCCTCCTTTTGGGGTTTTAATGCTGAACACATAAAACCCCAAGCAGATTGTGTAACATCCCCCAGGCCCAGCTGCTGGTCCGGCCCATTAAAGGGGAACTGCCAGGTCCTCCGGAGGGCACCTCCAGGAGAAGCAGCTTGGAAAGGGTGGCTTGCTCTTCGAGTAAGCTCAATTTTTGTAAAGCAAGTCGGGGAGCTCCGGGGCCTTCTCCAGCCTTATCCTGTAACAATTCCAGTCCTTTCCTCACCTGTGCAAAGGCTGGGCTGGCTTTGTATGTTAGCCAAGCCGTTTCTCAAGGGCTTTGAAGGTAAAAAGCCCCTGGAGCCTTCCTAGGAGCCCACAGCTGGGCCTGGCACCACTTCTACCCTTTCCAGTAAGGGAATGCTGTTAAAGAAAAAAAGAAAAACAAAACACCCAAGTGTGGCGCCTCCCCCTTCAAAGACATGTGTTGTCATGCAAGTGTGTTTTTTTTAATTTGTGAAGGAATGGCCCAAGAGTACTGTATTTACATTCTTGTGTTCACTGATAATGACTTTCAGATTTTTGGAGCTCTCCAGCTGACAACAAACCCCCAAACCCTCCACCTCCCCATAGGCCTCTCTCCTCAGACGGTGTTTGTCCTGCCTCTCGTCAGCTCTGCCTTATAAATGGAGTGCATTCTATAAAAACCAGGACGCCTTCGGAGCTGGAGTGCAGCCAGACCAACGGAGCCCTGTGTTTTATTAATCCTCTTTTCTTGAAAGTGCACAGCCAGGACCTCAGTGGAGGCCTGAAACGGCCCTGCACCAGGACTCCCAACGCGAATGGCACCGAGAGGCCTCGGTCCCCCCCACCCAGGCCCCCGCCACCCGCTATTAATAGTCTCCACACAAGCCCTCAGCTGTCCAGGACCGAAGCCCAGGCGAGCATGCCAGAAACAGTCAACCATAACAAACATGGGAACGTAGCTCTGCTTGGAACGAAACCAACCCCCATCCCTCCGCCCCGGCTGAAGAAGCAGGCTTCTTTTCTAGAGGCGGAAGGCAGCGCAAAGACCTTGACCGGTGGCCGGCCTCGTCCCGGCCGGGAACGGGAGCCGGAGGAGCCGGAGCAGCCGCAGCCCCGCACAGCTGGCAGGCCAGGTGGGGCCCCGCCTGCCGAGGCCCCGGGGGATTGCACAAGGGCCGCCGGCCCTGAATCACGGCCCCCGTGGCATGGAGGCAGACAGAGGCTGAGCGACATGAGCATTTCCACTTCCTCCTCCGACTCGCTGGAGTTCGACCGCAGCATGCCCCTATTCGGCTATGAGGCAGACACCAACAGCAGCCTGGAGGACTGCGAAGAAGAGAGTGACCAGGAGACCATGGCCCCCCCCATCAAGTCCAAAAAGAAGAGGAACAGCTCCTTCGTGCTGCCCAAGCTCGTCAAGTCCCAGCTGCGCAAGATGAGCGGGGTGTTCAGCTCCTTCATGACGCCCGAGAAGCGCATGGTCCGGAGGATCGCGGAGCTGTCCCGGGACAAGTGCACCTATTTTGGCTGCCTGGTGCAGGACTACGTGAGTTTTCTGCAGGAGAATAAGGAGTGCCACGTGTCCAGCACCGACATGCTGCAGACCATCCGGCAGTTCATGACCCAGGTGAAGAACTATTTGGCTCAGAGCTCAGAGCTGGACCCCCCCATTGAGTCGCTGATCCCCGAAGACCAAATCGGTAAGTCCCCACTTGGCCTTTTTTTTTTTTTTCTTTTTAAACAGAAATTGTCCGGTAACCTCGTAGAACAGTGCATCCCCGTGGCAGGGCTCTCGGCTGAAGTTTTCTCTGGGGTTCAAAACAACAACAGCCTCCATGCCCTCTGCCTACTGGAATGGCACCCTAACCTCTTAAAGCAGCCTCACTGTAGAGCTGAGTCTTGGGCTTGCGACTGTTTTCGAAGCTGCGGATGGGAACCCCTGAATGGTTCTGTTCAGGGGGTAGAGTGTGCCTTCTGAGGGTTCAGTGACCCACCTGATTTCGGGCTGTGTGTCGGGCATGGCCGGGGCATGTTGTGTGTCACACAACATGTGTGTGTCACACAACATGAAAGTGTGTCTCTGCAGGCAGCGCCTGAGTAGAAAGGGATTTGTGCTGTCTTCTGGGAGGGTGTTTCCCTCTGCTTTCTTTGGAAAGGACTGTTTTCACTGTTTCCCGAGGGATGGCGTGTGTTCGCAAGGGTGCAGCCGTCACGGCTGTGCCACTGGAAGAGTTTCCATAGTGACCACACCTGTGTGACAAGTGACAGCTCAGTAACCAGGACAGCCCCAATTCCAGAAGCCCCCTGGGACCACCACCCTGTCACCCTTTTACCAAAAGGGGAACCACCCTGCTGGCTTTTGATGCTGCAGAATTCCTTAAGCAACACGGTTTTGGAGTAAGCAAAAAAAAAAAAGAAAGAAAGAAAAAAAAAAAGGAAAAGGCAAGTTTATTTTGTGTGCTTTTCAAATAAGTAACATATTTGGAGGTCACATGAAAGGTGTTTTCTCCAAAGTCAAGGGGAAATATTTTCTTTATAACCTCATTGAAGGGCTGATTGTTAATAGTTACTTTGGCCAAGGAAAATTTGAATTTGGCAAGGCGTCTTTTTTTTCCAGGGCAAGAGTGTTGCAAGGACTTTTCTCTCTCTCACTCTCTCTCTTTTTTTTTTTTAATTTCAGAAGATTGACTCTAAAAGGCTAATTTCAGAAACCTCATTCACTGGGCAGCCACAGCTGAAAGAGCTACCAGATATTTTCGGGCAGTTCATAAAGCTAAACCCAGATTTCTTCTTTCTGGTTGGGTCTTTTTGTTGAAAGTAGTAAACAGTATGTGGTAGAGAGTAGTCTCTCTCTCTCTCTCTCTCTCTCCCTCTCTCCCTCCTTTCCTCTCTCTCTCTCTCTCTGTCTCTTTCTCTCTCTTTCTTTCTCTCTGTCTCTGTCTCTTTCTCCTTTAAGTAAGTTTTAGCAGCTCTTTGATTTTCTCACAAAGGAATCAAAGCCTTGTTTGTTTTCTCATGGTTTGAGCCTGGTTGATGGGGCGGGGTTAGAGTCGGGTGTTGCTGAGGAGAGAAGCTAGAAGGAATGTGCCCTCGTGGTGTGCTTCAAACTGGAAAAGGTTTCTTGGGGAAGGCAGAATAGCCACCCAGGCCATCCTGTCCCCTGTCCCACCGGGAGCCTGCTCCTCAGGGGAGACCAGCTCCCATGCCATAGTCACAGGAACGCTGAACGGAGGGAAGAAGCTTGCTCTCGGGGAGTCCCGTGAGGGGAGCCACGCGGGCACTGATGTCAGCACCAAGCTATGTGGGCCACAGCGCCAACCAGCCCACAGGGACAAGGTTCCCGAGGAAACAGGGGCCTTCCTTTCCTTCCCTACAGAGACTCTGGTAAGCATCCACCAGAGTGTTGTTCCCCAGGAGGCCCTTCTGCCAGCTTCTTTTGAAGGGAAGTTCAGATATGGTACTCGCTCTCAGAGCGTAAGGGCTCATTTTCTCCAAAAACAGGCGTACACTTTGCTGCTCTGGAAGGAGGCAGCTTTTAATTTAAAATCTAAGGTCATGACAAGAAGGGGTTTGACATCTTTGTAGCCTCTCCTATGAGCCAGGGTTCTGGCCAAGTGATGTCAACAGGGCCTGGCCTCACCCCTGTGAAGCAGGCATGGGCATCCCCAGTGGGGTGGGGGACGCAGGGCTTTGCCAGGTGGAGCCCTTTGTCCCCAGGCTACACTAGCTAGTAACCAGCAGGTGCAGCATTTGGAAGAGGCAGCTCAAACTACAGTTCTGTAAGGAGGTGTGGGTGTGGCCAACTAAGCATTGCCTCACTTTTTGATTGGCTTGTTTGTTTTGGTTTTTGAAACCTTTGCATGAAAGCAAGTACCTCATGGCATGTTGCTTCCCCCATGAAAGCATCGTTCTGTGTTGAAAGTACAATGAATGGGTTGGGCTTTTGAAATTAAGAGGAAGGTGAACCAGAGCAGAGGTCAACCTGAGAAACTCAACACTTGCCCAACTGGAGAGGAAAGATGATCAGAAAACCGACCCCCTTCAGTGTGTAAGTCACTTGGTTATGACTCTGACACAAAATGGGACTTAATCTGATAGTCTTGGACATCATCGTGAGCAAAGTGCTCACTAGTTTACTCTAGACTGGTTGATACAGTCACTGCTTTGAGCCTCATGAACCAACTCAAGGTTGGTACATTTACATAGATATTATTCATCTTTTGCAAATTCAAGAATGGAGGCCAAAATATAAGAAGTGACTTGTAGAGGGTTTCAGTGCTGATAAGTAGGTGAGCTTGGATTCTACCAAGATCTTTTCTCAATTGTTTGCATATTCCTACCGTATCTCACTTCCCAGAAGGAAGTAATTCACTTTTAATGGATTCACTCTGAATGGATTCACTTTGAATGCCATCTTCAGAATACCAACCCTCAAGCTGGTTCTGAACAGGTATCTGCTAATGCTCCTTAGTCTGTTCAAGAATGCCAGTCTAGTCCTGTCCTCCATTCCCACAACTTTGGAAGGTGATCGCTCTGAACCAAGAGGTGGGAATTTACATATAAAGCCTGCATTTACAGAATGTCTGTCCTGAAATCAAGGGAGGTAGAGGAGGCATTTCATTGGCTTAACCCACGTAGAATTAGAGCTGTCATTCGTATGTGAAAAATGACTGGAGGAGTGCATGCGTGTCTCCAGTTAGGATCTAGAGGTGGTGCTAATCTGTCTTCTTCAGAGAGTGGTTCTTCAGTTGTCTAGAGAAAAGCCCATGAAACACCAAGCAGCTCTCACTCATTGCTACTCCATATATCTTGTCACAGCCCTTCTGGCCAGCACTTTCTAGGGGAGTGTAAAATGATAAGTAATCAACCTCAAAAATGAAGAAAATGGCCACTCTAAATGGTTGTGTCCTAGTATGGAGAATTTCCATTCTGTTTAGACTGCCCTTTACAGCACCATCACCAGGAAGCCCTGCCATTTCGAGGGTCTTGAATCAATGTCAGTGGATTGACATCAGCTTCACTCTCCTGGCTGGGAATGAAGCCAATGGGGATAAGACATGGTGAGTTCCCACATGAGTCAAGCCCCCACATGATGCTTCCCTTCTGGAGAGCTCTCTGCTCACCCTCATTCCCCCATACTCTACAAAGTGGTATAAGAAAGGACAAACAGATGCTTTTACAAAACTTCAGGTCCTGTGAGAAAGTCCTGGCATTGGTAACTTCATCTGCAGCGAGGTATACTCAGGACTGGCCTGTCCTACCCTGTAAAATAGAGACAGGTTGCGACATTTCTCATTTTTCTATCATGTGTGTTCCTCTTTGGTGAGCTTACCCATCATACCAGTCTTGCTCTGGTCTTTTTCAGCTGATGGGAGATATCAGTTCAAAATTTCTGATCGTGAAACTTCCACTCTGCAGAACTTGTTGCATTTTTGTGGTCAGTGTTTTTTTTTTTTTTTTTTTTAATTCAAGCAAAAGAATTTTCATTTCTGATCTGACATTAATCTTGGGAAATCCCTGTTTTCAAGGTTTGTTTCAAGAAAAACAAAATTTCTCCAACTCCAAAAATTTTACTCATCTCAAATTTTCTATTTTGTTTGAACTGCCCACCATGGACTGTCAACAATCATGGAGGAGGGGGGAGCACAAGTATTTGTAGTCCTAAAACTCAGTAGCAAAAAAATCAATACAATAGTGTTCTGCTTTATTTAGTTGCTATGTATAAAACTTCTATTTTCTCTGAAGAACATTTTAATTATTTAAAGAAAACTTATCTCTAAAACTCAATTTGTAAATATGTGATTTTTGTTTTTTTAATAGCAAACAATAGTGAGAAGTGGTTAGACACCAGAGAGCATAGCACAAATAAGAAAGGGGGTTTGAAGTGACTCCCTAGTAGTTAAACAATTACTACTGCTTTGTTTCCTCAAGCTTCAGTATCCAGTGTGAATTGTTTTTTAATCTGTATTTCACAGTTTCATTCAAGCCCTTGAGTAATTATCTTCTCTTTTTTAGATTAAGGGTCATTCTGAGAGATTTGACCAGAGCAGCATATTGGTGCCAAGATGAGATTAGAACCTTGAGTCTGACTTCTAATCTAGACCATGTGATCATAACACCTGCAAGGAGGGAATGTCCTTGTACAGCAGGCAAAGGGTAGAGAGAAAGGAGAAAAATTGACCTCTTGCAAGATATAAAAAGAATGCTTATGTTAGTTTTGAAAATTAAAGAGAGGACACCAGCTGGAAGCACTTCTTTTTTTTCCCATGGGGCATCAATTTGTTGTAGTTTTTGCCTTGGGACATCAAAAATTGGGTTAATCATAGCAACTAAAAGAAGGGTCATAACTCTGGAGTTAAGAATCTCTGTTAGGAGTCCCCGACTCCATGATACACTGTGCAAGGAAATGGGTAGCTCGGGAATTCAGAGAAAGAGAGCCCTTGCTAACAAGGTGGGAACTGGGATGGCATCACAATAAGGTTTGTGCTAGAGTGTTTTCTAACTACATCCCGGGAATCTTCCATCTCAAGAGAGTCATCAGCACCTATTGGGCAGGAAACATCATCAGGCAAAAGAGGAATCTTACAGTGATTGAGAGTGCGAGCAAGGGGACATTTGAAAGGATGTGTTGATTGAAATGGAGGCATCAGTATCTTTAAGAGTCGGACACGTCCACTGCTACTTTACTTCCGCCAACAGAATGGCCCCAATTGGCTGTCTTATCTATAGACGGAGCCCTCACCATCCTGGGACCCACCTCCAGGCTTGCCTCGCTCCCCCAGTCTGTCTACAGGCCAGGGCAGGAACACCCCCCACCTTACCTCTCAGGGAAAATGTCCCCTTTGGAGACCCTCACTTACTGGCCAAGCTCAAGGGCTTCTTTTAAGAAACCAGAGTCATAACCCGCCCCTCTGTAAAATTCAAGAGTATGTGTTAAATGCATACTGTGTTTTTAATAGAAGCAAGTGAAAGCCTCCATAATCCCTCTCCGGTGTGTGGTTCTTGATGGTTTACGGAGCAATTTTTAATGCATAGAAGCCCCTTAAGTCCCCTTAATGCCTTGGGGGGGGGGTCCCCTTATCCTCATTTTTAGAGATGACAAAACAAAAGCTTAGCAAGGTCAAGCCCGGGTGCAAATGGGACTGAACCAAATCCTGTAGCGGGCTTTTCACATCACCCAGAGCAGCTACACTGCCTTTGTGGGCCCTTTTATGAGGAGGGAGGAAGACGGCAGTGGTAAAGTCACCATACCAGAGGCAGCCTGCTCTCCACAGGACGTAGCATTGACTCATCAAGTTCTGCTGGGTAAAATGCCACCTCTTGCCTCCACCCTTTCCACACTCGGGGAAGTAGGCCAGGAAGCACCGCCCAGAACCCAGGGATGCAGCTAGAATTTAGCTCCGCCTCCCCGAGGCCAGAGGAGCTACATAAATTATTTGGAATTTTTCTTCCTTAACTTCTTTTTTTTAGATTATTTATTTATTTATTTGTCAGAGAGAGAGCATGCCAGGGGGAGTGGCAGGCAGAGGGAGAAACAGGCTCCCGGCTGAGCAGGGAGCCTGATGTGGGACTCGATCCAGAACCCCAGGATCATGACCTGAGCCGAAAGCAAGCGTTTAACTGACTGAGCCCTCCAGGCTCTGTAGAATTTTTCCGTAAGGAAGATTGGGCTCTTCTCCCCTGCTTTGTTTTGTTTTTAGTATTTATTTATTTATTTGAGAGAGAGAGAGCAGGGGTAGAAGGAGATGGAAATGGAGAGAGACTCTCTAGCACACTCCCCGCTATGCACAGAGCCCGTCATGGGGCTCGAACCTAGGACCCTGACATCATGACCTGAGTCTAGACCAAGAGTTCGATGCTTAAGCAACTGAGCCACCCAAATGCCCCCTCCACTGCTTTGGTTTTTACTGGCCTTTTACTAGAAGGCCCTGAAATCAGTGTGACGATTCCATACATAAACTATGATGTGAATATACCTATACTTTCCATAATGCCTTTCCTCAAAGCCCACCAAAACGAACAAAACTATGAGTGAATCACCACCCTACCCGTGCTCCTCATCTTTATTTTGGTGCGATCTTCCCTTATCATTTGATAAAGTGCCTGCTATTACTTATGGACTGAAGCAGGCTTTGCTCGCAAAACGTAAAGCAAACCAGGTTACAGGACATCCCTGTGGGGTGACAGGGCGCTGCAGGAATGGGGGTGACTGCCCCACGTCATTGCCAGAGTCACGCTTCCTGTGTTCTGCACGGGTAAGCAGAAGAAACATAATTTTCATGTAGCCACTCAAAGGAAGCATTTTCGGTTCAACTCAGAAGTCACGTTTGGAGCCCATGCTACCTGTGGGCCTGTGGCCAGGGACTGCCACAGGCTCTCCTGAGCCCCCCGAAGTCTGGCGTCAAAGAGAGAGGTCTAGTTTGCTCTGTGCCAACGCAGTGGTCACACAGAACACCAGGGACCAGGGAGTGGAGAGGAGGTGGGCAGACAAGGCTGCATGGGAATCCATGTTGGGAAAAGCAAGGAACCCACCAGCCACAGGGAATAGCATGTGAAGAGGTGCACAGGCACAGAGGGGCCACAGTGCTGTTGCCTTCAGTGAGAACATGAGTTGCTTCTTCACGAGGATATGGAGCAAAGGAGGGAGGGCAAAGCAGGGGTGCACCTCCAGAAGCTGTCTTTAAGGTGGTGGGAAGCATTTTAGAAAAATCACTCCTGGCAGGGTAAGAGTTGAACTCTTTAGCCATCTCTGTAGCCAGGTACCAACCAATTGAATTAGATACTGGCCATGAATACCTGCAGGCCAGTGTGACAAGCCAGGAGGCCAGGGGCGTGGGAGACATAAACGCAGAGCAGGGACAGCAGTGTGACCCTGGCCTTTGCGATTAGTAGACCAAAAACTGTCAATGATGAACCGAATCCACCCTTCATCTCTTGTCCCAAGTGGGGTTGGGAGCTGTCCACCTGTCAGGTGGAAAGACATTATCGCTGTCCAAGGCACTCAGCTCGTCTGGGAGTCTGAGCTGTTATACGGGGACAGAATGAGGCTGTGAGGAAACACTGGCAAGTTCCAGACAAGAAAACCCAGAGGGCCAGACTGCAGCTCTGCTGCCTTTGTACCTGTGGGTGGGAGGGGCTGAGGAAGAGCAGGAGGGAACGAGGGAGCAAGATGGCCAGAAAGCCAAGTTGCTTTTTATTTAATTTATCGAAGCACTTTCAGTTCCCATTTCAAACCAAGTAAAACACTGTTAACACAGAGGATAACAGAACCAAACAGGCCTGAATGATTAAACCTGGAGTCCCTATCCCAAGGTACACACCCCACATTCCAAAGGAACAGAGGGGACCGGCGATCCTTGCCAATTGCCTAGGGGACAGGTGGATAGGAAGTGCTCACCTGTGGGATCTCACCAGGGCCGACAGTCCCACTGGGAAGCTGTGAGTAATCCCATTTTATAGAGGAGGAAGCTAAGGCCTGGAAAGGTCACCTTCTTCCCTCCAGGTTGCAAAGTAGGAAACGGCTCATGTGGACTTCACATGTAACCAGAGAGCCACTTGAACACCAAGTAGTCCGCTTTTTAGAAGTTGGTACAGAGGATTATTAGCAGAGTTCTGTTGTGGCCATCTGGTTGTTCCATCCCAGCTCTGCTAGGACGGGGTGGATAAATTTCTCAGCTGAAAGGCAGAAGCGTGTGGTGGTTTAGAGTCCATGCTCAGGTGGCACTGTTGAGTTTGAGCAGCAGCTCTGCTGCTGATGAGCTGTGTGTGCTTGGTCATGTGTCTTAACATCTCTGTGCCTCCATTTCTTCCTATGTTATATGAACTAGACAGCATTGTGCCTGCCCCACTGATGCTCACTTACCTGTTTGATTCCCAGCTGCCGGTGCCTAAGACATCCTGCCTGACATTTTCACATCCCCCCGGGGCTCTTGTCCAGGGCAGATGGAAAGGCTAGGAGGTAAATGCCCTCTCCACCCTCCCAGAACCTGAAGGGAGCAGGTGTATAAATACCCCAGCTGCCTCCCCTCTGATGGGACCACCCTTGAGGCATGCCCTGCATTGTGTCTCAAACATCCAACAAGGTTGAGCTGGTTGAGCTCCAGCCGCCCCCAATAATAACCGGCTTAACAGAGCACACAGCGTTGGCAGCCTTCTCTCCCATCCCACTCCCCTCATCTGCCGCGGGTACTTCCCGGGCTCACCTCCCAAGTGAACTACTCACCCTCAAGTCCCTGTCTCAAGATTGGCCTCTGGGAGAACCCAAGCTCAAACAAATGGGAATTATGTACTGGTTTCAATCGAAGGGTGGTTTAAATCCTGAATCTGAGTAAAGTTCAAAACAGTGCCAGCCACACACGGGCACACAGTCCGTGTCAGTTCTAATCCTTAATCCAATGAAGCAGTCAAAGGAAGATAGATTAGCACATAAAGAAAATGCCCAGCTCGTGTTGTTGTTCTGGTCAAGGGACAGGCCCGTCGTGCCTGCTGACTTGTTGGCAGCCCGGACCGGCTTGCAGCGTGTCTCCACCACGCTGGGAGAGACTTTTGACTTTTACGCTGCACAGGCACCTGCGCAGTGAGATGCCCTAGTGCCCACTTCCCACCACTGAAATGCGGGTTAACATACAAAATGAGGGTTAACATCCGAGGGGGCTCCATATGTAGAGCCCCCTTGGAATTAGAACTGCTCAGAGGAAGCCCAGGATGTTATAAATTACACAGGTAGAACTTCACCATTAAAATTTAGCTTCGATTTCTGTCGCTTTCCTATTACAAAGAAGTAATTAACCAGAATGCCAGAACTCAAATAAACCAAGAGGCCATGTGACCTCATCTTTTATCTTTGTCAGCTAACTCCAGGTTGCAGCCTGTACATTCTGGACGTTATGTCGCTTAGATTCTGGGTACTGTGAGAGTCTTCCGGAGAATGTCAGTGGTGATTTTGTTTTGTTTGGGCCACCATTCAGGGTGCCAGTTCCGTCTCGCCTTCCTTGGGCCATGAGATGGCAGTTCAGATGTTGGAGGCAATGACAGAGCGGTGAAGCGACTTGGCCAAAGCCGCATAGAGAGATAGAGTCAGGCTGGCTGCCCGGCTGCCTGCCTGAGCCTAGTGTTCTTTGTAAAGCACGTGCCTTCTCTGGATTTCACCTTCACCTCCCAGGCTCTCACTTCCCCCTAGGCAGCAGCGGATAAGCAGAAAGTGCTCAAGCTGATGCCTGAGCCGGTCTTGTGATGCTTCCCTGTCCAAGCTCTGACCTTCTCTGGTATCTGTGCTGTCGGTCAGAGTGAAGCAACAGAGATGGAGCTCTCTGTTTTATTCCTGGAAGACACCAGAGGCCAACACATCGAACGCTTCCTAATCGTTACTGCACCGAGGCTCATTAAGCCAAGGAGCATCTAAGTCTCTGCCATGCTCTTAACCATTTCCCCCTTGCATATGAGCCTGGAGAATGATTGATAGGATCTATCTAAATATTTTCAGAAAGTTGACTTCCAATTTGGGTCATTCCGCTAACAATTGGTTTCAAAAATTCAAAACATTGTGGTTCAGACAGTTCTCTAATATTTTCTTGTCCTTTGCATATTTGTTTGCAGATAAATGCAATTGACACGATCAGGTTTCTTGGGTTCGAATCCTGGCTTGCCTTCTTTTCAGTTGTGTGGCACTGATCTCCTTGGGTCTAATTCCTCATCTAGAAAATGAAAAAATAACAGTCCTCCCTCCATGGGGTTTGTTTGAGTATTTGAAGAGTTGGTGTATATAAGGGGTCTAGAATAGTATAATTATTCCTACAGTTTAAAAGATTTTTTTCTTGGACTTTAAGCAACCAAAGATAGTAGAAAACAACAGGTAGTAGTAATTTATAAGAAATGTGACCAATCCGTTCGTTCTTTCTTCCTTTCTTCCTTTTCTTTCTTTCTTTCTTTCTTTCTTTCTTTCTTTCTTTCTTTCTCTTTCTTTCTTTTTTTCCTGGGCTAGTCCATATTCTGAAAGATTTTCTGTTCCTTTTGTTTCTCCAAATCATTTTTCCCTCTTGCTTTGTGAGCAGAATCTGTTTTTCCTATTGGAGAGAACCAGGTGGGTTCCAAATCTCTGTTATTTGGACTTTATTTTTTCCTATTCTTTATGCTTATTAAGGGCTTTAAGAGGGCAGGGTTTAGGAGTAAAGTCCTGGAAAAGAATGCAAAGAGACCAGTCCTATTTCTAAATTATGATCTTTAAAAAGTATACTTAAAAAAAAAAATCGAACATTGTTTTTTTGTTTGTTTGTCTGTTTCCAATTTTGGATTTTAAGAGAATGGGCACTTGGCAATGGATCTCAGATTTTAACCATCCTAACAAAAGATTTCCATAGCACCATTCCTGAGGGTGGGAGTCTGTGTCACAGAGACCAGTGTCCCTTCCCTGGTGGTGAGGATGTGTTGTATGAGGATCCCTTGCTCACTGGTAATAGGCTTTGTGCTATTGTCCCCCAGGAACAGCACAGAACTTGTGTAGATGATTCGTGTCAACACTCTGGCTCAGAGATGACCAGGCTTACCCTGAGGTTAAAAGTTGCCCTTGGGGTTCAAGGTGAAAATCTCAAGCTGGTCTGCAGTTGTTTTCTGTTGGTTTGATTTATGCAGAATTATTGTAACTTACATTCATAAGATGTGCCCATCTTAACTGCTCAGCTTGACAGATTCTCACATCCGCGCACGCACAGGTAGCCCCGCCCAGATCCAGACATAGAACATCTCCATCTCCCCAGAAGGGTCCTCCCACAGCCTCATGTATTCCTGGGGGTCACTGCCATTCTGACTTCTGTCACCGTAGATTCAATTGTGCCTGCTTTTGAATTTTATGTAAATAAAATGCTAAAGGAGATACTCTTTTATGTCTGGCTTTTTTTAAAAACAGATTTTATTTATTCATTTGACAGACAGAGATCACAGTAGGCAGAGAGGCAGGCAGGGGGTGTGGGGAAGCAGGCTCCCCGCTGAGCAGAGAGCCCAATGTGGGGCTCGATTCCAGGACCCTGAGATCATGACCTGAGCCAAAGGCAGGTCACCACCCAGGCACCCCATGTGTCTGGCTTTTTTCACACACACTGTATCCATGAGATTCATCCCATTGCCTCTGGAGTAGCAGGGCACTCCTCATGGAATGAATCTTCCATTGTCTGAATTCCATTTTCTGAATTCCATTCTACAAATATATCCTTGTCTCCATTCCATTGGGATGGGCCTTTGGATGGCTTCTGGTTTGGGGTGATTACGAATCACGCCGCTCTCCATGTTCATGTATAGTCCTAATTAATGATTGGCATGACTTTTGCTCCCCTTAGTGACCTCATTCTAATGGGGTGGTAAGTCGCTTATAACCATGAATGGGACTTGTGTGACCTTTAGATAGAGAGGAATAAACCGGCGAATGTTTATAAAGCACCTTGAACTAAATTAAGAGATCATTTACTTTGGAAAGCAAGGTGATTGTTGAGAATAATTGTGCAGCTTCAAGCAAGCCATTAGATACCTCCAAACCTCTGCCTCCTCGTTTGTAAAATAATATTAATATTTTGCAAAAGTAAGAGAGTTGTTACAAGAATTAGAGGAGCTCATAAAGTAAAGCACATAGAGCCTAGCCCAACTGGATGCTCAGTGTCAATCGCTATTGTTGACTTTTCAATGTAATGGTCATTTAGGGTAAAGTCAAAGATGCTGTAAAGTCACACAGGCTTATTAACACAACAGAACCGACATAGACCAGGTAGTTTGTTTCAATGCCAGATGCCAGGTGAAAATGTTGTTCTGTTTTTTCTTCTGACTTTATATAATCTCTTTTGCTTCAACCTTGACTTCTATAGCTATATAAGGTCTTAATTTAAGCAAAGATATATCTATCTCCCAGATATAGAGGCAAAGGGAAAAAAAATGGGCGGGAGAAGCAGGTCATTGTGGGATCATCATCAACTTTGGCATGAGTTTTATCTCTCAGTTATGGAAAAACTGTTTGGTGTTTGGGCATCTGGCTTAGATTTCTCTTTGTTTCTGACTTCCTAATTATAGGTGGTAATTTGGATGCATTGTGATCTGATCCAATGTCAGGAACTCCCAAGGCCAGAGAGAGAACTCAACAATTTCCAGTTTTATATGGAAGTAGATCCATGAGCTTCCAAAATGGAATCACGTTCAGGTCTCATAGATAAGGTCTGCCTACCCATGTAGCTTTCATGAGAACGGGCAAACATCTGAGGTTAGAAAGCTGATGTTGAGAAAGCGGAGAGCTAATGATTATGTAAGTCATCTTGAGTCTGGATCTCCAGATTTATGGTCACTTTACAGTCAGCCAAGAAAGCTACTTCATTGGGCAACCATTAAAAGAGGGAAAAATAATGCCATCCACACCAAAAGGTATTTCCAAACTCTGGCCAGAAACACATTTCAAAATTTTTAGAACTTTTATTTTGAAATCACTTCAGACATACAGAAAAGTTGCAACCATGTCTGCCCTTTATCATGATTCCCTGAATGTTAGCCATTTGTCGTGTTTCATCCTTCCGCTTTCTCTTTGCTTACACACACAAGTGTGCACATGCACACACACACGCACACATACACTGTCTTTTTTCTGTGCCATATCAGAGCTAGTTGCAGGTGTTGTGTTCCTTTACCCCTAAATCCTGTTAAAACAGACATCTTGTTAAAAATATAGGAAAATTAACCACAAATACAGTGTTTACACTAGGACCTAACTTGCAGACTTTATTCAAATCTTATCCACTGTCCCACTAATGTTCTTTATTTATAGCAAATGAAGTAAAGAATTTGGGGTCCAGAATTCAATCCAAGATAACATGTGTATTTAGGTGAACTTATTTTCTCTGGCAATATTTGAAGAAGTCTTGAATCTCCTCTCTTAGCCAGTCTTTCCTTGTAAAATAACATATTTACTTACCTGTCCACCAGATGATCAGTGGAAGGACTGGATCAAAAGAATGTCTTCTAGAATATTCACCTGGGCACATGGGGGATGGGCCATAAAAATAGTTAAAACAAATCTATTTCATTGTATTGACTGTCTGCAAGCAAACAAACAAATTAAAAACCTGTAAGAATTTATTAGGGAAGATTCACATTCTGCAGCTTTCTAGAAAACGTACTAGAGCGTGAGGAGTGGTGGCACTGCTAAGTTTTGTTGGCTCAGTGGGTGTGAAGTGGTCACCTGTCCGCCCTGTAGCCAGTGCAGAGTTGCAGAAGTCCTTTCTGGGAAAGCAGACCTTGCGTTTCTTCTTGCTTCAGATAATGGTCACAGTTGCTGCACTTTCTTTGGCAGATGTGGTGCTGGAAAAAGCCATGCACAAGTGCATCTTAAAGCCCCTCAAGGGGCACGTGGAGGCCATGCTGAGGGACTTCCACATGGCCGATGGCTCATGGAAACAACTCAAGGAAAACCTGCAGCTTGTGCGGCAGAGGAACCCCCAGGAGCTGGGGGTCTTCGCGCCAACTCCTGATATTGTGGACGTGGAGAAAATCAAAGTCAAGTTCATGACCATGCAGAAGATGTATTCGCCAGAGAAGAAGGTCATGCTGCTGCTGAGGGTCTGTAAGCTGATTTACACTGTCATGGAGAACAACTCAGGTGAGTTGTCCGGGCTTCTTGCATTTCCCGCCAGGGCCAGGGACGCTACCAGGCATACATCAGTCTCTCTGATCCCCAGTTTCTCTTTTCAGTCTCTTCATTTCACCAAGCAGCTCGCAAAAAATACAAGTGTCACACTGGTGTTGGCAAATCGGCCACTTGCAACAGATGGGTAATACCAAGAAATGCAAGTGGTTGAGGCAACAAGACTCTTGTATAATACCAATTTATTAAAGATTTAGTTCAGGGAAGTAGATGCAGCTTCAGTCTCTGGAGAGTGAAGTCAAATCCTCGCTCTGGGAAGGAGTTCATTAACTATGGGGCTTTGGCTACCTTAGTCTACTTCTAAAGGGAAGTTTCTGTACCCAACACTGAATCTGACTCTGTCCTTCATAAGGCAGGGATTAGATGAGTCAATGCAGGCATTGCTCCAAGCACGATGGGAATATTAGCAATTATCATTACTACATTTTGGCCATTGAAGGTTTGGGTCAGTGATCTACGTCTGGCATGGGTCAAACATGGAGCTTTCAATAATAATACGGCTTCAGTACAATCATTTCATTGGTTCTCCCTTATTTGCTAAAGCAGTATAATTGAATTCACAAAAGAATTACGTGGTTTGAAAGTAAGTCCTTGGGTGTCCTCAGTTCTGCTTCTAATAGACCCAGACCCAGGAGTCACCTTGACTCGTGGCTAGTGATTGGGTCTCGCATAGTACCAGGGCTTCAGTGAGCCTGTGATCAACTTCTCCTGTAAGTAAAATTGTTCCATGGAGAAGCAACAGAAACAAAACACAGGCTGTATTAAACACAGTATTAAAACACTGTATTAAATACATTGTTTTAAATACAAAACACTGTATTAACCACCGCTTGCGTAGATGGGAATGTGTGCGCACTTTGGACATTGTTGAGCAAAGACATGAAAATGTGAGCTCTTGAGCCGGTCCTGATAGTGGGTGAACATCGCCTCTGAAATGCGCAACCATATTGCACGTACAGGAAGTATATTTTCTGTAGTTCAGAAAAGTCCTCATGTAAGTCCTAAAATGGTGTCTGCCCAGGATTATGTTCTTCTGATGCACAGCTTCTCAACCTTAGCACTAATGACATTTAAAATGGATAATTCCTAATTGTGGGGGCTGCTTCCTGTTTGGAGTTTATCGGTGTTCCGGATGTCATTTGCATCCTACCCTCTCATCATGACAAAGAAAAATGTCTCCAGACAATGCCACATTGGGGGAGGGGTGCGCCGGGAAGCAGGGAGGGAGGGAGGGGGTGGGGAGGCCCAGTCACCAGAGTTGAGACTGACTTATATAATGAAAAGTAGCAATAAGGACTAAAAAAAAATTTTTTCCATGTATTAATCATATGTATCTACTTGACATATGCTGAATTTGCACATTTCAGTAAATTAACTGTGTGCTCACATTGAACAGACAGCAAAGTCCCCCCCCCCTCAGAGTTTGGTCCTGTCATTATGTTGATGATTAATTTCCACAGAAGGCAGTAAGGAACACAGTAGAATTCACAAAGCATTAACATAATAAGTAGATACTTAGTAAATGTTTTATAATACTCCTTGCTGAAAGTTAAACTATTTGCAAGGACTCTGTTCTGTTGCATAACTTGATGCATATCATAAAAGCGTGGAGAAAAACTTTCATGTGTTCATTGAGTCGCAGACGGTTCATTCTGAAATTGTAATGTTAAAGCTGGTCTCTGGCATGAGCGACGAGGAGGGTCACAGGCTACATAGGATTCCAGAAATACCCACCTCTGTTTATGAATAACACATTTCCCCCAGATGACTCCTAGCTATCTAATAAAAGCAGTATGCGTAGGATATGAAAGAAAGAAGTGTTGGTAAAAATATTCCCACCTTCCCCTTTCTTCCGATCCCAGGGAGGATGTATGGAGCTGACGATTTTTTACCAGTCCTGACCTACGTCATAGCTCAGTGTGACATGTTGGAACTGGACACGGAAATTGAGTACATGATGGAGCTCTTGGACCCGTCGCTGTTACACGGAGAAGGTAACAATTGCTTGATGACATGGGAGGTATTGGGATGCCCTTTTTTTGGTTTTGTTTCTGTTTGTTTTTTTTTTTTCCCCTTGAAGTGAGATTCACATAGCAGCAGATAAACTACTTTAAAGTGAATTGTTCAGTGACATTTGGTACCTTCACAGTTCTGTGCACCCCACCACCTCTGTTTTGCCCCAAATAAAGAATAGATTTTCATCAACCCAACATAAAACCTCATGCCTAGAGGCACCTGGGTGGCTCAGTCATTAGGTGTCTGCCTTTGGCTCAGGTCATGATCCCAGGGTCCTGGAATCAAGCCCCACAACCGGCTCCCTGCTTGGAGGGAAGCCTGCTTCTCCCTTTCCCACTCCTCCTACTCATGTTCCCTCTCTTGCTGTGTCTCTCATTGTCTAATAAATAAAATATTTAAAAACAAAATAAACAAAAAAAAACCCCATGCCCATTCAATAGTCATGTGGGTGCTTTTTTGACATTGTAAGGGTTAACTATCATTTTAATTTCTGTTTAAAAGAATGTGCTGACTTTTTTCTAATTATAAAAGTAATCCATATTCACTGTAGAAATTATGGAAAATTCAGAAAACCACAAAAATAGAATCTGGTGATAAATATACTTCTCTGAGATTGGTTAATTACAATTTAAAAAATATTCAAAAGGAAAAAAAAATGCCATTTTTAAAAAATGGTTTCCTTAAGGAAGAAGGTAGGTATAATATCCTGCTGTTTTATCAGTGAAATGGATGAAGGCTGGCCTTTTGTTTTCATCTGTTTAAAAAATGTTGTTCTCAGCATGAAGACAGCATTGATTTTCTTTTCTATTTAAATAGTTGTTTCTTGGTTAATTAATTAATAATTGTTTTCTATTTAAATAATTGTACTGCTGTTAAAATACAAATGCAGTGGGATAAAATCTGGGCAGTTTGCTTTCAACTCACCTTGTCAGTTCGGTCTCCTTGTAGCTGCCTGACCCCAGCATGTCTTAGCAGAAATTCCTCTTGCATATCGGTTAGGTATTTCATCCTGGAAATAATTGGGATATTTGTCCTTGTGGTGCACGGCCTTGAAAAGCAGAAATAACTGAGGTTCTTGTGGGAGCTTGGCTTTTTAAAGAATGAATCCGGGTCTTTGCATTATGAATCCCATTAATCCATTTTCATGAGCCCAGATGGCCCCTGAGTGGTAAATTGTTGCGTAGAACTGTTTTCGTTTTTGTTCTTTAGTCTGGCCTTAAGTAAAAGGTCCATGTACTGATTGGATTCTGCAGGGAATGTATCATACTGGGATTTTCCCCGGAGGGAAACTGAAGTGCATCACCACCCCCAGAATGTGTCCCTTAACCCCCTAAGTCCTCAGTGCTTAGCCTTTTCTTCAGAGGGTCTGTCCTCCCTGGAGCCCCCAGGGTATGAGGTATACCCTTCCCAGCCTTTGAGGGACAGTGCGGACTCAGGATTAGTGATGAGTATCTTTTCACCCTGTTCCCCCACCCCAGAGAGACAAGAATGAACTTTTGATCCCGTTAGCCTCTCCCCCATTTACCCCTCCCCCTCTAATATTCATCATCCTGGAACCAGACATTCCATGATGATCCCCCAAGATTCTGCCTGGAGCTTTCCTCGCCTGCCCTGGGACTTAACAGGAGAGGAGAAAGCATGTAGTTTTGTCCAAGAACCAACAGAAGCATACCTTCATCTCCATGCCCTGCTTTTCTTTCTTCTGCTGCATTATTATTACAATTTCATAGGCTTCTGGGCGGTGTTTCAGTTTTAGTTGTTTGGAGCCGTAATCATGCTTAATTCTAGAAATGAGTTTGTCAAACTCTTGGGACTTTGGGGAAAGGGCATGTCAGTTCCACTTAGAAAATCACCATTCTGTTGCTGACAGCGTATACTTAGGACACACACAAGCTTACATCTTGTGGCCCGAGGACTGAGACAGCCACTTCCTGCCACCCTTCCCAGCATTTCCGCAGAGCGATGCCCTGCCCTGGGCACCAAGCTGGGGACAGATGACAGGTGGCTGTCCTTACCTCCAGGAATCACATAGGAGAGAAGGACAAGGGCCCAGAGGTTCGTGAACATTTGGAGCAGCCAGTGAGCCTGCACTTAAACGAGATCCTGCCTCTGCTTAACCGTCTCTCGGGCTTCTTGGCTCCTTTCCTTGGGAAAACAGGCCAGCCCAGTCAGGCTGGCAGTGGTTACAGACCCGGCCTGCACGTCAGGGACATGAAGCTATGCAGACCGGGAGGAAGACATGCATTACCAACCCAGCCCTCTGCGGCCTGCCCAGGGCCTTCTTCGGTTTTGGGGGCTGCAACCCACATCTCTTTTCTGCTGTTTAAGCAGGTAGTTTCGTTTACGGAAAAGGCGTCACAGAATCCCTCTTAAGTGCACAGCTCTAGAGGGAGGGTTACAGTTTTGCTGAAATGTAACCCTTCCTCTAATTGCATCCACATGTTTCAGAGTGTGGTCATCCTTGGCTTCCAGAATTTTGAGTTTTCTCTGTGGTGCTCTGGACAGATCAGAGCTATGGAGTCTAAAATTTGACATCCCAGAGGGAACACCCTCCCTCCCAAACTTGACCGTATCGGTGCCCCAGGCCCCAGCTCTGAAACTGACACCTCTGTACAGCCTCACGTGAACACTTATGTCCCTGCTGATTGCTCGGACTCCGTGTAGCATTTAAATTCTGTACCACCAAGTTTCACACTCAGCCGTGTGCTGATTTGCTTATGGGGCAAATGTTTAGTAAAAGTCAGCTACTCAGAACTCTGGATGAGCTTGGAGGAACTTGCACCCTGGTGGTGGGATCATTAAGCTGTTCAGGGAACTTGAAACAAGTACCCTCTTGTGTGTGCATGGGACCGGTGTTGCCCATATCTCCCCTTCAGCGATCTAAAAATCACAAAGGTGTGTTCCTTTCTAAGTTACATGTCCCATGCCTTTTGCGGGGGTGGGGGGTGGAGGGGGAGGGCATCGTGCTCATTTCTGGGATGTAGACCCGTTGCCACCTCACACATTGTCACTTGTTGACAAGAGAGAGAGTTCTTCAGAGTCTTGAATTAGCAGCTAAACACTTTGGCCAAGAACAAAGCTCATTTAACCACAACTAACTGGGAATCCTGCATGAATAAACCCGCCATACTTGTTATCTTGAATAAACTCATAAACTTCTGTAAAGCAGGGGCTCAGATTCTGTTTCTTACAAACCTGCCCCTTGCTATATTTCTGGCTCGGGCTCACAACAGAAATTCAACAGATATTTTGACCAAGGTGTCTCTCAAGTTTAATTATGCTGAGCCCAATTAGGGGCTTTTTAATAAATATTCAGGGCGCCCCCTAGTGGTCCACTAGCATGGAGCTTAAAAGTTCACCAAAGCTGTCTAATTAACAGTTCAGGACCAAGCTATAAACCCACTTACATGCATATCACCCTGTTGTGAGTCTTTTTTTTTTTTTTAAGTGTGTATTTTTTTTTAATTTTTTATTTTTTATATACATATATTTTTATCCCCAGGGATACAGGTCTGTGAATCACCAGGTTTACACACTTCACAGCACTCACCAAAGCACATACCCTCCCCAATGTCCATAATTCCACCCCCTTCTCCCAAACCCCCTCCCCCCAGCAACCCTCAGTTTGTTTTGTGAGATTAAGAGTCACTTATGGTTTGTCTCCCTCCCAATCCCATCTTGTTTCATTGATTCTTCTCCTACCCACTTAAGCCCCCATGTTGCATCACCACTTCCTCATATCAGGGAGATCATATGATAGTTGTCTTTCTCCGCTTGACTTATTTCGCTAAGCATGATACGCTCTAGTTCCATCCATGTTGTCGCAAATGGCAAGATTTCATTTCTTTTGATGGCTGCATAGTATTCCATTGTGTATATATACCACATCTTCTTGATCCATTCATCTGTTGATGGACATCTAGGTTCTTTCCATAGTTTGGCTATTGTGGACATTGCTGCTATAAACATTCGGGTGCACGTGCCCCTTTGGATCACTACGTTTGTATCTTTAGGGTAAATACCCAATAGTGCAATTGCTGGGTCATAGGGCAGTTCTATTTTCAACATTTTGAGGAACCTCCATGCTGTTTTCCAGAGTGGCTGCACCAGCTTGCATTCCCACCAACAGTGTAGGAGGGTTCCCCTTTCTCCGCATCCTCGCCAGCATCTGTCATTTCCTGACTTCTTTATTTTAGCCATTCTGACTGGTGTGAGGTGATATCTCATTGTGGTTTTGATTTGTATTTCCCTGATGCCGAGTGATATGGAGCACTTTTTCATGTGTCTGTTGGCCATCTGGATGTCTTCTTCGCAGAAATGTCTGTTCATGTCCTCTGCCCATTTCTTGATTGGATTATTTGTTGCGAGTCTTTTAACACTTACTAAACAAGAAATCATTCGTAAGTGCACCCACTTGCCTTCACTTGTGAATTAGTTTTTCCTAAATGTCGTGTTACATTAGTTCCCAAGGAAGGGTGAAAAAGGGAATCAGGAAGGAAGGAGTTTGAAGAACCCGTTTTGTTATTGCAAACACAGTTGTATCCTGTGCAGTTCTCTCAAAGTGTATAGTTTATTTAAAATTTAGAAAATGTTAATTCCTAAAAGAAAAACCTGGAAGCAAATATTGCCAAAAGATGTGTGGACTCCTGCTCAAGAAGTAAATGATTCTAGGCCCAGAGTGCTTGACCCCCACTATCCTCCTGTGACTCCCTGCCTCTGTCAGGCCTCAGTGCCCTAACATTTCCTGACAAAGCACTTTCACAACTGCACTGAAATAATCTAGAGATTTTGTATGTCTCACTCATCAGAATGGAAATTCCTGCAGTGAAAACAGGGCGCTGTCAGCCTGACCCGACTATACCCCCTAGCACTGGCACAGGCTGGGGGGGGGGGGGCGTGGGGGCGTAGTATATCCACAGAATGGATGGATGGATGAATGAATGAATGGATGGATGGATGGATGAATGAATGAACGGAGGAAGGGCATGTGCTCTTGGACACGAGCTTCTGGCCCCACAAGGAAAGGCCTATGGAGACAATAAGAAGCATGACCTCTGATCGTTGTGCCCACCTGTTACCACCAGAGTATAAATCCGTGGACAGCTCATTCTTTCTGCCCTTTCCAGGAGGTTATTACTTGACAAGTGCCTATGGGGCACTTTCCCTGATAAAGAATTTCCAAGAAGAACAAGCCGCTCGACTGCTCAGCTCTGAGACCAGGGACACCCTGAGGCAGTGGCACAAACGGAGAACCACCAACCGGACCATCCCCTCAGTGGACGACTTTCAGGTATGTGGCTGGCAGTGGCAGCTCGGGTTCCCAAGGTCACCTGCCCTCTGGGGAGGCAACACCGGCTCACACAGCTCCTGGCGCCTCAGGTCCCCCCTTTATCAGGTGGAAAAGGGATATTTTAAACCACCCTCTGACCTTGTTGTTTCACTTCTCTGTTTTCTTTGAATTTAAAAAAAAAAAAAAAATGTGGGTT